>NC_141687.1:56793876-57393876 GCF_964263255.1 Lissotriton vulgaris
ATAGTTGATGGATAACGCACACTTCTTGTGCAAAAAACGAAACTGCACATTAATCGGTAAGTGTGCTATGTTAGAAAATAAGCTCAACGAAGCTTACACATGGACAGAGGTGTACGCACAAAAAAGATTCACTAGAAGGAACATACAGACATCTTCTGAAGAAAGCATACTTTCTGATCATGACACAGATACATCAAGAGCACCACTTAAAAGTACACAAGCAGAGAAAGGAACATCAAAAAAGCAAACAGAGGAAAGTATTGCAGCAACTTCGTCCAGTGTGTCTTTTTTAGAAGGGGGCAGGGACCCGGGCCGTCCTTCAGAACAAACTCAGGACAAACAAGTCAATGTTCAATCAAAACAAGGAGAGGAAAATGACAAAAGCAAGAAAGGCCTCCGGAGTCAAACCAAGGTCTTGTAATCAATATCTCCAGTGTATACCTCACTAAATTACAGGAAGAAGTATTGAACAAAGGAACACCATTCGTCACTACTTATAACTCCACAGAATTAGAAACGGAAGTGGCATTTTACAAATTTATGAGGACACTGAGATTACGGAATTACTTCACGAACATTTATCCAGTGGAATCTACGAGGGAAAAAGCGACATCCACGTTTGGGCTGAAAAGTAGATTTATGGCCCCAGTGTCACCTAAAACTCTTGACACATTTGAACTACTGGTTAAAAAAGAGCTCCAAAAAATTCAGTACACCAGAAAACACAAGTACCTGAGTCGAGCTGAACATAGTACTTTGTCTGGACTGGCTAACAACCACCATGTAGTCTTTCAGAAGGCGGATAAGGGAGGGTGCCTGGTGATGATGGATTCAGAGTATTACAAAAGGAAAGTAATGGAACATGTCAACAATGAACAAATATACAGGAGTTTAGATCAAGATCCCACTAATGGAATATCAGATACCCTAAAAAGAATTCTAGACAAAGCAGAAGAACTATACTGGATGGACACATCAACCAATCAATACTTGACCAACCAATTCCCACGGAGACCAAAAACCTATCTATTACCTAAAATACACAAAAATCTGGTGGATCCCCCGTTTAGTCCCATTGTGTCAGGGTGCGAATCCTTGTTTGAAAACCCTGGTCGATACATATTGATGCTCATCTCCAACCATTAGTTCAAAGTTGGCAAACGTACGTCGAAGACACCACAGATTTCTTGCAGAGCCTCAGTTCTATAAGTGAGGAAGTAACAGATAACTGGATATTATGCACTATTGACGTAGTTGCACTGTACACCTCTATACCCCACTCGTGGGCTGGAAGCGGTGGAATGGGCACTACTCAAACAAGAAAATCTTGAAGCGCCTAAAAGTTTCATACTGCAACTTCTTGAATTTTGTTTACAAAACAGTTATTTCTCATGGAATGAGAAGTTTTATAGTCAGCTAAATGGAACTTCCATGGGATTTCCAGGATCGCCTGCCTACGCTAACATGCATATGGCGAAATTCAAACACGATTACATCCTGACAGACACAACTTGGCATAATGGTTTAGTGTTCTTTCGAAGATACATAGATGACATCTTCCTTATTTGGAATAAATCTGAGTCAACATTGATAAACAACATTCGTACATTAAATCTGGTGGACCCAAGGATTCAATTTACGCTCACTATTAAAAAGAAAGCATTATCATTTTTGAACGTATCGATTGAATTAGAATCAGGACACATCAACACGCGTGTATTTAAAAAATCTACAGACAAAAACAACGCTCTACTCTTCAGTAGTTTTCATCCGCCATCTCTCATTAAGAATCTACTGGTTTCTCAGTTCTTAAGAACCCAACGCATATTGTCTGACAACAAGGCATTTGAAGAAACTCTGCTCCAACAGAAGACCAATTACATAAGTAGAGGATATCCGGAAGAACTACTTAACCAACAACTTAGGACAGCTCTGTCTAAACCCAGAGAACAATTGTTAAAAAAAGCCTTAAGAAACCCACCAATAAAGTAGTTTTCCTGTCTAAATTCTCTACAGTGTCTTCAGAGGTTAAAACTAACATTAACAAACGCTGGGACTTACTTGAGTCAGAAACAGATTTAAACAATCTGTTTAGCGAGAAACCTTTATTTATTTATTTATTTTATATTTTTTTTATTGAGTTTACAAAAGCAATACAGCACATATCATATACAACAACAAACCAGCTAGGTGTATAGATGCCAACTGTACGACATCACCTAAGAAGCATAATGACCTCCCGTATCCACACACATCAAGCACACAAGAAACCTTTATTTGCTTACACAAGAGCCTGGAACTTGAAAGAATTGATGTCTAGAAAGAAGACAAATTTACCCACAACAAAATCTACAACTGCCAAAAGTGGTACAAGAAAATGTTGGAATTGTACACATTGCAATAACGTCATTTCTGGAGAAACTTTACTACATCCAAGAACCGGGGCGTACATTAAACTGAAAAGCATTACAGATTGCAATTCTGAAAACGTGGTTTATGCCATCAAATGTCCTTGAGGACTATTATATATCGGAAAAACAGAGAGGAAAATTAAAACACTGAGCACAAAAGTAAAATTAGAACCAAAGCACTACTTCTAGCCTGGAAGAATACCGACATAACATCACACAAAGGAAAATTTTAAATTATTGAACAGGTACAGAAGACTCCAGGCCTGGACAATTCAAAAATACTACTATAGAGAGAAGCCTTCTGGATAAAGAAGTTGCACACAATGATACCGCAAGGACTCAATGATAAACTCGAGATGGCATGTTTTCTTTAACTCACTCACAAGAAATCATTTGGATCAGCTTGGTATCACTTCAGCTACACACACGGAGGGACACTACATGTGATACACATACAGTCATTACACCAGGGTAGCACTGCACACACATGAACACACATACAATAACCCACCACAAAATTTATATTACTAGCTAGGATTTTGGGGAATTGTCCTTGTGTTTTGGTTGGTTTAGTTATGGAAGTGTTGCATATACTGAGTATCTAGTTTTTTGTTCTGTTTGTTCATATTTTCGCGTCAACCCATGTACGTATTCATTTCTTTCATATGATACATTGATTATGTGCATATGCATAACTTTTGGCTATTTGTGTTGTTATTGGAGCTCATTGCATCTGTGACATGTGCACAGACCACCACAATGAGTTAGTCCTTATTTGCATGCATCGTACTATTCACTGCACAATTATTTGTTTTATTGTTTGCAACACAATTTTAACATATCTGTGTATCTAATCTCCTAGTAGGACATCTTCCTTCACAACCATCATCTTGGTATTCAGCAATCATTAGTTGTAAACTACTTGTATGACACTTGTATTTTACAACCACCACCTCTGTATTTAAAGACCAACAGTGGTAATCCTTTGTTTGATATTGGTTCGGTCAGAACCAATAGTTTGATTACGGCGCTCTTCAGATTCAACAGCATTTCTATTATCCATTCGTCTCTTTCCTTAAAGACCTGTCAAACAACTTGTGGTCCGTTTTCCTTGTTCATGGCAATGTTGACGTGTTATCACGTGATTGCTTCCAACTACCAGCAAGCCATTTGAAATTGACTCGCAGATCAGGTTATCTCCTTGGTAGCCGAGCGACGTGTAAACAGAGATACAGAGGATACGGGCTTATGTTGAAAGTGTTCTCCAGTCGACAATAGGGGAGCAACACTGTGGTCGCTTACATGTCCTTTTCAAAGAACTTTCAGTAACCTTGGACATTTTGTTTAAGATATCAGTTCTCGTGTCAGGGCGCCTTGACGCCATTGTGTTGGAGTTTAATCTTCCACGCCACTCTGAGGACTTCTTGAACTATACGCTTATCACGATTACAAAACAACATAGAACCATTTTCAAGGTCAGTTGAATGGTGTGTAGCGATAGACACTAAATGCCAGAGATGGTTGCCTTTCGAGTTATAGGATTTACCTACGTGTTCCACACGTAAATAGTAGTGTGATCCACAACACATCTTGTTATTATTGTTACAGTTGCGCCGCTATTGCATCGTGGTTTCTGTGTACTCTGCGGCAACGCTATCTACTCATTTTTTGGAGACGCTAGTTCTATGCTAAGCACATGGTGAGATCCCTGATAATTCTGACTGACTAGTCTATGGAGGAATTATTTGCAACTTTGTGATAATAAGTTATATCTCATCTTTAGGTGCTTAATATCTTTTGGCAATAGAAAGCTGTTCTACGGAATATATACATCTCGGCATAGTTTCAGTAGGTATGTAAAGCACATGGTTTATCTTTCTGAAAAACGCCGGTCGCTGGTTTGCACTTGCGCCTTAATAGATTTGTTTTTCTTCTTTTTTCCGTGTGTTTAGCACCCCTCGTGTATAGACAGTAAGTGTTTTTTTTAATTTCTTTTTATTATCATTTTCAAAGACATAACAAGTCCAAAGTGAACAAACTTACAGACCATCGTACTACAGCATCCGTCATCCGGTTACAATAAGCATACATCATCATAGTATATACATCTTTCCACACATTGCAGTAGAAGTAAAAATAAAAAAGAGGGGAAAATTTAGTAAACATAGTTAAGGTATCGGGTTCATGAGTAGATATGCCGTTAAATATTTCCAGTAGTCCCTAGGACATGACCCAGTGGGTAATTCTTCCTCATAAGTTTTGAATGTATATTGACAATATGCCATATCACGGAGCCACTGGTTAATGCTAGGAGTATCTTTGCTGTCCCAACATTTTGAAATTCTGCGCTTCGCCAGGAGCAAGGCAACCAAGCAGAACTTGTGTTTAGTTGCCCGGACGTCGCGCAGGAGACCTGGCAGGCAAGTGTGAACAGAACAACTGATTACAATACCCACCATCTCACTCAATAGTTTAGTAACCTTTTCCCAATATTCCCACACACGTGGGCAGTACCATGCAAGATGTATAAAGTCGGCAGAGTCGGCCCCACATCGCTTGCACTGCGATCTTGACGTAAACCATATTTATAAAGTCTAGCTGGAGTATAATACGTTTGATGTATGTATTTGTAGTGTAATATCCTCAAATTGCCATTGGGTGTCAGCATTTCTGTAAGGGAACAAGCTATCTTCCAGTCTTCTTCTGTCAGTAAATTACCCAGCACCACGTTCCAGCTTGCAAGTGCCCTACTCGTTTCAGCGATTTCTTCCTGCGCTGTGTTGTATAGTCGAGATACTAAGTGTTTGCTACTACGGGAGGTTATTATCATTTGCAGCGAGTTTAAATGTGGTAGCTCTGCTGGGTAAGTGGGATATTATTTCTTGACCGCTCCCTGAAGTCTGTGATACGTAAAGCGAAACAGCAATGTCTGGTTACTAACATAAGCTAGGTCATGTGGCATTTTAAATACCCCGTTTTGGTAAAGATCCCCCATAGTGTCAATGCCCACCTGTTGGAGCAGTCCCATGCCTACTTCCTCTCGAGTGACAGATAGTTCGGGATGGTGATGTAGTGGTAGTGCAGAGGCTTATAGAGGGAATTTACGCGCCAGGCTGCCTAACTTGTTCCAGGCTGCAGTAGTTGTGTCTATGGTATTAATGTCTTTAGAGTGTAGCGGCGGCCTGCAGTGGGTGATGATCGCTGTTAATGGGACTGGTAACGCATCTCCTTCCTCAATAGCTGTGCGCGTTAAATAGGGTACTTGATGGTACCAAGAGTGTGCGTATTGCGCCTGCGCACACAGGTAATAAAGCAAAAAATCTGGTAATCTAAAGCCACCTCTAGAAGATGGTAACGTTAAAGCTCGTAGGTATATGCTCGTAGTTATATGTTTACCTGCCCAAATCAGTGTAGTCACTAATGATGACAACCGTCGAAATACTTCTGCTCGGGGGTGGGTGCGGGGGGGGGGGGAATTGGTTTGTTATTAAAAAGGTAGAGGAGCTTTGGTAGTATTACCATTTTCACAATAGCAAGTTGTCAGGAAATTCACATTTGAACAGTTAATTCAGAGTTTCTAGTTAGCGTCTTGGAGAGATATCGAATAATAGAAAGGTTCATTCAAGGCTTTTCGCAAGTAATCATTCCTATCACCCGTCTTTTAAAGAAAGGAGTCAAATTTCTATGGACACCAGGAGCTGAACAAGCATTCTCCAGGTTATAGGAAAGTTTAACTTCTGCCCCGATCCTATTACATGCAGACCCAAATGAACCTTTCTTTGTGGAAGCAGACGCGTCCGACCAAGCAATTGGGGGAGTATTTTCTCAGCGGCATCACAACACTGGGCAGTTACATCCAGTAGCCTTCCGTTCTCAAAAATTGAGCCCAGCAGAGATTAATTATACTATCACGGAGAAGGAACTCCTGGCTGTAAAGGACGCATTTGAAGACTGGAGACACTAACTATTGGGAGCCAAATACACTGTCACGGTCTACTCTGACCACAAAAATCTTTTATTCTTAAAAACCGCAAAGACGTTGACTCCCAGACAGTTGCGCTGGTCATTATACTTTGCCGACTTTGATTTTGTTATCACCTTTCGTCCAGGAAACAAGAATGGAAAAGCAGATGCTCTATCGCGGTTAAATACAGAAGAGGTTGAACATTCGGTGGAGCGGCAGCCAATAATTCCAGAATCCAAGATTGTTTGTACCCTCTCTTTGGATAGTTTTCAAGAAAAAGTACAGAATAGTCTAACTTCAAAGGAAATGAAACAATGGGCATCTCAAGAACCTGATAGGAAAATATACCAACAGTTACCTTACTATAAAGGCGCCTTATATCTACCAACTAAAGTCTTACAAGAAAAGATCCTTCAAGAATGTCACGATCAACCTTTAGCAGGACATAAAGGAATAACCAAGACTTTGAATCTATTGCAGCGTTATTTTTGGTGGCCTGGGTTGTCCTCGCATGTTAAGCAATATGTTCAAACTTGTGAATTATGTGCTCGAAATAAACCTAGCCGACAAGCTCCACAGGGCATGCTACAACCCCTTCCCACTCCCTCTCATCCTTGGCATACCATTCCAATGGATCTGATAGTGGACCTACCTCTGAGTTAGGGTTTTAACACCATACTAGTTGTAGTGGACACTTTCACTAAGATGTCCCATTTTATTCCACTCTCTGGGGTGCCCTCAGCGAAGGAATTAGCACAAGTGTTTAGTGAAAACATTGTGAAAGTACACAGGTTCCCAAGGTGGTAATTTCAGATCAAGTTACCCAGTTTGTATTCCATTTTTGGAAGCCTTTTTTACTTGGTTTAGGGGTGGAACCTAGGTACTCCACCAGCTATCACCCGAAAACTGATGGTCAGACGGAGAAAATTGATCAAGAACTTGAGCAGTATCTTCGTCTGTTCCTTTTGGATCGGGGTGGAAACTGGTCAGACTTGTTATGGATGGCTGAATTTGCATTTAATAATGCAAAAAGTGTTTCCACAGGTTATTCTCCTTTCGATCTGAACTATGGTTATCATCCTAACCCCTTCCGCACTCAACTGTATCTGGAGGTTCCGGCAGTGAAGGAATTAGTGAGGGATTTAACAGTTCTCCATCAGTCAGCAAAGACCAACTTAATTAAAGCAAAAGAGAGCTATAAGTTATGTGCAGATAGACATAGAAAATCAGCACCAAGGTACCAGGTGGAAGATCAAGTTTGGTTTTCTTCAAAAAATTTACATCTGAAGGGTAATCGGAAGTTTTAGCCTCGTTTTGTAGGTCCTTACATGATTGAACAAGTTTTAGGACCAGTTACCGTAAAACTGAAGTTACCTCCCAAGCTCGGCATCCATCCGGTCTTTCATGTTTCTCTTTTAAAGAAGACTGCTCCACATGTTAGAATCTCAAGGCCCCCAGAACCTTTAGAGATTGAGGGACATCCAGAGTATGAAGTAAAGGAGATTTTGGACTCTAAGCTTTCTAGAGGAAAGCTTTTCTATTTGATTGACTGGACAGGTTATGGCCCAGAGCAGGGGTACTCATAGTACGGCCCGCGGGCCGGTGGCGGCCCGGCAAGCCTTCCCTGGCGGCCCACGGACCTTGCACACATTTATTTATTTATTTATTTATTTTTAACATTTCTAAAGCGCTGCTTATACCCGTGGGTGTCTTGGCGCTGTAAACCAATTATTTGTAAGTGCCTCTGAGCTGATTGACTATTGAGTGAACAGCCAGGTTTTCAAAAGCTTACGGAATTGAAGGAGGGTGGAACTTCGCTTGATGTTGAGAGGCAGAGTGTTCCAAAGCCTGGGGGCGGCCACCAGAAAGCGGCGATCGCCCCAGGTGACAGTTTTGGTACGGGGGTGACTAATTGGTTTAGGGTGGCTGACCTTAAGGCTCTGGAAGGTTTGTGCAATTGAAGTTGGTCTCTTAAAAACTGGGGGCCTTGGTTGTTAAGTGCCTTGAACACAATGCATAAAGCTTTGAATTGGATCCTTTTCTGCACAGTGAGCCAGTGAAGGTCTTTTATGCTATTGGAGATGGATTCGAATTTGGTTTTGCCAGCAAGCAGGCGTGCTGCGGCGTTTTGAATGGTCTGCAATTTGGTAATGACTCTGGCTTGAGCATTTAAAAAGAGACCATTACAGTAGTCCAGGGAGGACAAAACAAGAGATGTGACCAGTGTCTTAATGGCTGATTCAGGTAGAAAAGGGTGTATTTTCCTGATCATCTTAAGCTTTAGATGTGCCGAAGACACCGTTTTATTGGCATGGTCCATAAAATTTAGGGCATCATCAAAGATGATGCCAAGGTTCCTGACTTTAGTCACGGGGATAGGAGGCATACCAAAGGTGTCAGGCCACCAACTCAAAGGCCATGCTGGCAGAAGGGTTCCAAAAATAAGTACCTCTGTTTTGTCAGAGTTCAACTTTTAACAGTTGGTTGACATCCAATCTCCTATATCTAGGAGTCCTTTCTTGAATTGTTCGGCCACTTGATCTCCGTCCCCTTTGATTGCCAATACTAGTTGGGTATCGTCGGCGTAAGAGGTTAGGCTCATCCCATGTGCTTTGATGGTTTTAGCAAGGTCCAACACGTAGATATTAAATAGTGTCGGACTCAGGGATGAGCCTTGAGGGACACCGCATGGGGCTGAGAGTTGGGCCGATTGAAAGGGTCCTAGGATGACTGTCTGCGTTCTTTTGGCAAGAAAGGACGCAATTAGATTTTTGGCAGTATGACAGATTCCAAAACCCTCGACCCGGTCGACCAAGATGGTGTGGTCGACCGTGTCGAAGGCTGCGGATAGGTCTAACAAGACCAAAATGGCTGTGCCCCCCTGGTCCCTGATTACCCTGATATCGTCGGCCGCTTTAATCAGGGCTGTCTCCGTCCCATGGAATTTCCTAAATCCGAACTGGGTGTCATCTAAGAGCTGATGTTTTTCTATAAACTCGGAAATCTGGGAATTCATTGCTTTTTCAAGCACTTTCGCCATGAAAGGGAGGCTTGCAATGGGACGGTAATTTTTTAACTCACTTTTATCTAGGGAAGGTTTTTTCAACAAGGGTTTTAGTAAGGTGTTTTTAAGGGGGTCTGGATAACTGCCTGATAGAAGAATGGTGTTGCAGACCTGGGTGACCACTGGAATGATATCCTCCATTACCGGCCGGAGTACTGAAATTGGGCAAGGATCCAGGGGTGATCCTGATTTGATGGAGGACAGTATGGCTTTTATGTGATCTGGGGTAACTGGTTGAAAGTTAGAGAATGTGTTTGCAGGGGGCGGGATAGGGAGACTGCCTGTGCGCAAGGGTGGATTAGAGGCAAAGGCCTGGTAAATATCATCTACTTTGGTGTAGAAAAACGAGGCAAGAGCATCACACAATAATTGCGAAGGAGGGGGAGTAAGATCAGGGGAGTTACCTGACAGTACCTTGGTAATTTGAAACAGTTGCCTACTGGAGTTTTTAGCGTTCTCGATTTGGTCGCTATAGTAGTCCTTCTTTGCTTTTGTTATCATGGCTTTATAAAGCGCCAATGCTTCTTTGTAGGTGTTTTTACTGTCGATATCGTAATTCTTTCTCCATTGTCGTTCCTTGTTGCGATTTATTTGTTTTTGTGCCCTTAATTTGTCATTATACCAAGGGGCAGTTGGTTTAGATCTATTACTGGACCGTTCTTTAGTGGGGGCTGATTGATTCGTAGCCTGGCCTACCCAGGTGTAAAACTGCTGAAGAGCTGAATTAGGCTCCGAGGACAGTGTAGGACGGGTAAGTTCAAGTGTTAGTTTTAATTGGTCATAGTTCAAATTTTTCCAATCTTTAAAGGACTGTTTGGGCACAGGAACTGGTCTGTTACTGCACTGATTATGCGTGATTATTTTTGCGAAAACGACGTAATGGTCCGTCCAGGGCATGGGCAAGATGTTTGTTATTTGCATGCCTTCAAGGTTTGAGAAAATAGGGTCCAAAATGTGGCCCGCTTGGTGGGTGGGAGACATGACACGTTGTTTCAGTCCTAAGGTTTGCAGATCAGATATAAGAGTGGCAGAGTCAGTTAAGTGAGTAAGATCTAGGTGAAAATTTAGATCACCTAGAATTGTAAAAGCACTTTCTGTAGCTACAGATTCCATCATGGAATTAATACTGGATAAAAATGCCGTTTTGGATCCAGGGGGACGATATATCGAAATCCCCTTGAAATTAAACTGGGGAGAGAAATTAATAGCAAATTGCAGGGCTTCACACGAGTTGGATGGAATGGGGGTTATTCTGACAGGGTAGGAGTCTCTGGTTATTATGGCCAGTCCACCTCCTCTTTGTTTGGGCCTATCCTGACAGTAGGCTTTATATCCATCTGGGACATACCAGTGTTTGAATTTTTTTTAAAAAAAAGAGTGTCTGCAAACTAAGTTACAGCAGCGCGACTCCTAGACTCTGCTGCTCTGTGGGGGCCGGCCGGGGGATTCCTGCCATAGTTGGATTGGAGCTGCAGGGGCGCTAAGAGGTGAACAACACAGCCTCATTAACATGCTAATGGTCTTTTAAAGACCTGTTAATGTGCTCAGTGCGGCTATGTGTGTGCTCCGAAGCTGTCTCAGCCCGGGCTGACAGAGGCAGGGTGAGAAAAGAGGGAGAGGGAAAGAAAAGGAGACTAAGTGAGGAAGGGAAAGGGAGAACGGGTGAGGAAGTAAGAGAGGGAAGGAGGGAAAGGGAGGGTGGAAGCAGGGCTCAAGTCAAGGTTCCAGGCGGGTGGACAGTGTCCCCCCACTTATTTTACGGGGAGCTCGATAACTGGAGCACATGGAGCAGCACATTCACTATTTGGCCTCTCTGGGGTGAGATTGGAGCTCATTCAGAACGCTGCTCTCGCACTGGCTAGCAAGAGGAGGCAATGAATCTGAAGGTGCAAGCCACCTTTTGTGACTTCACTTCTTGTTGTGACGTCAGCATCCCCCCCACTTCTTTTTCTAGGACTTGTTCCCTGGGTGGAATGGAAAGGAAGGGGAAGGGGGGGAAAGGGAGTGACAGTGAGGGAGTGAGGGAGGGGAAGGGAGATCGGGTGAGGGAATGAGAGAGGGAAAGGGTAGGGGGAAAGGGAGGGAGGAAGGGAAAGGGAGGGGGAGGGAGGGAAAGGGAGTGACAGTGAGGGAGTGAGGGAGGGGAAGGGAGATCGGGTGAGGGAATGAGAGAGGGAAAGGGTAGGGGGAAAGGGAGGGAGGAAGGGAAAGGGAGGGGGAGGGAGGGAAAGGGAGTGACAGTGAGGGAGGGAAAGGAAGACCGAGTGAGGGAGGGAAAGGGAGACAGAGTGAGGGAGGAAAAGGGAGACAGAGTGAGGGAGGAAAAGGGAGTCACAGAGTGAGGGAGTAAGGGAGTAAGGGAGTAAGGGAGGGAAAGGGAGACCGAGCGAGGGAGGGAAAGGGAGACCGAGCGAGGGAGGGAAAGGGAGACAGTGAGGGAGTGAGGGAGGGAAAGGGAGACAGAGAGAGGGAGGGAAAGGAAGACAGAGTGAGGGAGTGAGAGAGGGAAATGGATGCAGGCAAAGGGAGGGAGGGTAAGGGATGGAGGGAAAGGGAGGGAGAGAAAGGGAGGGACAGAGTGAGGGAGTGAGGGAGGGAAAGGGAGACAGAGTGAGGGAGTGAGGCAGGGAAAGAGACAGAGTGAGGGCGGGAAAGGGAGACAGAGTGAATGAGGAAGTGAGAGAGGGAAAGGGAGGGAGAGAAAGGAAGGGAGGGAAAGGGATTGACAGAGTGAGGGAGTGAGAGAGGGGGAGGGAGGGAAAGGGAGCCCGAGTGAGGGAGGGAAAGGGAGACATAGTGAGGGAGGAAAAGGGAGACAGAGTGAGGGAGGAAAAGGGAGTCACAGAGTGAGGGAGTAAGGGAGTAAGGGAGGGAAAGGGAGACCAAGCGAGGGAGGGAAAGGGAGACAGTGAGGGAGTGAGGGAGGGAAAGGGAGACAGAGAGAGGGAGGGAAAGGGAGACAGAGTGAGGGAGTGAGAGGGAAATGGATGCAGGTAAAGGGAGGGAGGGTAAGGGATGGAGGGAAAGGGAGGGAGAGAAAGGGAGTGACAGAGTGAGGGAGTGAGGGAGGGAAAGGGAGACAGAGTGAGGGAGTGAGGTAGGGAAAGAGACAGAGTGAGGGCGGGAAAGGGAGACAGAGTGAATGAGAAGTGAGAGCGGGAAAGGGAGGGAGAGAAAGGAAGGGAGGGAAAGGGATTGACAGAGTGAGGGAGTGAGAGAGGGGGAGGGAGGGAAAGGAAGGGAGTGACAGAGTGAGGGAGTGAGAGAGGGAAAGGGAGACAGAGGGAGGGAGACAGAGGGAGGGGGACAGAGGGAGGGGGACAGAGCAAGGGAGAGTGAGAGGGAGGGAGGGAGACAGAGAGAGAAAGAGAGCAAGAGAGAGATGTGTGTATGCCGGGTCTGGTGGCTCAGTGCATGAAGGTGTCCGCTGCAGGGACCAGTGATCAACCTCATGGTCAGTTTTTTTTTTATTGCTCTAGCCCCGCCCCCTCCCCCCCACTGACCCCGCCCCCACTGGTGCGGCCCTCGGACACAATTCGCAGTGCAAATTTGGCCCCCGAGAGAAAGTTTGTGAGTACCCATGGCCCAGAGGATAGTTTGTGGGAACCGTCAGACAATGTCCATGCCCCTCTGTTAAAAAGACGATTTCATTCCCAGCATCCATAGAAACCAGGACCGATAAATCGGTCTTTAAGGAGGGGTACTGTCAGGAAATTCACAGTTGCCACAGTTTTGAATGCACCTTCATCGTGGATCTGCAAGAGAAAAACCAGAGTCACCGTTAAACCAAGTCTGGTCAACACTTGGTATGACATTTAATGATAGTCGACCATTACAAGATGGCCGCCGTTTTGGGTAAGGTATTCGGCGCCATTTCAGAGTTCCCCGTGCAGTCTAGTCTTCAAGTGTGACGCGCACAAATTATCTGCGCACTTCAATTTAGTTCCGTTAGCGATTGCATGTTCGAACCGTTTCTCCGCATTAGTGAGGTGCGTGAGAGAACGGTTAATTCAGAGTTTCTAGTTAGCGTCTTGGAGAGATATCGAATAATAGAAAGGTCCAGAGTAGAACTTAGCCACAAAGACTCCTGTATCGTTTTGGGGCTTGTTCGACGATTTCCTGAAGAGTCGCGTTAGCAGTGAAGACGACCGAGCAATTCAGCTTCAAGTCTGAGAGAGTATCATTCTTGCAAGCAGAGACTGAACCGAATTCAGCAAAGCATTTCTCAAGTAAGACACGTCCATGGAAGTCACGCAGCTCTTAGTCAGTTAACCGAATATCTTCTATTCATTTTGGCTCAATCCCTCCTTTGCGCTTTTCCATACCTTTCCTTCTTATCTTTCCTACCTTGTTCCTTTTTGCGCCCCAGCGAAGAAAAGGAAGAAATTCATAGACTAAAGACTGCTGATTTCTCAGGACCAATATATAAATATTTATAAAGGACTAGTATCATATTTCCTATGTACAATATTGGATGGAAACCAACAAGAGCTCTCCAGTGTTGGAAGGTATAGTCTAGAGAAAGAATTCTTATGTAGAAAAAGGACACAGTTATATTCAGATTTAAAGTTACTCTTTCTCTATTACAGATAGTCAGTAATACTACAATACCGCTGCAGAGTCTAATATCATAATACAGAGGAGGGGCAATACTCCGAGAATGACTGGTAGGAAGAATCTAATTTAGAGTAATCCTGGATCATTATATTGCAATGTTGTGGTGTTGAGGTTCTCTCCTTGTGTGTATTAGGCATTCCTTGTGGCGGAAGAAAACGCAACTCAGAAGGAAGTTTCTGAAGTAACCGAGGGTGTCAGCTGTCTGAGGAGTGTCTCTTCTCTTCTCTTTCAATTCCCCTTTCCCCCCTATTGGTGACGTTACTCTGTCAGAAGCGCGGCGTCACCGGTGGGCGGGCATTGGGTACAGCAGCCATTTGCTCCTGCGAAGACAATTGGGTTCTGACACTAGTCTATCAACCAGAGATAAGGGCAGTTGGATCTAACGACCTATTTTGTCTTCTAATGTACTAATCACCCTGCCATAGTTGGCTCTAATGACGACCTCCGGGTCCCGATGGTACCAGATCCCCAGATACCTTACCGGTTTCGTTTGCCACTCTTAAGGGAACTCTGTGTGGTGAGGTTGGGTGGTATCTGTAGGAGGGATAATTCAAGATTTTGCCTAGTTAATTTGAAGACCTGACTGCCTTCCGAATTTAATATATTCACGCAATAAGGGGGCCAAGCGGCGTTCCGGGTCTCTTACATAAAGCAACATATCGTCCACATATAGGGAGATATGGAGAAGACACTGTGAGAATTGCAGAGCTGAATAATGATGGCCTTGCCTAATTTTACACGCCAATGGCTCGAGTGCTAGCGCGAATAATAAAGGGGACAGAGGGCAACCCTGCCTAGTCCCCGTGCTATGCATATGGTGTCAGATATATAGCCATTGACTCGAACACGGGCAATTGGTTTTGTGTACAATAATTGGACCCATTGCAAAAATATAGGGGGAAGCCCATCCTCCGTAGTACTGTCAATAAGTACGACCATTCTATTGAATCAAATGCTTTGGCAGCATCTAGCATAACTGCAGCTGCTTTCATGCTGGGAGTCAGATAGTGGGAAAGGGCAAACAGTGTCCTAGTATTGTGCGTGGTAGATCTGGTCGGAATAAACCCTGATTGATCTGGAAGGACCAGATTGGTCAATAGGGGCAGCAACCTCGTAGCCAGCAATTTAGCCAACATTTTAGAATCTACATTAAGGAGTGAGAGTGGTCTGTAGGAGTCGAAACATTCAGGGTACTTAGTAGGTTTGAGAAGGGCAATAAGGACGGCCTCTCTTAGGGAGGGAGGAAGAACCATCTTATCATATGCATCACCATACATAGCAACCATATGTGGGGCTATCAGATCTACGAAAGCCTTATACAATTCACAGGTAAACCCATCTGGGCCTGGAGCCTTACCTTTCGGTAATGATTTGATTATCTCTGTGACCTCCTCTACAGTAATCGACAACAACAGATATTCACGTTGTGTATCCGATAACCAAGCTATGGCCACGTCTGCCATATACTCCAGGATCTCTGCCAGTGGTGCCGTAGACCAGGATTCATACAGCTCACTTATTGCGCGCTTCAGTTGTCACACCATTGTTCTCTTCTCTAATTTGCAGAACAGTCTGGGGGACACGGGCTTCACAAAATTTCGATGCTAACACTCTACCCGGCTTCCCCCCTCACCAAAGGACCTCGCAGTGGGACGCTTCATTATGTATTTGCGCTTGTCTTCGGCATATGACTGATATTCCGTCATGACAGTTCTAATGTCCCCTAAGACCCGAGTACATTGTGTTTGCTCGTATTCGCGCTCTAATGCTTTCAACTGGCTTTCGCACCTAGTGAGCTGTCCTCGTATATCTTTTAGAATCCCCGCATTTGTACTGATGCATACCCCTCTCAACGTAGCCTTGAACACCTCCCACAGTAAGCTAGGGTCGTCAGTAGTAGGCTCATTTAACAGAAAGGAGTCTGTAACAACTTTGGTAATAGTGTCTCTATAGACTGAGTCCGACAGTGCCTTTGCATTGAACTGCCAGCTATAAGGGGGTGGCATGTAATATGGTACCTCAGCTGATAATAGGATGGGATTATGATCGGACAATGTTCTGGGTAGGTGTGCTATATTCCTTGTCCAAAGCAGTGTATCCATCGACCCCAGCCAGTAATCGATACGTGACCAGCTGTTATGCACTGCCGATGTGTGTGTTGCTTCCATGCGCCCCGGATTCTTAGTCCTCCATACATCATGCAGCTGTATTTCTGACACGATGTCTGGTAACTTAACCCTTGCTTGCCGGTGTGGTTCTGTAGTGGTGCCTGATCTATTGAGACATTCATTCAGTACAAGATTAAAATCCCCTCCCCAAAGTATGGTCCTACCCGTCACCCTGTGCAATTTCTGCCAAACCTCATGGTAGAAAGCAGGCTCATCTGTGTTTGGGCCGTATGTGTTGATAAGCACAACTTGCTGCCCTCTAAGTTTAAATGTAACAATGATATATCGGCCTTGTGTATCGGCAATGGTATCGTCAATTGCAAAATTTGTCCCTTTTTTTACTAAAATTGAGACCCCTCTAGAATATGAGGAGTATGCTGCATTGCAATTGGATTCAGCCCATTTACGCCCAATGTGACTACTTGTGTGTGGGGCAATATGCGTTTCCTGTAAAAGGGCAATGTCAATATGCAATCTATCGAAATATGCAAACATTTGCCTAATTTGTTTGGGGTTATTGAGCCCCCTGATGTTTCACATGAGCAATTTTAATAATGAAGGCCTCGGTTCAGTGGTAGCCATTTCGGTTATAAGAAAATGTATTCCCGCACCTTGTGAATGTTATGCCATGTGCTACCTTGTTGTGAAATCTGTCGTGCGGAAGAGTATAAACAATATTACGAAGAGCACAATCAGTTCGGATCTTAGCGATGCATCTCAAGAACTCAGGTCTGCAAAACAATCCCCAACCCCTACCCAACCATCCACCACCCACTTTAGCATCCCAATCATGCCAAAGACAAACCCTAGAATAAACCCCCTCCCAAACAGAAACTTCATGGGGAACTCCCGAGTGAGGGTCCGCCATGATCGCACATCACCATCCAAACAAGTGGATGTGGTCAGGACTCTCTTCTAAGTGCAGTTTAATCTTAAGCTAATACACTTTGATAGATCTGACAGCAATTCAAATCTTACTTGAGGTCTCATGGTGCCTTTCGTCTAGTACTCGTGTCCATGCCAACATCACGTTAGTCCTGTACACATTCACTAGAGGGGCTCTCTGCCGACATTGGAGAGAATTTAGTATCATCGCACAATCACATAAAAAACAACCATAAGTAGGAAATTATCAATACAAGAATGTCCGAACACAATGAAAAGGCCCTTCATGGGGCAAGTGGAGGTTCAAAAGTCCCCCTGTCTGCGTACGTATGAAACACACTGCTCACTTTCCCGGAGATTCAGCAAGGCACCAAAGCTTTCTCGGCTTAGATCATTTACATAATATGCAATACAATATTGATAGTAGAAAGCAATTAACGTACATACATTTTAAGTTTATGTACATCTACCCAATACGCACCAATATCGTTATTCCGAGTGTATACCAGTGGTGCAATCTCATCGGGTAGATGCATGCATAGGATTCTGGCCTCTCAGGCAGGTTAGTAAGACAATAAAGAAACTGAAAACTGATTGGCAGGCTGTCTAGTGGTATCCATCCCCTCCAGCTATATACCAGGATCCGATGGTGGGTACCCCTCGCCTGCATGCGACACTTGTGATCAGCTATCCCAGAGTGCGACTAGGCCCATCGTGACATCATATAATGTTCACTGCAATCTGACAGCAGGGCATCCACCATCCGTTTGACTGCAATACCTTACAATGCAACAGTTTCCCACAGTGGTAGTCGTTCACCACGCAGCATGGCCTACGACACGTTCAGCAGTCCTGCACTGTACTTACCACATGGGTCTACAACCGTGTATTGCAATGCTGCCCTGTTTGGGCTATCAGGGATCAATAGCACCAGTGCACATTAGAGATTACCTTCCCGCAAATGACATCGTCCAGCAATATATTTCTTTTTGATGATAACTTAGTCTGAGTCCTGGTTTTGGTCATTGCGTTTCCGTTCCTTGCGTAGAGTGACAATTGTCTTGAGGAAGTCTTGTGCAGCTCTTGGTGTCTGGAGGATCGTCGAGTGGCCATCCCAAGTAACCTTCAACCACGCTGGATAGAGCATGGCATATTCCATATTCAGTTCACGCAGTTTTGCTTTAACTTGTGCAAATTCCCTGCAAGCTTGCTGTACAGTCATCGTAAAGTCCGGATAAAATTCCAGATTGTTACCTTGATATGACACCTGTCGCTTTTCACGCGCCATCTTCAAGACAATGTCTCTATCCCTGTAGTTTAGGATGCGGGCCACTATGAGCCTTGGGGCAGCACTCGGTGGTGGACATGGTGCCAGCGACCTATGCACACGTTCTACGATGAGGACAGATGAGAAGTGTTCCGCCCCGAAGATAGTGCGTAGCATCTCCTCCACAAACGTTTCCAGTCTGCCAGTGTTGGTGGATTCTGGCACACCCGCTATTCGTAAATTTTTTCGGCGAGATCTTGCTTCCAAGTTCTTTGCCTTGTATTTATAGCTTCCAGTATCTTCTCCATCCCTGCGCATTTACTGGTCGTGGCATGGGCTTCGTCCTCAACTGCTGCTATCCGGGTTTCAGTATCATCTAGGCGCTCCCCCTGCTTGTCTAGTTTTGCCGCCATATTGTCCACACGTTGAGTGAGATGGTCCAGTTTCCCATTAATATATTGTAGACTGGTTTGAATTGCTTTAAGAACAGATTCCATAGCGTTGTTAGTTGCAGTTTCCGTCTCAGTTTCAGTGTCGGAATGTGCAGTTGCACCTTTTGTCTGTCTTCGGGATTCGAACGTGAGTTTAGGCTGTTGTTTGTCTGGCTTGCCCATGGTGATGAAAAGCTGTACCGCCAGTAGCTGAAAAGGGAGGCCACAGCCCAAGGAGAACCAGGAAGGGCCTTGTGAGCCACCTTCGCCCAAAAGAAAGGAGGGGTCGTCTCGCCTTCAACTTGTGTCACCCTGATGTAATATTACAGTCCAGTGCTGATATGGCGTGCATACATTTGCGTGTAAAGGACAATCTGGGCAGTTCACAGAATTATATCAGGAAACAGGTCTGACCTGTAGGCCACCTTTCACCAGCGTCGCTGTACAGCCCCACGTCCTTTGAACTCGGTGTCCACCACAAGCAATGCTGAGACGACAATGACAACCTGCGCAGTGGAACTCCTTTGGTAGTGCTGCACCATCAATAGGGATACACGTTATGCAGAGCAGCAGAGGGTATCAGCACATCTGCGCCATAGCGTAATCCGCGCCAAACTCCAGGACCTGCAGATGGCGCACGGTCTCTATGCGTGCTGTCATGTACAAAACTGGCCTCTTGTGACCCTGTAGATCGTTATTATCCAGAAGAGAAAACCAAAGAAATAAATAGTGCAGGTGTAATCTCCGTGTGCACTATGATCCTCAACTTGCTCTCAGGGAACTCCTCTGGCGCCGCAACCCGCTCTCCTCATCACATCGCCCGGGTGGTCGCCATTTTGTTCCCTCCCTCTCCTGGGATCACTACACACATTGATTCCAGTTCGCAATACCAGTGACAGAGCTCACACAATCCAACAGCCAGTGTAGCAAATATCCACAGTCCCCCTGTAGTTTGGAAGCGTTAACAGTAACACCCACGCCCATTCTCATTTAGTAGGGGATGGACACAAAGGGCGCCGCCATTTTGTGCAAGGCTTTCACGCTCATTTTCGGTGCGCCATAGTAGCTACCCCGACACCACTCATGTTCAGATACAGTTCTTGGGAAGCCAGCGGCATAGCGTTTAGAGCAGGGTGTTTCACTCACAAGCTGAGACATGCAGCAGGCAATCGTCCCACATTCCTCCGCTCACTGTAATAAGTTGCTGCCGGGGGCCTATTTACGTTCAGGACTCCCCCAGTTCGTCACATCTCCGCACATCTTACCCTCTGCCGAACGCTGCATTGTTGCTTCGTTGCAGAAATACCCACAGTGCAGCACCATGCTCTATGACCAGCATTAGTGCCCCAAGGCAGCGTTGGACAACACCAGCACAGCCGTACCTCTCACCAGGTCCTGATGTGACACAGCGCACTGGCGGTCACCATCCTGTTCAGCCTCGCACGTACTGGTCCATTGAAGTCTGAAGGCAATTGCGCCACATCTCGCTCATTTATATAGTGTCTAAGACAGCACCAATTAATCACACCGTCTTCCGATGCACATTGCGGTCAGCACTACGCAAGTTTGAGTCCACAAAACAGCTATATCATCCGATCTCTGTGCCTGACCGGCGGAGCTGTCTCAACAGGCAGCCATCCCGCAGTGCGCCCTCTAGCACCCCAATAGACAGTAAGTATTTATGTTTTATGGGTATTTCACTATGTCACTAACTCTGGCACTATATGGTGTAGGGTGCACGATCAATCATGCCATCACATGACGTCTCTTCCTCCTTTTTTTGAATATTACAATGTTGATCAAAGTGTGCATTATTTGAAAAGTTTCCCGTTTCTTTTCAACCGATTACCCCTGACGAAGGGACTGCATGTCCCGAAATGCATTGGGTTTGTGAATTTGTATCTGTTCAAACCAAATTTGTATCATTGAAATTCTTTGAAATGTGTATAGTATCCATGTAACCATTCATATACATAATATATGATGTATTCATGTAACATTGTGGAAATCACAACAGTATATTGTTTCATTAAAATTTCTGTTTCAAACTGAGTATTACACACTAACTAGTAGTGCATGTTAGAGTCCTAGTCGCCACTTAGGGACTAGGCCACTTTCTAGAGTCCTGCCACATGTCACATGTTTGCGCCACATAGACATCTCTAGGATCACGTCCAGTTCTTGGGACGGTCTTCACTTTTCTGCGGACCTGTCACAGGTCTGTCCTGTCAGTAGGACTTGCTACTTCCTCTTGAGGACCTTTCACGGACACCATCCTCTCCTCAGGGATTTCTATCCTCTTCTCTTTTCTTCACTCGAGGGCGTTGTGCTTGCGCCTTGAGCTTGCGCCGTTGTGGCGCCTGCTCATGCCTCCATGCAGGCATGCTTGGCAGGGTTGGTCACTTCATGTGATGCGCTCCTTGCTTGTGGTGCGATGTAATGGCTGTCTGTCGTCGTAGCACATGTTGCGGTGGCGGCTTGCCACGTGGAATGTGCGACTCTCCTCTTGCCTGTCTTGGGCCTCTGGTGACTCTGTCTTGAGGCAGTGTGAGGGTGGACACTCTGTGCTGTATTTGACCCACTGCGGGGCTTCGCTGGCATGGTGGAGATGTAGAGGATCTCCCTTCTGTCTTCAGCAGTGCACTACTCTGTGGAGAGGTCCCTCTCTCTCCTGGGCGCCATGTGTCGCGCACCTCGGACTTCGCGCTCTTGGTCCTTCTTTCGAGTGCCCTAATCTGGCACTTGGTGTGCCCGATCTGTAGCTTGTGGTGGTGTCCAATCACCACTGAGGGTGGTAGGCGCAATCTCCTTGCTTGCGGTGGGGTCAGACAGCTACTGGGGTTGCATGTTCCCCATGCGCCTTTTTTTTCATCTTCATGGAGCTTGGCTGCTTTCGGTCCTACTGCCTTCCCTGGACATTGCTGGGGCACTTCATGCTTCTCTTGGCCAGGGCAGCCCTGGGTTGCTTGCCACCCTGGGTGGGGGTGGCAGTCTCTTCTGTCCTCGCTGCAGTGACTGAGAGCCACAGAGGGGCACGTGTGGCTGTAATGGTCTCCACTATGGAGTGGGAGATGGGGGCCGCAGCTCAAAATTTTCTTTGGGAAGGTGGCATTAAAACACGTTCATGCCCTTGTGCAAAACCTTCTTTGCAATTTACAGTGTCACATGCAGGCTGGTCTGCCATGTATTTTTCCCTTTTCACTCACTGGAGGAAGGGAAGAGGCTGGCACGTGTGCCTTGAAGCATATAACTTCTTCACTACTGCAGTGGTGGCGATTGGCCTTGAGAGGGCCTTGCAATGTTCTCACCTTTTATCTCGGCATTCCCCTGCCTTATAACTCATTAATCAGTCGAGTTACAGAGCATGAGGGCTGCCACCAGGTGCTACCACCTTCCTATGGTAGCTGGTATGGATGTCCGGCCTTTGCTGAATTGAAGACACAGATGCACCAGGCAGACAGTGCAGTTGCAAAAGGGCTGCTTCTGTGGTTCATGCTTTCCTTTCTCTCCTAGAGGGAGCTGGAGCATCCTCTTTAATGCAGGGCGGTTTGCCTTTAATTACAGTGGGCACCGTCGGGCTGCATGCGTGTTTCTTTGAGTGTTATGTTGTGCTATGTTATATGAATTTGTACGCACACGGCTACTCGTGAGTGTCCCGGTGCAAGACCATCGGGATGTGGCAGTTTGCTTCAAGTTAATAGATGTGTTTATAATTTTTTTTTTAAAGGAGCGCAGGACTGGAGGAAGAGCATTCCATGCAACCATTGCTTTTACTGGGACGGAGCTGCCCCCCCATCCTCAGATGCTTGAAACGTGGGACTTGGGCAAGGCATAGGGAGGAGGATCGCAAAGAGTGCTTGGGAGCATAGAAGGAAACACGCCTGGAGCGCGAGGTGGACCATAATCAGTAATTTGAATTTCACTCTGGCTGCTAAGGGCAGCCAGTGGTATAGACGGAACTGGTTATGGACACTGTCCCTGGCTGACAGACCTGATAACAATCTGGCTGCGGTGTTCTGGACCACCTGTAACTTCTTTAACAGGTAGGCCAGAATGCCTGCAAAAAGGGCATTGGCATAATCCAGCCGAGACAGGATCAGCGCACATGTGATAGTTTGTCTCGCCGCAGCTGGCAGAAGGGGAAAAACTCTTCTATAGGATTTAAGCAAGCCGAAGCAGCCACCGGCCAGCTTCGTGATATGTGATGCAAAGGACAGTTCTTCGTCAAACCAAACCCCAAGATTTTTTGCTGGCTTCCTAGTAGAGGTCGGACAAGGGAACTCGGGAGGTCAGAGCAGCTCTCTGAAGTTTGAGGGAAATGTGCCAAACAGCAGAATCTCCGATTCACTGCTCAGTGAGCAGTGAAGTATTGCTCATTGTGCAATAAACAGACCACGCAGTGTGTAAACGTAAAAGGCCATTTTATTAGACCAGGCTGCGTAATCTTACATAACAATAAACATCAACAGATAAATAACATCAAACCCCCAACTCACACTTCACTTCTCATACGCTTCACCCGTTCCACCTCATCACAAACCACTACATGCCCCATACCGTACCTCATTCATATCCACCAATCACCTGTCATCCTGCCCGATCCTTGTGTCCTTCCAGTCATGCCTCTATCCGCCATTCGAACTCCCCCCGAAGGGATGGGTGTGCCCGCTCTTGACCCCCCTGTCCCTTCAAAGTACCGCCAACAAGGGAACCCCCTGTAGGGCGGTTCCCTGCCCCACCCCTGGTGGCTGTCCCACACACCTGGCACACCGTCCGCACTCACTCCCTGCAACACCATATCGCCTCATTCCACAACTTGCTCACCACATCTCTCATTTCCATCATGTAATATCTATGCGTTTTCCAAATGTGACAGGTGCACTCCGTCGTCCCTAAAAACTAAAGGCTCCTCCAGTCGAATTCCTCCGTGCGAGATCACTTTGACGTCCTTGTCCCCACAAAAAAGTCTCATTGCCCTGTTGAGTTTCCTTCGTGCTTTCTCAATTGCCCCATGCTTCATTGCCCCCCTCCATACTCTCCTGGGGACCAGCTCCGTCCAGGCAATGCAAGTCCCTGCAAGCCTAGACTTCAATACCTCCAGATCCCTCTGCATCAGCTGTAAAAGCGCCAAACCTGACAGCTGTACCAAGTCATTTTCTCCCAGATGGATAATCAACAAATCCGGGCATCCTTATTGTGGGATCATTTTTGCGAGCCAGGGCAGTAGTGCCCCCCATCGCATGCCTCCTTTTCCCCACCATTTACCTCATGCAAATGTCCTTTCAGTCCCAGGTTACGGCCGTACACCTGTTGTTCCGCATATTTAGACGCCCAGTGCACGAAGGAGTGCCCCACAATCCAGGTCACCGTCTTAGTCCCCGGTCCACCCACGCAACCTACGAAGAGAAATATGTTAGCACAGAAACACAAACCCCATGTCCCAACCAACTGACTGCCTAGGACCTTTTTACTTTCTCACATAACGCTCACAACAACGTGACTTCCACCGTCCAATCCGCCTTATCCTGTCCCAGGACCACCCCAAACGGGCCGCAGCTGTCGCAGCCCCAATACGAAAGGAGTGTGTCCCGAAGCCAGATGCATCCAAACCAAATCGTCCCAAAGCCATGTGCAACACCGCCAACAACTGGCCGGCCGTGATTCGCGCACATGATGCATGACAGAAAATCTCACCTTCCGACACATGTGCCATCCCCGGGAAGGTCCGCCACTCAGCCACCGGGCAGACTGCCCCATCATCCGTCTCATTCAGCCACACCCATTTACCCCTACCCAACTGATCAGTCTTTGAGCACCGCAAGCAAATCCCAAGGCGCCTCCATCCACCCGAATCTCTCAAACAACCTGCCAGCCATCTTCCTCGTACCCAACAATTCAGACACCCGAAACGTGCCAAAAAACATCCACACCATGCACAAACGGAAAAGTCCTGCTTCAAAGAGGTCGTAGCAACATTCCGGCAACACCCCAACCAGCCGGACCAACAGTTCAAACGTAACTGCCTCCCGCAGTCTACCCCCCCCATTCCTACATTCCCTACCCCAACCCCGGAGCATCCTGCTCACAATCACATCCTTGGTCGGATCAAATCCCAGAAACAAAGCACAGTAAAAGGAGATCCCTGCCAGTTTACCGGAAATCGTAGCCGCATTCAATCCCTTATCAATGCAACACAGCACAAAACTCTTCACTCCCTGTTCCACCACAGACCTGTCACCCATACAAGATTCCTGACTCTAACCCATGAATGCACCAAATTCTGACCATGCCAGCCGATACGTCCTCCTTGTGGTCTCTGCTACTGAACGCTCCACAAGGCCAATCATCCTCACTCCCCCAAGGCCCAGATGCCGTCCGGCAGCTCGGTCTTGCACATATCCACTCACGGTGCCAGGTGCCGGAACCGCTGCCACAGCGAACGAGACAAAGCATCCGCAATGCCATTATTCGCTCCAGGGACATGCTTCGCCCAAAACACCACATTCAGCCGCAGACAAGCCAACATGAATCTCCGCAACAGTTGCAGCGCTCTCAGGTCCCTAGCTCTCTGGCGATTCACCAGGTCCACCATTGTCATGTTGTCAACGTGGAAGAGCACTCACCTGTTCTGAAATTCAGTCCACATACCTCCAGCGCCACCAATAAAGGGAAGAATTCCAAGAAAGCAATGCTCCTCCCTTGTTTGAGCCAGTGAGCAGGCCAGCTCTCAGCGCACCACCTCCCGTCCCAGAAAATGCCAAACCCCGCTGACCCGGCTGCATCAGAGAAAATTTAGCATTGCCAGACCGCCCTCTCCTCATCAAAATCCAGGGACACACCATTGAAATCAGTCAGGAATGCTATCCAGGTCCTCAAATCAGCCTGCACCCCCATGGAAATCCTGACTCTGTGGTGTGGGAGTACCGCCCCCGACATGGCCATGCCGAGCCGCCTACAGAACGTCCGCCCTGCTCTCACCACTCTACACACAAAGTTCAAGAAGCACAAGAGTTTCTGCACCGCTCTCAAAGGGATTCGCTTTTCCTCAATCGCCCACCTCAAACATGATAGAATTTCAGCCACCTTAGCCCCCGGAAGGCGCGCCAGCCACTGTACCGAGTCCAGCTCACTCCCCAGAAACGTCAGGCAACAGCTGGAACCAGCCGTTTTCTCCGGCACCAGAGGTACACCAAAATGGAAGGCCATCTCCTGGAACCGTGACAGGGCCCTGCCACAATCACCAGAATTTGCCCTCCCCAGGAAGAGGAAATCATCTAAATAGTTGGTGACCTCACGGCACCCACTGAGTTTCACCATGGCCCATTGCAGAAAAGTACTAAAGAGCTCAAACAATTCACAAGAGATGGCGCACCCCATGGGCAAAACCTTGTCCACGTAGATGGCCCCCCCAAATTGCATTCCCAAGAGTGAGAAATCCACCGGATGTATGGGCAGCAGACGGAAGGCCGACTTGATGTCGCATTTTGCCAATTCAGCCCCTGACCCGCACACCCTCACCAAACAGATCGCGTCGTCCACAGAAGCATAGAGCACCCTTGAATCCTCCTCTGCAATAAAATCATTCACAGACTGGCCCTCTGGCCACGAGAGATGGTGGATCATGCGAAACTCCCCTTCCTCCTTCTTCGGCACCACCCCCAGTGGAAAAATGATCAGATCTTCCAAAGGCCAATCTGTTAACGGGCTGGATACCCTTCCTTCCTCAACCTCTTTCCTCATCTTGCAGACACCACGCCAGGCAACTCCTTTGCTGACCTCAAATTGCCCGCCCACCGACGCACCCTGGGACCTTGATAGCCTACCCTGAAGCCCTCCGTGAAACCCCAGTAAAACCGCGATGCCGCCTCTTGGTCTGGGTAGTACAAGAGCCACGGGGCCATCGCCTCCACCCTAACCAGTGTAGGCGCCCTTCTGTCCAGGGTGGTCCCGTCCTTTGGCGTTCTGCCACTGCTCTGAAGGAGTGACAAGCGTGAGGCACTGGGTGAGGGCATGTTTCCCGCCGCATTTTGAGCATTTACGCTTAAAATTACAGGGATATCTGGAGCAGTACCCCCTGTTGTAACTCCAGAAAGCCCCCATCGAATATCCCCCTGGGTTGCTCGGCTGACCAGAGATGAGGGTGTTGGGCACCGCATCTCCCCCCGCCCCGCCTTGGGCGGGACGCGGCAGAAAGGACCGATACACTACCGGCAAACCGCTGGCTGTGTGTGTAGATGCAGTGGAGTGCGTGGACGCCATCCACTGCACCCAGATTTCCTGGTCTACCTCCCCTCAATTCTTCTCTGGATCCGCACTAACCCGTGCCCTGAATTCCTCATCATAACTCAACCAGGCGAAACCCCGAAACTGCATCTGAGCCTTGCGAATGATGTCCATGTAATTAAACAATGCAGTCGCCCGATCCAGATGGATGGATGACGTTACAACGCATGCTTTTACCACGCATGCCTTTACACCGCGGTTTTTACAAAGCATGCCTTTACAACGCATAGTGCTTTGGGGCGCTGGATAGTGAATAGTTTAATTTACTATTCCAACTCCAGTCCCCATGGATAGTAGGGAAGGTGTTGGATAGTAAATTAAACCTATTCCCTATCCTAGAGCGCCCCCCAGCGCAATGCGTTGTAATGGTTTGCGTTGTAAAAGTTGCATCGTAAAGGCACTGCGTGGTAAAAGTTGCGTTGTAAAGGATGTTTCCCGATCCAGATACCTCTCACAGTAAATACTGGCATAAATCAAGAATGCAGAAGTCCAGTTCTCCATTGTCACTGGCACCCTGGGTCGCCTTGTCAGCTCCCTCTCCTCCTCTTTCGAGCCCTCCTTAGCCTGTACCTCTCTATGGCTTGTACCTCCCTTAGCCTGTACCTCCATGTGGAGAAGTGTGGCTCAGGGGTTAGAGGCGGCAGACCTGGAGCTTGAGTTCGGCCCGGGACCAGAGTTCAATTCCCCGCCTCGGCGGGTCTTGGGCTCAAAATTCCACGGACTCGATAATTCTCGCTCCGGTGCCTTCTCGACTCACGGGTTCACGCTCTGCGACTCTGGGCAATAGCTTACTTAATCTCCACAACGGCCCCTCGCGGTGGGATGCCTGGCTTTCACCTTGTGGATACCCTGCCAGGGTCATCTCACAGGGGAATACCAGGACGGGTTCCCTAAGCAAGCGTGGAGATGCCCCAGGGTAAGTCGTGTGCTATATAAGTTTCATTCATTTCATTTCATTTCACTTCATATGCAGCAACTTGAACACATCCACAAATTCGTGCCTCCAAATCCGCGCCCTGACCTTTTCCGACAGATGCGAACCCAAGGGCATCGCCAAACCCATATAGGGGAGTTTCTTCAGTAGCTTAACCCCTTTATCCTCCTTACCGTCCCCTTTGTCCGTCTGTACCCCCGTAGTCATCGACTTACCGTCCACCTTCTCACCTTCCACAGGTGGACTGCCCGATGGCTTCTCCGACTCACGAACAGACCCATCCCCTACACCCACAGACCTGCATGTCCTCTTTCTCCCGCCTCGGAGACCGTCATCCCAGGCTGCCCACCATGATCCGTCACCTGCGACTTCCGTGATCCGCTCCCTGGGCCTTCCTCTGGGCACTGCCACCTGGGCCGCCACCGCCTTGGCCTTGCTCTTCGTCACTGTCGGGGCCTGCAAGACACCAAGTGCGCCGTTGTCCGCCGCGCCCCCTGAGCCATCTGCGTCATCCCGACCTCCCCCTCTTCCAGCTCCTGACTCTCGTCACCATAGTCCAATTCAAGCACCGGTTCCACTTTCACATGCACCCTCACGACATCTTTCACTGCCCTCTTCACACCCTTCTGCACACTCCCAGAGGCATGAGCACCAGACTCAAAACGCGCCGCCGAAGCCCGAGCCCGCGGAGGAGGGACAGCCGCCGCAGACTGCCCTGCTGCTTCTGTCCTGCGTTTCGGGGCCGTCTGGCGCCCCGCCAGGCACCCCCGGGCTCTGCCAACAGCCGCCGGCTTGGTTCCCCTCCCGCCCCTCAGGTCTCTCCAGCCGGAGCGGGCCCCAGCACCATCAGGCCTCAAAGCCGTCCTGGCCGTCACTACTCCTTAGAACACAAACAATGTCACCGGGTCTGAACAAGAAAATGTGGTGCATAGAACTAGAGAGATTTAAGTGGAATTCCACACCAAAAAATAGTAAAAGTGATGATAGGCACCTTGTGATCCCTAACAGGGTACCCATCAGTCACCACTCGGAACCGCCCTTCATCATTTGGGATTCCTGTTAACCATGTTATAGGTACAGCGCTGGTTCTAGATAGAGGGTAAGATGTAGATACCTCTTATGAACCTAGTGGTGCCCTATATGGTTGGAGTGTCACAGGCCATTCATTGGCTGGAAAAAATGAGAGTGACTGATTTGCAGTGCAAGTGAAAGAAAGTGCTAAGTGAAACTAAAATTGGGTGAGGGAGCAGGAAAAATACCTTTATTCTGTGATTTGCTCGCTCCTCCAATGTTAAAAAGCAGTAAAGGTAAATTGAACAAATATTTACCAGGATGTAATGGGGGTCAACATGTTTCTGCAAATCTAGGGACTACAGAGTCCGTTGCATTCATCAGGACCTAAGTTGTAATATAGCGGGGGAGGCGCTAGGGGGCGCACAGTGGAATGGCTGTGTGAATTGCAGCTCCGTCGGGCGATCATCAACAATGTGATCTATCCCCACCACGGCCCCGCTAATTCGCCTTCTAAACAGCTCCACATGCGTGGGAAGGCAAGGTGCACCTGCGGGTATGGAGTGAATCGCACTCTCATCGTGGCCAGAGAACTAATTTAGGGCAGTTGGGGAGAACCGCGGCGCACCTGACAACATGGCGGACCGCCGACTCGCCGATCTTCTGGAGGACGCGGAGGCGGCCTGATCGAAAACGGTGTGCGTCGGCTGAAAGATCAGAACAGGGGTAAGAGCCGGCCCCCCGGACCTCCATTTACATTAAAAAATACATCCGATCCCGAGCTCCCACACCCGTTGCAGTCACTGTCCCGGGCCGCGCGCCTGACAAAATGGCGGCGCCCAGTGAGCAAGAAACGCTGCCGGCACCCTCGCGCTTCTAAAGGCGGGATCGGATGGGCTGTGGTGGCCGATCGGCCCTGTGTGCTGAGCGGGAGATTACCTCTGCATGGGCGCCTTTCACGCAGATGCACCCTACCCGGCGGACCTTAGCAACTAACCACCGCCACATAGGAGATCTGGCCGACAGGACTACGACAGGGGAAACGCACACACGCGGGCCGTCTTTTGCCACTGTGTAGAAAACGAGGGGGACCGTGCTCCGACTCAATAAAGATCAGTGAGGGGTATTGACCAACTGTGCGGACACTCCCTCCCGACCCAGGCTGTCCAGCAGAGAATACCACCGGCTGCACCCCCCCAGAACACACGAGGCGGCATAGAGGTAGCAGGCGCGGTCCGGGAGCGCACCGCAGCCGCCCAGCCAGAAATAGTGCTGATCACGTGAGCAACTAGCCACTATCCCCACAAGTGCATCACGGCGACGGCGGCAAGAGTCACGAGGGCATCAGGCCCCACTTCAAGAACAACAGCATCTCCGACTGTCGCAATGGGGAAGCCAGATAAGCAACAACCAACGCTATCATTCGACAGTAGAAAATCGAATAAAACCGCAGAGGAAATGGCGGACACAGGCGGCTCTGCTGAACCGCCGCCGAACAGCAACATGGAGAAGATACTGCTCGCCATCCAGTTGAATCTACAAGATATTAACGGCAAACTGGACAACCTGACGTGCAGAATGGATGGAATGGCCGCAAGACAGGAGAAACGCGGTGAACGTCTAGACGAGGCCGAAACGTGTATATCAATCGTTGAAGACGAAGCGCGAGCCTCCACCACCAAATGCGCGGGAATGGAACGCATCCTCGAAGTGATTAAAGCGAAGGAGGAGGATTTGGAAGCGCGCTCGAGGCGCAATAATGTGCACATTACAGGCCTACCGGAGTCGACCAACACCGGGCGTATGGAACTGTACGTCGAAAACCTTTGCAAAGACCTCTTTGGTGCGGAGGCTCTGTCGCCGGTCTTCATTGTGGAGCGGGCCCATAGATCGTTGGCACTTCGACCACCACCTGGAGCAACGCCAAGACCAATACTCAATTACCGAGACAGAGACACAATCCTCAGGCTGGCGAGGGAAAAAGGCAAAATCACTCATCAGGGCAATACCCTGGAATTCTATCCAGATCACACGATTGCGGTTCAGCAGGCACGTAAGGAATACACATCCGTCAAGGCGAAATTGAGGGACCTAAACATCGGCTATTCCATGCTATACCCTGCCAGACTTCGAGTGACGTGGAAAGAGAAAGCGATTGTACTGCCAACACCCAAAGCAGCCCAAGAATTTGTCTAAAAGGTGCAGCGGGAGAATAGGTTGAATGCACAGAACGACCAGCAACAAGACTCGGACTGACATCACTGGCAGGTCCCATCTTCATCCGGCGGTGAGTTATTCAGCAGGTGTGGGTTATGATTGATCAAGGTTGTAGACCACCACTAGCAACTAAATGCAGTGAAGGTGTAGCTGAAAATGGGCGGACTGGGTGGCACAGCCTGGTATGGGACATCTAAAGAGACTGCTGAGACAGATCTAGTTGGCTTTCCATACAACTGTGGAGCTGTTGACTGTGTATGCCGAGCGGTCTGTGGCGTACTCCAGTCTATGACGCTCGCTATTGCCTAAGGCCGGACCCTCTTTACCGCACCTACCCCTTTTATTAAACATTGATGTTCCCTCTATTGTGCGGTGCGACGACACGGTGATCTGGGTGGCTCTTCTTCGCTTAGCCCACAGTCGTGCACGGATGGCGGCCTTCAGAGGGTCGAAGGACAAAGTGGGTGCGTCCCTGCACAGCAATTAAAAACTGCACCGCAGCATGGCACAGACTTTATCACCACGCACGTACTCCCGCGAAAACACATTGCAGTGAGCACGAGGGATGCCAAGCTCATTGTGTGGGAGGGGGTCATATACTACACGTTGCGGAACTTATTGCTTTCTCACACGAACAACAACGGCTGGGTCCAGCTGACGTAAAACTGCTCCAGCACGGTGCCCCCCCCCACGCTCCCTGATCCCAGCTCCTGCTCGTGCTTTGGCTTGCTGGTGGTATCGTTAACTGGACTGCTTATTTTTACCCGCATTATATTTAACTGGCATCGCGCTTCTGTAGTGTGCATTTGGCTGTGCATTTGTGCTCATTGTGTTTTCACATTATAACTGAGCTGCTTCGTAGCGCGATTTTAAGACATACTACCTCACCTGATTTTGCAAGCTCGCTCTGCTGTACTTTGCAGTGCGACACTTGCTGAGGCTTTATTTACTTCCTGGGACTTCGTCTGTGCCCCCGGTGCCGTGGTGCATCTGCTGCCCCTGCCTTACTCTCCCTTTGACCCTCCATTTTGTTTAGGTGTTCCCTGGCCCGCCCCTCCTCCCCGCTACCGCCTCCCAGCTGCTGCCCCTCCCACGCTCCGCCCCCTCCACTCTCCATTTATGTCAGATGTCCACACGCGCAGCGTCCACGCGCTACGGCCGCGCCGAAGGTGCGCCAAAGGTAAGCCCGTCTACGCCCGTCCGCGCCTGGACCGCGCCCAGCGCCAGACCCCCTGGTCCCCGTACCACCCACCCCACCCGCATTACATACGACGCCTCCACCCTCTTAGCCCTTAAACCCGGCCGACTCTCCAACTGCGCCCAAGCCGCTCCTGGACACACCCATGGACCCTTCACATGCTACTCCTGCAAGTTCGACGGCACCAAGAAAAACTCTTCATCCACGAACACACAACAGATATCTGACTCCAACCACCTAAAATGCATCCTGCTCAACACCCGCTCAGTCCACAGACACGCCATCGACCTCTGGAACCTACTAGACACCATTTCTCCCGACGTCGCCTTCCTAACAGAAACATGGATGAACGCCTCATCAGCCCCAGACATCACCATTGCCATCCCGGAAGGATACAAGATCATCCGTAAGGACCGCACCGACCAAACAGGAGGAGGCATCGCTATCGTCCATAAGAACTCCATCCGCATCTCAACCAGCTCAGACGTCAACCTTGCCAGCGCCGAACACCTTCACTTCCAGATCCACACCGACCCCAAGACCACACTCAGAGGCACCCTCCTCTACCGACCTCCAGGACCCCGTGCACAATTCAGCGACGATATCACTGACTTTATCACCCCACACGCCCTCCCCTCCGAGGAATACATCCTATTGGGAGACCTCAACTTTCACCTCGAAAAGAGCAATGACAGCAACGCCACCTCCCTTCTGGACAATCTCGCCAACCTCGGACTCAAACAACTTGTCACTACGCCCACCCACATCGCAGGTCACACACTCGACCCTATCTTCACCTCCAGCAAACATGTCTCCTTCAGTCACACCACAACTCTCCATTGGACGGACCACAGCTGCGTACACTTTATCTACAATAAGACCACAACTCTCAACCATCCTCAGCCTACTCTGCGAAGAAACTGGAACAAAATCACCAGCGACCAGATCTCCTCATAGCTTCTTCAAAACCCCCCTGCCCACTCCTCAAACCCCGACCAAGCAGCCATTAACCTCACCCAATGGCTAACCAACAGCGCCGACAACCTAGCACCTTTGAAAAAACGTCAAATCAAACTAGGCAGCAAAAACGCCTCCTGGTTCAACGATGATCTTAAGAAATCCAAGAAACTCTGTCGCTCCCTTGAGAAGGCCTGGAAAAAAGACCCAAACACCAGCACCAGGGACGCCTTCAAAAACGCCACCCGCATACACCACCAACTGATCCGGACTGCCAAGAAAGCCGCATTCAAAGACCGACTAGACAACAACGTCCACAACAGCAAGGAACTACTCAACATCGTCAAAGAATTTACCAACCCCTCAGCCAACTCCAACGACATCACCCCCTCTCAAGCCCTCTGCGACTCCCTAGCTTCGTTCTTCCACAACAAAATCGCAGACATCCACAACAGCTTCGACAACCGACCCGGAGACCAACCCTCCCAACCTTCTGCAGGACCTTCACCCCCCTTGAACATCCTTAATGACTGGAACCCAATCTCCACTGAGGACACCATCCGCCTGATGAACTCCATCCACTCAGGATCCCCCACAGACCCTTGCCCTCACCACATCTTCAACAAAGCAGACTCCATCATAGCATCACACCTCCGAGACGTCATCAACTGCTCCCTCAACTCCGCCACCTTCCCGGAAAGCTGGAAACACGCAGAACTTAGCGCCCTTCTGAAAAAACCCACAGCGGACCCCACCGAACTCAAATACTACCGCCCCATCTCGCTCCTTCCATTCGCGGCCAAAGTCATCGAGAAAGCAGTCAACAACCAGCTCGCCGCCTTCCTCGAAACCAACAAATCCCTCGACTCCTCACAGTCTGGCTTCCGAGCCAAACACAGCACGGAGACCGCCCTCATCGCAGCAACAGACGACATTCGAACTCTACTGGACAATGGAGACACAGTCGCCCTCATCCTCCTCGACCTCTCCGCAGCCTTCGACAAAGTCTGCCATAGCACCCTTCTACAGCGCCTCAGAAACATCGGAATCCAAGGAAAAGCACTGGAATGGATCACCTCGTTCCTCACCGGAAGAACCCAGAGAGTCCGCCTCCCACCATTCAAGTCAGAGGCCACTGAAGTCATCTGCGGCGTGTACCACAAGGATCCTCACTCAGCCCCACCCTCTTCAACGTATACATGAGCCCCCTCGCAGCCATCGCACGCCAACACAACCTCAACATCATCTCCTACGCCGACGACACTCAACTGATCCTCTCCCTTACCAAAGACCCTAACACCGCCAAAACCAACCTACATGAAGGAATGAAAGAAGTAGCCGAGTGGATGAAGCACAGCCGTCTGAAACTGAACTCAGACAAAACAGAAGTCCTTATCTTAGGTACCTCCCCCTCCGCCTGGGATGACTCTTGGTGGCCAGAGGCCCTTGGAAAAGCACCCATCCCGACGGACCACGCACGGAACCTGGGCGTCATCCTGGACTCCTCACTCTCTATGAACAGACAAGTCAACGCCGTTTCATCATCTTGGTTCAACATTCTTCGCATGCTCAAAAAAACATTTCGCTGGATCCCCACCGAAACCAGAAAAACGGTCACCCATGCACTGGTTACAAGCCGCCTGGTCTACGGAAACACCCTATACGCCGGTATCACCGCAAAACTCCAGAAAAAACTCCAACGCATCCAGAACGCATCAGCCAGACTCATACTAGACATCCCGCATAAAGACCACATCTCTAGTCACCTGAAAAACCTCCACTGGCTCCCCGTCAATAAGAGGATTACTTTCCGCCTCCTAACCCACGCACACAAAGCACTTTACGAACTTGGACCCGAATGCCTCAACACACGACTTTCCTTCTACACCCCCTCCCGCCAGCTACGATCCTCCAACCAAGCCCTTGCTACCGTACCTCGCATCAACAAAACCACCATGGGAGGTAGATCCTTCTCCTACCTCGCAGCTAAAACCTGGAACTCACTCCCCACTCACCTTCGTCTCACTCAGAACCACCTAGCATTCAGAAAGCAACTTAAAACTTGGATATTCGACAAGTAATTCCCCACCCTTCTTCAAGCGCCTTGAGACCCTCTGGGTATGTAGCGCGCTATATAAATCTTTTGACTTGACTTGACTTAAGGTAGTGCCACAGCGCCTATTGGAGGGTGAAGGGAATGTGGGTTCATAGTCACATATCTTGCATATATGTAAGCTGTTATAGTATCGCCCATACCCGTAAAATCGGGTGTAGAGTTATGCTCCCTGCGGTCCTCCACAAGGGTAATACCCAACACAAGTTCCTCGGAATGGGTATTGAGTTGTTTGTTACATGTTTGTGGGATTTGTCTTTGGGGGAACCAAGGCTTCGGCATGTTGGGGTTGCTGGAGTGGGTGGGCTGGGGGGGTTGGAGGGTTCTGAATGTTTAAAAAGACCAAGGACATTGAAATTGGACAATTATCTGAGTTCTCCCTGGCGGACGACTGCTATTGCTAGGCATGATACTCCTAATGCGAAGGTACAGACATCTCCTATGGATGTGGTTTGCATAGGGATGGGACACTGCACACTATCAGATGACACCAGGTTCTTGACACGCAGGCAGACCGCACTTAAACGTCCTCACTTGGAACATAAGAGGATTCTCCCGGCCACAGAAAATCAGACAGGTTTTTGAGAGCCTCGCCAGATGGGAGGTAGATATTGCATTTTTGCAGGAATCTCACCTAGCTCCCAACACACACGCGCATCTGGGTGCGAGATGGGCAGAGTCGACATACAGGGCTTCCTATTCCTCTTATTCTCGAGGAGTACTTATATTGATTCGGAAAGGGGTGAATTTTAAGTCACAGCAAGTCACACATGATCCCAATGGTAGATACGTGTTGGTGTCAGGCACATTGCGAGGCCAACACGTGACACTCCTTAACGTCTATGGTCCCAACACTGATGCTCCAGAATTCTTCCGGGAGATCTGGGGCCATTTGCAAACACATACAAACACGCACATAATTTGTGGAGGGGACTGGAACGTAACGCTACAGGATGGGCTGGATCGCTCCTCTAATTCGTTAGAACAACATAAGCAGTCGAGATTAATGGTGGGACACATGATGAAGGATCTGGCATTATCGGATCTGTGGAGACTAAGACATGCTGTCGCACCAGGGGCCACCCACATCACAGCGTCTCACAATAGCTGGTCCAGGCTCGATTACTGGCTAGGCACAAATGACATAGCCCTGTGGGTTAAGAAGATACACGTATTACCACGCACATTGTCGGATCACAACCCCGTCATGTTACAGATCGACATACCACAATATACACCCCCTCCGTTCCAGTGGCGGTTCAATTCACAAGCTCTGTCCGATTCTGTCTATACCGACACCTTAACGAAGGAAATAAAGGAATATTTCAAAATAAATTCGCAAACAGTGGAAGACCCGGGTATATTATGGGAGGCCTTCAAGGCCACGATCAGAGGCGTCTGCATCAGCACCACTATAGGAGTATTGAAAGACATCAGGCGGCAGATACAACGCTGTGAGACGCGTATGAGGGATATAGAACTGACATTTGAGAAAACACAAGATATTTCACTGCTAACTGAGCTGCGCGACCTGCACACTGAACACGCTGAGTTTGTGGCAGCTGAAATTAAATACTTAGATCGCAAACACATAGCCAGGACCTTTGGGGAGGGAGGCAGGCCAGGGGGGACATTAGCGAGGAAGATATGTGAGGGAAGAGGGCACTCGGCCATACTTCGAGTCAAATCGAAGGAGGGCCTGATGCAGACGCAATCAGCAGACATTCTAAAAAACTTTGTAGAGTCCTTTAGTTCCCTCTATAAATCGCAGCCCACAGCGACAGCGGACGAGATTTATGATTATTTGCAGGATGTAGCGATTGGTTGGCTATCGGATGAACAAAGGGAACACTTAGCAATGTCCATAACAGTGGAAGAAGTGACTGCTGTGATCAAGTCGCTGCCTAATGGTAAGGCACCGGGCCCCGACGGGTACACTAATGAGTTTTGCAAACACTTTGCGGACATTCTCGCACCCTACTTGGTAGACATGTTTGGCACTTCCTTTGAGAAATCAATACTTCCCCCTACTCTCAGACAAGCACTAGTCATTGCACTCCTAAAACCGTCCAAGGATCCTGAGGAATGCGACTCCTACAGGCCCTTATCCCTCATTAACGTGGACTCGAAAATACTCGCGAAACTACTGGCGGTACGTTTGTCCCCTCTGATGACTCGTCTGGTCCTACCGGATCAGTCGGGATTTATCCCCACGAGATCCACCTCCCATAACACCAGATCCCTGTTTGCGCTTTCTCACTATCTCAAGCCCTCGGTTAAAGCTGTGGCTGTAATGCTCGATGCCGCTAAGGCGTTCGACTCCATTGAATGGAGTTATATGATAGCCATTTTACACAGGATGGGTTTTCCCAAGCAGTTTGTTCAATGGGTCTCTTTACTATATTCCCAACCATGCGCTAGAGTCCGAATTAATGGCTATATATCTGCCCCTTTTAACGTTGAGCGAGGAACGAGGCAGGGCTGCCCCCTCTTGCCCCTTCTTTTTGCATTGGCGTTAGAACCCCTCGCTTTCATAGTGAGGCAAAATTACAAATCTTCGGCCTTGCAGTTTGTTGCCAGGCCACTACACATATCCCTATACGCAGACGATATGCTGCTGTATGTACGCGACCCCAGCATCCATCTCAATCCTCTACTTAGAGAATACATTAGATTCGGAGGTCACTCGGGATTGACGATTAATTGGTCCAAATCTTCCATAATACCCCTAACGGACACTACCACACCCTTTGAAATCGACTACCCGCTGGAGTGGAAGTGGGATCCGATTCATTATCTGGGGGTCATGTTTCACAGGGATCCGGAGGAAGTCATGCGCGCTAACTATGGGGTAGTGATATCCAAACTGGAGGATAAAGTCCAACGCTGGGTCCATTTGCCTCTGTCTCTAGCTGATAGGATTGCGATAGTCAAAATGAACGTTTTTCCTAAATTGCTATATCTTTTTAATAACATACCCATCACACCCTCAGGTGAGGTTTTTCGCCGCATTAAATCACTAGTACTGACCCTGATATGGGCCGGCAAGCAAGCCCGCATAGATCTCCAGACATTAATACTCCCATATGCACAGGGCGGTTTTGGAGTACCTGATTTTCTCCTCTATTATCTTTGCGCCCAGGCGCAATATGCAGCTTATTGGTATCATGAGATTCCGTACCTCACTCACACAGCCATAGAGGAGGGAGATGCGGACCCTGTCCCCCTGTCAGCGATAATCACACACACCAGACCGCCACTGCATGCAAAAGACATCAACACCATAGATACCACGGTCAAAGCCTGGCGTAAACTTGGACAGCTAGCCCATAAAACCCCGTTATACGCACCAGCGATGCCATTACATCATCATCAGGCACTGTCAGTCACCAGGGAACAGGTAGGAATGTCTCTGCTAGGAAGAGCTGGAATCGACAAGATGGGTGATGTGTTTAAAGGAGGCACATTCCTAGGCATTGATCAATTAACATATATACAAAACCAGACACCCATGTTTCGCTTCACGTATTATAGACTAACAAGAGCATTGAAGGAACACTATCCAACATTCCCTACAGAACCAGAATGCTTAGCGCCACTCCAGCTGCTAATCACCACACAGGATTTAACACACCTGGTGTCCAGATTGTATGCGGCGGCGCAATCGGAGATGACAAGGCCCACAATTAAGGCTAAAGCGAGGTGGGATGCGGTGTTGGAGACTCCGTTAACAGATGAGGAATGGCAGAGTGCATGCGCCCTAACATAGATTCTCACACCCAACGGCAATTTGAGAATTATACACTACAAATGTATTCATCAGGTGTGCTACACCCCCACAAAACCTCTTAAATTTGGCTTACAAGATGAGGACAGGTACAAGAGATGCAATAGTGAAGGTGCAAACTTCACACATCTAGCTTGGTCTTGCGCCAAGATAGCGGAGTACTGGGTAGATGTTACATCCACACTCACTGTCATGCTGGAGGACGAGGTACAATGCACGATACAGGTCTGTCTCCTAGGTATTGTTCCACAATTTCGTGCGTTGAAACGCAAGTTCTGTGCTATTTCTTTATTACTAGTGAAAAGACAGGTGGCACAGTGCTGGCATAGCCGCAAGGTACCGAAAAAATCCACGTGGCTTCATGACATGTCCAAATGTAGGGATAAACTGCAAACGTACGAGGAGAACCTCCCAGCGAAATCTAGGCCAAAGGATTTCTGGTGCTTCTTAACAGACTATATTAACTCATTGCAGGAGACCATGGAGGCGTAGACCACATTCTATAAAAATCAAAAGGTGATTATGTATTATGTACGAGCCACGCTCGGATATTCACCGGTCCGAAGGAGAGAACCAGAGTTACTGATGTACACACTGAGTCAGATATATGTGATGTCGATGTAAGGTCTTAAGTTGAGTTATGTTACTGTTCTTCTCTATAAAATGACAAAATGTAAGACTCGTGTTGAAATGCTAGCTACGAGATCTACGAAGGGAGCAAGGGGCGGTTCCGACTAATGTATATGATCAATTCCATCATGACTGCCTTTTCACTTCTTTAGATAACTACTATATCGTTGCCAGCCGGCCCCCGGGTTGTAGGCTCATGGCTGTGTAAATTGCATGGTGTAAATAAAGGTCTTACGCAAAAAAAAAAAAAAAAAAAAAAGTTGTACTATAGCTACTGCAAAAATAAATAATGAAGTGTGTACTAAAGAAAAAGTGACTACATATAAAACAATCTGCGACATGAAAAAAGATCACCTGGATTCCTAGGTATCGTCTTATTTCGCAGTTGATGTATGTCACTGGTGGAGAAAAACACAAACATCAGAAAAATGACCACATTAGCTTTGTTAAGGTTAGCATGTGCTTAGTACACTTTTAACCACAAATAATATTGTTATCAAAAACACATTGGTTTCTCAGATTGTCCACATGAAGATGCTGTAATTCTTACATGGGAAAATGTATACTTCGTCTTACCATTATAGTCGAAGTAGAAGGCTGCACCTCGCCTGGCAACGGCTCAGGACTCGAGGGAAGCACCGCTCTATAGGGAGGAAGCAAGGAACAAGCAATGTCATCGCCTCCTTAGTTTGTCTAAAAACGAATGCGCACCGGCACCATTGCAGGAGAGCAGGAAAAATACATACTAACTGATGTTTAAGAGTGTAATCTTATGGAGATGGTAAGCATCGGCATGTAAACCACGTGCTACTCAGAATTGATATGCCGATGAGTATGAGACTCAAAAAGGAACTTAAGATAGTTATAGTTAAAAAAGCGTGACACACGCCTTAACTCCAGATTCTTTTAGCGAAATTTAAGTGATATCGCAAATGAGCAGCAGCCTGGTATTGATTGAAAGAGCCAGGTTTATCGTAGTAGTGGTTCTCACAGCGAATGCAATAACGAGTGAAACACTCGGCATCCGTTAGTGGGAGAACTGCCCAATGAATAGAGAAAACGAAAAGGACAAGTTCCTCGCATTGCTTACCTCTCCGTCGGTACTTCGCTGTCACCCTCTGAACCGGTGGGGAGGCAACGAAGTCGCGTGGAGGCTTCGGTTAAAAGCCTACTGCTGATTGGTCTGAACCCGGTCAGATGATCTATGTGGACCAATCAGAAGGCCTGTAATGGGTATATTCTGGAGAAGACACAAAACGGGCTTGAATAGGTCCACAGAAGGTCACGTGGACGGACTTTGTATGTGTACCGAAAGTGTTTATTGGACAATCAGTGCTGGGTTGCCAGGAGACGCCGATTGTTATGTTGACTTTCTTACGAGTGAAATATACTTACAGGATATCGTGTATATTGTAAATACAGTCCACCACTGAAAATTATCCAAAACGAACACAGAGATGTCTCATGGTACATTTTGTCAATCAAAGATATGGTTCGATCGGACTATTAAACATGTGATTTCTTTGTTTTTGAGACATATTAGATTAGATGGCACATGTTGTTTTGGACTACACACCTAGAGAATCATAGATGTGATCAAGAGTATACTAGTATTTTTAAACCCTCTGATGTCGACTAGTGCTGCCACTCAAATCTCATAGTGATAACTGAGATGACATAATTAGAGCGCGGACCAAGGAATATCATCATTAAGTCCGCCTCTGTTTGTGCCCAGCTTGAAGACCAATTTCTGTTCCTTACGCATGAGAAAGTTGGTATAATCTGTCACATGTGAGGGAATGTAGAGTTGTTCAAGGACAGTCCACACAAAAGCAGTAGGATCATGTTGTTTTTCTATGAAATGATTCGTCAACTTAGTGGCCTGTTTTTTACGGCGAATCGTACTTTTGTGCTCGGAGATGCGGATCTTTATCTTCCGAGTGGTCATACCGACATACTTTAAACCGCAAGGGCAAGTTATGAGGTAAATAAGTTTGTCGCTGTTACAGTTAGTAAATTTTGTTTGTCTCCATGGTCTGTTGGTGCCGATGTCGACCTCAAGCGATTTAACTGTTTGAGGGCAAGCTTGGCAAGACCTACACGGATGATGACCTGTTACAGGTGGAAGATTCCAGATAGTACCAAGAGCCCTTGGTGTAATGTTGCGTGGTCTTATATGTACAATACGGCCTCTTAAGTTTGGACCCCTCTTGAAGGAAAACAGTGGTTTTTCTATAGTTTCACGCCCTGAATTGAGTATTGTCCAATGTTTTCTTATTATCTTTTGGATGTCGTTGGATAGAGTCCCGAACGTAGTGACACATGTAAGTCTGTTGGATGTCGTTCTGGACACCGGTGGTTCGAGGAGAGCCAGTCTATTGTTATTGCTGGCTCATTTCATTGATCTACGTACCAATTTTGGTGGATATTTCCTGCCTACGAGCTGTTGTTGTAAGGCTTTAGAGTGTGTCATATAGCCTTCTTTGGTTGAACAATTTCTCTGTATTCTTAAAAATTGTCCATAAGGCAAATTCTCTTTAACCCCTTCGGGGCTATTGACGAGCTGGGCTCGTCATCGCGCTTACCTGTCCTGCGCGGATGACAAGGCCAGCTCGTCACGTAACGCGGTAATTTTGAATTTGCCGCGCACAGCGGGAAAAGCCGCCGCAGCGAAGCGGTTAAGAGATCTTGGATGGTGGCTGTCAAAACAGAGTAAAGAGTTTTTTTGGCATTTGTTTTTTGTAAAGCTCAGATTGTAGGCCTTCCGGAGTGGAGAAAATCCTTAAGTCCAGGAACGCAATGGCAGTTTTACTAACTTCTACGGTAAATCGCAGGAAGTTATTCCTACTATTTAGCCAGTTATAGAATATCATCAGATCTTCATATGTCCCTCACCAAATCACCAGTATATCATCGATATACCGCTTCCACATTTTTATGGAGGTGATGTACGGATTGGTGTTAATCAGGATATGCTCCTGTTCAAAATGGTGTACGTAAAGGTTATCACAACAAAAACACCTGGGGGTCACAAAGAGGGTGGATCACAAAAACCATGCAACACAAAAGGCACCAGTGAGTGAGCTTTGATAGTGAGATGCAGGCCGGACTACGACTCAAGAGCAAATGGAGAAATAGTTCCCATCAGAAGCCACACTGTACCGCCCTTTTTCTCATCATCTGGGTTCTCCTTACCCAGGAGACTGAACGGCCGGTCAGATGTTACCGTAACCGATATGTGTGAGATAGGGGAGGTATAAAGTACAAAGAGTTTAAAGTGGCTACTGTAGAGGCAGTGTTGTGGTGGGAAGAGTGTTAAGTGAGGGAAAAATATAAAATTAGGTGATCGGGTGGACGAACAACATTTATTAGTGTCTCCCAATCCCTAAAGTTTAAAAAGCAAGTGTAAGTGCGGGTTCTAAATAATCACCGTACTACATAATGGTCGACATGTTTCTGCATTGTGTTGAACATAGTTTCAAATGCATTCTTCAGGACCGAAAATATAAAAACACTGCTACTTAGATTTAAGAAATTAAGAACAACATCACCTGATCTTCAGGTGCATACTCAACCGAGTACCAAATTTTATGGTTGAGAGGCTTCACCCCACCTGGCCACAGCGCAGGTTTGAGGAGCACCGCACCGCACCGCTCTAATCCGTCGATGTCTCCGGGCAGTCAGCTGACTGCCCGGAGACATCGACGGATTAGAGCGGTGCTCCTCAAACCTGCGCTGTGGCCAGGTGGGGTGAAGCCTCTCAACCATAAAATTTGGTACTCGGTTGAGTATGCACCTGAAGATCAGGTGATGTTGTTCTTAATTTCTTAAATCTAAGTAGCAGTGTTTTTATATTTTCGGTCCTGAAGAATGCATTTGAAACTATGTTCAACACAGTGCAGAAACATGTCGACCATTATGTAGTACGGTGATTATTTAGAACCCGCACTTACACTTGCTTTTTAAACTTTAGGGATTGGGAGACACTAATAAATGTTGTTCGTCCACCCGATCACCTAATTTTATATTTTTCCCTCACTTAACACTCTTCCCACCACAACACTGCCTCTACAGTAGCCACTTTAAACTCTTTGTACTTTATACCTCCCCTATCTCACACATATCGGTTACGGTAACATCTGACCGGCCGTTCAGTCTCCTGGGTAAGGAGAACCCAGATGATGAGAAAAAGGGCGGTACAGTGTGGCTTCTGATGGGAACTATTTCTCCATTTGCTCTTGAGTCGTAGTCCGGCCTGCATCTCACTATCAAAGCTCACTCACTGGTGCCTTTTGTGTTGCATGGTTTTTGTGATCCACCCTCTTTGTGACCCCCAGGTGTTTTTGTTGTGATAATATTGTACTTTGGGGCATGCACCTGGTTGGTCGGTAAACTCGCCCTTAGACCCTACTCTCATTGTTTGTTGTGTATGTGTACGTAAAGGTTAGCCAGGCTGGGGGCAAAAATGCTCCCCATACTGGTACCAGACGTTTGGAGATACACTGTATCCTCGTATTTAAAAATGTTTCTCTTCATGGCTAAGGTTGCGCAGTCCATGATGAAGCTGACAGGTGTTATGCTGTTAAGATCCCTAGCCCTCAAGAGAGAAGAAATGACTTCCAGAGTCTCATCTTGGGGTATAGATGTATACAGCGACTCCACGTCGAATGATACTAGATGGTCAGTCTCTACATTAAATTCAATCTCAGGAAAGAGGCGTAACACGTCTGTTGTGCCTCTGAGATAAGTGGGCATTTCCAGCACCATGGGGCGTAGAAAATTATCCACGAAGGTTGAGAGCGGTTCCAAGATGGATCCGATGCCTGAGATTATTGGCCGGCCAGGTGGAGGCCTTTGTTCTTTATGCACCTTCGGGAGGCAATAAAAGTAGGGCATCACCGGATGTTCCGTGCATAGGAAGGCAGCTTCTTGTCGGGTGACCCAGCCTTCTGTTAAGGCTTCTTCAACCATTCCTTTTATCATCTTTTGTATGCCTGTTGTAGGATCTTGTTCAAGAGGACAATAGGCTTCTCTGTTGTTTAGCTGTTGCAAACATTCGGTGCGATAGTCGCTGGTGTTCATAACGACTATCGCACCGCCTTTATCTGCCGGTTTAATGGTTAATTCATTATTGGCAGTCAAAGTCTTCAAAGCTTATTGTGACCAATACCACAAGACTATTCCTCACTGACAAAGAGTTCCTGAAAAATTGGTCCCTCATAGCTTGGAGGTGTACGAGGGATTGGTTAGTGCTGATTATACAAACATCACAGCGAATAGCGGACACAATTCTCATAGAAATTCAGGTTCTTGAATCCCAAATAAAGACTACTTTAACAAGCAAACTCTTTAAACAAGGTCAAGACGAATCGAATAAAAACAATCAAGAATTCAAAGAATTTACCCTATTCACCAAAATGGAGAAATTCAAGAAAGATCTTGAGAAATTCAGTTTTGAGAAAGTGTACCCCTACACAAGCAATTTGTATGTACCCCCTGACTTGAACAACAAGGGCCGTAGGACAGGGTCTTCCTATGGGTCTACCACTTCTGAGGACAATTCAATGGACTCGGACTCTTCGAATCAAAGTAATTACCAACAAAGAGCCTGAGGCAAACGATCCCAAAGAAACTGGAGAGGAAATCAGTATCAGAACCAGTCATGGTGGCAACCGGCACCCTGGCAATTTGGCAACCCTATGTTTCCACAACAAATGGGCCCCTTCCCTCAACAAATGGGCCCCTTCCCACCACCACAATTTGGAGGTGGCTTCGGTGGCCAGCCGCCTTGTTTAGGGTTTGGCCGGGGCAGATCCCGAGGACGGAGAAGAGGTACACAACCACAGGTCCACTTCAGTCCGCCATCTACAACAACGAGGAACTTGAGGAGCACCACAACAAAGAACAAGACGACGGGACCGGCACAAACGAACATCAACGGGCTCGTCATCAATCTGAATGCCCATAATATCACTCCTATAGAAGAACAAGTCCTCAATAGAGGTTTAGGTTTTGTGCCCACAATGAGAAATGACCATTTTGAGACCAATGTAGAGATGGCTAAGTTTTTTCGTAAAGTTCGCCTACAATTTTTCTTTTCCAAAACCGACCAAAGAGAACAAATTCAAGAAGAGGTCAACACAGGTTTGAAGAAGAAGTCAACGTTCAACCCTGGATCCCACACGGTTCCTGTACAGGTTTTGGCATTCGAACAGGCCATTGAGAAGGATATTGAGACCTTGTTTTCTACAAATAGAGAAACCTTTAGCAATTTCTCCAGAATTGAATAACAAGCTTTGAAGACTTTGACTGCCAATAATGAATTAACCATTAAACCGGCAGATAAAGGCGGTGCGATAGTCGTTATGAACACCAGCGACTATCGCACCGAATGTTTGCGACAGCTAAACAACAGAGAAGCCTATTGTCCTCTTGAACAAGATCCTACAACAGACATACAAAAGATGATAAAAGGAATGGTTGAAGAAGCCTTAACAGAAGGCTGGGTCACCCGACAAGAAGCTGCCTTCCTATGCACGGAACATCCGGTGATGCCCTACTTTTATTGCCTCCCGAAGGTGCATAAAGAACAAAGGCCTCCACCTGGCCGGGCAATAATCTCAGGCATCGGATCCATCTTGGAACCGCTCTCGACCTTCGTGGATCATTTTCTACACCCCATAGTGCTGGAAATGCCCACTTATCTCAGAGACACAACGGACGTGTTACGCCTCCTTCCTGAGATTGAATTTAATGTAGAGACTGACCATCTAGTATCATTCGACGTGGAGTCGCTGTATACATCTATACCCCAAGATGAGACTCTGGAAGTCATTTCTTCTCTCTTGAGGGCTAGGGATCTTAACAGCATAACACCTGTCAGCTTCATCATGGACTGCGCAACCTTAGCCATGAAGAGAAACTTTTTCAAATACGAGGACACAGTTGTTGTATTTCATGCTATGTTTTTACATGCTATGGTGTATTCCTTTAAGTAGTTTTGGTTATTAGTTTATTTATAAATCCTGTACTGCAATCTGTTGCTATGGTTTGTATGTTCTACATTCTATGGTTGTACCTTACTGGACCTGTCCTGCTGAGTAGATGCTGTACTGTGTTCCTCTTCTACAATAAATCCTTTTCTTCACATAAACTGGACTGGATTACTACAAAATTGGCGACGATTTTACTGGTTTGCTACATTTTCTGGGAACACAGGAGCAACCAGAGGATTTTGACCTGCGCTGCATTTTCTTCATTTCATCATTTTTTGGATCTTCATGTGAGACATATTTGCCTTCTCTTATGCTTTATTGTTTTCAAGACTTCTGGATTTATCTACTTAATTTTCACTTTGTTTCTATTTTTTTCATTATTACTACAAGCTATTTTTTTTATTTTCTGCCTGCTCTACTGTTGCCATCTCGAAAGAAATATTGGAAATACTACTAGATGTGCTAGAAATACTCCCGCTTTTTCGCTACATTTTTCTGATATTTTTCTGACTTTTGCTGTTCACATTGCATCGATTTCCATCGGATTATTAACTTGCTTACTTTTGAAGTGCTGCCTCGCACCAACGGTAACTTCTCCTGTTCTCGCTCGCCTGCTCGCTCTCCAGCTGCCTGCACGTCATATTGCATCTCTTCACGCGTCTTGGATTACGCGTCTGCTGTCAACTCCACTCCTCCTGTTAAACTCGATGGTTGCACGTGTGCGCTTGATGTCATCGCGCACACGTCGACGCCATCTTTGTTTACGTGTATCCTAGCAACCTAGCTCCTTGTATTTTTATCGCGTTTCAAACACTGAGGAAGATATTCTACAGAAAGAAAACATCGTTTTAAACGCGAAGCAGGATGTTTTTCCTCAAAGTTATCTAAGATATCTTTTTAATTTATTTCTACAACAGGTTTGATTTCATTTGACTATTTTACTTTCTTGACAATTCTTACCACATTTTATTTACTTTATATTTTATATTCACTTTTCATATCCTTTAGTTATAAACACTTTTATCAAACATGCAATTTGATCCTCCGCCTAAGTTTCTACAAAATAAAGGATAACCTCCTATGCCATGGAATCGCTGGAAAGAGGAATTCTTAACTTTCTTAAAAGCCATAGATGGGGATAGATTCTCACAAGAAAGGAAAAAAAATATTTTATTACATTCTTTGGGTTCTGAAGGCAAAGTTGTATTCAGAACACTTCCTTTACATGATGGAGGGGGAGACAGAAATGTTTTTGAGGATGCAATGACTCGTCTTGAAGCTAGATTTAAACCAACTTTTAGTGTTGCTTTGAATCGTTATAAGTTTTATACCAGAGCTCAAGAAGAATCTGAAACTTTTGATGATTTCTTAACAGCCTTACGTTATTTGTCCACTAACTGTAATTTTGGTGCTATATCTGACGAGATGATTAGAGATCAGATTATAGTTCACACTAAAAGCAAGAAAATTCAAGAAAAACTATGGATTATGGGAGATCCAGATTTGAAAGATGTTATTGTTACAGCAAAAGCTATTGAGCAATCTGATAAGTGGATAAAATGTTTGGATAAGAAAGACAAAGATAATTCTTCTGAAGTATGCGCTGTAAAATCAGATTTGCCTACTGCTTCTTCTTCCAAAAACGCACAACGCACTAGTAATTCTGTTCAACGCTCTTACAAAAAGAATGAAAAATTGTTTCATTGTTTTAGATGCGGTAGTACTAACCATGCTGCTTCTTTTCCTAAGTGTCCTGCTATCGGGAAAGAATGTAATAAATGTGGTAGGCAAGGACATTTCAGTAGTGTATGCAAGACTAATTTAGGAAATAATACAGCTACAGGAAATAATAATAACAGTAGAGTCTCTTTCATTACCGGTAGTATAGAAGAATCTGACATTCCTGACAAAGACAATGGAAATAATTGTGAGAGGGGTATAGTTGTTTCTATTATTGATGCTAATGAACAAGATTTGGTTTACCTTAAACAACCTGAATGCATAGTACAAGTTTTAGGAGTTGATCTTAAGTTGATGGTTGATTCAGGATCATCTTGGACAATTATTACTAAACAGTATTTCACTCAAATGTTTGAAGGGATTGTCACTTTTAAAGACCTTAAGGAATCTGACATAATTGCCAAGACTTTTGATGAGTCTATCGTCCCGATGGAAGGGTATTTGGGAGTAGACATGCATTTTAGGGGTCAAGTAAGGTTTGTCAAATTATATATTGCTACAAAAGGAGTGAATGTGCTTGGGTGGAGAGACCAATGGAGTTTTAGTATAACTCTAAATCCCAGAAGACTTGATCCCATTGTCATTGCTGATGATAATTCCAATGAAAATCTGTCTGTCAAGACTATTATTAATACTGGTGAATGGATTAATGAGATCACTAACTTGTTTCCCAAAGTCTTTTCAAAAAATTTAGGAAAGCTGCACAATTTTCAACATTTGATTAGACTTAAGAAAGGAACTATTCCAGTTACGCAGATGTTAAGAAATGTACCTATAAATGTTAGAGATGATCTTAAAGCACTGTTGAAAAATTTGATTGATGATGATATAATTGAAGAAATTGAATCTTCTGAATGGGTTTCTCCCATCGTTTTAGCCCGAAAATCTGATCAAAGTCTCAGGTTGTGTGTAGATTTGAGGGCCCTCAATTCAAATATCATAGTAGACTGCCATCCCCTACCTAACATAAATGAGGTAGTATGTATGTTAGAGGGAGCAAAAGCTTTTTCTACATTTGATTTGCGTTCAGCATATCATCAAATTGTGCTAGCGGATGAATCAAAACAGTTGACAGCTTTTCTCACTCCTGAAGGCCTGTTTCAGTACAAAAGAATGCCTTTTGGGTTGGCCTCTGCGGCATCAGTTTTCCAACGTACTATGCATCATATTTTCAAAGATCTGTACAAATTTGTAAGATGTTTTCAGGATGATATCCTGGTGTTTTCTCCTGATAATACATCTCATAAGGAACATATCATAGAAGTTTGCAAAAGACTTGGGACGCATGGTCTCACTTTGAAGCATAATAAATGCAAGATGTTCTGTGAGTCTGTGGAATATCTAGGACATACTCTTTCTGGTAATGGTGTGGTTCCCAAGAAATGCTTGGTTGAGGCTATAGTTAAAGCACCATGTCCTGACAATAAGGAAAAACTTCTCTCTTTTAATGGCTTGTGTGAATATTATAGCAAGTTTATTAAGGGTTATGCAACTAAAATGGAACCTTTGAGAGAATTGACCAGACAGAAAGTAGAGTTCTACTGGGGAGAGAAACAGGAGTCTGCCTTTCAAGCTATTAAGCATGAGATTGCCAATGCTCCTACTTTGAAGCCTTTCTGTATCAATAAGGTTTGTGTGGTTACTGTGGATGCTAGTGAATATGGCCTAGGAGGAGTTTTATCACAAAAATGTGGGAAGGATGAGTGGTGTGTAGCGTTTGCTTCCCGGACATTAAGTGAAACAGACAGGAAATATTCTGTCATAGAGAAAGAGTTGTTGGGATGTGTTTGGGGAATAGAACATTTCCGGAATTTTTTATGGGGTAGTCGTTTTCTGTTGAAAACAGATCACAAACCACTTGTTTCCATACTTTCTCCTGGAGGTGGTCGGAATGCTACAGCGCGGATTGCTAGATTGATGTCCCGCTTGCAAGAGTATAACTTTGATGTTGAGTATTTTCCTGGGAGAAGTAATGTAACAGCTGACTGTCTTTCAAGGTTGCCTTGCGACTTTAAATCTATGGGAGGTAACAAAGAAGAAGAGGATGTTGATTTTATTGCCTCATTGAAAGATTTTGTGGCTGATGAATTTTCTGCCATTTCAGAATCCTTTTGGGAAAATGCTGTTATACGTGACAAGAGTTGGAGCATTCTTAAAGATTATATTTTGAAAGGTTGGCCTAATGGGAATATGGTACCTCCAGAGTTGGAATCTTTTCATCAGGTCCTCAGTGAGTTGGAGGTTGATAATGACTTGATTTTTAAAAGTGGGAAATGTGTACCTCCTGAGGGTATGCAAGAGGAAATTATCAGACTTGCTCATGAGTGTCATTTGGGAATGTCTTCTATAAAGAGTTTAGTGAGAACCAGTTTTTGGTGGCCAGCAATGAATAAAATGATTGACAGAGTAGTTCGTGATTGTTCCATATGCGTTAATAGTGATAAAATTTTGAAAACTTATCCTGCTCCTCTCATACCTATTTCTTGGCCAGAGAATCCTTGGAGGAAACTAGCATTTGATATATCTGGTCCTTTCAATTGCTTACCTCAAGATGCTCGTTTTGCTTTGGTGTTAATAGACTACCATTCGAAATGGCCTGAAGTCAGGTTTGTTTCTTCTGCTTCTTCACAAGTCATTGTTGAATTCCTTAGGGAGGTGTTTGCAAGAGAAGGTAGTCCGGAGGTATTAATTACTGATAATGGGGTACAATTAATATCTAAAGAAGTGGAAGATTATCTCGGTTCTTGTGGAATCAAACATATTACAACCCCTCTTTACGAACCACAAAGTAATGGACAGGTGGAAAGGTTTAATCGCGTCTTAAAGGACTCAGATGAATGGGCAAGGAAAACCCCCAATGTGTGGAAAAAAGTTATTAGAGAAAGATTATGGTTGTACAGGATAACTCCTCACTCAGTTACTGAACTTAGTCCTTTTCGTTTATTGAGAGGGAGGGAGCCAGTGTCAAAATCTTGTCCTTGGTGGATGAAAGAGAAATTTAGTACTTCTAATATTTCTACCCCTGTTGATATTCGCAGTACTTCCTTGAGGATGAAACACCACCAAGAGAAAATGAAAGAATACCATGATTTTAAGCATAAAGTGAGAATCCCAGATTTTACAGTGGGAGATTTAGTCAGGATACGTAAACCTGGTTTCTTGATTAAGGGTGCTTCGAAATTCGGTCCTGTTCGAAAAGTAGTAAAAGTTAACATTAACAGCATTGTAACTAATGATGGTAAAGTATGGAATGTTAGACGCGTTGTAAAATGTCCTAATTTTTCCACTGTGATATACCCAAGTTCTTCCACTTTTAGTCCTGACAATGTTAAAGTGCCTGTAAAGGATGACACTGTCTCTTCAAGAGTTAAGATTAACAAGAGAGTTGTCAATGTACCTCTTCGATTTAAAAATTGATTTTCTTCTTCTTTTATTTTTTTTTCTTCTTTCCTCTTTTCTTTAATTTTCTTCTCTTTTCTCTTCATTCTTTTCTTCTCTCTTTTCTTCCTTTTGTTTTTAGGGATAAGATGTGTTGTATTTCATGCTATGTTTTTACATGCTATGGTGTATTCCTTTAAGTAGTTTTGGTTATTAGTTTATTTATAAATCCTGTACTGCAATCTGTTGCTATGGTTTGTATGTTCTACATTCTATGGTTGTATCTTACTGGACATGTCCTGCTGAGCAGATGCTGTACTGTGTTCCTCTTCTACAATAAATCCTTTTCTTCACATAAACTTGACTGGATTACTACAACAGTGTATCTCCAAACGTTTGGTACCAGTATGGGGAGCATTTTTGCCCCCAGCCTGGCTAACCTTTACGTACACCATTTTGAACAGGAGCATATCCTGATTAACACCAATCCGTACATCACCTCCATAAAAATGTGGAAGTGGTATATCGATGATATACTGGTGATTTGGCGAGGGACACATGAAGATCTGATGATATTCTATAACTGGCTAAATAGTAGGAATAACATCCTGCGATTTACCGTAGAAGTTAGTAAAACTGCCATTGCATTCCTGGACTTAAGGATTTTCTCCACTCCGGAAGGCCTACAATCTGAGCTTTACAAAAAACCAATGGCAAAAAACTCTTTACTCTGTTTTGACAGCCACCATCCAAGATCTCTTAAAGAGAATTTGCCTTATGGACAATTTTTAAGAATACAGAGAAATTGTTCATCCAAAGAAGGCTATATGACACACTCTAAAGCCTTACAACAACAACAGCTCGTAGGCAGGAAATATCCACCAAAATTGGTACGTAGATCAATGAAACGAGCCAGCAATAACAATAGACTGGCTCTCCTCGAACCACCGGTGTCCAGAACGACATCCAACAGACTTACATGTGTCACTACGTTCGGGACTCGATCCAACGACATCCAAAAGATAATAAGAAAACATTGGACAATACTCAATTCAGGGCTTGAAACTATAGAAAAACCACTGTTTTCCTTCAAGAGGGGTCCAAACTTAAGAGACCGTATTGTACATACAAGACCACGCAACATTACACCAAGGGCTCTTGGTACTATCTGGAATCTTCCACCTGTAACAGGTCATCATCCGTGTGGGTCTTGCCAAGCTTGCCCTCAAACAGTTAAATCACTTGAGGTCGACATCAGCACCAACAGACCATGGAGACAAACAAAATTTACTAACTGTAACAGCGACAAACTTATTTACCTCATAACTTGCCCTTGCGGTTTAAAGTATGTCGGTATGACCACTCGGAAGATAAAGATCCGCATCTCCGAGCACAAAATTACGATTCGCCGTAAAAAACAGGCCACTAAGTTGACGAATCATTTCATAGAAAAGCAACATGATCCTACTGCTTTTGTGTGAAGTGTCCTTGAACAACCCTACATTCCCTCACATGTGACAGATTATACCAACTTTCTCATGCGTAAGGAACAGAAATGGGTCTTCAAGCTGGGCACAAACAGAGGCGGACTTAATGATGATATTCCTTGGTCCGCACTCTAATTATGTCATCTCAGTTATCACTATGAGATTTGAGTGGCAGCACTAGTCGACATCAGAGGGTTTAAAAATACTAGTACACTCTTGATCACATCTATGATTCTCTAGGTGTGTAGTCCAAAACAACATGTGCCATCTAATCTAATATGTCTCAAAAACAAAGAAATCACATGTTTAATAGTCCGATCGAACCATATCTTTGATTGACGAAATGTACCATGAGACATCTCTGTGTTCGTTTTGGATAATTTTCAGTGGTGGACTGTATTTACAATACACACGATATCCTGTAAGTATATTTCACTCGTAAGAAAGTCAACATAACAATCGGCGTCTCCTGGCAACCCAGCACTGATTGTCCAATAAACACTTTCGGTACACATACAAAGTCCGTCCATGTGACCATCTGTGGACCTATTCAAGCCCGTTTTGTGTCTTCTCCAGAATATACCCATTACAGGCCTTCTGATTGGTCCACATAGATCATCTGACCGGGTTCGGACCAATCAGCAGTAGGCTTTTAACCGAAGCCTCCACGAGACTTCGTTGCCTCCCCACCGGTTCAGAGGGTGGCAGCGAAGTACCGACGGAGAGGTAAGCAATGCGAGGAACTTGTCCTTTTCGTTTTCTCTATTCATTGGGCAGTTCTCCCACTAACGGATGCCGAGTGTTTCACTCGTTATTGCATTCGCTGTGAGAACCACTACTACGATAAACCTGGCTCTTTCAATCAATACCAGGCTGCTGCTCCTTTGCGATATCACTTAAATTTCGCTAGAAGAATCCGGAGTTAAGGCGTGTGTCACGCTTTTTGAACTATAACTATCTTAAGTTCCTTTTTGAGTCTCATACTCATCGGCATATCAATTCTGAGTAGCACGTGGTTTACATGCCGATGCTTGCCATCTCCATAAGATTACACTCTTAAACATCAGTTAGTATGTATTTTCCCTGCTCTCCTGTAATGGTGCCGGTGCGCATTCGTTTTTAGACAAACTAAGGAGGCGATGACATTGCTTGTTCCTTGCTTCCTCCCTATAGAGCGGTGCTTCCCTCGAGTCCTGAGCCGTTGCTAGGCGAGGTGCAGCCTTCTACTTCGACTATAATGGTAAGGCGAAGTATACATTTTCCCATGTAAGAATTACAGCATCTTCATGTGGACAATCTGAGAAACCAATGTGTTTTTGATAACAATATTATTTGTGGTTAAAAGTGTACTAAGCACATGCTAACCTTAACAAAGCTAATGTGGTCATTTTTCTAATGTTTGTGTTTTTCTCCACCAGTGACATACATCAACTGCGAAATAAGACGATACCTAGGGATCCAGGTGATCTTTTTTCATGTCGCAGATTGTTTTATATGTAGTCACTTTTTCTTTAGTACACACTTCACTATTTATTTTTGCAGTAGCTATATTACAACTTAGGTCCTGATGAATGCAACGGACTCTGTAGTCCCTAGATTTGCAGAAACATGTTGACCCCAATTACATCCTGGTAAATATTTGTTCAATTTACCTTTACTTCTTTTTAACATTGGAGGAGCGAGCAAATCACAGAATAAAGGTATTTTTCCTGCTCCCTCACCCAATTTTAGTTTCACTTAGCACTTTCTTTCACTTGCACTGCAAATCAGTCACTCTCATTTTTTCCAGCCAATGAATGGCCTGTGACACTCCAACCATATAGGGCACCACTAGGTTCATAAGAGGTATCTACATCTTACCCTCTATCTAGAACCAGCGCTGTACCTATAACATGGTTAACAGGAATCCCAAATGATGAAGGGCGGTTCCGAGTGGTGACTGATGGGTACCCTGTTAGGGATCACAAGGTGCCTATCATCACTTTTACTATTTTTTGGTGTGGAATTCCACTTAAACCTCTCTAGTTCTATGCACCACATTTTCTTGTTCAGACCCGGTGACATTGTTTGTGTTCTATAGATTACTCAGGGAACTTGTCACTGCATGGTCTTTAAACTCCCTGTGCCCCCCCCTAACTTTAGTCTTTTCCGTCACTACTCCTGCCATCACTCTCTTAGGGGATTCATCTACCACCTTCCTGGCCCTCACCCGCCTCGGCGCCTCTTCCAACTCTGCCTCCCGTTCCTCCTCAGAGGTCGGGGTAGGCGGCCCTTCCAATTCAGTCCCCCATACTGCTCCCACTCTGGCCATGGTCTGCTCTGCCCACCTGACCTCACGAATCTGCTCCAGGATCCGCTGCTCCCTGGCCCTGTCCTCCCACGACATAGAGCCCCATATCTGCGGAGGCGGGGCGGGCAGTAGCCCAGAAACCCCACCCCGGGTGGGAAGGGGCCCCCCTGCACCAGTCCCGGGGCCCATCCCCCCCCAGCACCCTGTGGCCCAGGAACAGCTAGTGACCCCTCATCTACAGGCCTCCCCGCTGCCTCCCGACCCTCAGGGGCAGGGGTGGGTGCCCTAGAGCTGGTGGACAAGTCAATGGGAGCATCATCCCATTGCCCCACGTCTCCTGACCCTGGTTCCCCAATCTTGCCCAGCCCCACAGACAGGGCCTCAACATGCTCCCCTTCTGCAGTGGCCAGGTCCTACTCCCCTGCCCCAGGGAAGTCATAGGCTTGAGCAGCAGGCTGGTCACCCAGCCCTGCCCCCTCCTTCGAGCCCGCCACCTCTTGGGCACTCTTGGGCTGACCCACTGGTGGTGTCAGGCTTCCATGGTCTGTCTCCTCGGAGCTATGCTGAAGGTCCTATAACCTCCCTGATAGAATCCTCCCCACGTCTGAGATACCAATACAGACAATGAGAAACGATTCGACTCGGGAAGAAAAGGAAGGAAAGGATAGGGACGGCGGGGAGGGAGAGCTGCAATGACAAAACACAATAAAGATTATCACACTCTGTTCCCTATAGACTCAGATGTTATCTATACATCTAGCATCTAACCCCCCACCTTTTTACCTGTGAAGAAAGTAATGTAGTTTTGTAAATATAAGATAGACCTTAATGAGGTACCTGGGATATTTCTATAACTGCAAGGAAAAGAACAAGAAGCAGTTGGAATAAATACATGACCACATTACACCATAGGCAAGATCATACCAGTTCTTCAACATACCATATCACGTTCTAGCATGTATTTGTATTGATATCCCCAATAGATATGGTACCCCTCTGTCTTATCTCCTATGTAAGAAAAAGAAGAAACAACTTGTGTTCAAATCATATCCAAAACGATACAAATAATGTTAATGAGTGCTTAACTCGAGTCTGATAGAGAGTAATGTTCTCTCCCTGACGTCTAGAACACTTAGACCTTCTTTGTGAGTGTATATTAATACATAGATCCACCTCCGGGCCAGTACATGGAAACAGAACTCCAATCACAGAGATTCGTTACTCACAATACCCCAGGATTCACTTCACCAGAATCCCTCTTACGAACTTGGAATCCCGCGAGGATAAATGATTTCTCAGCTGAGAAAGCTTCGGTCCGGTTTCCAGAAAGCTCACGCCAAAAGCGTAAGAAACGGAACGTTGTTTCCGTGTTGGCTTGTTCTTTGCTGTTTCCCAAAGGCACTCCTCACCCTCCAGCATAACCTTAGCACGAGCACGGCTTCACAGCACCCAGCTCGTGAATCCAAGAAGTTGGTGCATAATAATCGACTTCGCCGATAATTCCTGCAATGCATTTATGTCCGCGTCGCGTTTCCTACGTCGGAAATGGAACGCGCCTCAAGGCATACCGGGATTCGTAGTTCTTTGGCTGTTCGCTCCGTACTACGGACCCGCACAGCTTATCCATTGCCGGATCCTGACAGTACACCCCCCCTCACAAGGGGCTTCAGCCACCAGCACGACTGGACGGATTCAAACGATGGAACCGAGCCACTAAACGGGGAGCATGCACAGCCCCAGCAGGTTCCCATGAGTTTTCCTCTGGCGAAAATCCCTTCCATGAGATCAGGTAATGCACCTGCCCCCTCACAAGCTTCGAGTCCAGAACTGCCCTAACCTCATACTCACAATCCCCCTGAACCCAAAGGGGCTGTGGCAACCTGCGCACAGGGCAACGAGAGGGCTTCAACAAGGAAACATAAAAAACAGGGTGTATTCTGAAATGAGCAGGTAAATGCAATCGCACAGCAACAGGATTGACGTGTTTCACAACTTTATACGGTCCTATAAACCTGGGATGGAACACACTGTACCTTTTGAATTTTATATGTTTTGTGGACAACCATACCAAATCACCCTTCTTATACACAGGATTCTGTCTTCGATGTTTGTCAGCTTGTATCTTATACCTGCGCTTAGCCTGTATGAGATGTTTACGCGCATCAGTGAGGACCCTACGAACCCGCAACAATCTCTCCCTAACCTCTGGTATTTTAACCCTAGCGCTAGGAAGTAACATAGGGGTAAACCTGGGATGATGACCATATGTGCAGAAAAAGGGAGAATGCATAGTGGATGAATGTTATGAATTATTGTATGCTATCTCTGCCACCCATAACCAATCTACCCAAGCATCAGTGTTATCCTGCACATAACAGCGTAGATACTGTTTCAAGGACTGATTCAGTCTTTCCGTCTGACCATCGGACTGAGGATGGAAGCTGGTAGACAAAGAATAGGATATATGCAGTTCCGAGCACCAGGTCTTCCAGAAACGCGCAGTAAACTGCGCCCCACGATCAGACACTATAACTCTAGGAAGTCCATGTAGTCTAACAATGTTCACCAATAGGAGATGCGCCAACTGACCTGCCGTAGGGACCTGTTTACATGCTAGGAAGTGCCCCATTTTTGTCAGATAGTCCACCATAGGCATGGGCGGAAAATCCGTTCCGCTTGCGGATTTTGCGGATTTTCGGGAAATCCGCAATCCGCGAGATTTGCGAATTTCCCGCAAAATCCGCAAATCCGCGAGCAGCGGATTTTGCTCGCACTGCTCGCACTGTTCGCGTGAGTTCGCGCCCCGCGAATAAGTGCAAAATTGCAGAAATACGATCTTAGCAAAACTGAAAGTAACTACTTACCAGGTTCAAAAGTTCAGGCTCATCATTAGTAGCCATTTCCTGTAGTGCTTCCTGAGGGGCCCCTCCAGAGTTCAGTTGCCAGTTGAAACTATTATGTGACCCTGCTCTGAACCTCAGAATAGTTACACATATGCCACAAAGGTCCTGAATTACAGCTAAGGGAGACAAGCAGGAGCCAGGCTGGAAGTTAAAATCCATTAATCAGCCCCTAATTCATTATTGTCAGTTGGGGCAGGGCAGGTGTTGTAACTAATTTTGCAACAATGAAAGCACTTAGCAAGTGCAAAAGATCACTAATCAGGGCGCACTAAGGAAGCAGGTGCCAGCTAAAAAAATATTCTGTGACACATTAATCAGCCCCAAATTAATTCAGGTCACTTGAGGCAGGGAAGGTGTGCTTTGCTTTGCCGAAAATAATGTACACTGGACAACCAGAGGGTGTGGTGATGAAACAGAGGGCGGCATGGGTGGGCCAGAGGGTGGCATGAGTAGTCAGAGAGTGGCAGTGGTGACAGAGAGTGGCAGTGATGAAGAAGAGTGTCCCAAACAGGCTGGACACGTAGAAACAACAAGTTCGCAAAACTTGCGACCCGACAGGTAAGTTCGCAAATTGCGAAATTGTAAAAACCCTCGCGAACTGGCAGAAACACGGGCGAACACAAAAAAAAAAAATCCGCAAATTCGCGGGAATTCGCGGATTTTGCGGATTGCGAATCCGCAAATCCGCAAAATTCGCGAACGCGAGATCCGCAAAATTCGCCCATGCTTAGTCCACCACCACTATGATAGCGGTGTTCCCTTGATCTTTAGGGAGTCCCACAATAAAGTCAACTGAGAACCTTTCCCACGGATGTTCCGGTGAGGGCATTGGTTGAAGGAGCCCTTGAGGTTTTTGTCGGTCAGACTTAATTTGCGCACACCGTACACAAGCCATCACCCATCGTTAGACGTCGGGTCTTATGGACGGCCACCAAAATTGCCTCAGCATCTTCTCAAGCGTCTTGACATATCCCATATGCCCCGCACTAGGAGCCTCATGACACCAGGAAAACGCCATCTTTCGCAAGGAAACGGTAGGGAGAAGGACCTGAGTTCCTTTCATCGGAATTCCTTGTTTCAAGCGCCATTCCGGATGATGACGGAGCCAAGTACGCCACACACAAGTCAGCACACCCCTCCTCACACCCATCAGGAGGTCATCAGATCTCGTAACCCCGACCACTTGAGAGGGCGAAATGATGGCCCTGACAGGCCCTTTTCTGAATCGTTTTGTCCACCATAAGCGTGGAAGGGTATGCTCAGACATGAGTCCCTTGCTCACTGCACCATCAGGATTCAAGCAAGCCGGGCCGAAGACGGCTGTAATGCCAGAAACCGGTCCCCGGAAGCTTGTTTCCTTTCCAGTAAAAGAATTGGCTTGGTAGTTTGGTCTGCCCTGTTCCCATGATGCACTGGGCCAGGGACAGACTAATTTGCATGTAGCCAGGTTCTGAGCTGGGATGGTGCAGTGAGCTAAAAAACGGTGATGGATCAAGCCCTGATCTGTTGACTGGGTACGAGTGCTCTGTTTAATTCAGATACTCTGTCCATCACCACCCCCTTTTCTGAATCGTTTTGTCCACCATAAGCGTGGAAGGGTATGCTCAGACATGAGTCCCTTGCTCACTGCACCATCAGGATTCAAGCAAGCCGGGCTGAAGACGGCTGTAATGCCAGAAACCGGTCCCCGGAAGCTTATTTCATTTTCAGTAAAAGAATTGGCTTGGTAGTTTGGTCTGCCCTGTTCCCATGATGCACTGGGCCAGGGACAGACTAATTTGCATGTAGTCAGGTTCTGAGCAGGGATGGTGCAGTGAGCTATAAAACGGTGATGGATCAAGCCCTGATCTGGAAACTTTTCAAATTAGCATTAGGTGCATACAAACTGACCAATGACAGTGTAACATTTTGAAAGTAGCGTATAACGACAATCTCAGACAATTCCGTTGTCCAGCCCACCAGAAGTGACCAAGCAAATTCCAAGTTTCCTGTTCGATCAGGCCGGACAAACCCATCATAAAACCTTCAACCCAAATCAATGATTATGTCATAAAGGAAAGGCAGAAACAGATTGGAAGTGAGATAGAAAGGTGGGAGCAGTGTACCGTAAACTCGGGCACGTCCTGCTCTTTGATCTTTATCAGACCAGCTGCTGAACAAGGAACTGGCTCAGCGAGGTCGGCCTCGGGCAAGGAGTCGGTTCGGCCAGGTCACTCAAAAGTCAGCTAAGGCATACGTGTCGCAAGGACTCGTTCGGCCACAGTTATCGGGCCTATGTGAGGGCAACCATACAAAATGGCTGCCGTACACAAAATGGAACCCGGAGGTTCAAACTAAATCCTTGAATACGGAGTGTTCTCTTATATCGATTCATACGAAAACACTCAGACACGCTACACTCGCCATTTGCGGTCTGCTGACACCAAAATCGTCCATTTCCGACGACCTTTGTTGAACGGGTTCGGAACCATCAAACCTCATTCGCAAACCACGGAACTACAGACCCTCCTTTTGCCCTTACATAGGCAACAGACCCAAACCCATGTCAATCTGAATCTGGATCTATATTCATCAGATCATCGATATGTTGCTGTAACATCATCCTGTTACTTAATATCTTTCTCCGGACAGGTCTCCTTACACACGAAGTAGCACAGAGGCCACAAATTGTAGGAACACACTGTACACAGAGACAGAACAGAAAAAGGATAGCTAAAATCATCCCAATGACCATCAGAATCTTCCAACCCCAAGTGGATATCAATCCCCATAACCATCCCATCAATGACCAATCTCCTTTGTCCAAATGGACAGAATCGGAGATCTTATGTAGCTTGGAAATGGCCTGGAAGACTGATGGAGCGTTGTCTAGAATGAAAACGCAGCAGCTCGATTGAATCAGCTTACAAACTCCACCTCGATCTGCTAGTATGACATCAAGGGCAACTCTATTTTGGAGTGTCATAAGTCTATCCGACTGGAGCTCAGCAGTCAAGTTACCAAGGGCACCGGCAGTTTCGACTATGGTGGACTCAACCACTCTCGTCAACTGACGAATATTTCTACTGTTAGCCATCGGTCCCCAGAACGGCAGGAAACCCTTAAAGAAATCTCCCAATTCTTGCCCTGCAGTGTCTTCTTGACTAAAGACACCTCTAGCAACTCTCATCTTATGGTAATCTGCCGCAGCTGTAAAAGTGGGAGGTAACAGAAAGGAAACAAAACATGTGCCCGAAAAGTCAGGGGGCAACCATGCATATGCTTTGTCGTAGCAAACAAAGTAGGTACCCTTAGCAGCTAAGAACGCTGGGGAAGACTGAGACGCAAATACATAAGTCTCAGCACAAACACTCTTCCCTAACTGAGCTCTGGGATTCTTGCCATTACCCTGCAGACAATAGTGGCCCTGATGGGGCACTATCCAAATCGGTGGAGAACTCTTCGCTCGCTGGTCAACACTCAGACTAACTCCATATCCAGTAACATTCCAACCAATGCAGGCTAGTGTCTCATCTCTCGGGATAGTTTCATACGAGCTAATCCCTCTAATCATGTCGACAATGCCCTTAACTAGAGCACTATTCTTCGGATTATCTTTCAGTGAACGTTGAGGGTAGACACTATGGGCATAAATAAACATGGTTCTATAAGCCCAAATAGAACCATTTAAACTAAAAGGTAAAACTAAATACGGAATACCTTTATCAGTCATATGGGGCATTAGACCACAAATCCAACAGTTTGTCATGTTCATCACTAACTGGTGTTGGTGCAAAAGTTGGATGAAGGAATTGTTAACAAATTCCAATCGTCTAACTACCTCATGCTCAGGCAAAGGATGAAAAGAATGAGAAGAAATAGTAGGTGAAGGTGTAGGTTGCACAGTGAGATTAAACGTCATTTTAAAAGAAAATGTTTCATAACCAACTAAAAATATCATCAGGCTCAATAGTAAAAACAAACATGGTATCAAAAAACTTTTCTTTGATATAATTTTACATATTCGTTTTCTAAAAGTTATTGTCTGTACAGGTCTCTCCAACTCAAAGAAATCCATCCTGAACTAAATATGCTGCCCGCGGTGGTAGGTTGATTCTGCTAAGGAATGCCTCTGTCAACCCAGGAAGACTCCCTTAGGCCAACCAGAACCCTCGACCTAGTGTCTCAGGCTTGCACTCCAAAGACTGATGGAAACCGCGACCCTAGCAGCAAGAACCGGATGGCGGTTCAAGAAAAACAAAAATGAGTAGATCCTTGGTGGAGAGTTAACCTGCAAACAGAAAAATCATAAAACTTTATTAATCTTTATTTATTTGTCCATGACTCTCGGTCGCAAATTATAGCTGCATTTTCCAGATAATTCTTGATCCGTAAATAAAAGCTGAGGCTCTGTAGTGTTCAACCGATCCGCAAGGGGCACTGATCCTTGCAGAATATCGTCGCTCTCTTTCTCTGAGTTTGTTCCAATCAGTTGAGCATCGCTGAATGGTAAGAACCGTGGAACGACTTCTGTTTCAGAGTCTGCAAGTCCCTCCTGGACCCACTTATCGTAAGGTAAGGGCAAAGGTGCACGCTTAGTATGCACTCCGTGGATCCAGTTTCGCTTGCCTCTCACTCGGACCGCAGATCGCGTTGACATGAGCACTTGAAAAGGTCCCGTCCGACGGGGCTGTTCGTTCCTGGTCCGCTGGAAATTGCGCACAAAGACCCACGAGCCAGGTTCAATAGAATGGCCTGGATCCTCTGAAGCCTGTGGAAGGCTGTCATGCACCTGTTGGCGTAAAATACTCATTTTAGTTGTCAGTTCACGCAAATAATCAAGCAACACGGGGTACTCAAGGTCACTAAACTTCCTTGGTCTTGGTACGCCCCAAATATTCGCCGGGCGACCAAACACAACCTCATACGGACTCAAACCCATTCTTGTAGACAGAAGTGCTAATGGCAAGGCATCTGGCCATTGCAAACAAGTGCTCGCTTGCAGCGACGGCCCGTGGAGGGAGTTACGGTGGGGCAGGAGGGCGGGGAGGGGGAGGGGAAGCGTGGAGGTTGGTAAAAACCGGCATATGGATAATTGCAGGTAAGGAAACAATTTAATTAATAAAACAAATTTCGTAGCGCGCCTTGCATCGCAAAATGCAATGCAGTGCGAGCTACGAAATTCGTTTTATTAATTAAATTGTTTACTTACCTGCAATTATCCATATGCCGGTTTTTAGCAACCTCCACCCTGCCCCTCCCCCTCCCCGCCTCCCTGCCCCACCGTAACTCCCTCCACGGCCCGCGGCTGCTCGCTTGGATTTTTGCCAATTTTAATTTAAGAGTACCATTATAGCACTCGACTAAACCAGCTGATTGGGGGTGATTTGCAGCGTGGAATTTCTGCCTAATTCCTAGACCTTCACACACTCTCTTCATAACTTGACCCACAAATTCACTCCCATTATCACTCCAGATAATTCTCGGCATTCCGAACCTCGGAAAAAATTCTTTTATCAAAACTTTCGCTGTGGACAAGGCAGTATTGTCCTTAAGGGGGTAAGCTTCTACCCATCTAGAAAAAGAGCAAACAACCACCAAAACATATTTTAAGTTGTTGCATCTCTCCATGTGGATAAAATCTAGCTGCAAAGCCTCGAACCGATACGTAGGAGGAGCAAAATGACCAGCTGGTGTTGGAGTTCCCTTACCAGGATTATGCATCAAACACACCATACAGTTCTTGACCAAATTCTCTGCACATTTGGGTATCCCTACATTCTGCCAAACCGGAGCCAACAACTTGCAAATCCCTTTCACGCTAATATGTGCCATTCCATGGGCCATTGTAACAACTGGAAGCACATACGCGTTAGGCAACAACCATCTCTGATGCTCTGACAAATCAGTCCAACAGCCATTCGCATCCAATCTACCCTTGCTTTCTCTCCATTCATTCAACTCTTTCTCAGTGGCTTCAGCTTGGATGGATTTCACACTCTCAATCGTATCTTCACACATACTCTTCTCTGGAACCCATCTCGCTGGACCCGCAACATACATTCGACTCATCACGTTTCTTGCAGTTTCTTTCGCAACTTCATCCGCAAACGCATTACCACGACCAACATCATCCGTAACCTTTTTATGGGCACTGTATTTCACGATCGCTACTTGTAATGGTAATGTAAGAGATTCAAGAAGTTCATTCACCAATTGTCCATGCTGGATCTTCGTCCCATGCGAAGTTAAAAATCCACGTTCACGCCACAAACGTCCAAAACTATGAGCCACGCCAAAGGCATATCGGCTGTCAGTATACACATTCACTCGTTTTCCTTTTGCCAACACACATGCTCTCGTTAATGCAATCAACTCTGCTGCTTGTGCTGAATTATGTGGGATACATGTAGCTTCAACAATCGTATGCAAAGTCGTAACAGCATATGCTGCAGTCGTATCACCATTCGGCAACTTAAAACACAAACCATCAACCCACAAAGTACCATCACAGTCAGGAAGAGGAGTGTCCCTAAGGTCTACTCTCCCTTTCGTCTCTTCTTCAGTTCTTAGAAAACAATCATGCTGTTCTTCACTATCCTCATCTGTCTCAAGTGAAATCGGCAACAACATGGCTGGGTTTAGGGTATTACACCTCTTTATGTGAACATGACTCGCTAACAATGTCAGCTCATACCCTGACAACCGAGCACAAGTTAAGTGCTGAGTCTTCGTACGATTCAACAAGGTATCCACTGCATGTGGAACCATTACCACTAACGTGTTGTCCATAACCAAACCAGCAGATTGTCGAATTGAAACAGCCGCTGCCGCCGTAGCTCTCAAGCAACTCGGCAACGCTCTAACTACCGGATCTAAAGTCGACGAAAAGTACGCACATGGGCATTGCTTATCGCCAAACTGCTGAGTCAAAACTGACAATGCACATCCTTCTCTCTCGTGAACATACAATGTGAAAGGCTTACTGTAGTCGGGAGTACCCAACATAGGAGCCGAACACAACGCGTTGCATAATTCGGAAAAGCTCTTTTGACATTCGTCAGTCCAAGGAATAGGATTTGGAGTATCCTTAACAGTAAGAGCTATCAAAGGCTTCGCTAGCAACGAAAAATTAGGAATCCACTGTCTACAGTACGACGTAATACCCAAAAACGCACATACTTCTCTTTGTGTCGTAGGAACACTCATTTTCGCAATAGCTTGAATTCATTCTGGGGTCAATTTCCTTCCCTCTTTCGATAAGAGGTGACCTAAGTAAGTTACTTCTTGTCGACAAAATTGCAACTTCGAAAGAGAAACTTTGTGATGACAATCAGACAAATGACGTAATAACGACAAAGTGGCTTCTCTGCAAGTCTCCATAGTATCAGCAGCGACTAGCAAATCATCAACATACTGAATAAGGGCTGCACCTTCAGGTAAAATCAATAGATCAAGTTGTGTCTTCAAAGCTTGACTATAGATCGATGGGCTCTTACAATAGCCTTGAGGAGCGCGCTTAAAGCGGAAACTACGACCTCCTAAAGAGAATCCAAAGATGTCCCTACTCTCCATGGCAATCGGGATGCTGAAGAAAGCATTCTTCAAATCGATCACCAAAAACCAGGTGGCAGAAGCCGGAATCAAAGTCAATAATGCAGTAATGTCAGGCACAACAGGAAATTGTGGAACAACAATCTTATTCACTTCACGAAGATCAATAACAAATCTATATACAGGAGGCTGTGAAGGATCAGTTCTCTTTAAAACAGGCAAAACAGGACTATTGCACACATTACCTCTCGTTTCTTCAATGACATCCTTGTTGATCAAATCATAAATAATCGCTAAAAGTGCACGTTCACCATCACTTGAGGTACGATATTGTGGAATGCGCGGTAACTTAGCATTCGCCTTCAGTGTCACAACATATGGGGGAATGTCTAATAGACCGACATCATTTGGACCCGTAGCCCACAGTGAATCCGGTAACAGAGACAATTCAGATGGAAGACTATCTTTCAACACATACATCGGAGAGATCACACTCTCACCCAAAGTAAGATGTACCCCTGACGGAGAACAATACAATGTCGCATACAATCTCTTCAACAAATCCAATCCCAACAAATTCTCATTACAACCTGTAGTCAAAAGAAGGGGTGCTTCAAACTTGCAAGGACCAACAGAAAGTGTCAATGGAGCAGAAATCAGATTCGTAACGGGGGCGCCAGAAAACCCTACAGAAACATTATTAAAGCCAGACAAAGGTGAGCCAGGGAGTTTAGAATGCATAATAGAACTCTTTGTAGCACCAGTATCTAGCAGAAAAGGCTCTGACACACCTGATGCAATCACTTCCACGTAAGGTCCACTCTGATCTACTGGAACTTAAACAACTCCCTCTCTTTGTCCATGGCTGTCCTAACAATCATTACCGTTTGCTTCGTCACCTTCAACATAATAATCATCTACATAATATTGTGCTGTCCTACCAGATGAACTCTGCTGTTGATCAAAACTATTCATCGAATTCTGCGGAGGCAAAGGACGTACATTCTGTCCGCGACCTCTACCTCTAGGCGCTTGTTGAGCACCTCTACCTCTTACACCAGAAGCACCATTCGTACGTTGTAACAAGACCGGACAACTATTCTTGTAGTGACCCTCTTCTTGCAATACGCACACTGATTAGGCCCATACGGAAAACGCTGTTGAGAAGACTCGTTCCTTTGCGAGTTTCTCGAATACTGCTGAGGTTGCTGATAGTCATGCTGACTATTAACACGAGGTGGATAAGCTTGTTGTAGAAGAACTTTAGTCTTCAATTCCTTAGTCTTCTTATCCGCTTTCTCTAACTCATCCTTACGTCTATTCTCATAGTACTGAGCCGTAGCTAAAATCTGCGCCGACGTGGAAACAGGCCAAGCACTCTCAGAATCCTTCAACTTAGTGCACAACCCGGGAAGAAGATTATGTACAAACTTGTCAACGAATAGTCTCTGGCCACCCTCGGTAGCCATATCCTTACCACTATGATCAACAAAGGTTTCTTCGAAACGCGCGAAAAAATCAGACACAGTCTCATCTTTCTTCTGCTTACATGCAGACAACTTGTCCCAATTAACACGCACTTCGGGCATCAAAGTCTTCATAAAAGTAATTATCCTACCAGGGAGTTCTGTGATAAGATCTTCAGGCTTAGCACCTCCAACTTGTCTGTCATTCGCAGCAACAAGATTAACCCACGTATCACCCAATTCATTATCATGATCCGTATGTCGAATCACATTCCAGATAGGCTGTGGAACAACATTCCCAAACAACATGTCTATGTCCGCTATATTCATGAGGCACGAACTCACAGTTTGAGTGAGCTCTTTATAATAACCCGCAGGATTTTTCCGTGTATCAGGTAAAGTCTGCTTAAGTGCTAGGACTTCAGCACGCTTCCAAGGAACATGTACCCACACTCGCTGAAAGTGCGCAGCAACAGCTCCATCTTGAGGTCTCCAAACCGGAGGAACCTCTCGCATCAGATACTGATGCGCTTGTCTCCTAACTGACGAATCAGGCTCGAACAGTCGTTCAGAAGGAGCATTATTTCGAAACGACAATAACGTCGACACCGCTCTCTCGATGTCGGGGACTCACAATCGTCCCTTTCGCAAATTCGGAACGCACTCGACACAATTCTTCAGGAGCTCTACCCACTTCGTCCATCCATTGTTCATGGAGGAACACACACATCATCTCGAAAACATACCGTTGCTTTGGTGCTTTCCATTGCTGAAAAACATCCATAATACCCCCAAGATCGTACTGGGATGTATACGTAACCCATCTACGTGCCAAGTGATCCAGAACCACACGTTCATCTACATCAGGCAATTGACTACGAGATTGCCTACGCTCGCTCACAGGAGACATACCCAATTGTCCCAACCAAGGAGTCAGAAAACCAGAAAAGGCAGCGGTCATTCGCTGTCTAGGAGAAGGAGAAGTCGAAAGAATAAGGGAAGACGGAACAATAGTAGAAGAATCCAAAGTCAGAGCTGAAGAAGCATTAGGGACAGACATAGAAGTAGCGGTCAAAGGAGAAGGCAAAGTTGGCGGCCCCTGAGGAGGCTTCGCCAAAGGAACAGTAGCCAACGGAAGAGGAGCTGGCTGTGGAGGAACTACAAGAGGAGGTTGTACAGCCACCACTGGTGGCGGTGGTGCCGTAGCATTCTGTGCATAGGGTGGTGGCGAACTTAACAGATGCGACATTAAAGGATCTTTCGCAAGATCTTTTTAATCTTTCTGCTCTTTAGGCGGCAAGACTGGGTAGCATCTATCTACCGCTAACTTCCTCACTCTAAGCATCTGTTCACTTTCTTGCTCTTCCTCATTATCTCAATACGCAATAGCAGCTTGCACCATTGACATACCTCGTTCTCGCTTATTCTTCTTCGCTAATTTCATTTCTTTCTGATTGGCTTCTTTGCGCCATATGCGGAAAGAGTCAAACATCGCCGGCCGGGCTTTCTTCTTGAACAATTTCACTTCAAGATTATCTAAAATCTCAGTTTCAAAACTACCGTAACGGGGCCACTGTAGGACACTGTCATTCTTCATATATTTTACCCAGATCTCATTATAACTAATAGGGCCCACACCATGCTTCACATATAAGTCATATGTAGGAGTTCCGATCGGAGGAACCGGACATGAATCCTCTAACCGGGAATCCTTAGATAAACCACAACCAAGCAATTTTCTAAGGCTGCTAAAACCAGGCATCTTGCACACTAGTCTAGCTTCAAACAACAAAGGAAATCTCAAAACGATAGTCTCGTGAATACACGAATCCCTTGGCTTTGGGGCCTGCAGGTACCAAATTAAAGCAATCCACTAAAGGATACCAAAACAAACTAAGGACTAGGAGACGCTCCGCTTATACTTAACTGAAATGTCGATGGCGTCACCAGAAGACCCGTCAATCGTCTCGCTGTACAAACTTCTAAGGCTCCAAAACAGGGCGACAGTCAGGGCAGCAGTCCTTCGTAGCCGTCGGGAAGTGGGAAACCTCGCAGCAAAGACTTTCGGACCACGACGACATACAGGGGTCGATAAAGTGGCTGGCCTTCCTCCAGAATTTTCACACGAAGCTTCTCATGAACCTCTGGCTTGGACCGGTACCGCTGAAGTCGCCCTACGTTGGGCGCCAACTGAAGGACCGGGTTTTAGAACCCAGCGGTGTCAGGGAGAACGCCTGATACCTTCGAGTTCCCCTGTCTTGGCAAACAGAGACACGGGATACTTCTTGATGACGTCAAAGACCAAAGTTTATTGGCTGCAACCAGGAACAGAGATCTACGAAGCACACACGGGTGGTTCGTCAGAGACTGCACAAATTCAATAAGCGGAGCATGGTCTTTTATGCCAAAAATCAAGCCTCAGGCAACTTTTCAAATTAGCATTAGGTGCATACAAACTGACCAATGACAGTGTAACAGTTTGAAAGTAGCGTATGACGACAATCTCAGACAATCCCATCTTCCGTTATCCAGCCCACCAGAAGTGACCAGCAAATTCCAAGTTTCCTGTTCGATCAGGCCGGACAAACCCATCATAAAACCTTCAACCCAAATCAATGATTATGTCGTAAAGGAAAGGCAGAAACAGATTGGAAGTGAGATAGATAGGTGGGAGCAGTGTACCGTAAACTCGGGCACGTCCTGCTCTTTGATCTTTATCAGACCAGCTGCTGAACAAGGAACTGGCTCAGCGAGGTCGGCCTCGGGCAAGGAGTCGGTTCGGCCAGGTCACTCATAAGTCAGCTAAGGCATACGTGTCTCAAGGACTCCTTCGGCCACAGTTATCGGGCCTATGTGAGGGCAATCATACAAAATGGCTGCCGTACACAAAATGGAACCCGGAGGTTCAAACTAAATCCTTGAATACGGATTCATACCAAAACACTCAGACACGCTACACTCGCCATTTGCCATTTGCGTTCTGCTGACACCAAAATCGTCCATTTCCGACGACCTTTGTTGAACGGGTTCGGAACCATCGAACCTCATTCGCAAACCACGGAACTACAATACCATTACAACGCATAGCGCTTTGGGGTGCTGGATAGTGAATAGTTTAATTTACTATTCCAACTCCAGTCCCCGTGGATAGTAGGGAAGGTGTTAGATAGTAAATTAAATCTATTCCCTATCCTAGAGTGCCCCCCAGCGCAATGCGTTGTAATGGTTTGCGTTGTAATGGTTGCGTCGTAATGGTAGTGTGTTGTAAAAGTTTTGTTGTAAAGGCTGTTCACCCCTGCTGGATCTTGCCTCTTAGTGCCTGGGCGGGCTTCTTCACACCTCGCTGTAGGCACCGCTGACTTGCGCATGCAGCTTGTGGACGGTCGTTGGTGCCTCGCAGGTTGAATAAGCACAGCGACACTTGCCACTCAGCCTCTGACAGTCACACCGCTGGTTGTGACAGGGGGGCACTCCACCGTTGCGGCAGGGACCACCTTGACACTGTGCCAGCAGCATGGAGAGATTTGCAGGAAGCTCCCCAGGGCCTCAGTATTCTGCAGCTCCTCACATTGAGGTGATGTTGGCAGTCCTCGCCCTGTGATGCTGCGGCCACCTCCGAGGCAACAGCCGCTCTCCGTTGCTAAGGGTCGTGCTGGTGTTTGCTTTGGGCGTAATGCAGGCCGTGTATGTTCTACCTACAGGCAGGGCCTTACATGCCCTGCGCCGGTGCCGTCGTACTGGCTGGAGGTTTGCTCAGTGATGTGGCAGCACTTCACCCTTTCTTCTCTCCCAGGCCACCGCGTGCCGGCCAGCAGCTGCAGGGTCACGCTTTGTGGGCCGACAGGTGCCGGTGTCTCAGGCGGCATTACTCCTCGGAGCGCGACAGATGCAGCTGTTGTGCACAGGGTTTTGGATCCGCTCGTAGCCATTATGGTATCTTGAGCCTTAAGCCCACATGCTGTCTAAATGACCACACAGACACGGCGTACTTGGGTACTGGAACTGGCCCAAAGCACGTGCGCCTGGCCCCTTTTATTTACAGGATCACCTGACTGGTGACGCCTGTGATCGGGTGGGTGTTAGTGTGGGTGAAAACACTAGAATGTATCCAGCTAGACACTACAATCAGGGCTCCAAATTTTGTATTCATAATGTGCTCTGAATTTTGAAACAGCCGGGAGAGAAGGCGTGCTGGATTTGAACGCGCTACTAGTCAGAAAACGTCCTCATTAATGGGATGTATGGAACATGAAATTCGGAGCAGATTATCAATACATAATTTGGAGCCCTGATGATGTCCAAGTGTGGATGAAATGCGTTGGCTCAATCAATCAATCAATGCATTTATATAGCGCACTACTCACCCAGAGGGTCTCAAGGCGTTAGGGGAGGGGGGTCCGCTACTGCTCGAACAGCCAGGTCTTGAGTTGCTTCCTGAAGGCGAGGTGGTCCTGGGTCAGGCGGAGGTGGGTCGGGAGGGAGTTCCATGTCTTGGCGGCGAGGTAGGAGAAGGACCGTCCCCCTGTGGTGGCTCTTCGGATGCGGGGGACGGTGGCAAGAGCGTGGCCGGTCGATCGAAGCTGGCGTTTGGGAGCGTAGAAGTTGAGGCGGCTGTTGAGGTATCCTGGGCCTTGATTGTGTAGGGCTTTGTGTGCGTGGGTGAGGAGACGGAAGGTGATTCTCTTGTTGACCAGGAGCCAGTGCAGATCTCTCAGGTGTCCGGAGATGTGGCTGCGACGGGGGATGTCCAGGATGAGTCGTGCTGAGGCGTTCTGGATCCGCTGGAGTCTTTTCTGGAGTTTGGCGGTGGTTCCGGCGTAGAGGGAGTTGCCGTAGTCCAGACGGCTGGTGACGAGGGCCTGGGTGACCGTCTTCCTGGTCTCGGTGGGGATCCATCGGAAGATCTTACGTAGCATGCGCAGGATGTTGAAGCACAACGAGGAGACGGCGTTGACTTGTCTGGTCATGGAGACGGAGGAGTCCAGGATGAAGCCCAGGTTGCGTGCGTGGTCTGTTGGTTTGGGTGCGCTGCCTAGGGTGGGGGGCCACCAGGACTCGTCCCAGGCGGAGGGTGAGGATCCCAGGATGAGGACTTCCGTCTTGTCTGAGTTCAGTTTCAGGCGGCTGTTCTTCATCCATTCGGCTACCTCTTACTTAAGTCTGTCTTCCATTCAGCAGCTCGTTTCATTTATGGGGCCAAAAGAAGCGATCACATCACACCGATGTTATCCACCCTCCGCTGGCTTCCCTTCGAGGCTAGAGCTATCTACAAGACCGCTTGTATCACCCACAAAGCCTTGCACTCCTCCTCTCCCCGCTACCTGGCGAATAAACTGAAACTCTCTGGAGGCTCTAGACCTTCACGCAATGCGGAGAATCTACTGCTTGAACCTCCCACTTTCAAGAAGGAAAGAACAATGGCCCAATCCTTTTCAGGCAATGCAGTGAGAATCTGGAACTCGTTTCCGCCTCAGCTCCGGACCACCGCCTCCTCCCAGGCCTTCAAAAGGGACCTCAAAGTTCTCCTCCTCCAGAGACACCTCCAAAAGTAATTCACGTCCTCTTGCTATTTGGAGGAAGACTTCCCACTACTGATATTTTCTACTTTCCATGATCATGGAAGTGCCTTCCCAGTGTTTGTCCTGTGGTTGGAGTGTCTGCCTTTTCGCAGTATTCTCCATGTTCTTGTGTTCGGTGCCCTTTTGTAACATGCACACACCACTTTGCCCTTGTAACACACGGTTGCTACCTCTCACATGTTTTTACCTTTGATACTTGCACAAGTGCCACCTTGCCTACGTAACGCTTGTTCGTGTGCCTAGCATTTATTGCAGTATTATACCTCAATTTATACTCTGTTTTCTCTTATAACTACACACTTGTCACTTTCCTCTTGTGCACTTTTGACTACCTCATGTATTTTTGGTTGCTCACAATTTTTACTACCTCAAATATTTTGTTTGCTCACAATTATCACTATTACCTTTACTACCTCATGTATTTTTGGTTGCTCACAATTTTTACTACTACCTCAAGTATTTTGTTTGCTCACAATTGTCACTTTTACCTTTACTACCTCATGTAATTTTGGTGGCTCACAATTTTTACTACCTCATGTATTTTGTTTGCTCACAATTGTCACTATTACCTTATGTAAGTAACATATGCTTTTGTAATCTGCTCTTTTGTAATGTTTCTCATTATGTTTCATTTATGTTCCTAATGTGAAGCGCTCTGACGCCTTCGGGTAAAGTCCGCGCTATATAAAAATGCATAAATAAATAAATAAATAAATAAATTTCATCCCTTCGTGAAGGTTGGCTCTGGCGGTGGCGGGGTCGTTGGTGAGGGAGAGGATCAGCTGGGTGTCGTCAGCGTAGGAGATGATGTTGAGGTTGTGCTGGCGTGCGATGTCTGCGAGGGGGCTCATGTAGACGTTGAAGAGGGTTGGACTGAGCGAGGAGCCTTGAGGAACGCCGCAGATGACTTCGGTGGCTTCAGATCTGAACGGGGGGAGGCGGACTCTCTGTGTCCTTCCGGCGAGGAAGGAGATGATCCACTCCAGTGCCTTCTCCTGGATTCCGACGTTGCTGAGTCGCTGCACTAGTGTACGGTGGCAGACAGTGTTGAAGGCCGCGGAGAGGCTGTGATTGAATTGTTACTATATTGTGTGGATCTAACAATTTGAAAGGTTTTATAAATGAACCACAAAGCTTGAAATTCATCAAAGACTGCCTATGAACCTTTTTTTTGCACGAAACCATTACTTGAATAATAGATTTGTGAACATTGTGAACTGAGGCGCTCCTTTCAGGATCGGTTGTGAATTCTTGTTTATTAGTGGCTCAGTGGCAATGGGACCATTGAAAGTTGAGCGAGGATGAACTACCTAATCGACTAACCGGTATTACACACCAGTGTGCACACCTCCTAGCCCTCACCGCTTATCGAGGTGGATGAATAAGCTATTGAAGACACTTGGTTGGTTTCTCACTTTGCACTAATTAGACAGTAGATTATTGCACAGTGGCGAATAGTAACCAGCAGTTCAGTAATCAGGCAGTGGGATATTAAAGGGACAGGGATGATTTGTCTCTTTGCACTAATCAGACAGTGAGTTATTTCACAGACATGAATAGTAACCAGTGTTCGCTAAAGAGGCAGTGAGCTAACAAAGAGACACGGGGGTGTTATGTCTTTGTGCACTAGTCAGGCAGTGTGTTATCACACAGATACAAGTAATCAGTTTTTCATTAATCAAGCAGTTCGTTTTTACTCATTAGTCATTAATCAGGCAGTGAGTTATTGAATAGATACAGGGATGCTTTCTCACGATGCGTGAGTTTTTAGACTGGCATGTTCAGCGATCTGCTGTTCACCAATCAGGGAGTGAGTTATCAAAGGGAGGCTTTGTCACGATGCACTAATCAGGCAGTGAGTTTTTACACAGGCATAAATGGCACCCACATATTCACTAATCCGGCAGTGTGCTATTTAAAGGACATGTTGATCATTTGTCACTGCACTAATCAGAAAGTGAGCTCTTACACAGACACAAATGAGAACCAGCTGGCTAAGCAGACAGTGAGCTATTAAAGAGACTCAGGGACAGTTTGTCTTCCTGCACTAATCAAGCAGTGAGTTATTACGCAGATACAAATGATAGTAAGCTGTTCACTAATCAGGCAGTGAGCTATTAAAGACACTTGGATGGTTTCTCGCTGTGTAGTAATCAGATAGTGGATTACTACACAGTCGCGAATAGTAACCAGATGTTCAGGAATCAGGCAGTGAGTTAAAGAGACACACAGCTAATTTGTCTCTGCACTAATCAGAGTGAGTTATTAAAGAGACACAGCTTATCAGGCAGTGCGTTATTTCTCAAACACGAATGGTAGTAAGCCTATCACCTAACAGGCAGTGAGCTGTTAAAGAGACACGGATTGAATGTGCCCCAATCAGGGAGTGAGTTATTAAAGAGACACAGGGATGATTTGTTTCTGTGCATTTAGCAGGCAGAGAGATATTACACATGCATGAATAGTAATGAGCTGTTCACTAATCAGGCAGCGAGTTGTTAAAGAGACATATTGTGTCTGTCACTAATCAGGCAGTGAGTTATTAAAGACACTTGGCTGGTTTCTCACTGTGCGCTAATCAGACAGTGGATTATTGCATAGTCGCAAATAATAAGCAGATGTTCAGTAATCAGGCAGTGAGGGGCATATTATTAGCAAGAACCGTGTTAAAATGACCTCAGTTTTAGCGACAGTAAACTGCCTCTAAAACGGCGATAATGAGCTTACTAATATGCGTTATAGAATTCCAATAGAAGCCCAGGTTAGATGTCCTGCACATTTAACTTGGGCTTCTATTGGAATTCTATAACGCATATTCGCAAGCCCATTATCGCCGTTTTAGCGACAGTTTCCTGAGTTATTAAAGACACTTGGATGGTTTCTCACTGTGCCCTAATCAGACAGTGGATAATTGCACAGTGGCGAATAATAACCAGATGTTCAGTAATCAGGCAGTGAGTTATTAAAGAGACACAGGGATGATTTTTTTTCTGCACTTAGCAGCCAGAGAAAAATGACACATGCATGAATAGTGATGAGCTGTTCACTAATCAGGCATCGAGCTGTTAAAGAGGGTATACAGTCAAAAGATCTAGTTAAAAATATAGAATTGCAGTAATATCGAATTAAAAATATAGAATGTACAAAATATCGAATGGACAGAATATAGTCAACAAAAATATCGAATTTAAGGTAAGTAGGTTAATATCGATTTTTTATTTAATATCGAATTTTTTAAAGTGTTTTTTATGTTAGTATATGTGTGAAAAGTGTATATTTATTTTATAATTTATTTTATGTAATTAATTTTATGGTATTTAATTTTTGCCTAATAAAATTCTGTAGCGGGTTGTGGGTTTATAGGGGAATAGAGTGGGAAGTAATTTAATTCAAATTAATTACATGTTATAATTTATTTATTGGTATTTATCTTGAATTAATTGTTAATTAATTTTTAAATGGTAATTATGTATTATAATTAGTAATTAATTTTTATTAATTGATTAATTGATAATTATGTTAATTTTATTAATTTATTTTCTGTTGTGGGTTGTGGGTTTATAGGAGAATAGGGTGGACAGTAATTTAATTGTAATTAATTAAATGTTTTAATTTATTTATTGGTATTTATTTTGAATTCATTTTGAATTATTTTTTAATTGTTAATTAATTAATTGTTAATTGGTAATTAATTTGTATTATTTTTAATAATTAATTTTTATTTGTATTTTTAATTGATTAATTATTATATCATATTAAATTAGTAATTACTTTTAATTAATTTGTAATTGGTATTAATATTTAATTTATTTGTATTCATATATGAAGTATTTACTTTCCCTACTGTTGCACTCACTGGCGTGGGAATAGTAATTTTTACTCCTACAGTTTCCAACGCTTTCCCTACTGTTGCACTCTCTGGAGTGGGAATAGTAATTTTTAACCCAACGCTATCCAACGCTTTCTCTACTGTTGCACTCACTGGAGTGGGAATAGTAATTTTTACTCCTACGCTTTCCAACGCTTTCCCTACTGTTGCATTCACTGGAGTGGGAATAGTAATTTTTACCCCTATGCTATCCAACGCTTTCCCTACTGTTGCACTCTCTGGAGTGGGAATAGTAATTTTTACCCTCCCGCTATCCAACGCTTTCCCTACTGTTGCATTCACTAGAGTGGGAATAGTAATGTTTACCCTTACGCTATCCAACTCTTTCCCTACTGTTGCACTCACTGGAGTGGGAATAGTAATTTTTACTCCTACGCTATCCAACGCTTTCCCTACTGTTGCACTTTCTGGAGTGGGAATAGTAATTTTTACCCCAACGCTATCCAATGCTTTCTCTACTGTTGCACTCACTGGAGTGTGAATAGTAATTTTTACTCCTACGCTATCCACCGCTTTCCCTACTGATGCATTCACTGGAGTGGGAATAGTAATTGTTACCCCTACGCTATCCAACGCTTTCTCTACTGTTGCACTCACTGGAGAGGTAATAGTAAACTTTACCCTCCCGCTATCCTACGGTAAAAATATTGTATATTTTTTATTAATATTATGTTCATATATATATATATATATATATATATATATATATATATATATATATATATATATATATATATATATATATATATATATATATATATATATATATATATATATATATATATATATATATATATATGTCAGATTCCTGGTACCGCAATCCTTTTGGAAAAAACCAGAGTCGAAGCCCAAATAGATTTCAAAGTGCTTAAAGATTTATTTGGCAGAAAAACAACCCCGTGAGCAAGAGGTAGGCGTACCTCGAAACGCGTAGGGGTTGTTTTTCTGCCAAATAAATCTTTAAGCACTTTGAAATCTATTTGGGCTTCGACTCTGGTTTTTTCCAAAAGGATTGCGGTACCAGGAATCTGACATATTGAGGGTTTGGCGACCCTGTCGAATGCCCGCTGTGTAAGCGGTGGAAGCACGCCATCCTTGTGTTTATATATATATATATATATATATATATATATATATATATATATATATATATATATATATATATATATATATATATATATATATATATGTATTAGAGAATTAAATTGTATGTTTTTTTACTTACATTATTTATTTATTTATTTTAACGTTATTTAAGTATTTTAAGGATGTTTAAGTTAATTATATTTATTATTTCATTAATTTTCAATTACTTTTAAGACATTAAAAAAAATCGATATTTTGACTAACTATATTTTTTACAACAATATTTTTTGATTTGATATTTTTGTACTTACCTCTTTGGAGATAGGGATTCAATATTTTTGCATTCTATATTTTTTCCTCGATATTTTGGTAAGTCTATATTTGTGTCATCAATATTATGTCAGTGATCCCTAATGAGACAGTGGATTATTGCACAGCCACGAATAGTAACCAGCTGTTCAGGAATCAGGCAGTGGGATATTAAAGAGACACAGAGATGATTTGTTTCTTTACACTAATCAGGCAGTGAGTTATTACACAGACATGAATAGTAACCACTTGATCACTAACGAGGCAGTAAGCTAGCAAAGAGACGCAGGGATGGATTGTCTTTGTGCACTAATCAGGCAGTGAGTTTTTACACAGACATGCATAGTAACCACTTGTTCACTAACGAGGCAGTGAGCTAACAAAGAGACACAGGAATGGCTTGTTGTGGCTCACTGGTTAGAGGCGGCAGACCCGGAAGCAGAGGATGGCCCGGGACCAGGGTTCAATTCCCGACGCGGCAGGGTCGTGAACCAGGGTCAGCGAACTCGATAATTCTCGCCTCAGTGCCTACTCTAACCAAGGATCACATTCGGCAACTCTGGGCATTAGCTTGCCTCATCTCCACAACGGCCCCCACAAACGCCGGGGATGCCTGGTTTCACCTTGGAGATACCCAGGAGGGAACATCTCACAGGGAAAGCCAGGACGGGTTTCCCAGCGGTCTATAGCGCCAGGACGCCTCCGGGTAGCAGTGCGCTTTACAAGACACACACATTTACATTTATTGTCTATGCACTAATCAGGCAGTGAGTTATCACACAGACAACAAGTAATCAGCTGTTCACCAGTCAGGCAGTGAGTTATTGAATGGACACAAGGATGCTCTGTAAGAATGTAGTAATCAGGCATCGATTTTATACTTTGGCATGTACGGCAATCAGCTGTTCACCAGACAGCCAGTGAGTTATCAAAGGGAGAGTTTGTCACATGCACTAATCAGGCAGTGAGTTATCACACAGACAACAAGTAATCAGCTGTTCACGAATCAGGCAGTGAGCTATTAAAGAGACACAGGGACAGTTTTTCTCCCTGCACTAATCAGGCAGTGAGTTATTACACAGACACGAATGGTTGTAAGCTGTTCACTAATCGTGCAGGGAGTTATTACACAGACAAGAATGGTAGTAGGCTGTTCACTAATCGGGCAGGGAGTTATTACACAGACAAGAATGGTAGTAAGCTGTTCACTAATCAGGCAGGGCTTTATTACACAGACACGAATGGTAGTAAGCTGTTCACGAATCGGGCAGGGAGTTATTATACAGACAAGAATGGTAGTAAGCTGTTCACGAATCGGGCAGGGAGTTATTACACAGACAAGAATGGTAGTAAGCTGTTCACTAATCGGGCAGGGAGTTATTAGGGAGTGCTGTTCACGAATCGGGCAGGGAGTTATTACACAGACAAGAATGGTAGTAAGCTGTTCACTAATCGGGCAGGGAGTTATTACACAGACACGAATGGGCGTAAGCTGTTCACTAATCAGGCAGGGAGTTATTACACAGACACGAATGGGCGTAAGCTGTTCACTAATCAGGCAGGGAGTTATTACACAGACAAGAATGGGCGTAAGCTGTTCACTAATCGGGCAGGGAGTTATTACACAGACTCGAATGGTAGTAAGCTGTTCTCTAATCGGGCAGTGAGCTGCTAAAGAGACACCGATTGTGTCTGTGCACTAATGAGAAAGTGAGCTATTACAGATGCACAGGGACGGTTTGTGTCTTTGCACTTAGCAGGCAGTGATGTATTACACATGTATGAATGGTAATCAACTGTTCACCAGTCAGGCTGTGAGATCCTAAAGTTACACTTGGAAGGTTTGTCACTGTGGCACTAATCAGGGCCATTACCATGCGGAGGACTTTTCGCTCCTAACACCCACCTTTGGGGGGAATAGTTCCTTCCACTCCGGGAGATCTCTGCCTTTCAGAAGAATCAAGTGAAAGTAAATTATCTTGATAGTTAACTGATACAGCAAAAAACTAAGGTCTGATATTAACACCCTTCGTTAGGCACAGCTTTGTTCAGTGTCAGTTTAGACAGATAACTGTTAGCAGAAGAGGGTGGAGAGCAGAACGGCTTTAGTGCAGGGAATCCACTGATCAGGTGGACTAAAGCACACCCAGGGAAGAGATGAGCTGAGCATGAACTCAATTACCACAGGGTCTCAACTACAGCGTGGGTATGCATGTGAGCAGGGCAAACTGTTTTCTGAGAGTCCAGGAAAATGCTTACCTTTTCAAAGTTATCTTTTCAGTAAAAAAAACCTGTAATCCATGTTGACTGATAGTTTTAATTTTCCGCTATTATTCATATGCCACAAGAATGATTTTCCTACCTTTGTCTTAACCTGCGTTGCTGAGAAAGTAGAACGTACGTGAACACTGTCCAAGTTTGCTGCACCGTTTCTTTTCTGCATATTTCATCCTGCTGAACATGTCCCAAACCTCACCCCCTGAAAACAATGTGTAACAGGAACAGACAGGTAACACAACGGGGGGTCAATGGGGATGGGCAGGGGGACCTCACCTAATAAACAAAACAAAAAGAAGAAACAAAAAGACACATTGGAGGTACAGTAGAACCAGCCAGATGGATCACATAAAAAACATGACGTCGGCCCGCATCTACCTATTAAGGCTTTACCTCTGAATTACGACGAGCCATTTCCAAGAAGACAGACATATGGCAAGCTTAGCATGCATAACAACAAACAGGTGTGCGAGTGGAGAGGAAGAGGAGAAACACATACACAGTGCTCAGTGGCTTTCCAAAGCAGTTTAGCAATTGTAGACTAGTCACAGCTTCATGCATAGCATTGAGTTTAGCTTACTTTAAACATAAGTATGTGCCAAAACGTGGGCTAATATTTATGAAGCATTGCATTGTCCTTATGGCACGCATGGCAACGCAAGGACAATGCAAATGCTTCAGAAATGTTTATAAGGCCACGCAAGGCTTTTTAATTTTTTTTCACAGAGTTTTACATAGCACAAACTTGACCCGGTACCGGGTATCAGAGCGCTTTACGTAGCACCAATTGCGTCACATGAGGACACATTCATTTTTGTTAGGCACAGGGAGATAAAGTGATTTGCCCAGAATCACAGGATGTTCAGCATCATTGCTGGGACTCAAACACGGTTCCCCAGATTCAAGGTCAGCCGCCCTAGCCGTTAGGCCAACTCCTCTCCCCTGTGGTTTTGTAAAGAAATATATGGCAGTTGCTTGCATTGCTTTACGTTATATTTCTACTTGGAGGCGTTCCACGGTTGGAGCATGGGCTTTCCCATGCTTTTACCCATGGATATTGGCGCATTCCTAGATTTACAAAGATTTATTAACCTGGTAATGCGTCCAAACGATACGCCTTCCCAAGTGAGGTGTAAGAAAGAGAAATATCTTTCATTTCTTGTTGTTATTTCCTCTTTTCATGTATGCTTCAGCAGACATATTCTGCAGCACATATAGAAAGAGGAAAATGCTGCTAAGGATTGTTTTTGTGCAGGAAGGCATTCCTTCACGAGTGCAGAGACTCCCCCATGACTGCAGGGCCTCCTCCCTGAGTGCGGAGACTCCCCCATGACTGCGGGGCTTCCATCACAAGTGCGGAGACTCCCCCATGACTTCAGGCATTCACCACAAGTGCGGAGACTCCCCCATGACTGCAGGCATCCACCACAAGTGCGGAGACTCCCACATGACTGCAGGACCTCCTCCCTGAGTGGGGAGACTGCCCCATGATTGCAGGGCCTCCATCACGAGTGCGTAGACTCCCCCATGACTGCAGGCATCCACCACGAGTGCGGAGACTCACCCATGACTGCGGGCCTCCATCACGAGTGCGTAGACTCCCCCATGACTGCAGGCATCCACCACGAGTGCGGAGACTCACCCATGACTGCGGGCCTCCATCACGAGTACGGAGACTCCCCCATGACTGCGGGGCCTCCACCACAAGTGCGGAGACTCCCCCATGACTGCGGGCCTCCATCACGAGTGCGGAGACTCCCCAAAGACTGTGGGGTCTCCACCACGAGTGAGGAGACTCCCCGATGACTGCGGGGCCTCCTCCAGGAGTGCGGAGACTTCCCCATGACTGCGGGGCCTCCACCACAAGTGCTGAGACTTCCACACGACTGCAGGGCCTCCTCCCTGAGTGCGGAGACTCCCCCATGACTGCAGGCATCCACCACGAGTGCGGAGACTCACCCATGAAAGCGGGCCTCCATCACGAGTGCGGAGACTCCCCCATGACTGCAGGCATCCACCACGAGTGCGGAGACTCACCCATGAAAGCGGGCCTCCATCACGAGTGCGGAGACTCCCCCATAACTGTGTGGTCTCCACCAGGAGTGCGGAGACACTCCCATGACTGCAGGCATCCACCACGAGTGTGGAAACTTCCCCATGACCGAGGGGCCTCCATCACAAGTGCGGAGACTCCCACATGACTGCAGGGCCTCCACCACGAGTGTAGAGACTCTGCCATGACTGTGGGCCTCCTCCAGGAGTGCGGAGACTCCCCCATGACTGTGGGGCCTCCTCCACGAGTGCGGGGACTCCCCCATGACTGCAGGCCTCCTCCAGGACTGCGGAGACTCCCCCATGACTGTGGGGCCTCCTACACGAGTGCAGAGACTCCCACATGCTGCGGGTTCTCCTCTGCGAGTGCGTAGACTCCCCCATGAGTGCAGAGCCTTTGCCACGAGTGTAGAGACTCCCCCATGACTGCGGGTCCTCCACCACGAGTACGGAGACTCCCCCATGACTGCTGGGCCTCCACCATGAGTGACGAGACTCCCCCATGTCTGCTGGGCCTCCACCACGAGTGCGGAGATTCCCCCATGACTGCGGGCCTCCTTCACGAGTACAGAGACTCCCCCATGACTGCTGAGCCTCCACCAAGAGTGCGGAGACTCCCCCACGACTGCGGGTCATCCACCGTGAGTGCATAGACTCCCCCATGACTGCGGGCCTCCTCCACGAGTGCGGAGACTCCCCCATGACTGCGGGGCCTCCTCCACAAGTGCGTAGACTCCCCCATGACTACAGGCCTCCATCACGAGTGCGGAGACTCCCCCATGACTGTGGGGCCTCCTACACGAGTGCAGAGACTCCCACATGCTGCGGGGTCTCCTCTGCGAGTGCGGAGACTCCCCCAGGAGTTGCTAGCCTACTTCACAAGTACCAAGACTCCCCAATGACTGCGGGGCCTCTCCAGGAGTGCGGAGACTCCCCCATGACTGCGGGGCCTCCTCCAGGAGTGCGGAGACTCCCCCATGACTGCAGGGCCTCCACCACGAGTACGGAGACTCCCCCATGACTGCTGGGACTCCACCATGAGTGCCGAGACTCCCCCATGACTGCTGGGCCTCCACCACGAGTGCGGAGATTCCCCCATGACTGCAGGGCCTCCTTCACGAGTACAGAGACTCCCCCATGACTGCTGAGCCTCCACCAAGAGTGCGGAGACTCCCCCACGACTGCGGGTCATCCACCGTGAGTGCAGAGACTCCCCTATGACTGCGGGGCCTCCTCCATGAGTGTGGAGACTCCCCCATGACTGCGAGGCTTTCTCCACAAGTGCGGAGACTCCCTCACGACTGCGGGGCCTCCACCACGAGTGCGGAGACTCCCCCATGACTGCACTTGGTCCGGGAGCATATATGGTGCTACGCAGTTTATTTTTTTCCCCCTTTGTCTTTGTTCTGCTTTTATGGTTCATTTTCCCGCATTTCCCGTGGGAATTGCAGGCCTGTCACTGGTTATCGCAGATTTTTGTATCCCAATCGGCCTCATCACAAATTTTTTCGAGTTCCTTGTATTGCATTTTTTTGCCGTGACGCGTTCATTTTGACGCGGTCATTTGACGTATTATCCTGATCTCATTGCATGTTACCGCCGTGTTGAGAATACAACGTTAACACAGCGTTATTTTCCCATGATGGACTGCGATGTAAAGAGCTGCCTTAAGCTAATTTTGTGATAATTATCACACGTTCTTGTGAATATCCCAGTGCAGGCATAGGTTTTTCAAAGAAGACGTGACATGTCTGTTGGTGCCAGGCCTGGCTCCGAGTGCAGACAGGCGAGTGGCTGTCCACCCCTCCCCAGCCCCCGGAACTGCGGCCTTATCAGGGGGTGTGAGCGCCTTTGATGCAGGGGCCTTAAGAGGCAGATGAGCTGTCGCTGCTGGTCTGGGAACACCTATCTCCCAGCGCACAGCTGCCACTGAAGCAAGGTCAGAACCTCGGCTTTGATTCCGTAGCACTGGAAAAACCAAACTCCAACAGGTTCCTTAAATTAGAAAAAAAAGTCACCGAAAAGTGAGCATCTCCAGCTTTGAATGACCAAGCACCCCAGTGAGGACTTGTAACATCAGAGAGCGCGCCCACTCCATCCTACTGCGAAGCACCAAAGATCTTCAGTGATAAAATCTGTCAGACCTGCCCTCTCTGCGGGGTCACCACAAACCGACTGCCTTCACTCTCTTTATATGCTGAATCTGTTTTTGTTGGCTTTTAGGACACCGTGCACTTTACCACTTCTAACCAGTGCTAAAGTGCTTGTACTCTCTACTTCAAACATGGTAACGTTGGATTACACCTAATTCGCACATTTTATTTATCTGTAATACTTCTAGTAAAGTAGCACCCAGGGCCTGTAAATTAAGTGCTACAAGTTGGCTGCAGCACTCATTGTGCCACCCACTAAACCAGCACTTTAAAACATGTCTCAAGCCTGCCATTACAGCTTGTAGTGCAGTTTTAAACTGCCATTTGGCCTGGCAAAATTAACCTTTTGCCAGACCGAAATCTTTCTTATTAGTACTTATAAGTGACTGTTAGACTCGGGGGGTCTCTGGTTGGCACAGGTATGCCCTTGTGATGAACAGGGACCCTCTCCTCTAGTCAGGGCATGAGAACTACTCCTTTAGAAATAACCCTTGCTCACCCTCTAGGTAGTGTGGCGAGAGCAGACAAGGCTAATCTTCAGGGCGATAGTTAGTTAAGCATTTATGATCACATACAGGAAACCCACTGACCCACCACAAACGGACACCAGTCGTAGGATCAAAAATACGTAAACTTTATGTAAAAATATAAGCAGGATTATCACAAGACCATATAACGTTTAGCGAATGAAGGCCACCAGATTTAAATAGGCGATTGTTCGTAAGTGTTCTTGTTTAGCAAGGTACGCTGACAGGGAAAACAAACGTTGGGGACCCTGGATCCAATGCGAACTCGGGAAAGAGTTCCAATGTACCTTGGGATGAGTGTCCGAGGCGTTTCAGATGCGGCCACTGGTGAGGGTGGACCCTGGACGAGGCCAACGGTTCTCCGGAGGATCTATCCGGCTCGTAGCCCCCTCGAGGTGCGAGGCGGGTGAGCGGGACGGTGTGGAGGGTTGTGGCGATCCGGGATCTGATGCAGCTCACGGGGCGAGGCGCCGTTCAGGCCTGCGGGGCGTACTACTTCTCAGCACACCAGTTCGTACTTGTGGATCTGTGTAGGTTGTCGTGTTCTCGGACAGGCGGGTGCAGCACCGGGCCTTCGGTACCGCAGTACGGAAGACCTTGAGGTGCGGCACGGCCTGGGTATGCAGGAGGGCAAAGCGAGACAGTCAGATACGTTACGATGTACGGTCCATCCGAGGCTATCAGATGCGCTCCGTGCAGATTCCGGCGAGAGAAGATGAGAGGTGCACAGCGTGCTCCGTGGCCGGGGGACCAGGCTCCGAGCTTTCACGACCTTGGAGGGCGAAGGCATGTAGAAAACGAGCCCGTAATCCTATCGATGCCCAGGCTGCTGGCGCAAACCGCCTCTTAGTTCCCATGTTGAATAATTACCAAATAAAGAGACGGGCGCTGGTAGCAGGAATCAAGAACAGAGTTTATTTCTCATGAGGAGAGCCAGTCATTTCGGACACGAAACACAGTGTCTTTCGGGAGGTGCTCTAACAAGTGAGCTGAGACTCTTGCTTTTATACCCTACAGAACACTTGATAACACAATCAGGACTGTATGACGCAAAAGAGAGACATCCCTTTAATCCTCGTGGTGATCCTATAATCCTCGTGGTGATCCTACCCACATACATTCACAATGGGGACCCTTGACCTGCTGATAAGAGGGGAGGGCAATCACGCAGCTGAGTGTTTCGTAGGATGTGTACGCCTGATCATAGCCCAGGGGGTGGGGTGGCTAAGACCAATAGAGGATCCTTTGAAGAGGAGTGACTTCATACAATAAGGGCAGTAAATGGTATCTCCTGGCCCAGGCGATGGCCTCGGACATGTGTGGTCAGCCGGACTCAGGGGAAAGGGTCATCAAAGGAGTGGTATTCATGCCGCGTGGACAATCGAGCGCAGAGGGAAGGCTTGTCAACAGAGGGGCATTCATGGAAGGGTAGGAGGTGTTGGTCAGGCGCGGCCGTGACTCTCAAGGACTGGGTCTTGCAGAAGAAGAAGGTTTATGACTTGCCCACGTGAGGAGAAGGGAGGGGTAGCCAGGGTGGACACAAGGGTAGAGTCACACAGAGAGCGAGAGATCTTATGACCCGTATATGAGAGAGCGGGGGCAGTCAGGTGCAGCTGGGGAGGGCTACGTCAGCTAAGGCGAAGGATGCCTCTCCAAGAAGGAATAGGGGGGTTTTGTGCGAGTCAAGGGGGAGAGTTGCCTTTCACAGCGGGGTCGCGCAGAGGGAGAGGGCTTCATGGTCTATGCATGAGAGAGGGGGGGGGTTAAGATACGAGCAGGAGGGAAACCAGAGATCCTAATGGGTAAAAAAAGCCATGGTGCCTAAACTGGCTGTACATATGCACAGGGGTAGGGGCTTTTACTGGCAGAGTGATACGGTCGATAGTTTACGGTATTCATGGTGCTCACAGGGAGAGGAGTGGGAGAAGAAGGGGAATGAATGCTGTCTATGTACATCAATTTCTTCAACTTTCACAGTCGCCCCTTTTTACATAGCAGCAGTCATATTTGCAATTGATGGGTTTACAGGTAGACAGGCATCGTTGATGAATTAGCATTTTGTCGATACTAACATTTGGCGTACAATCATAGACAGTTAAGGTAATGGGCAGAATGCAGTACATAGAAAATTGCTTTTCATTGGGTTCCTAACAATTAAACGCACTACATAGCAAAAATCTTTCCGACTTAAAAAATGTGACCAATGAACAGTTTTGACCAGGTAGTTGAGAGCGGAATTCAGTTCAATACACAATATTTCTTCGTCCCAGTGTCTTTTTGTCAGTGAGCCATCACTGGTAGGCTCTAGTCCGAGTACTTTCGTTGGCGCTGTTGAGCACCGGCGGTGGAGCTATAGGTCCAGCTCGGTTCTTATCCTTACGCGTTGCAGGGTGCGGTCAGTCCTCTGCTGTTAGACCACAGTCCTGTTCCCTAAACAATCCGGTTGGTGGCGCCTTATGCTCGGCACCCACAGTCCTATGGCAGCACCCTATTCCCAGTGGGATGCTGTTCTTTCCCTTGGCAAAAAGTCACGTGGAAAAGAGGGTGAGTGTGGTCCAAATAGTCGATAGGGGAGAGGGCGGAGTTGGGTCAGAGTTCCTGGGACACACAAAAGGGACCAAGGGAGCAAAGGATAACAAGCAGGCAGGCCCATCCATCGGGCTCAAGGAAGGGGGACGGAGACTCCAGGCACACGTGGGTTAGCAGGCGGGGGGGCTTCGAGGCGGCCCACCGTTTTTCATTTTCCACGTTGAAATTGCGGTCTCGTCCCGTATCCTGTTGCTCTGCGGCTCCACCTTTGGTCGAGGTCACACGAGTCCCAAGATCCGCAGCCAGGCTGTACGTCACTTCTGACCCATCTCCTTCGGTGATCGTGAATCTTTGAATAGGTACAAGACAAGGTTTCAGTGAAATGGCAAAAGAAGATATCTACGCATGTGAATTCCTCCCTCAATTCTACGCATTTGGGAGATACGCTCATTGGTCACAGTCAGAGGTCCATTACCAAGCAGTGCATGTGTCAGCATTCCTACTGAGTTCATGGCAGGTCTATTCATCGTCTTATTTATAAATCAAGTGAGGTAAATGAGGTTCCCATCAACTGTGCATTACATCATATTCAGCATTACAGAGCATTTCCCATCAGGACTGGCTAACCTTTTCGAACAGGGCGGGGGTGCCATTATCGAGAGTCAGGCAAAACAGGGTCTTCTCGAGGGTCAACAGCTACTCATGTGCATCAAGTTTATATTCGGGACAGCAATTGGGGTTTATCAAAAATGGGGCGGGGATGCTTCGGGCGCTTGCGCTTGGGTGCAAAAGGGGGTGGGGCAATCCGGGCGTTGGGGGTTCAATCTGGACGTTGGCGTTCGTCTCTGAAGAACAGACATAAGGTGCCATTGACATACAGTTCCCCTATAAATGGCCAGATTTGGGGGACTTTAGTCGTCTTACCTCTCCTTTCCTTCTCAGCCAATTCAAGTTCATTCATTTTGCAGAAAGGAGAGGCAGTAATATGGCGAGATACAATCATTTTAGTTTCGGTCAATTTCGCTGAACACCTTCGCGTTCAATATGTATCAAATCAGACTGGTGCCGGTGGGGCACAATTTTACCAATGAGGGAGAGAAAATAGGGAGACTCTCATAGAGAGTGAGAGTCGTCCGCAATCTAAACGAGCCATTCGGTACACGTATGACATGTAGGGAGAGAGAGAGAGAGAGAGAGAGAGAGAGAGAGAGAGACGTGTACAAAAATAGGTCATTTAGTGCGCTCACGACACGGAACAGCAAAGGTCAGGTAACACGCAGATACAGACAGAGGGAAGACATAAATTCGTACATTACACACACGCAAACTCAGACAGGGAAGACGGCACATGTATTACACATATACAAGACATTCATGACAAGACAGGAAACAATTGTTAGCCTACAAGATCTGTTTTTATATGTATATCCTACGTATCTTTACTATCCTGTTTTATCTACGTGCTTAGCTCTTTCTACCCTTCCCCCCTTTCCCTTCTCGCTTGTCACGCCTGCGAGCGTTCCCAATTACCAATACTCACACCTCGGCTGGTCGATCAGTAATTAACCTGGTCGTGCTAGTTACCCATGATTGGATCTTAAGCCATTTTTCTGTTCCCTCCTTTGGTGGGAAGTTCTCCAGGCTGAGGCAACGGCAAGTATTGATCGGGAGAACAGTCGGACAGCTTGGCTATATCTATAAGAGTGTGAGAAAGGGGGTAGTGCATTTTGAACATCAGCAACATTTCTAACTTCCTAGACGGGTGGCGCCGTGGCAACCCTTACCCGTATAATTTTTCTTTGTCCTTTCCCTACCTAGTCAAACGTCCAGTTACATTATTTAACACGTCATTTCTAGTCAATTTTTCGTCATTCAGTACCTGTCCAGTTTCTATGTCAGTCCATCCTCTCAGTCGCTATGTCCTAAGGAGGAACAGTCATGTTAAGCCTACGTCTTTTAAAAACTTATCGTTATAACGACTAAACACATATTCCCCCTTTCCCTTTTTCGTCGGTGGTCCAACCGTCGCTCTTCCACACCTCAGCCGACGTTCTGACGTGACCTGCAGAAGGGAGGAAAAGAAGGGGTGGGGGGGCAGCATTCAAAGCACATCATCATGCAGTAGTTCGAAAATGTTTTTACCTACCATATACTCGCCCTATCTCCTCGTACTGCATTCCCTTGCCATCTCGGCGTTTAAGCCCAGAGGGACCAGTGGTGTCAGATAGATAATCATTGACGATCTGAGTATCTACATGAGCTACTTGGTCGTAACCCTCTTTATCGGGTGCAAGGGTGACGGTCAGGTGGCATTTTCTGTGGTGTCATTTTAAGGGTATCTGAAACACTTTTCCGGCTGCTTGTGGCACATAAGGTAGCTGCTAAATATCTGATCCCTTTTGATCTACATCCTTCATCATACTTACTCTTCGCTCACAGTAGTAAGGCATCCAAAACTCATTAATGCAACTGCTACGACCATGCTTTCTTCTTCAAAATACTTTTAATAAACGAAATTGGTGGCAGTTCATTGCATAAAGTGCAGCAGTGCAAATAAAATCGTATTAAAATTTCCTTACAGAGCAAGCATGATGCATGTCAAGAATTCATTTTTAATTAATTCAAAAATTCATTATCCAATACTCATTCGTTATCTAAGTTACACCAATTCATTTTCCAAATCATAATCAGTACCCACCCTAAGTCAATTCATTATCCAAGCACATACTCAACGCCCTTCATATCTACTTTCATTATCCAAAAACTGCACATAGATCTCGGGGCAACAAGCTGCGCAATCTGGGTGCAACAAAGTTTATTCAAATACGTTTCATTTTGTGGCGGCGCCATTTTAGGTGGGGTCAGGCAAGTTCCAGCACAGTCAGAAAGTCTCTAGTCTCGCGTGGTTGGCCCAGAACTTTCCGTTGGTAGTTCAAAAAGTTTTGTGCTATGTGGTTAACAGTTTAGCAAATATGGACCATGAGTCAAAGAGTGGGAAGGGCGGCAACAATTTTCCTACCGGGTCATCCTGGCGTTCCTCCGGAACTGAACAAGTCCGTGCCGTGGCTTCATTTTAGCCATTTCCAATCCGAGGCTGGTGCCGGCAGGAGTTGCACCGGTGTCGTGGTTCCCAGTGAAGGGGGCGGGGGCACCCATGCGGAGGGATCGGGGTGCCCCCCGGCTCTTATAGAATCTTCAAGGTTGAGGGGAGAAGGCATGGAGCGTGTGCCCGTCCTGGGCAGAAGACCGCTTTATGATGTTGACCCTCTTTAAGTAAGAGCATTGGGGTGTCGCTGGAAGCCTCCACCTGGAGGGAGGTGGGGGAGGCTCGTTCGCGTCACCTCCCCCTTCCAGCGACCCCGCGCCGTTACTCGGCTCCGTCGTTTCGATATTGGCCGTGCTGGCTATTGAAGATGGGGGGGGTGGTCGGCGGCTGAGGCAAGACAGCCCCCCCTTTTCTCTTGACATGTGGCGGGACTATCTGGAACTGTCCAGGCGTCGACATGTGGCAGCACTACCTGTAACTATCCAGGAATTTGACATGTGGCGGGACTACTTGATTTGCCGCCATTCTCGCCCTTGGCTTCGGCCTTCTTCGTGGGTCGGACCAGGCGAGAGACAGAAGGGGGGGGGGTCGGTGGCTGAGGCAAGACAGCCCCCCCCCGTGGCCTGCAGGGCAGCAGAAGAGGAGAGATGGAGAGGACTCTGCCATTCTTTGGACCGCCTGCCCAACATCATCTCCTCCCGACCGTGGTCAGGCGAGCCCCTCGTGCCTCGAGGCCTCGCCTTCCGGATGGGCGTAACCGTGGACCTGTTGCACTTTGGGAGCTTCCGGAATGGGGGTAGGTACCTATTGGATTGTTTCTATTTCATGTGACCGTTATTTGGGCGTGGCGGGCAATGAGGCAGGCATGTTGGGAGCAGGAACAGGCAGTGAAGTCTAGCTACCTCGTGGCTATTTTTGCTGCCAAACTTTTCGCCATTTTATATTTCTTGTTACGAACTATTTCTAATGTTTCTTATTTTTAGTGAAGTCAAAAGCTCATCAGGGGGTTACTGACTTAGCCTGATTTCTTTTTCTATTTTTCTTTCTCTTCCTTAGCGTGTTTCGAGCTAAAGCTTTCTGTTAGTAGGGAACGGTGATCACTTCATATTTTTATGTGTCCTTTTCACTAGGGGGTACTTCTGGACGGACCAGACGAGTTCCCTCCAATAAATGGTCCGGGGTGGAACGAGATTATCGATCAAAAGGGGAACACATATTCCTTCATTAGGGTATCATCCTGGACAGACCGAGCGATGTACTTCCATTTACTAGGGTAGCCTCCTGGACGGACCAGATGGTCTACCTCCACTAAATGGCCCATGAGCGGGGAGCATATGTCCTCCATAGGGGTAGTCTCCTGGGCGGACCATGCGAGCTACCCCCCAAACAGTGGGGAGTGGGTAGGACTGACGAATTCACAAAGGGGCATAACCTACCCTTTACTACTTGCAAAGACTAGATAGAATATTTCTATTCCACGTTGTTTGCAGGCAGAAAATACCTCAAACGAAACAATTCCTGGAACAACAATGTCCAGGCAACCAACCAATCAGTGGGGAGAAAAACAGGCATGACGGATTACAACGGGGACAAATGTCTGCATTACCTGCCCTTCGCTATCCAAAAAGGAAGACAGAATATTTCTACTCGCCTCAGTTTGTAGACAGGGAAGATCTCAAAGAACAACAATCGATTATTAATCGACTTCAAACAATTCTCAAAGAACAACAATCGATTATTAATCGACTTCAAACAATTCTCAAAGAACAACAATCGATTATTAATCGACTTCAAACAATTCAGTGGGGAGAAAAGTAGGCATGACGGATTAATACCGGGGACAAAAGTCTGCATTACCTACCCTTCTCTATCTGCAAAGAGGGACGACGTTCCTATTCGCCGCTGTTTGCAAACAGAGAATGTCTCGTTCTCAGAAGAGAACCAATATGTCAAGTAGCCCTCAAAGCTAAATGAACCAATACCAACAATTTCGGTATACAAATACCGATTTTCAATACAAACAATCAATCAATCAGGTGGATAGAACCACCCTACCAATCAGGCGTAAAAACGCCCTACTTAATCTTACCCGGACCGGACCATACGGACAGTTCTTCGACTTCCTCCTCCAGCGCCCGTTCGTTCTCTTACTCCATGTAGCATTCCTGTGGGATTCCAGTCAGGACAATAGGTCACTTCAAGAGAGGTCCGTTCAGAATTGGTGAAGTTCTGTCGATCGGCAGCCGGGCGAGGGCCCTCTCAAGGCAGGCATGCCCCGATCATTTAGATGTTCACTTCTTCGTCTGGATCTCTCTTACCGAACCCCATGTCACTGATGGACCCCGCGTTGGGACGCCAATTGTAGAAAACGAGCCCGTAATCCTATCGATGCCCAGGCTGCTGGCGCAAACCGCCTCTTAGTTCCCATGTTGAATAATTACCAAATAAAGAGACGGGCGCTGGTAGCAGGAATCAAGAACAGAGTTTATTTCTCATGAGGAGAGCCAGTCATTTCGGACACGAAACACAGTGTCTTTCGGGAGGTGCTCTAACAAGTGAGCTGAGACTCTTGCTTTTATACCCTACAGAACACTTGATAACACAATCAGGACTGTATGACGCAAAAGAGAGACATCCCTTTAATCCTCGTGGTGATCCTATAATCCTCGTGGTGATCCTACCCACATACATTCACAATGGGGACCCTTGACCTGCTGATAAGAGGGGAGGGCAATCACGCAGCTGAGTGTTTCGTAGGATGTGTACGCCTGATCATAGCCCAGGGGGTGGGGTGGCTAAGACCAATAGAGGATCCTTTGAAGAGGAGTGACTTCATACAATAAGGGCAGTAAATGGTATCTCCTGGCCCAGGCGATGGCCTCGGACATGTGTGGTCAGCCGGACTCGGGGGAAAGGGTCATCAAAGGAGTGGTATTCATGCCGCGTGGACAATCGAGCGCAGAGGGAAGGCTTGTCAACAGAGGGGCATTCATGGAAGGGTAGGAGGTGTTGGTCAGGCGCGGCCGTGACTCTCAAGGACTGGGTCTTGCAGAAGAAGAAGGTTTATGACTTGCCCACGTGAGGAGAAGGGAGGGGTAGCCAGGGTGGACACAAGGGTAGAGTCACACAGAGAGCGAGAGATCTTATGACCCGTATATGAGAGAGCGGGGGCAGTCAGGTGCAGCTGGGGAGGGCTACGTCAGCTAAGGCGAAGGATGCCTCTCCAAGAAGGAATAGGGGGGTTTTGTGCGAGTCAAGGGGGAGAGTTGCCTTTCACAGCGGGGTCGCGCAGAGGGAGAGGGCTTCATGGTCTATGCATGAGAGAGGGGGGGGGTTAAGATACGAGCAGGAGGGAAACCAGAGATCCTAATGGGTAAAAAAAGCCATGGTGCCTAAACTGGCTGTACATATGCACAGGGGTAGGGGCTTTTACTGGCAGAGTGATACGGTCGATAGTTTACGGTATTCATGGTGCTCACAGGGAGAGGAGTGGGAGAAGAAGGGGAATGAATGCTGTCTATGTACATCAATTTCTTCAACTTTCACAGCACCTGAGTCACAACTCTGGCGAGGGAATAAGAACTAAAGGCCCAACAGCAAACGGGCACAGGCAGAATGGAACCCAATGGTCCTGGGGTTCCGTTCAGGGGGCAAGCTCGTGATCAAGCCCTTGGAGATAGTTTCAGGCATAAGTCTTCAAAGTCCTTTCTGGTCTTTTCCTCCCTTTTCCGTTCTCAGCAAGGCACCACTACAGGATTCCTTCTCCTCAGCTTCTCCTGGTCCTTGTAGTTGGGCAGAGGTTCGTCGTGGTCAAAACTGTATCTGATTTCTTAGGAGCAGGGCTCCTACCTTTATACTCGATTTCTTTTGTCTTGGCGGGTCAGGGGGCCTGAGCCTGGTTCAACCCGGTTTTGGAGTACTCTGTTTACAGGACGCTGCCGTCTTCTTTCAGGGTGCAGGGCAGAGACATCAGACGCTCCGCAGAAGGTGGAGCCAGCATTGTGGTGGTGGAGCACAACCCTATTCAGAGTCAAGAACTACTCCGCTCACCCATCCTCGTGTAAGCACTCTATTCACCACCTGGTCACCCCGACTGTCCCCGGGAATTCCCCAGCCCTGTCACTCACACAGACCCAGACAGCAGATACACATCCTGGCAGAGGCAGGCTGAAATAGTCAGGCGAGCAAATGCTAACTTTCTAAAAGTAGCAGTTGCAAACACAGTATATTAAAATAAACCTTGCTAAAGGAAGTATTTTATTATTCTGAGTTCAGGCATACCAAACTCGACATGCCGCTGTGTTCTCTGAGCCGGTTGGGACTATAGGGTGTAATAGTTCCAGCCGCTTACCTGGGCCTAAGAGAACAGGCAGCCCTTCAATAGTGAAGAACAAAAAAGGCGGTAATTCACTACTAGGACACGCCATACACATCAGGCTTGTCCTACCTTATGCTTACAATGCACCCTGCCCGTTAGCCTGCCATAGGGGTGACTGATATGAAGGTTAGGGAAGGTTTAGGGACTGGCAAGTGTGGGCACTTGCGTAGTCAGCGCGACAGTACCAGACTGTACGCAGGGTCTGCAATGGCTGACCCGAGACATCGTTTACTAGGCCGCTTCAGTGGGTGGCGCAACCAGCGCTGCAGGCCCACCAGCGGCATTTGTATCTACACGCCCCGGCACTCCTCGTGCACGTTACTGGGGACTGACAGTAAACCAAATAAGCCAATCATGGAAATCAATTACGGGTACACTTTACACAGGGAGCACTTGCACTGCGGCACGGATTGGCCGTGGCGCAGTGCCCTGAGCATCGAACTCCAGCAAAACATCTGAGGCACATCATCAAAAAGTGGAAGGGAGACTCACGCCAAGGTGCCAGGTCTAACAGTGACCCTGAAGGTAGGCCCTAAAGGTGAATGGTATTTAAAAATTAAGCATGTGGTTTTAAGTTTTCCATGTCCTAGCAGTAAAAAACTACTAAAGTCGTTTTTCACTGTTGCAACCCTATTTCACCCATTGACTAACACTGGGTTACCTTATTATGTTTAATAAGTGTTCACTTTGGATTGGGAGAAGATAGAGACATGTTTTTTTAAACTCAAGTGAATTGTAATTTAAATACTCTTTAGTGGTAAAGATGTATTTTCACTCACAATTCTGAAAATAACACTTTTAGAAAGTTGGCATTTTCTTGTCCTAACCATTTGTGCCTGCTGTCAGTGTCCTGGGTCACATGACTGTAAATGGATAGGCTGTTGGGGTTTTTGTATTCCTCCCAGACATTGCCACAGAGGGGACTAGGTGTGGGCAGTCTGGCTGGGGGCGGAGCTGTGCACTGCCCCACCTATACTTCGGAGGGGTTACCACCAGCATACACAAAAACCCTAACAGTATCCTGTTGTCATCCTAGACAGTTTGCATTCTTGACAGGGAGAGGAAAGAACTTTCCAGAACAAGATGTAGGGGAAGGAAGGGTTTTCCCCAAACACACAAAGACTGGCACCCAGTATACATATTGGACCCTCATAACGACTCTTCACAACATTCCAGAATCATTTTATGTTTTTTAAATGTACTCTATGATGATAATTGGTTTGGGATTTTTCCTTTTTGTATTTTCACTATATTACTGTTTGCTGTGGTATGTTTGGGTATTTGTAAAGTGCTTGGCTGCCCCAGCAATGGGGCATCCCAACTCTAGTTTCGGAAAAGAGATCGCAGAGGAATAATGATTAGACTAAGAATAACCAAGTCTTCACAGCCTTTCTGAAGGCCCACTGATTCTGGATGGTCCTAATGGGCAGAGGCAAAGTGTTCCAAAGGGCAGGAGTTTTTGCACAGAAGGAGCTCCCTCCTGCTCTTCTCACTCGAGGCACGTAGGCTAAATTGGGCTCAGCAGAGCTCAAAGCTAGAGAGGTAACATGGGCATGATGAAAATTGGCTAGGATGGGAGGACCTTGAGAGGTGAACATTTTATGAGTAATACATAGTGCCTTGAAGAGGATTCTTCTGATCTACCGGAAGCCAGTTCAACCTGTGGATGAAGCCAAAAATGTAACAGAACATCGGAAGGGCAAATAGAAGCATTGCCACTGCATTCTGGGCTATCTGAAGCATTTTGATCACTGTCTTATTGGCACCCAGAACAGTATCGTAGCCTGGATAATCATAGCCTGGTTTGTGCGCTGCATAAATGTGTTACACTTTGCCCCTTAGTTAAGCCTCACTGATTTTGAGCCTATCTACCAGATAATTAAGGACATGTTAATTTAGTGACTTTTGTGGTTCCCCCTGACAAGGATTGTGGTTGTTGCCTGAGTCCACCCCCTCAACCAATAACCCAATTTTTTTCAGAAGTTTAAAATATTATTACATCCTGATAGATGTAATGTCTTTGCCATGGCATAATGTGCATTAATATGGACTTTTTTTATCCACCACATCTTCTTCTGTATAATATGTGTATTCACCAGAAACACATACGTCTTGATTTAATGAAGCAAAGTAAGAAAGCACGCTGCTATTAAAACCTAATTCAGCACCTTACAATTTGCTGAACATCTCGTAACATTTGAACTAATACTTGATGCAATAGGACTTCAAAGAAGTGTTGATCTCTCCCCAAATGGCAGGCACATAGTAGTTGTCACCGCTATTTTGTGTGGTGTTAGCCAAGACCTTTTTATTTTTACTAAAATGATGTATACTATATATTTATAGGGGCTCTTCATTAGTCGAATAATGTCATTCACATTTTTGTTCTTCCCACTACAGCATAGCATTCCGTGATGGGTCAGTCCACTTCAGCCACTGGCTAACTTTTCTGTGAACGATGGCATTCTGCTTTTTCACACTGAGAACATTCACACAAAGTAGTTTCCTTTAGTAATCGGGCGACTATGATGAAGTATGGTTTGTCAGGGCAGAAAAAGTATTTTAGCTTTTAGCCATTGCTCTTTTTTTATATTAGTGAGTGCCCAGCAGCTCTTCAAAAATAAAGAAATAAAAACTATCACATAACAAAACGAGTATCGACAAAGACAAAAGGGCGGCAGCCAATTCCAGACCTATTGGCTTTGCCAAAACTTGTTGCCTCTGATGTCTTGTCAGAAATTGTATTTTCACAAATATGATAGGAAGCGAAATATCCATACATAAATATCTCCATATTCACTCAGTGTCCTACCACCAATATGCCATCATCCTCACAAAATAGATAACAAACTGAATACCAGCAATGGGCCACAGTTTGGAACTAGATTGGAATTCCCCTTTGTTAGAAGGTGGCTCTGACCAGCTGAGCCACCTGGATTTTCTTGCTTTTTGAACACCTAATTGTTGAGCTTTTACTGTGGGGGAGTCTCATAAGTTGGGACTCACCCACAGGGAACTCATGATGAAAGAGATTTTACCGGTGTCGCCCTGGTGAGAGTAGGCCGCTGTGCTGCAGCCGGATTAAGGGGCACCGGGCTGGTTACATGCAGACATGTGTGTACATGCGTGTGCACACGTGTAGGGGCTTCGCAGGGGAGATTCCTCACGTGCGCAGCCCAGAAGCAGCTATAGATTAAGTGGTGTGGCAGGAATTATGCAGAGCTGTGTGGTGACATGGAATAGGCTTTATATAATGGGAAGAAAGATGTAGGAGAAAGTCAGTGTGCTTTACTGTTTCCACTGAAGGACCACTCCATTATTCTCCAATGAGGATGGGGATCGATCACATGGGATAGTTTCACTTCCCTAGGGCCTACAGATTCCAGACACACAATAAAGTCCACTGTAACTTGGGTGAGAAGTACTATTCTGCAGAGTCCAAAGTCATATCTGTACTGCTTTTGGATCATCCAGAAATGTCATATTCCTCTGAGTCAGCTCATAACCAGAGCCTGGCTGGGTGTGACACTGCCAGGCTGGATTAATGACATTCTCCCCAAACTGTAGAATCAGAGGCCTAGCCCTTCACAGCAAGCATTCCAAGGGCGAAGGTCTCCTCTCCAAGAAGAGAAGCTGGGTGGAGCTACACGGTTATCCATCAGCAGCTTTGACCTGGTACCAGGCACCAAGCTGCTCTGGACAGAAGGCAGCCAGGGGGAATGGGCTTTTCAGAGACCATGTGGCATTAGACCCCTGGACAAAGCCATTTTGAACTATCCCAGAGGCCTGGGCAGGAAGGAGGGAGCAGGGGCAGAGAGGTGAGGGGTCGCTGCCTGATAGGGCAAGAAGAGCCTTCCTGCCAGCCCCCTCCAAATTCTTTAAAAAGAGCTTGCACAGGAAGAGGCTCGCTGGGGTGTGGTTGGCTGAGGAAGACTGATGCTGGAGCCTGTCGCCATAGGCAGTTGGAAGGAAGAACCTCCAGACTGGCCCAGGACCTTGACTTGCACCACAAGGAGAGACCAGGACCAGTGAGCAGGTGCCTGGGCTTCTGCTCAAGGAGAAGAGAGGCCCAGGACGAGAGCCAGGCAAAAGGCAGGCGCAGGGAGCCAGTGAAGACCGTGCCCTGATGAACTCAACCTCCCTGAGAACAGGAGGATGAAGGAAAGTGCTCCCAGTGGCTGGGGAGTGCCACCAGGAGCAAGAAGAGGCCAACATGGAGCAGATCGGCAGCCTGGGGGCCGAGATAGGCCCCCCAAAAGGTAGGCGACCTTTGACCTCTGAGAGGACCAGCGAGGAAGCACATGGGGCTCTGCTATAAGTCCAAGATGTGCTCCCGGGGCTGCCCCCACAAGAAGTTAAGTCAGGGAGCACCGTCGCGCTCCCCATGAAACTGCCCGAATGGGGTGCCAGAAGCCCACCCTGGCCCCCAATGAGACTGGAGGGAGGGAAGCCACGTCATGCCCCCCTCGCGCGTGAAAAGAAGGCGGGGAGCACCGTCGAGCTCCCTGTGAAGACCTCCAAAGGAGAAGGGACCATTCCAACTCCGGGCCCCGGTGTGCCTTGCGCAGGTGTGAGAGTGCCACTCAGGCGCGCAACACCCATTGGGCTCCCCGGGCTTCAGCCCCCCCCGTCGCCTCCTCTGCCCGGGCTAAGATTACACGCACTGAAATGGTGCAAGAAGGCTGCGCATCCGATCCGAGAAAGTGATTGTTTTAATGCTTTCAGAGAGGCCCAGCAGCCCGAGCCAGACAGCGAGCCTCTGAACAGTTTCAGCGAGTGAACCCCCCTGCCCTGACCTCTTGTTTTCCTTTAGAGTGGCGCAGAGGTGAAATCCTTGCCTGAAGGCAGGGATTTCACCTAAGCACTTGATGGGTTGTGAGCATGGGGTGTGAAGATGTGCACAGCAGGGGGAAGGCATGGCCAGTTAAGGTGATGCTTTTCCTTTGTAAAGGAATTTCTGCTGGTATCTTAGCCCAGGGTGTGCTGTCTGTGCACTTGTATAGATGTGTATTCCATACAAGTGCACAGACAGCAAACCCTGGGCTATGACGCCAGCAGGAATGAATTTACAAAGGAAAAGCTTCACCTGCACTGGCCATCCCTTTCCCCCTGCTGTCTGTGCATTTGACCCACATTGATCTACACAGTGAGACCTTCGGAAGGGGCTGGATGCCAGGTCACAGTGCTGCTGATCAGCCAGACTCCACAGTATAGTATCAGAAGAGCAGGCAGCAGTTTTTTTGTGTAAGTTCCAGTAACTTTAATGCATTTTTCAGTACCGCATTACCTACTGCCTGCATATCTAGGTTACTGTGAATATTGTTCTTGACTTACATACATAGAAACGTCAAAGAGGACAGTCCCCTCCAAATATGCAAATGTAGTGTAAGTTTGTAGTGTTCATTTTTTTTTGGGGTGCTAGTGGGTAATTTTAGAGTTCAGGGTGGGTGTGGGTTTTAGGGTGCCAGTGAGTAATTTTATGGTTCAGGGTGGGTTACGGTTGGGTTACGGATTGGCGGTGCCAGGGGGTAATTTTAGGGTTCTGAGCGGGTATGGGTTTTGGGGTTCCAGATGGGAATTTATGGTTCAGCATGGGTATGGGTTTTGGGGTGCCTGGGGTAATTTTAAGGTTCAGGGTGGGTTTGGATTTTGGGGGGCAAGGGGGAATTTATGGTTCAGCATGGGTATGGTTTCTGGGGTGCCAGGGGTAATTTAAGGTTCAGGGCGGGTATGGGTTTTGGGGCTCCAGGGGGGTGATTTCAGGGTTCAGGGTGGTATTGGGTTTTGGGGTGCCAGGGGGTAATTTTAGGATGTGGGGTGGGTATGGGTTTTGGGGTGCCGGGGAGGGATAATTTTAGGGATAGGATGGGTATGGGTTTTGGGGTGCCAGGGGTAATTATAGATTTCAGGGCGGGTATGGGTTTTAGGGTGTGAGGGGGTTAATTTTAGGGTTCAGCGTGGGTATGTGTTTTAGTGTGCCAGGGGTAATTTTAAGATTCAGGGTGAGTATGGGTTTTGGGGGGCAATGTATCAAACTAACAAAAATGTGTGCTTTAATTGTTGTCCAGTTTCACATGCAGAATTCACCATATTTTTTTCTCAGCTTGACCTGATCATTAACCGATCCTGATTATCTGCCATTTTAGCTCCGCCCCATTGATTTACATTAGCCACGCCCCTTCATCTGCCATGTTAGCCCCCCCGAAATTAAGACCTAGTTGCGTTCCTGGTGCCACTGCACTCCCCCGTGGCTGGAAGAAGGCAGGGGAGTGTGAGCAGTAGCAGGAGTCTAGTGTACTACACGTCAGGGGTACACTGTCAGGCTCTTTGGACAAGGCTCCGTAGTTTAGTAAAATACACTACTCACATTCCTGAGGTGGGCATAAGGGTATACAAACTCAGAGCCATGCTTAAAACACGGGAAAGATATATAGCACCTCTAAGTGGAACACGCCTGCATTTTATATTATTCACTAATCAGCAGTGTCTCAAAATATTTAGTGAACTTCTGAAAATAAACATGCACTGCTTAGAGAATGTGTTTATTCCACTGTATTACAACTATTTAACACGGGCACCTGCCTAGATATCCACTGGTGGTTAATGTATAATCCACAGCAGATTTGGCCTTTTTCACAAAAGTTGTACTCATCCTTTACCTTGCTTAACATGCAGTATTTCTTCCACCACAAATGTTAGTAATTTGGAAGTGGTGCACAATATAACTTTTAAAATGCAAAATTACGCTGGTTTCCAGGGCTTACGCTGTTCCCATGCTAGCGACTCACATGTGTACGCTCAGTAGCTCTATATTGTATATGACTGAAGTCCTCAGTGGTTTCATCAATTCCTTCACTTAAAATGTCATGAGTGATGTAATATATGAAGTGATGATAAACAGTGCATTTTTGTTGTTCTATCATTTCAATAAAAAATGTGTTAAAAAAATGATAAGCAGTGCATGACAGGGGTGCATTTGCTGTTAGCCTAGTAATATATAACTAGTGAATTTGAGATTTTTTTTGTATTTAAATGTTACCTTTCACCTTATTTTAACATGTAACTAAAACTTCATTTGAACCTTTAGTTTTTTCAGTGAGTTTCTACGTTTAAAAAAAAACTAAGCTAAGATCTTATCATCTCTAACTTTTACCCGGTAACGTCATAATAAACCTTGGTTTATACCTCTCTCTCTTTCCATGCATCAAGTAATAAAGCTGTGGGCTGGCCTGGGTGGGTACTGGGAAATTCCAGAAAAAACAAAATTGGCAGCTCCTGGTTGGCCATGTGAATGGGGCCACTTACACAGAGCCCATTGGTTCGCGGGGTCCTGGGGCTCCCCTCCAGCCCCAGTGAAAATTAGATGTGCGGGTGTCCTGGGTGGGAACGGGAAACCAACACAAATTAGAAAATAAAAAAGTGAATAATAAATGAGCGGCCAGAGCCACTCATTCATTATTCACTGCTTCTAGCGAGGAGTGCTCGTAATGCTTTACAGATCTATATATATTCTTGCTGGTGTTTCCCGTGGAAGAGGCAGTAGGGTCATCACCAACATTGTTTGTATTATTGTGGGGCTGCTGGGAGTGCAACAGCCCTCCTCCCCATCAACACAAAAAAGCATATTATTTGTATTTAAAACACTCTTTGCTGAAGCTCTATGATCTTCTGTTGGAGTGCAGAGCTCCCTTGTGGTTGCTTCTCCCAGGGCCCGTCACTATGCCCGTGGATCCCTTGGGATCTTCGGTATACTCAAGTGATGAACTCTTGGCGTTACGACACACTAGGAATCAGTGTGATCACCAGCTGGATGGGACCGAACCACTATTCAGTCGCTGTCACTTCTGTCCCGACCTTCTCCCCGTGGCGACTAACGGCAATAAGGCCGGTAATATCCTGAGGATGGCGCTTCTAAACTGTAGATCCCTGCCAAAGCATGCGGTAGAGATCAATTTGTTGATTGAAGAAGGTAGCCTGGATCTGCTCTTCCTCACAGAGACATGGCTATCCCCCAACTCAGAGTTTGACATTATCTCCGCCCTTCCTAGTGGTTTTCTTATTCAGAATCAGAATAGAGGCGAAGGGATAGGAGGAGGTCTCGCCATAATTTATAGAGATTCTCTGACATGTAGACTTGAGAACGGCGGCATTTCAGATTCAGAAAGTGCTTGTTTTAGCATTCAGCTAACCCCCACCCACTCTCTTTCTGGAATCCTGATTTACCGCCCGCCGGGCAGCATTAAGCACTTTGCTGACGCCTTACTAGAAGTCACCTTAGTAGCGGCTGCTCGGGCATCCAATTTCCTGGTACTCGGAGACCTTAACCTGCACTTCGATGACCTTAATGATAAAGTAGCTGCCGATCTCATCCTAAATCTTAAAGCTTTTGAACTTAATCTTCTGAACAAGGAAGCCACCCATAGCAAAGGATATTTGCTAGATCCTGTCTTTTCTAATAAAACCCAGCTCCTAGCTAAATCGCCTTTGCCCCTACCATGGTCCGACCACTTTGCAGTTCCCTTTATTTGGGAGCTCCGATCGGAAGAGATTAGTGCCTCCCGCCCACGTACTCTTCAAAGAGCCTGGCCGAAACTTTCGGTGGAAAATCTGAAACTTGCCCTCGAACAATCAGCTCCGGAGGCAGAGTCTGATGTCTTGCTTGCAGACCTGAATTTTCAGAACTGGCTTAATAATTCCCTGAACATGGTTCTGCCTCCAAAAATGGTGACTAAGAAGAGTAGCACCTTTAAATCTCCCTGGTATACTACCGAATTAAGAGACCTCAAAAAGGCCTGTAAAAAGGCGGAACGTATCTGGAGGAGTGACTGGGCCCTTAACAGCAAATCTTCTTACCAGGTGGCTTTGAGACTCTATAAAGCCGCGCGGCAAACGACTAAGGCCTCCTTTTTTGAGGAGAAAATTAGACTTTCAGCCAATTCCTCCAGGGAAACGTTCAAAATCGTCACTCAGCTGATTAAAATCCCAGCCCCGAACACTTCACAAGATGATACCGTATCAAGATGCGACTTGTTAGCAAAGTTTTTTGATGAAAAAATACAGAAAATTCTTGACAGCCTTCCTCATACTGCCATAACTTCGATCACCGATGCCCCCCTTCCCTCAACTACAGGCCCTCTACTCGAAGCGTTTACTTGTATCACCAGGGAAGATTTCTGCACTACTCTCTCCAACATTAAAAGCGGCTCTCCCTCTGACCCTGCTCCTATGCACATTCTCAAACAAATTGTGAGCACCATTGCCCCTCTCGCCACTGATCTATTGAATACCTCATTCACTACAGGCATCGTTCCCCCGAGTTGGAAACAGGCAAAAATTAAAACCCTCCTTAAGAAACCAGGATTAGACCCTGCCGATCTGGCAAATTTTCGCCCCATCTCTTTGTTACCCGGATTGGGCAAAATCGCCGAAAAGCTGGTGAACCGGCAGCTCTCTGGATTTTTGGAGAGTAATGGCCTCCTGAGCGAATCCCAAACGGGATTTCGCCTTGGACAGGGCACGGACACAGCCCTTATAGTGGTGGCGGAAGAGGCTAGATGCATCTTAGATTCAGGGGGATCAGCGGCTCTGATCCTCCTGGATCTGAGCGCTGCATTCGACACCGTTGACCACGCAACCCTTGTCCACCGTCTCACTAAACTAGGCATTGTGGGGTCAGCCCTCAGATGGCTGGAATCTTTCCTGGATAATCGATCCTGTAGGATCTGGGAAAATAGTACCATGTCAAAGCCTACTCCCCTCCAATGTGGGGTTCCTCAGGGATCTTCCCTGAGCCCCACATTGTTCAATGTGTACATGGCCCTGCTGGAAGATATAGTAGCCCCTTTCGGGATTAAATCCATCAGCTACGCAGACGACACGCAACTTGTCGTCTCTCTGACTCAACAAGGGGGATGTTCAGACAACCTCTCGAAATGCCTTACTGCAATCTTTTCCTGGATGACCGACTCAAAGCTTAAATTGAACTGAGCCAAAACGGAGATCATGCTCCTAGGTCATCATTTTACATCTCTGCCTTCTGAGTACTGGCCGCCCTGTATGGGTGATTTGCCCCCAGCAAGGGAGAAAATCAAAAGCCTTGGGGTCTGGTTTGAACCCCAACTAACATTCAGGACCCATGCACAGAAAGTCGCAGGCAGTTGCTTTGGTCTGTTACGCGCAGTATGGAAAGTGCTCCCCCTCTTGCCTTTTCAATCAAGGAAGCTACTAATCCAAGGTCTAATACTATCTAGACTGGATTATGGCAATGCTCTCCTTTTGGCTGCACCTAAAGCCACAATTAACACCCTGCAGCGGGTACAGAACGCCGCAGCTACACTGCTTATGGGGGCACCTAGAAGGGCCTCAGTCAAACCATTACTGAGAACCCTGCACTGGCTCCCCGTCCAGGAACGAATTGCTTTTAAATCACTGTGCATCACTCACAAAACACTGCAAGGTAAAGGCCCTCCTGCCTTAAGAAAGCTGATCTGTCCCTACAAATCATTGCGGACCCTTCGGTCTAATGGGGAAAACCTGGTCTCCATTCCTAGAGTGAGAAAAGCCCGTACCGGAGGTCGCCGGTTCTCTTTGAACGCGGAAAGACACTGGAACGCTCTCCCCAGGGAAATCCGGATGGAACCCTCCTACCTTAAATTCAGAAAATCCCTTAAAACTTTCCTTTTTCCTAAGGTTGTATAATTTCTTGCTTTTTTTCTTTTCTTTCTTCTCAGGGTCTTCTGTTATTAGTTAAGTTAGCGCTGGGACGCTTTAGGGCAGCCATGCGCTTTATAAATTCAATTTCATTTCATTTCATTCATTCATTTCATTCCATTTCTCTGGCTGCACTTTGTAGCTTGAAAAATGTTTAAAAAAAGACTTAAAGATATGTAGATGCTTTTTAAATCACTTTTATTATACATTGCACTGTGTAAATTAATGAAATATATATTTCATTTGAATTCTTGGTAATTTTTTGACTAAGAAAATAAATGTGCTATATATATGTAGATGTCCTGACCCCTTCATAAAGCCGTTAAGCCCACCTTTTATATTTTGTTTTTATGATCCTTTTACAAATTTAGAAGGTGAGTTTTATTTAAAATGACATCCAGGCCTTGCACCCAATCCCCGCTGCTCATGGCTCGTGTACAGTGGTGAGGGTTGGGCACCAGCAGGTGTGGGCACAGGGCCTGGCCTGCAGCCAACTCCATGTCATGCAGGCCGAAGGTTGTGTGCGGTGTGGGGATGGCTGCCTGCAATGGGTTGGATGCAGGGACAGGCCACACTCCACAGGCTCGGCGGCCAACCCCATGCCACGCACCGCTACGATGTTCTAGATAACTATGGAAATAATATCTTACTTTGCAGTAAAAAAAAACTTAGAAATTCACTGAAAAAAATAAAAGTTAAAGGGACATTACAGTTAGGTGAAAAATAAAAATGTCAGTTAAAACATACGATTTGAAACTAACAAAATCAGTGAAATTCACAAGTAATTGCCATATCAAGAAACCGTTACTCATACCCTGAAGTAACTGTAACCCACACCCTTGCCATGCACTGCTAATTACCTCAAAAAAACATCACTGTGGCATGTTCTATGACATCATTGATTACATCACTGAACAAACTGAAATGTAGTCATTGATGATAAGACTGTGCATCGTGGGGTGTGCTCTGCCATTTTTAGAAAACTAGCCCCAAGGTAGACCAGGCACTGCAGTGGGGCCCAGTTTACTCCTGTGGAGCCCAGTTTACTCCTGTGGAGCCCAGTTTACTCCAGTGGAGCCCCGTTTACTGCAGTGGAGCCCAGTTTACTCCAGTGGAGCCCAGTTTATTCCTGTGGAGCCCAGTTTACTCCAGTGGAGCCCAGTTTACTCCAGTGGAGCCCAGTTTATTCCTGTGGAGCCCAATATACTCCAGTGGAGCCCAGATTACTCCAGTGGAGCCCAGTTTATTCCTGTGGAGCCCAATTTACTCCAGTGGAGCCCAGTTTACTCCAGTGAAGCCCAGTTTACTGGAGTGGAGCTCAGTTTACTGCAGTGGAGCACAGTTTACTCCTGTGGAGCCCAGTTTACTCTAGTGGAGCCCAGTTTACTCCAGTGGAGCCCAGTTTACACCAGTGGAGCCAAGTTTACTCCAGTGGAGCCCAGTTTACTCCAGTGGAGCCCAGTTTATTCCTGTGGAGCCAATATACTCCAGCGGAGCCCAGTTTACTCCAGTGGAGCCCAGTTTATTCCTGTGGAGCCCAATTTACTCCAGTGGAGCCCAGTTTACTCCAGTGAAGCCCAGTTTACTGGAGTGGAGCTCAGTTTACTCCAGTGGAGCCCCGTTTACTCCAGTGGAGCCCGGTTTACTCCAGTGGAGCCCAGTTTACTCCAGAGGAGCCCAGTTTACTCCAGTGGAGTCCAGTTTACTCCAGTGGAGCCCAGTTTACTCCAGTGGAGTCCAGTTTACTCCAGTGGAGCCCAGTTTATTCCTGTGGAGCCCAGTTTACTCCAGCGGAGCCCAGTTTACTCCAGTGGAGCCCAGTTTACTCCAGTGGAGCCAAGTTTACTCCAGTGGAGCCCAGTTTACTCCAGTGGAGCCCAGTTTATTCCTGTGGAGCCCAGTTTACTCCAGTGGAGCCCAGTTTACTCCAGTGGAGTCCAGTTTACTCCAGTGGAGCCAAGTTTACTCCAGTGAGCCCTGTTTACTCCAGTGGAGCCCAGTGTATTCCTGTGGAGCCCAGTTTACTCCAGTGGAGCCCAGTTTACTCCAGTGGAGCCCAGTTTACTCCATTAGAGCCCAGTTTATTCCTGTGGAGCCCAGTTTACTCCAGTAGAGCCCAATATACTCCAGTGGAGCCCATATTACTCCAGTGGAGCCCAGTTTATTCCTGTGGAGCCCAATTTACTCCAGTGGAGCCCAGTTTACTCCAGTGAAGCCCAGTTTACTGGAGTGGAGCTCAGTTTACTCCAGTGGAGCCCAGTTTACTCCAGTCAGTCAAGTCAAGTCAAGTTGATTTATATAGCGCACTACATACCCAGAGGGTCTCAAGGCGCTTGAGGAAGGGTGGGGAATTACTTGTCGAATATCCAAGTTTTAAGTTGCTTTCTGAATGCTAGGTGGTTTTGAGTGAGACGAAGGTAAGTGGGGAGTGAGTTCCAGGTTTTAGCTGCCAGGTAGGAGAAGGATCTACCTCCCATGATGGTTTTATTGATGCGAGGTACGGTAGCAAGGGCTTGGTTGGAGGATCGTAGCTGGCGGGGGGGGTGTAGAAGGAAAGTCGTGTGTTGAGGCATTCGGGTCCAAGTTCGTAAAGTGCTTTGTGTGTGTGGGTTAGGAGGCGGAAAGTAATCCTCTTATTGACGGGGAGCCAGTGGAGTTTTTTCAGGTGGCTGGAGATGTGGTCTTTACGCGGGCTGTCTAGTATGAGTCTGGCTGATGCATTCTGGATATGTTGGAGTTTTTTCTGGAGTTTTGCGGTGGTACCTGCGTATAGGGTGTTTCCGTAGTCCAGGCGGCTTGTAACCAGTGCATGGGTGACCGTTTTTCTGGTTTCGGTGGGGATCCAGCGTAATGTTTTTTTGAGCATGTGAAGAATGTTGAAGCAAGATGATGAAACAGCGTTGACTTGTCTGGTCATCGAGAGTGAGGAGTCTAGGATGACGCCCAGGTTCCGTGCGTGGTCCGTCGGGATGGGTACTTTTCCAAGGGCTTCTGGCCACCAAGAGTCGTCCCAGGCGGAGGGGGAGGATCCTAAGATAAGGACTTCTGTTTTGTCTGAGTTCAGTTTCAGACGGCTATGATTCATCCACTCGGCTACTTCTTTCATTCCTTCATGTAGGTTGGTTTTGGCGGTGTTAGGGTCTTTGGTGAGTGAGAGGATCAGTTGGGTGTCATCAGCGTAGGAGATGATGTTGAGGTTGTGTTGGTGTGCGATGGCCGCGAGGGGGCTCATGTATACGTTGAAGAGGGTGGGGCTGAGTGAGGATCCTTGTGGTACGCCGCAGATGACTTCAGAGGCCTCTGACTTGAATGGTGGGAGGCGGACTCTCTGGGTTCTTCCGGTGAGGAACGAGGTGATCCATTCCAGAGCTTTTCCTTGGATTCCGATGTGGCTGAGGCGTTGTATGAGGGTGCTGTGACAGACAGTGTCGAAGGCGGCGGAGAGGTCGAGTAGAATGAGGGCCACTGTTTCTCCGTTGTCCAGTAGAGTTCGAATGTCGTCTGTTGCTGCGATGAGGGCGGTCTCCGTGCTGTGTTTGGCCCGGAAGCCGGACTGTGAGGAGTCGAGGGATTTGTTGGTTTCGAGGAAGGCGGAGAGCTGGTTGTTGACAGCTTTCTCGATGACTTTGGCTGGGAATGGAAGGAGCGAGATGGGGCGGTAGTTTTTGAGTTCGGTGGGGTCAGCTGTGGGTTTTTTCAGAAGGGCGCTGAGTTCTGCGTGTTTCCAGCTTTCCGGGAAGGTGGCGGAGTTGAGGGAGCAGTTGATGACGTCCCGGAGGTGTGGTGCTATGATGGAATCTGCCTTGTTGAAGATGTGGTGAGGGCATGGGTCAGTGGGGGATCCTGAATGGATGGAGTTCATCAGGTGGATGGTGTCCTCAGTGGAGATTGGGTTCCAGTGGTTAAGGATGTTCAAGAGGGGTGCAGGTGCGGCAGAAGGTAGAGTGGGTTGGTCTCCGGCTTGGTTGTCGAAGCTGTTGTGGATGTCTGCGATTTTGTTGTGGAAGAACGAAGCTAGGGAGTCGCAGAGGGCTTGAGAGGGGGTGATGTCGTTGGAGTTGGCTGAGGGGTTGGTAAACTCTTTGACGATGTTGAATAATTCCTTGCTGTTGTGGGCGTTGTTGTCTAGTCGGTCTTTGAATGCAGCTTTCTTTGCAGTCCGGATCAGTTGGTGGTGTATGCAGGTGGCGTTTTTGAAGGCGTCCTTGGTGCTGTTGTTAGGGTCTTTTTTCCAGGCCTTCTCGAGGGAGCGACAAAGTTTCTTCGATTTCTTAAGATCAACGTTGAACCAGGAGGCGTTTTTGCTGCCTAGTTTGATTTGACGTTTTTTCAACGGTGCTAGGAGGTCGGCGCTGTTGGATAGCCATTGGGTGAAGTTAATGGCTGCTTGGTCGGAGTTTGAGGAGTTGACAATGGGGTTTTGAAGCAGCGATGAGGAGATCTGGACGGTGGTGATTTTTACACCAGTGGAGTCCAGTTTACTCCAGTGGAGCCAAGTTTACTCCAGTGGAGTCCAGTTTACTCCAGTGGAGCCCAGTTTATTCCTGTGGAGCCCTGTTTACTCCAGTGGAACCCAATTTACTCCAGTGGTCCCCAATTTACTCCAGTGGAGCCCAGTTTACTCCAGTGGAGCCCAGTTTACTCCAGTGGAGCCCATTTTACTCCAGTGGAGCCCAGTTTATTCCTGTGGAGCCCAGTTTACTCCAGTGGAGCCCAATTTACTCCAGTGGAGCCCAGTTTACTCCAGTGGAGCCCGGTTTATTCCTGTGGAGTCCAGTTTACCCCAGTGGAGCTCAATTTACTCCAGTGGAGCCCAGTTTACTCCAGTGAAGCCCAGTTTACTGGAGTGGAGCTCAGTTTACTCCAGTGGAGCACAGTTTACTCCAGTGGAGCCCAGTTTACTCCAGTGGAGCCCAGTTTACTGGAGTGGAGCCCCGTTTCCTCCTGTGGAGCCCAGTTTACTCCAGTGGAGCCCAGTTTACTGGAGTGGAGCCCAGTTTACTCCAGTGGATTCCAGTTTACTGGAGTGGAGCCCTGTTTCCTCCTGTGGAGCCCCGTTTCCTCCTGTGGAGCCCAGTTTACTCCAGTGGAGCCCAGTTTACTGGAGTCGAGCTCAGTTTACTCCAGTGGAGCCCCGTTTCCTCCTGTGGAGCCCAGTTTACTCCAGTGGAACCCAGTTTACTCCATTGGAGACCAGTTTACTCCAGTGGAGCCCAGTTTACTGGAGTGGAGCCCAGTTTACTCCAGTGGAGCCCCGTTTCCTCCTGTGGAGCCTAGTTTACTCCAGTGGAGCCCAGTTTACTCCATTGGAGCTCAGTTTACTGCAGTGGAGCCCAGTTCACTCCATTGGAGCCCAGTTTACTCCAGTGGAGCCCAGTTTACTGGAGTGGAGCCCCGTTTCCTCCTGTGGAGCCCAGTTTATTCCAGTGGAGCCCAGTTTACTGGAGTGGAGCTCAGTTTACTCCAGTGGAGCCCTGTTTACTCCAGTGGAGCCCAGTTTACTCCAGTGGAGCCCAGTTTACTGGAGTGGAGCCCAGTTTACTCCAGTGGAGCCCAGTTTACTGGAGTGGAGCCCCGTTTCCTCCTGTGGAGCCCAGTTTACTCCAGTGGAGCCCAGTTTACTGGAGTGGAGCCCAGTTTACTCCAGTGGAGCCCAGTTTACTGGAGTGGAGCCCAGTTTACTGGAGTGGAGCCCCGTTTCCTCCTGTGGAGCCCAGTTTACTCCAGTGGAGCCCAGTTTACTGGAGTGGAGCTCAGTTTACTCCAGTGGAGCCCCGTTTACTCCAGTGGAGCCCAGTTTACTGGAGTGGAGCCCAGTTTACTCCAGTGGAGCCCAGTTTACTGGAGTTGAGCCCAGTTTACTGGAGTGGAGCCCCGTTTCCCCCTGTGGAGCCCCGTTTCCTCCAGTGGAGCCCAGTTTACTCCAGTGGAGCCCAGTTTACTCCAGTGGAGCCCAGTTTACTCCATTAGAGCCCAGTTTATTCCAGTGGAGCCCAGTTTACTGGAGTGGAGCTCAGTTTACTCCAGTGGAGCCCTGTTTACTCCAGTGGAGCCCAGTTTACTGGAGTGGAGCCCAGTTTACTCCAGTGGAGCCCAGTTTACTGGAGTGGAGCCCCGTTTCCTCCTGTGGAGCCCAGTTTACTCCAGTGGAGCCCAGTTTACTGGAGTGGAGCCCAGTTTACTCCAGTGGAGCCCAGTTTACTGGAGTGGAGCCCAGTTTACTGGAGTGGAGCCCCGTTTCCTCCTGTGGAGCCCAGTTTACTCCAGTGGAGCCCAGTTTACTGGAGTGGAGCTCAGTTTACTCCAGTGGAGCCCCGTTTACTCCAGTGGAGCCCAGTTTACTGGAGTGGAGCCCAGTTTACTCCAGTGGAGCCCAGTTTACTGGAGTTGAGCCCAGTTTACTGGAGTGGAGCCCCGTTTCCCCCTGTGGAGCCCCGTTTCCTCCAGTGGAGCCCAGTTTACTCCAGTGGAGCCCAGTTTACTCCAGTGGAGCCCAGTTTACAGGAGTGGAGCCCAGTTTACTCTAGTGGAGCCCAGTTTACTGGAGTGGAGCCCTGTTTCCTCCTGTGGAGCCCAGTTTACTCCAGTGGAGCCCAGTTTACTGGAGTGGAGCCCAGTTTACTCCAGTGGAGCCCAGTTTACTGGAGTGGAGCCCAGTTTACTGGAGTGGAGCCCCGTTTCCTCCTGTGGAGCCCCGTTTCCTCCTGTGGAGCCCAGTTTACTCCAGTGGAGCCCAGTTTACTGGAGTGGAGCTCAGTTTACTCCAGTGGAGCCCAGTTTACTCCAGTGGAGCCCAGTTTACTCCAGTGGATCCCAGTTTACTGGAGTGGAGCCCAGTTTACTCCATTGGAGCCCAGTTTACTGGAGTGGAGCCCCGTTTCCTCCTGTGGAGCCCAGTTTACTCCAGTGGAGCCCAGTTTACTGGAGTGGAGCCCAATTTACTCCAGTGGAGCCCAGTTTACTGGAGTGGAGCCCAGTTTACTGGAGTGGAGCCCCGTTTCCTCCTGTGGAGCCCCGTTTCCTCCTGTGGAGCCCAGTTTACTCCAGTGGAGCCCAGTTTACTGGAGTGGAGCTCAGTTTACTCCAGTGGAGCCCCTTTTACTCTAGTGGAGCCCAGTTTACTCCAGTGGAGCCCAGGTTATTCCTGTGGAGCCCAGTTTACTGGAGTGGAGCCCAGTTTACTGGAGTGGAGCCCCGTTTCCTCCTGTGGAGCCCAGTTTACTCCAGTTGAGCCCAGTTTACTGGAGTGGAGCTCAGTTTACTCCAGTGGAGCCCCGTTTACTCCAGTGGAGCCCAGTTTACTGGAGTGGAGCCCAGTTTACTCCAGTGGGGCCCAGTTTCCTCCAGTGGAGCCCCGTTTACTCCAGTGGAGCCCCGTTTACTCCAGTGGAGCCCAGTTTACTGGAGTGGAGCCCCGTTTCCTCCCGTGGAGCCCCGTTTCCTCCAGTGGAGCCCCGTTTACTCCAGTGGAGCCCAGTTTACTGGAGTGGAGCCCAGTTTACTGGAGTGGAGCTCAGTTTACTGGAGTGGAGCCCCGTTTACTCCAGTGGAGCCCCGTTTACTCCAGTGGAGCCCAGTTTACTGGAGTGGAGCCCCGTTTCCTCCTATGGAGCCCAGTTTACTGGAGTGGAGCCCAGTTTACTGGAGTGGAGCCCCGTTTCCTCCTGTGGAGCCCCGTTTCCTCCTGTGGAGCCCAGTTTACTCCAGTGGAGCCCAGTTTACTGGAGTGGAGCTCAGTTTACTCCAGTGGAGCCCCGTTTACTCCAGTGGAGCCCAGTTTACTCCAGTGGATCCCAGTTTACTGGAGTGGAGCCCAGTTTACTCCAGTGGAGCCCAGTTTACTGGAGTGGAGCCCCGTTTCCTCCTGTGGAGCCCAGTTTACTCCAGTGGAGCCCAGTTTACTGGAGTGGAGCCCAATTTACTCCAGTGGAGCCCAGTTTACTGGAGTGGAGCCCAGTTTACTGGAGTGGAGCCCCGTTTCCTCCTGTGGAGCCCCGTTTCCTCCTGTGGAGCCCAGTTTACTCCAGTGGAGCCCAGTTTACTGGAGTGGAGCTCAGTTTACTCCAGTGGAGCCCCTTTTACTCTAGTGGAGCCCAGTTTACTCCAGTGGAGCCCAGGTTATTCCTGTGGAGCCCAGTTTACTGGAGTGGAGCCCAGTTTACTGGAGTGGAGCCCCGTTTCCTCCTGTGGAGCCCAGTTTACTCCAGTTGAGCCCAGTTTACTGGAGTGGAGCTCAGTTTACTCCAGTGGAGCCCAGTTTACTGGAGTGGAGCCCAGTTTACTCCAGTGGGGCCCAGTTTCCTCCAGTGGAGCCCCGTTTACTCCAGTGGAGCCCCGTTTACTCCAGTGGAGCCCAGTTTACTGGAGTGGAGCCCCGTTTCCTCCCGTGGAGCCCCGTTTCCTCCAGTGGAGCCCCGTTTACTCCAGTGGAGCCCAGTTTACTGGAGTGGAGCCCAGTTTACTGGAGTGGAGCTCAGTTTACTGGAGTGGAGCCCCGTTTACTCCAGTGGAGCCCCGTTTACTCCAGTGGAGCCCAGTTTACTGGAGTGGAGCCCCGTTTCCTCCTATGGAGCCCAGTTTACTGGAGTGGAGCCCAGTTTACTGGAGTGGAGCTCAGTTTACTGGAGTGGAGCCCCGTTTACTCCAGTGGAGCCCAGTTTACTCCAGTGGAGCCCAGTTTACTCCAGTGGAGCCCAGTTTACTCCAGTGGAGCCCAGTTTACTGGAGTGGAGCCCAGTTTAGTCCAGTGGAGCACAGTTTACTGGAGTGGAGCACAGTTACTCCAGTGGAGCCCAGTTTACTGGAGTGGAGCCCAGTTTATTCCAGTGGAGCCAAGTTTACTGGAGTGGAGCCCCGTTTCCTCCTGTGGAGCCCAGTTTACTGGAGTGGAGCCCAGTTTATTCCAGTGGAGCCAAGTTTACTGGAGTGGAGCCCAGTTTACTGGAGTGGAGCCCCGTTTCCTCCTATGGAGCCCAGTTTACTGGAGTGGAGCCCAGTTTACTGGAGTGGCGCCCAGTTTCCTCCTATGGAGCCCAGTTTACTGGAGTGGAGCCCAGTTTATTCCAGTGGAGCCCAGTTTACTGGAGTGGAGCCCAGTTACTCCAGTGGAGCCCAGTTTACTGGAGTGGAGCCCAGTTTACTCCAGTGGAGCACAGTTTACTCCAGTGGAGCCCAGTTTACTCCAGTGGAGCCCAGTTTACTGGAGTGGAGCCCAGTTTACTGGAGTGGAGCCCAGTTTCCTCCAGTGGAGCCCCGTTTCCTCCAGTGGAGCCCAGTTTACTCCAGTGGAGCCCAGTTTACTGGAGTGGAGCCCAGTTTACTGGAGTGGAGCCCAGTTTCCTCCAGTGGAGCCCCGTTTCCTCCAGTGGAGCCCAGTTTACTCCAGTGGAGCCCAGTTTACTGGAGTGGAGCCCAGTTTCCTCCAGTGGAGCCCCGTTTCCTCCAGTGGAGCCCAGTTTACTGGAGTGGAGCCCAGTTTACTGGAGTGGAGCCCAGTTTCCTCCAGTGGAGCCCCGTTTCCTCCAGTGGAGCCCAGTTTACTGGAGTGGAGCCCAGTTTCCTCCAGTGGAGCCCCGTTTCCTCCAGTGGAGCCCAGTTTACTGGAGTGGAGCCTATTTTACTAGAGTGGAGCCCGGAACGCTCAAGGTGCCTCTATCACTTTCCCCAGAGGGTATTTGAAAGAGGCAGGAGAGGCTTCAAGAGAAAGAGCGAGGGAGAGGGGGACGAAGGTAGGGAGACCAGAGAGGGGGTGGAGAGGGAAGAGGAGAGGGGGAATGGATAGATGGAAAGACAGAGACTGCGCAGAGACAAAGGAGGAGGGGCTGGTTTGAGGATGTTCCTAGGGCTGCTTTTGGTCCCCCAGTTTTACCCAGGGTCTTGTCCGCCCTTCGGCGTAAAAAGAAGGCTCTTTAGGGACAGAGAGTGGGTTTTAGGGCGGCCCTGTGACATCGGTTGGTGGAGGGGGATGCGGCTGCCTTCTGTCCTGTCATGCTACCCGAAACGTGCAAAACCAGACCAGCCCTTGTCGCTTTGGCCCCCGTCCCCGTTGGAGCGGAGCTGGATATATGAAAATACAGACTCGAAAATCTCAGAAGGTCGAAAGGCCGCGCCGGCCCTGCCATGATTCAAACTTCTGACTTGAAAGTTATACCCACAGCTCAGCAGCAACTACACAATCCACTGAGCTATCCAAAAGTCTCCCCGCTTCAGTTATTGATTGCTTCACTACATTCATCCCTGAATGACACTGCTGATACTAATCTGCACATTGATACAGTTTTACATTAGCTGTATGTATTTGAACCTGGAAAGCGCCCTGAAGCTCGAAGGAGCCGGTCTGCGCTTCAGTGACGCTTTTAAACACAAATGCCTCTTTCCCTTGAGTCGGGCCTGGGAAGAATGCGCCCCCTTATCTCCTGCGCAGGCGGTAAGCGGATAGCGCTGGGGAGAGGCCAGGTGTGCGGCTGGTCAAGGCCAGGTGCGCCGGCCGCTCGTCACCGGCCCGTGCTATCTCCCCGGCCGCTGATAGCTGGTCCTCTCGGCACAGAGGCGCCTCTCTTCTCGCCCTCCTCGGCTGTCCGCGCCCTCAGCTATGAAATCCCCCCAAATATGCCACATTCCGGGCACTGCCAGGGCTGATACCAGACAGTGGGAAAGGGGGCGTGGCGTCCAGCCGATGCGCTCGGACCACCAGCACCCCTCGCAGATGGACAGGCACGTGCCTTCTGCTGTACGTGGCGCTCAATGCAAGGCTCTGCTGGTCAGCGGTGAGATATCTCAGTAGGTTAATGCGCCTGCTGCAGACATCAATGGGACTTCTGCTTCAAGGTGTTCATTCAACCTTATTGACAGAACCAGCCACAGGGATGGGAACAAAGACACTGATATGGCCAATAACTAGCTTTATCAACCCCCGCTTCAAAGCGCTATTACGCCTCTTATCAGTCAACACTGCCAGGTCACTAACCAAACGAGCATGTCAAATAAAGCGGGCACAGTGGGGAAATTAAAAGATACGATTTGTGCTTCTACAGTAAGAATCCTCTTGCAAAGGAGAGATGGAGAAGAGAAGAGGCTCTAGAGATGAAACAGAGAGATGACAGTAGTAACATGAGTTTTGGGAGGAGCCTAAAGAGGGATACACGAGGGAAGGATTAGAAAGGGTTGTTTGGGAGATCATAGTAGTAAAATGAGGCGTGGGTTGAGTCAGAGAATGGAGGTCGAGGACATACTGAGAGGTATAGGGTGAAGCATAGGGTAGTGCATTGGAGAAACACTTTTTTGTACAATAGGAGTAAAGTAACAAATATCTAGAAACATAAGTACATAGAGGTCAGAGATGTGTAAGGAAGGTAATATATCAAGAGTTACGTCGTATTTAACAAACTCAGACTTTCAAGTGTTGCTGTACTTTAAGCTAATTTATTTGAGTATTTTTTTAAATAAAAAAATATTTAAATAGTGAAGCAATTGTAGATAAAATAGTTACGATTATATTTACATATTGTGACAGACAAACGGAGAACCATAAGTATCTAATCAATATAAGCGCCGGGACACTCCCTGGAGTAGCCGTGCGCTATAGAAGCACCCCTTTTAACATAACATAACATAACAAGTAACCTATATAAAACTATGCAGTGACCTATATATGTGTTAAGCATAGAATAATGATCTATATATATTTAAACATAAGTAATATGTACATTTGTTAAGCAGGCCTAAAGAATAACTATATATTTAAAACATTATAATGTATATTTATACAAACAAAAACACATATCTAGATACATAAAATCAAATTAAATGTTTAAATACACAGGGCTATATTGTGTATTTATGTTTGAGTGTGGGGGTTATGTTGGGAACAGCCAACTCTTGAGTTGTGTTCTGAGGATAAGGTAGTTTTCTGTGGATCTTGAGTTTGGGGTAATGAGTTCTATAGTTTGGCTGCTTGAACAGAGAAGGATGTGCCACCCATGTTTTTTTTTTTGTATGTTGGGATTTTGAGGCGAGGTGCCACTCTGGAGTGGAAGTACCTTTGTTGAACGTATTTGGTGATGTTATTACTTTTGTTTAATGTCCTCATTCAACTCCGACTACAGTATACCTTCCACTCGCCTGTAACCAAGGAACAAAGGGAAGAAAATTGCATAGCAGCCCACCTTCAGGTCCTCAAGCAAAGAGGATAGCCACTGCCCCCAAAGGGTAAGTCACTCTCAGCTTTATCCAGATAACCAGGAGCTGCACATACCCAAAAAGGAAGAAGACCCTTGCAGCTTTAAGAGATTTCATAGGTATAATCATTGGAGACTCTATTGCCTCGACCCTCCCAGTAAAAAGCTCTGAGCTTCTTCTTCTTGTTATGGTATTCCTTATTCAATCCATTTTGGACACATGGAACAGGGAGTCAAGATATTCTACATCATAGGCATGGATATCTCCTAGCCACTTACTGCAGATTTCCCTTCTGGCAAGTAATATAGCATAAAGCAAGACATTTCTAGCCGGGCCCTTAATAGCCTCTTCCACTCCCAGTAGAACCAATAGCAGCTGAACGCCACGGAGCTACCATACCACGGCGAGTACTCTACCCACCGATTTGCGGAATGGCAGATTTAGCCCATCAATACTCTTTATGTTTGGACTGGTGAAACTTTTAAACTCTGGCGCGCCGCAATGAGAGTATAATTCCTCATATTGATAAGGACGAAAGTGATCATTGATTTGCCCTGATGAAGCCTTGTTGTATGTAAACAGGTGAAACACGTGTTGGCAAGGAGCTGTATTGATGACAAGGAATGATATGTATGACGGATAACATTTCCGAAAAAAACCTGGATGTCAAAATAAAAGACATTGGACTTTCTTACATATTACTATACTTATTCTTGATTTTGAGTGCTTGGAGTTATTCTGAATAACCAATAAGAGGCTGACCTTGACCTGGCCCCCAATAAGGTTGAGATAGTCTTACCCACTTCCTCCCAGAATTTTGAGATAGCCCGACACTCGTAAAACATATGGATGTCAGATGTATTTTCCAGTCCACATTTCTTGCACTTGACAACGCCATCCCTCACCATCTTAGACAGCTTTTCCGGAGTTATAGAAGCCCTATCAAGTGAAAAAAAGTGGTTTCTTCTTAACCGCATCGCTGCTGCGGAGATTTTTGCGCTGTGCGGCTGTTTTCAATTAACAGCGATACATGAAAAGCTCAGCTCGTCATCCGCACACGTCACCCGTGGCTGATGACGAGCTGAGCTCGTCATCAGCATCGAAGGGGTTAACCAAGCAGACTCAACTATTGAAAATAAAGTGCACCTTGATACTTGCATATATACTGCAACTGCTCTCTCAGCAAGTACTCACCCCACAGATCCTCAGCCAGGAGAGCCCAGAACCACATTTACACTTCTTTATTCCAAGAAGGTTTTCCAAACAATTGGTCCTCCAGAGGCATTTGCACTGCCCAAGGGGGAACTGCAACTATGTTCTCAACTTTTCAGCTAAATGAATTTAAATTTTGACAATCCCCCCCCCACGCCCCCCCCTCCCCATCCATGGATTCAGCTCAGTCCAGGGCAGGAGTTCGCCATTCTGAGTAAGTTCTCCCCGGCTGCAGACACCAGCCTCTCTTATAGGGGTAGCTAACTTGTCCTTTAGACATACCAGGATCCCGGGGGAATCCAAAACAGGAGCCAAGTTGGAGTAGTTGCCTAAGCCTATAAGCCGCCTGATTCTAAACCATTTTTCACCAGAGCCTGTAATACTTTCAGTTTAATCTTTTTAAAGTTTTTTGGATCTCTGAACTTGAACACAAAATGGCCTGAACTTAGTTTGGCTCCATTTAGCATAACCTTAAACAGGACACCCACATCCGAACCATCAGGGAGATTAAACATTCTAGAATGTGAACGCTGAAAGGCCCATTCATAATATTGAATGTCTGGAAGAGATAAACACTCCCCTCCTCCCTTTTTTTCCGTAATTTCTTCCAAGAAATTTGTATTCCCTTAAAGCCCAGATGAACGAGTTAATGGCGTGCTGGATTGTGTCGATCCGAGATTTATCAAAGTGCAGAGGAATTGTATTAAATAAAAATGTTATTTTAAGCAAAATTATCATTTTTTATCAGGTTCACCCTCCCAAAGATTGCCAACAGTAGGTGTGCCCAGCCCTTCATTATCCGAACGCACTCCCTTTCCACAACATCCAGATTCACTCATGGTATTTTATCAATATATTGTACGACCTTCAATCCCAGATATCTAATGTCCTTCTTGATTAACTGACTATCTTCTTCAAGGTTCCAGACCATAACTTCTGTTTTCCTGGCATTAACTTCATAAACTGACACACTACCAAAATCTGAGGCAATCCGGAGAATAGTCGGGATAGAGGTTGAAAGGTCCAAAGTATAAACCATTAGATCATCTGCATAGAGCGCTGTCTTTTTCTCCCAGTCCCCATAAACAAAGCTTTCAATATCAGCTGCAGCTCTAATTGTTCGCGCTAGGGGCTCTATATATAAATTAAACAAAAGAGGTGATAGAGGGCACCCTTGCCTGCCCGACCTAGATATCTTAAATAGGTCTGTCGGGTTACCATTCACAAGTATCTTGGCTGATGGGTTCTGAGATATTAGTGCACGCCATTACAGAAATTATCACCCAGCTTATATTTCTTCAAAATGGCCACTAAATATGACCAGCTTACTCTGTCAAAGGACTTAGCGACGCCTAGGGTCACTACTGCCAAGGGGATCGCGCCAATCAGGCTATATGTTAAGTCATGCAGATGTCTACCCTTCATAAAACCCTTTTGATCACCAGGTATCATCCCTCTGTGACTTTACTTAGTCTATCTGCTACAATCTTTGCAAAGATTTTATAATCTTCATTAAGCAGAGATATCGGGCTATACGACTCACACCGAGCTGGGATTTTCCCTGGTTTTAGTATCAGTGTTATTATTGCCTCGCCCCAGGACTTGGGCGGCTGTAGACCTTCCCCAAGAATACCATTAAGCATCAAGGTCATGAAAAGAATGAGATTCTCTCCCAAAATTCTATATATCTCTATGGGTGAGCCATCTGGGCCGGCAGCCTTCCTACTTTTACTCATCTTCATGGCTCTCTTAACCTCATTCTTTATTCAGGAAATGTTGCCCTTCCAAGTCTAGGGTATGAATTATATTTGTCCGCAACCACTGGTTGACCTCATCCTGTGACAGTATCCACTCTTCCTTGTAGAGTTTCTGGAAGTATTCATTAAAGGCTAACTCTATTTTCAACTCATTTGTTAAGTTAACCCCTTTCTGCATGCCCTCTATTTCTTTATCAGATTCCTGTTTTTATCCGTCTTCACCTTCCGAGCTAGTAATTTTCCAGCACCTTCCCCATATTCAAAATGAACCACCTTGCTAACTTCCCAGCTCTCATTAATCCGGGACTGTAAGATAGTTTCCAGTTGTTCTTTCAATAATAATACTTTATCCCCCCCAGGTGCCTACACCCCTCCTCCTAACTCCTCATTGGCCCTGCTTCTAAAGCCTCCATTTCTCATCCTAATTGACCGACCTGGGCTTTCTTGCTTCTATTCCTCAATCATACAATACTTATGAGTTTACCCCTTATATAGGCTTTAAGTGTGTTCAAAACGATTGTGACAGGAGCAGAACCTTGTTACACTTTAAGAACTCGACTACCTAATTTCTCAGATGATTCATTGCATCTGTCTCAGAGAGTATAGTACGATCCAACGTCCATTTCTTTCTAATGGGCCTACTTTTCAAGTCCATATTTGATATACCAGCGAAGTAGTTTGAAAGATGGACAGTTAAATGAGAAATATCACGATCGTAATCGCTCAAACTTAAACTAACCAAGAAGTAGTCAATTCTGGATCCATGACCGTACTTTTTATTATGAAAAAAGAAGCCAAGAAGATTGCTTGATCTCTCTCTCCATATATTGCAATGTGCAGTTTACTTCATCATTGTCCGTTAAATACGAACGTGATTTAGGAGTGGCTATTGCTCTACTATTTTTTGATTTACCTAATTTTAAATCAATTATTACATTAACATCTCCAGCCATAATTATTGGAACAGGAAGATCCAGCAAAGTAGTAAAGACTGTCTTTAACAGCTCAATATCATCCCCATTTGGGCTATAATAACCTACCAACGTTAATAGCTCCCCATGTATATTGTTTTTGCCTGCTTCTTGATTAATTTTGCAACTCCTCTTATATTAGCACTCTGCTCTGTAAACACAGCTTGATGATTGTCTATAAAAAATCTCCATACATTCACTCTTTACCAGATGTATTTCTTCCAATATTATTATTTGGGCTGGGGAATCCCTTAAATATTGCAAGATCATTTCCCTTATGCCTTCACATGTAGACCATTAATGTTCCATGTTAACACCTGGATAGCCATCTCCCTTGTCCTGTCACTGACCTTATTAACTGAAACATTTCATTCTTTACCTCTATGGGCTGCCCTCTTGAGGTGAATGATGCTATTTATTTTTTATTTTTCACCCTATGCTCCCCTTCCAATGCACCCCGTCATTACCCTCAGCCCCCTGCCTGGAGAACCCATCCCATCTTTCCTCTGGACTTGATGTTAGTCCCTTTCTTATACGCTTCAGGGCATCCGCCACTCCCTTACTCAATCAAAATTTAGTTAAAAAATACCACCCAGCATGTAACTCAGTGGGATTCTGCAGAACACGGCGGCCGCAGCCCTAGCAGGTCGCTAGTGCGCCATCGACGTCTGCCGCCCATCCGTGGAGGTAGCTTGCACGACATGATATCGTGAGCACGTGCCACCCTCGCTTCACTCACTTACCGGTCTCTGGGGTACGTGCCACTTTCGCTCTTCGTAGTCATCGGTGGGATTGAAGCGGGCAAGTCGTGCTCACGTGTTGGTACTCGGCTGCCCTGGAGCTCAGGAGGAGCCGGAAGGACAGCAGCGCGCAGTGTTCTCTGAGGCACGGGGGCAGCGGCAGTACAATTGCTGCTCGGGCTGCGGTGGGAGTGATTCCTGCAGCCCCTGGTATAGCACAGCCTTGGGACCAGCCTCAAAATCGTTAACAGGGAACCAGGGACAACTCTCTGGAGCCACTGGTGACCTCAGGCCCAGGTAAAGGTAGGGGACCTAAGAAAGAAAAGCAAAGAGACCAGAAACGTTTGTTAAGTAGGGGGAGGTATCAGCTTTTTAATACAGATTTTTGGCCCCCTGGAACTGTAAATGATTCTCCCCCTTTACCGATTGCCTTTGGTAACACAGACGCCAGTGAGCCATCCAGAATTTTGGTTTGAAGACCTAAGGAGCGCCCTCTAAAAATTAGGGAAAGCAGGGGTGAAGGCAAAAAGAAATCATTGGGCTGGAGCGTAGATTAAAAATTACCCCCTCACTAAGGTCATTTTTAGGGTACTACCTCCTGGGGCAGACTCTAGGAAGCAAACTATGGAGTTGGTTGGTCAGCCATCAAGTCAGATAGTACCAATTTTGGCAGCTGCAGTTGCAGAGGCTAGTATAAGAAAATTGGGGAAGGACCCTATTCAGGAGGCACCACAGATAACTCTGAACTCTAAACAGGTATTATAGAGGAGAAAGCAAAAGGTCTAGGTGATAACCAAAGTTGAAATATTTTTCAAGAGGCAGGTGTCCCTCCCCGCAGATGATATACCTTTTATGGATAAGGAGGTTAACCCAGAGACCTCTATAAGTTCGTTGGAAGGTATATTTGTATCTCTGTCGGGGGACATTAGAAAGGGCTTTGTAGTGTCAGAAGCTAACCAGGGGGAAATAAGGAGCTTTTGTGAAGCATTGGAGAAAGAAATAGACCTCCTCTCTGTAAGAACACAGACCCTGGAGAATACTGTGGGAGACTTGAAAGAGGAATTGGGTAAGGCTAAAGTCGATATCCGGATTTTATGGTTGGAGGTTCAGGATATTTGGGTGAAACTGGAACACATGGGGGTTGATTCCGATTCGGGAAAAACTGCTCCGAATAGCCGTTCGGAGCGTTTTTCGCATACGAATCGTACCCTGCAACGTCCCCCGTACGTACGACAAAGTACGATTCGTACCAGGAGCAGGACTCCGTACGAATCGTACAAAGACCGTACGACTTGAATCTCTGCACGAATCTCCCTCAGAACCCACTGTACGCGACATCTGTACGGTGCGTGGCAGCTTTTTCCAACCCAGCAAGTACGATTCGTGTCAGGTACGCACTGTATGACCCTTTTTCTACGGGAGCTGAAAATAGCCGTAAAAGCAGAGTTCGCCCCGAAACAGGTACGGAACGGCCCCCACGGGTACGGTGCGTACACCCCATGATCGCAGGGGTACGGGGCGTACCCCTGCGATCACGGGGTGTACGCACCGTACCCTGCGATCTCGGGGTGTACGTACCGTACCCCATGTTTGCTGGGTGTACGGTGCGTACAACCCTGCGATCGTGGGGTACGCTGTGTACAACCCATGATCACAGGGGTACGCACTGTACCCCTGCGATCATAGGGTGTACGCACCGCACGGAGTGTAAGTGATTGTGTGCTTTCCGTACGAATCGCCCTTACCTGACGTGGACCGTACGAATTGCGTCCTCATACCCCGGTCCGGATTGTACTCGTCGGGTCGTACGGCATGTGTGCGAGTCGTACGGTTCACTGTTTCAGCCTTGCAATACGTACGGATCGCGACGATTTGGACGGATTGACGGAATATGGATTGTACTACGTGAATCGGACAGACGGGTACGAATCGTACGGCGATAGCTCCGGATTAAAATCGTACGGACGTTTTTTTCCCGAATCGCAATCAACCCCTTAGTATGCAACTCCAGGTAAAATAACTTACAGATCTTGAAGGTGCTGGAAGAAAAGGAAGGGGAGGACATAAAAACTTTCATGGTTGCTTTAATAAAGGAAGGTCTACAGATTGAGGAAAGTGAAGAGGAAATATTTAAAAGGGTGCATAGAGATCCTTTTAGAAGAAACCTAAATAAGACCTGACCACGTAAAATCCTCCTAAACTTCCATACTAATGCATTAAAGGAATAAATCTTGACGACAGCCTGGAAAATTAAGTCATTAAGTGTAAGGGATTGTTCTTTTGAGATCAGATCTCTCCAGGGTCACCTTGGATAGGCAATGGGAGATGGGTAGACGCATAGATGATCTAAAAAAATTGGGGGCCAGCTTACATTTCCTGCGACCCCGAAGGTTATGTATATCAAAATGCTATCTTAGGAGTCTGCAGGAGGTGGACAACTTATTGGAAACCTTGAAACAAGGGGGTGGCAGTTAACATATATGTATAGTTTTGGGGGGAAAATTCCAATAGTATGTGTGTTTTATTTTTTTGGGGTGATTTTATTAATGATAAAAAGCGGTACTTTTCCATGACTTGTTTTTTAGATGATACAGCAGCTTGAACGTGGATCTTCTGGTAACCGGAAATCAATGTAGAGCCCTCAAGGCAGGGGAGATGTGGGCTTGTGACTTAACATGTAGGAATAGTCTGGCAGTAGAGTTCTGAATCAGTTGTAGTCTTTTCCTGATCCGTGGTAGAGGCCATTGGGGTAATCGAGTTTAGATAGTTTAAGAGAGATAGTAGCCTGGACCATGTGTGGAAATCCCAGGTGGGATAAGATGACCCACATGTATCACCACCTACAGCACTGCATCCAATCAAATGAGCAAGATCATCAACAAAGACTGGCACAAACTGAACAGTGGTACCCTCCATTTTCCTAAACCAATATTCTCATATAAAAGAGAGCGCAGTCTCCGTGACATGTTAGACCACACACGACTACAGAAAATCTACAACACAAGAGAAACCCAAATATGGTTATTCACAGTAAAAGGACATCACACCTGTAGCAGCTGTAGCGTCTGCCATCTTACTCAACCAACACAGAAAATAACATTTAATAACAACATCACGCGGGATTTGCGACAATTTACCAACTGCAACTCCGAATGTGTGATATATACATTATCTCTTGACCATGTAATCTACTCTACATAGGAATGAACACCAGAAAAGTAAAATTCAGAATATAGGAACACCTTTGCAATCTAAGATGAGGATGCACGACCACAAAAATGCCATCTCATTACATGGAACAAAAACACACTATGAGGCCAATTGCGATGTCGTTCGGAAAGGCTCCAAACGGCATCCGGTTAATCTAAATCCAAATTGAAAGCCTTGTTTCTGACCGACTCAGAAACATTTCCGAAGGACCGATTATGATGTTCGGAAACTATTCGGACTGTCCGACTCGGTTCCAAACGGCATTCGGAGTAACTGAGTCATTCGGAGCCGACTGGTACAGGTCTACGGACTGCGTTTCCGAAAGAGCAATTAGGATGTCGGATTCCAACAGCCTTTCCGAATTGGTTCTTCCGACATGGATCGGCTGTCGTAATCTGGCTTTGGGGCCTGTAGCAGGCCCCCCTTCACCTGGAAGCCTCCAAATCGGGCCTGTGGGGGTACACATGGGTCCCCCCTTTCCAACCATGCACAGTGTGGCAGGCAACTTGGGGTGCCCGCCACAGGGTGCACCATTTCCCCCAACCACCCCTTTCTTTCATGGGAGCCTGTGTAGTCGTTCGGAACACAGGCTCCCATTGTAGTCAATGGGAGTACAACCAAACAGTGTTCAGAACCATCGTAATCGGCCGGTCGGACTCCCAGAATCTGATTCGGTCGGAACCCAATCTTAAACCGATTCGATCGGAATGCTTTCTGAACTACATCGTAATCGACGCCTATGAGTGATTTCCTTTGGGTCATCCTGGAACGAGTGAGCCTACATTTTGAGACACGAGGATGCCGACACCTCACCACTGCGGCACGTTCCAAATACTGTGCCGTAGCAGTTGACAGGCACCTACATGGCCACGGGCGGGCGCCAACCCCTAATTAAGGGAGTATCCTTGATGAAATGAGTATGGCATACCAGCTTCTGACACAAAAGGTTGTTACCTGCTGACTATAAGAATAACGCTGAACCTTTGCAGTTTCTCTTGCTCCTCCAAAAACATGCCTGAGATTATGTTAGCCTCATTTTTCCATTTGATTTCATTTGCGCACAGTGTGACTACAGGCGTCCGTTCCTCCGTACGGTCTCATGATACAGATTGGATGCAATTGATATGTATGTGCATTTTAAAATATAATCTATTTTTATCATGATCTATGTCAATTGTGTGCACTGTTTGTCCTGTCTACACCTATGTTTAAATACCTGCTTCTAAGCAAACTTGTCTTATGGTAGTACTAGAAGTGCAAAAACAACAATTGAGGGACAGAATGCAGAACAATGCCATACACTCACCCCAGTACAGAGATCTGGGCCTAAATCCATCGTTTGTTTGCACTCCACACCACCCCAGTTCAGACATGGCCATATGCAAATCAGCCTTGACCCTGTGCCTCATGGGAACAGTCCAGCCCGAACTGCCAAGCCATGTCTTTCCTGGACCGGAATCAAGCATCCTAGGACTGGTTTCTGGCTATCAGCCGTCTTCAGCCAGGATAGCTTGACTCCCGTGGTGTGGAGAGCATGGGACTCACGTCTGAGCATACCCATCCCACTCGGGGTGACAAATGCAAAAACAACAATTGATGGACAGAATGCAGAACAATTTCATACATTCACCCCAGTACAGAGATCTGGGCCTAAATCCATCGTTTAGTACTAGAAGTGTTCACATATACTGCAAGAAATATATCACTTTTTTCCATGTTTGTGATGTCTTTTACCAAAATTTGGCATTACAATGTATAATTAGGCTTTATGCCATGACAAGCTAATCTCCATTTTTCTTTCCCAAAATTTTTATCCACAGATTATCCTAATACAAACACCATTTGATGCTGTATGTATATATCTAAATAAATGTTTCTTCACAAAAATATTCTTGATTAAGAGAAAAAATAGGAGTGGTATCTGGGAGTATTAACTGTTGGTCCTGCAGAAAAGCCTTGGGATAAGGCTAGAAACATATTGACCAGCAGAACTGGGGTACATTGTTCCCTTTAAGTTCCCTAATTTCCCCATATTGTAATCATACCAGACAGAGGCACAAATAAAGAATCCTGTGCCTACTACCCAGGCATTTTTATTTTCCTCTGTCCTTCCCAACAAAAGTGCTACCACGTAACAAATAGGTTGCAGCACGCCCCGTTCCGCAGTGGAACGGGAAGCACCAATTGATGAAGCATGCCACCAAGGGGAAACCATGGTGGATGAGGGTTTTTTAAGGGAAACCTACCATTTACCAAATAAAAACCTGAGTAGGAAGAAAAACCTTTTATTGACAGAGGGGCTCCATTTTGATTACAGTACACTGCAGTGCATCTCCAGATGGGTAACATGCTACACCACAGGAAAGCGAGTGCTTAATAGAATTCTCAGACTTCATTGTGTTTTGTCTTGTTCCATCATTTCTCTGACTGGCCCTTCAGTGAAATCCAGATGATCCTATGCATGACAAAAGTCCCATAATATTGTCATTGTTCAACGATAAAAAAATCAAAATTGCAGCCAAAATCACAGATTTTGCCCGTTGCTTACTGAGACCTAGCAATGGCGCACACCATTTTTTGATAACTTTTTTAAATTAGAGTTATGAATTTTTACAATACACCAATGTGATTAATATTCCTTACATTCTGTCCACCAATGGATTTTTCAGGTATTTGATTGATGCTTTATAATTTACAGACTACGCCAGGGCGTGTTACACGTTATAGAACAAATATCGTAAGAAATGCATCCAAATATTATACATTCTTAATTTACAAAGACATGTTCCAGATAACGTAAGAGCGTCTGCAATTTGCAGAGAGAAATGTTAGAAACAAATCCAAAATTATATATATACAAAATTACAAAGACATGTTCTGGATGATGTCAAAGCACATTAACATTTATAGAAAAACACTGTAAGAAATCCATCACAACATTATATATGTGATAAAGTACTCCCCTGCCATACATTTAAGGATATTGCAATTCACCTAAGAGTTCTGAAAATCCATAGAGAGGAACAAGGTAAGAAGCCAAGTTCCTTTATAAGTTTTATCAAATTCTGAGGCAACTTGAAATTCCTTTTAACATACAGTGAAGGGTATTTTATTCCTAATAATACTTGGTCCCCGTGACCCTTCCTAGAAATCGATTAGTGTCTTTCTCTTTCATATGAAAGAGACTATCTGGTTGCATACATTTGTATTAAAGGCATAATCTGTAGTGAACAATTAAACACATCAAAAAGCAGTTAATAAGCTCTGGAGCTACTCTCTTTTTATCACATGTGCTTTTTTTCTTACTATCCTCTTCTTAACCTTTTCTCTCTTTTTCTTCCATTATGGCTAGTTTTAAAGTAGTTTCATTAAATGTTAAAGGTTTACGCCATCCAGTTGAACGTACTAAACTTTAGATTATATAGGTAATTGCAAAGCTGATTTTTTTTTTTTTACAGGAAACTCATGTAGATGATAAAATCTTAGATTATATGAAGAAAAAATGGGTTGACAGTATTGTTTCTTCTCCTGCTAATGGCAAGAAATATGGTGTAGCTATACTTTTTGCAAAAAAATCACATTGCCAAATTTTGAGTAAAATTACAGAGACGGATGGGAGATATTTAATTGTGAAAGTTCATGATTCTATCATATTTATATTAAATGTCTATGGTCCCACTGCTGATGATCCTGTTTTTTGGACTAATATTTCAACTGAGGTGTTAAAAATTGGTAATGCCCCTTTAATTGTTGCAGGTGAGTTTAATGTCACATCTGATCCTTTATTAGACAGATTATCTCGTACTAAATTCCATCCTCCTAAGGTTTATTTTGCTTTTAAAGCATTTCTTCAAACCACTAAGTTAGTTGATATCTGGCGTCTCCATTTCCCTACAGAAAAAATGTTTATTTTTTTTTCAAACCCACACAATTCCCATTCTAGAATTGATTATATATTAGTCACAAGGCAGCTTATTAATTCTATCAATACTCCTAGGATTGGTACTATTGATGTCTCTGATAATGCTCTGATTTCTTGTATTTTAAATCTAAATTCAACCTTTACTAAACAATCTAGATGGAGAATGAATTCTGGTATAGCTCTCAATGAACATAATAAGCCAAAACTTTTATGCACCATTCATGATTATTTTCAACTTAATCCTGAAGGTTCTACTTCTATGGTTAATAAATGGGATGTTTTTAAATTTTATATTAGAGGGGTTACTATTTATATTATGGCCCACGAAAATAAGACCTTTAATGCAAATATTAAAACGGTTAGAAAAACAAATAGCAAAATATGAACAACTTTTTATTACGTCTAATGATCCACAATACAGAGATAAGCTACAAAAGCTCTGCTACGATTTTAATACAATTCTTAGTAAAAGAGCTGGCATTCAGATTTCTAAGGCCAAAGCTAAATTTAGTTTCAATGCAAATAGATCTGGAAGACTTTTAGCAAATTATCTACGTATTAAAAAAGATAAAACTCAAATCACTTCTATTCATGGCCCCAATGGTAAAATTGCTTTATCTCATAAAGATATTGTTAATTAATTTTTGGATTTCTACGCTAAGTTATATAATAAACCTGATTTTAATGATGATTCTTTGGTAGATTCTTTCCTATCCTCGTGTGGTTTACCTAAGATTTCTCAATCAGATAAAATTGGACTTGGCTTACCCATTATTAAAATCTCTCTCAAAAAAATATCTCTGGGCCCTGATGTTATTCCAGCAGAGTTTTATAAAGAATTTGAGTCCCAACTTCAAACTTTATTACTTCAACTTTTTACAACGTTTGGCTCATCAGGAATCAAGTCTGGTTCTTTTACTGCGGCTTTAATTATTGTATTTCCTAAACCAGACAAAGACCCCACTCTTGTATCTAATTATCGCCCTATTTCTATAATTAATAAAGATTGTGAATTATATGCTAACATATTGGCTACACGAGTATCCCTTGTATTATATTCTATCATATATCCAGATTAATCTGGGTTTATTAAACATAGATATTCGGCTAATAATACTAGAACTTTGTTACATGTCATTGAACAGGGCCATACGTTAACTATTCCTTCAGGAATTATGCCTTTGGATGCTGAAAAAACCTTTGATAAACTTCATTGGCAATTTTTATTTCACACACTATCATCATTTAATTTTGGTTACACTTTTATCCGCATGATTTCAGCTTTATATTTTGCTCCTACTGCTCGTTTATTTATTAATGGTTTCAAATCAATTCTCCCTTTTTAGAGGTACACGACAAGGGTGTCCCCTTTAACCACTATTGTTTTTAATTGCTATTGAACCCTTTCTGGAAAAATTTGAAAATATTAAAGGAATCAATACTAAGGATGTTATTATTAAAACCTTAGCGTATGCTGATGACATACTATTATTTATCAGTGATCCATTAGCCTCATTTCCTTCTATAGTAGAGATTTTAGCAAAATATTCAATGATTTCTAGGTACAAATTAAACACTAAACAACCTGAATTTTTTCCTTTAAATATTTATTGTACTCCTCGTATGATTTCCATTAATGAAATTATTTGGCAAAAGAATAAATTAAAATATCTTGGTATTTTATTCTCTTCTTCTATAAAATCAACAATGACTTTAAAGAGTAATTTTGTCTTAGATTATATTAAAGACAAAACGTCTAAATGGATTTCAGTGCATCTGTCACGGTGGGGTAGAATGGAATCTATTAAAATGAATATTGCCCCTAAAATCTTTTACACCCTTGCAATGATTCCTACTCAATTACCATTAAAAATTATAAAGATGTTGATAAACTTCTTTCCAAATTTCTTTGGAATAACAAAGCACCTTGTATTAGTTATAAAAAATTAAAAATGTTTAATGTAATGCTGGATTCGGTGTCATAGATTTCTTTCTTTATCATAAAGCTATTATTTCAAAACAAAGTGCCATATGGTTTAATCATCATTCCTTTTCACAAAATCCGCCTACTTGGCTCCATATTGAAAAATCCATTGTGAAACTGTTCCCACTACCTACTCTGTTAACTATGTCTAACAAATCATAATTTTTTCATAAATCTGTTATTCTCAAATCCACTAAAATAATTTTCAACGATTTAGATTCAATTTTTCAATATCCCATGTATAGTACTGATGAATTATCATTGTGGTATAGCAGTGTTATTAAATTGAATAGAAGTATGTTTTTGGTTTTCATGGATTAAGGCTGGCATTTTTTATCTTAAAGATGTTTATTACAATGACACTTTTATACTGTTGGAGGATCTCCAAACAAAGTTTGGTTTATCTAATTCTGAACTTTTAAAATACGAATATTTAAGTAATTCAATTTTAGATTCTTTTGCGCAAGCTATTCCATCTAATGTTTAAGCTGATTTATCCATTTATATTCAAACTATATCAACGTTTGGTCATGGTGTTTCTATTTTATATAAAAAATTGTCCAATGCTCTAGGAAGTAACATTAGCTGTTGCGTGTTTATCTAGGTTCCTGATCGATACTGTGACCTTATGCCCCTATTCGGCTATAAATCCATTTATTCCCTATATTGGCATAACCGTTCAAGTGCGATTTTCTGAAAAGTCATCTCTGGCCTCACACGAACAGAGCCACATTCCAGCATAGTTCTCTCTGCCACTTCCTTTGCGACCAATTAGTGCAATGACAGAGCAGTAGTCACTATCTGATATTCCTAGATAACACTCCGAGTTCTTCAACAAGATATAAACTCAGCAAACCTGGAAATCCCCGCTTGCTATGTTTTGATTAGTAATGGAACTCTAATGAGCAACTGATAACTATCACTTCCTAGTGACATCTTTAATTGACGTCTTATGTCCAGCAAACTTGTGTCAAACCCGGCACCTGTCAGGTATAAATATTACCAACGTTGCCTTAAGCAATGCGAGCTACTGTTGCTGATGCCAGCTGCCTGCAAGACTCCGTGTTGGTAAATCTAGCACTCTGTCGCTGCAGCCTGCTGTCCCTGTGGTGGTGAAGCTGCTGATACCATTATCGCTGCTAAAGCGCGAACTATGGAGCAGTACGCTTAAGGAGCTGAACAGCCGTCCTCTGCGAAGACATCCAGCAGATTCCAGCTGCCCGCGGACGCTGTCCCCCCTCCTTCCTCGACGCGCTGAAGAGACCCGCTGCCTTTCTCCTGCAGAGAAATTCAGCTCCGGCGTTTCCGGTCTACCCTCGCGGGTGACTGGGATATCGGGAGAGACCCCTGAAGGAGATACCAATCCTCCATCATTCTATTCAGAGGTATGGTGTTGACTAAACCCTTAGACGAGAATTCTTGAAACAAACCTTGGCAAAACCAACTTAACTTAAAGCTACTTACTTACTCCCCTTTCACGTGTTAGGCTTAGGTCAGGCACACTGGGGTAGGCTTAGTTAGAAGCACCAGTTGAGTATGTTAGCCTAATGTATATATGACTGTATATATGTTTTATTACTTTTAAACCATTGTATGGCTAAGAAACCATATCAATGCTTTTACAGTTCTATTTCGCAATACTTATCTTACTGTACGTACTTTTTATAATAACAATTATTGCAATTGTGGCAATACATTTCTCTTGTACGAGAAGAAAGACTGTTCAATAAATGTTAACCCTTTATTGACAAACGCCCGTCTCTCTATTCTCTACATCTCGTGAAAGTAAACTGCACTAGACTGACTGAGTGAAATGCATGTCTATTGTTTCACACGACCCTAGAGATTGACTCTTGATCTGAGGAGCAAAGTTGTCATGTTGCACGGTTGTTGGAAAGCTGAATCCCTTCTTGTCTGTGCCAAGGAAGCTGATCACTTCCTATGCAGAGAAGAAAGTTTCCAGTGACCTCTGAGCTAGTTGGTAACACAACCCAATTAAGTTTAGCATAGTCAGTGGAGGCCTGGAATATCCGCAGTTCCACGTCGATACTACTGTTTATGTTATTCCAATGCGCAGGGCCTAGTGGGAAACTAGGAACTACACTACATGGCGCCCTAACGTTTGGTAAGGCGATAAACTAACGCAAGACTTTTAGAGTAACTCAGTCGTGCATATTTCACACCCCTTTCTCCCGTAAATACTCCAATAGACGTCTGGAGTGGGTGAAAGGTTAAAATCCGCCCGACCTTAGTAGGAAGAGATTCCTATGTAAAGCTCTGGTTTATTCAACGTTGAAGGATACAGTGTTCCAAAATATTGTGCACCTAATCTTTGTCTCCTTGGAGACCTACTCTGCAAAGCCTGCATTTTTAAAATGTCAGACAGTGAAGAAGAAAGGGAAGCAGCTAGGCTGGCTTCCATACTAATAGAGGAGGACTCGAGTCTCCTACAGGCAGACCCGGATGCTATTATCATCCCGGTCCACTTAAGAAGATCTATAACGTTAAAACTTATAGAAAACGGACTGACACCTCAAGGTGGTACAGTAATTTTCGTGATAGAGGCTCACGAGTATCGGCAGACAGAGGTATTCTATTCATGGATAAACTTTCCAGCGGTAAACGCTAGAACAAAAGAGTTTCACTATTACAAAATAGAGAAACCTCCGGAAGAGTACGCTCCTTTCGAGGAGATTGAAATTCCACTTAAATTTCAAGAGCACCTGCTCTGGTTTAATGGCGCCCTAAAACACAATGATCACATTACCAGGCTCGGTCCACTAGGTAGACCAGGAGCCACGTGGCCGGTTCTAGCCAGCTACACACCACATCCGGACATTGCAAAAATGTCAAAGGAAGATCTCTTAGTTAACATAGGAGAATTAACAAAAGCTTATAGAGAGTTAGTAAAATTATTTATTAAAAATAATTCAAACACTCCTAAAAAGAGCTGGGATGGAAATAAACAATCCACTCCCAAGGAAAAAGTTTTCCAGTCCAGAGGAAGGTCTCCTCGACGGAGGGAAAGAACTCCGACTCGAGAACGCCAGTCTCCCCAGAGGGAGCCCTCTGAGAAAAGATATAACCTTAGAAATAGGGATAATCTGAAAAAACCTGATAGATATCAAAGTATTGATACACGTCCCTCTCGATCTTTTCCACAGAATTCGGAAAGAAGAGGACGGTCAGACCCAGGAGAGCACACCAAGTCCAAAGACAAGGAACCTGCTCAAAATAAGAAATCTCAATTTCAGAAAAAGAAGGTAGCCAGTATTAGAGTAATCAACCATGCCGAGAATACTGAGGATACAGTTGAAAAACGGGGAGTGGGCATTGACAATGTTGGACAGTGCAGCAGAAATCAGTATAGCGCGCAAGATCTTGATGAGTCATCTGGAGACAGTGGACATGAATGAATACATTCAAGTTGAAACTGCCGACGCCAGACTTAGCGAGCCCCATAAAATATACGAAATAACATTGCGTATAGAGGGTGATAAGACTAGGAAAATTAAGGGTCTATTTTGGGATAAGCTCTCAAAAGGCTATGATATTCTGTTAGCTGAAAAAGATTGGCCCCCGGAGTTTGTCAGGGAGTGCCCTCGTGGCGAAGAAGTGATTATTCCTGCCTTCTCGAATCACATGCAGAAACGTTTTATTACAAACTGTTAGATAAAACAGGAATGAAAACAATGCTGACAAATTCTAAATTGATATATTCAGAAGCATTTTATGACAAAATGATGACATTTGGTTTTGATTATTGGAAAAATAATATTGAAACGAAAATAATTTGGGGTACAAAAGATTGGCAGGTGCAAGGCATTGAAGCACTATTTAGAACCTGCATGATACCTGAACAAATGTTATTTTTAAATGACACAATACACCAAACATCTTGTCTTGGCCTAGCTAAGATCAAAGACCTTAAAACACCGTCTATTCCGAAGCCAATACCTGAGAATACAACCACAGATATTGAGTTAGACGTGTCACAAATTTTACATTTCAACAGAAAACATCCTGATTGGAAAAAGTGGTTAATCTGGCCTACAGACACAAATAGCTGTCAAGATAGATTCCTGAATAAAACACAGGGGTTAAAAATGACCAGATTAGACCCTAGATATTCCCAGAGACAACATCCAGGGATTATAACAACATACAGTGTAGGGAAACTCTGCCTTGAATGGCTAACTACGTCCACACTGGCTGAAATTAAGCAACACTTGTCTTTATTAAAAGAGGGTGCTGATTTGCGCGATTTCATTCTTGGACCACGCAAACAGCGTCAAAAGCGTTTCATAGCGACCAGTATCTATGCTGCTTACAACGAGGCTTGGAAAGTAAAGCAAATTGAAACTGCTGAAAAAATACGAGAAATTGATCGTATTAATTTGGAAAAATCACTTTCTGTGGTAGACAATGGGTTAATGACTCTGTCTTCCAGAATATATTCGTTGGACAATATTGTATCCTCTGCCTTTGATGTGATAGACAGAGATTTGCTAATGTTACAACATGGCCAGTCTCAATTACGCTCTATTATAGAATTAGGCTGGACGCTGCAAAATCTTCGTTCAGGCTATGTGCCTTGGCGTTTAATCAACACGACGTCATTATTTTCCAGTTTTAACCTTACTGATAAACAGATCAGTTTGGCACAGAAAGGAGCAGACTATACAATCCTGAGCATCGAAAAACTCGAGAGATTACCATTGACAATGTCAGAGAGTCCTGTCATTGAATGGATAATACACGGAATTATCACAATTCCGATAACAACTTTCCGATTTAAAAAGTGCCTTGAGTACATACCTGCTGGCCAATATGAACAATTGGGTAAAGGATATGTAAAATCCGAATGGAAATTACCATACACTCATTCTTGCTATAGTGACAGTGACAAAAATGTATTTCTTAGTGGTGAAAATTGTAAACATTCAGTAAGCGGTATACTTTTGTGTCAGGGTATTAATTTACATGGAGCATGTGATGGAAATTCAAACAACCTTTCATGCCACCAGCTAGTCACACCTGCAACTCAGATAGAGCCCTTCTTTATGCAACTCGCAAACGGGAGTTACATTCTTAGAACGGATAACAGATGTTGTGGCCTCGTGCCAGGGAAAAGTTATCTAGTAGAAGTAACATCCATGGTCAAATGCTGTATGCAAGCATTGTTTCCGAGTGGGCCTCCAGACATAGTGACTCCCATCTGGCCTCGTCTGAATCTCTATTCTATACGAATTGATACATTAAGCAAAATGAAATCTGTACTTTTACAGACAACAGTGCCTATAACGTCATCTACAGAGACGTATGATCTTCTAGTTGCAAGGACAGCTACTGAAGTTCATGACCTTTTATCAACAAATTGCCCCGTGCATTTCGTAGAAATGTTCAGCCAACTCCTTAACATGTCTAGTGCAACAAGCATCCCAGGCATATTTAAGACAGTCTTTACGGGACTGCTAACACCCTTCCAGGCAATTTTGGGAATCTTTCCTAATTTTGTGCACTCCATTTTTGGCAGCATACCATTATTTTTGGGACTCGTCGCAGGGATTCTATTTTTGACCCTCCTGCTACGTTATGGCAAGCCTCGGCTCAGACATAGCTCCCATGGGAATGGAAGAGACAATCCTAGCAATGCGCTACCGGGACAGGATAACTAACGTCCTTGGATTGGCCAGGCTGAGAGATCTAAACATGACCTGGTTCCTTTCATTCAGACCAATATGGCAAAATTGCATTTTACCTGTGCTACGGTGTATGCTATGCGGCGATGAATGCGTGTTGGACATCTGTCTTTCACTTCCATCAGCAGTACCAATGGACGTCGATACTTTGCTCAGTCCAATAACGGCTCACGCATTGTGTTGTCCCCAGCGGCTACCAATCCTGATGACGGCATTCGTGGAGACTCCTGTGCTACAACCAAGTGGTAACAGTGGAGCGAGTGACAAAAGCAACATCATCCAGGTACAACGTTCTGTGAGCATTGCTGGTCCTGCCTTCGATGACAGCAATCATTCTCACACCTGCCAAGTTACAGCGCTATCTAATTTGGTTGAACTATCACCTGATTTTGTAGACCAATTCTTTGAGAGCCTGTCTGATACGATGTTCTCACCCGTACAGAAACAATAACTTTTGAGAAGCTTTCCGACACACAGCATTCCCATGAACTCTGAATTCGGCCTTCAGTTTTGATCAACAAAAACTGCCAAGAGCTTTGGAAATCTATTTTCTTTGAATTGGACAATTTTTCTAATATTGACCTTTTTTGGCACGAACAATTCTTTGCTTAACGTAAAAACTATTCTTAGAGAACAGAAGCTTCACACTTCTATTTCTATACACATCTAGAGACATAACAACACCAGCCTCTAGCACACATGTTATTACGATGCATTTTTATGTGATGATTTATCTCGCCCTTCTTCTGTCAGAGATACTTCATGTGTAATTCCTTTTGCATAATCGTTCATTGATTTCATATGCAATAATTTTTTGAATGATTTCTATGCTTTAAAAAACGTACAGTACCTAAATTCATGTATTACAAGTACGCCTATTTCGAATGCATTTATGTATTTTGGGGTGGGCAATGTTACACATGCATCTAATTGCTTTAGTTTTAGTAATTTTGATGGACATTAACCCGTGGAGTGGGTGTTGCGTGTTTATCTAGGTTCCTGATCGATATTGTGACCTTATGCCCCTATTCGGCTATAAATCCATTTATTCCCTATATTGGCATAACCGTTCAAGTGCGATTTTCTGAAAAGTCATCTCTGGCCTCACACGAACAGAGCCACATTCCAGCATAGTTCTCTCTGCCACTTCCTTTGCGACCAATTAGTGCAATGACAGAGCAGTAGTCACTATCTGATATTCCTAGATAACACTCCGAGTTCTTCAACAAGATAAAAACTCAGCAAACCTGGAAATCCCCGCTTGCTATGTTTTGATTAGTAATGGAACTCTAATGAGCAACTGATAACTATCACTTCCTAGTGACATCTTTAATTTACGTCTTATGTCCAGCAAACTTGCGTCAAACCCGGCACCTGTCAGGTATAAATATTACCAACGTTGCCTTAAGCAATGCGAGCTACTGTTGCTGATGCCAGCTGCCTGCAAGACTCCGTGTTGGTAAATCTAGCACTCTGTCGCTGCAGCCTGCTGTCCCTGTGGTGGTGAAGCTGCTGATACCATTATCGCTGCTAAAGCGCGAACTATGGTGCAGTACGCTTAAGGAGCTGAACAGCCGTCCTCTGCGAAGACATCCAGCAGATTCCAACTGCCCGCGGACACTGTCCCCCCTCCTTCCTCGACGGGCTGAAGAGACCCGCTGCCTTTCTCCTGCAGAGAAATCCAGCTCCCGCGTTTCCGGTCTACCCTCGCGGGTGACTGGGATATCGGGAGAGACCCCTGAAGGAGATACCAATCCTCCATCATTCTATTCAGAGGTATGGTGTTGACTAAACCCTTAGACGAGAATTCTTGAAACAAACCTTGGCAAAACCAACTTAACTTAAAGCTACTTACTTACTCCCCTTTCACGTGTTAGGCTTAGGTCAGGCACACTGGGGTAGGCTTAGTTAGAAGCACCAGTTGAGTATGTTAGCCTAATGTATATATGACTGTATATATGTTTTATTACTTTTAAACCATTGTATGGCTAAGAAACCATATCAATGCTTTTACAGTTCTATTTCGCAATACTTATCTTACTGTACGTACTTTTTATAATAACAATTATTGCAATTGTGGCAATACATTTCTCTTGTACGAGAAGAAAGACTGTTCAATAAATGTTAACCCTTTATTGACAAACGCCCGTCTCTCTATTCTCTACATCTCGTGAAAGTAAACTGCACTAGACTGACTGAGTGAAATGCATGTCTATTGTTTCACACGACCCTAGAGATTGACTCTTGATCTGAGGAGCAAAGTTGTCATGTTGCACGGTTGTTGGAAAGCTGAATCCCTTCTTGTCTGTGCCAAGGAAGCTGATCACTTCCTATGCAGAGAAGAAAGTTTCCAGTGACCTCTGAGCTAGTTGGGAACACAACCCAATTAAGTTTAGCATAGTCAGTGGAGGCCTGGAATATCCGCAGTTCCACGTCGATACTACTGTTTATGTTATTCCAATGCGCAGGGCCTAGTGGGAAACTAGGAACTACACTACATAGCATGATTGCAACGTTCTGGAATAATGAACTATTGTTTGCATTGTCTATTGATACATGGGAAAATATATGGCTTAGTAATATATCTGGATGGTTACCTGTTTCACTTTACCAAACCAATTCTTATATTTTACTTAATTGTTTATGGACTCTAATACGTTTATTTCAAAGCTAAACTTCTTCAATCTGAAATATGTTGGCATTGTAATTTACACCCTGGTTCCTTACAACATATGCTTTATAATTGTCCTTTACTCTCCAAATTCTGGACAGAAGTTTGGGATATTATTAAAAGATACTAAATATACATGAAGACATATCATATACAATGTTAACACCTTGGCTGCTAGGCGTTTTCCCCCTACTGTGCTGAAAATTACCATTTTGCTGGTGTCATGACGAGCTCAGTTCGTCATCAGCACAGCTCAACTGTGCATCATGACGAGCTGAGCTCGTCATGAGCATCGAAAGGGTTAATATCCAAATCTGTTATTTTATTGCAGGATTTAAGTGATCTTGAATGTAAACTTTTTAATTTCTTAATTTTAGCTGCGTTAAAATCCATTACCTTCTGTTGGAAAGATATTTCAAAATTATCAGTTTATGCTTGGTGGTCATGGGTTATTTTTACAAGAAGAGGTGCCCAGTTATCTTTGTCTGGGCTTTGTCATAATTCTAATTCTTATCACTCATTCTGGATTCCTGTGGATATTTGTTTATCATCTTAATGGTTTATTTATTGCTTGTTCCCCTTTTTATTGTACTTATATTATATTAATTGATATGACATAGTAGCTCTCTATTTATTTATTTATTTTTTTAATATTTTAATTGAAATTTTGTGGACACATTATACATATAAATACAAACACTTATAGCATTTCTTGCGCATAGAACCCCGCGACAGTACATTGCGTAGCGTAGTTAGGTGAGTGTCCTATTCGTCGTTCTCCTTCATTGGGCGGATTTAACAAGTCCTCCTTTGTTGATCCTACTTGCATACATGTCGGTGGACTGACTTTGTTGGCTCAACGCTTGTTATACATATATAACATGAAACATGTAAAATATAGGTTTGGCTGGTGGTTGCAGATCGGCTTACCACATCCTGGTTCTGTTTCACCGTTTATGCCGCCTGTGGCCTACGGTGGTTTGAATGGGTCTAGCTCTTTGTCTAGTGATGCCCACATCTGTCTGGTTGGTCTCTTCCATGGTGTGTTTCTTAGTGCTGTGTTGTCAGCCCCTCTCAGGAATGTCACCCAGTTTAACCATCCCTTAAATTTGGCCTTGGCTGTGTTCTTCCAGTTAGATAGTATGATCTTTGTGGCACTAGTTAAGAGAAAGTTGAGAAGGTACTTGTCTTGTTGTGTGTCAATTTCGGTGGTAAGGAGTGCTGTTGCTAGCGTGTGGAACTCTCTCTTAAGGTTGCAGCCTAGTGTTTGGTTGGTGAAATCGAACACTTTGTCCCAGAATTTCCTGACCTTTCTGCATTGGTAGATTAGATGGGCCAGGTCCCCTGTTTCCTTATTGCAGTTTCAGCACTGGTTGTTTTCTATCCGGCCAAGTTTCGCCAGTTTTGTTGGGGTCCAGTTTGCTCGGTGTAATAGCCAAAATTTGGTCTGTGCTAGTACTGGTGAAATTATATTTAGTGTGGGGGAGCTCCACATGGTTATTTGTTCCTGCTCTGTGAGGGTTCTACCCATCTGGGTTTCCCAGTACTTTTTATTCTTGTCATTAAGTTTTGATGACAATGGGCGGAGGAGTTTATATATATATGTGAAATGTGGTGCCCTGTTTTGTTTAGGTTCTCTATGAAATTGAAAATTGATGGGGTGTGGCTGCTTAGGTTTGCTTTTGTGATCGCTGTTTTGATTCTCAGGAAGTTGTATAATTCCGCTTCTAGGAGGTCAAACCTCCCATTTAAGTTACTGAAGGTGAGAGGATTGCCGTCCTTTTCTAGGTGTGCTGGGAGTGAGATTCCCAGAGCCCTCCACGTGCTTATTTCTATGGTTGTCCCTCTATATCTTATTTTCGGATTGTTCCATAGTGCCATCCACTTCAAGGTTTTTATGCTTGTTTCTAGTTTCTGATCTAGCTTAAGGAGGGCAAATCTAGTTGTTTTGAATATAGGGTTACTTTTTAGTGTCTGCTTGTTGGTACTTAGGAGGGTTAACGGGTCTGAATTGTGTAGGATAGCTTTTTCCAGGGCTAGCCAAGTTCGTGTATATTTCTGGTTTTGGGTAACCCAGTGTAACCCTTGCCTGGCTACGCAAGCTGTATGAAATGTTCTTAGGTCTGCTAAGTTGAGGCCCCCTAGCAAGTAGCTCTATTTATAACTCAAACAATGGTTTGCTATTGAATCTGTCCCTCCCCCATTTTGAGTTTTCTATGAATAAGATTAATTTCATATCTATTGAAATGAATATGAACTTATTGTGTGTACGTAATGTATTACATTTTTCAACTTATTAATATTTTTTGTATGTCTGTGTGTATTGTTCATTATAAAATCTCAATAAAATATTTTGAACTAAAAAAACAGTTAATAATTTGTTGCAATAAAGATATTTGAATAGGTTTAATGTAAGTCAGATAAAAAAAAAACTGTAGCTCAGAATGTGTAGACACATATAGAAATATCCTATATTTCCTAAGCAACAAATAAACATATTGTGATGAATATACCCTTTCTGCTGATCACTGTACATTTTAGGAAAAACAACAGATCATGAAAAATGAAAAGCCAGTTCTTGTTTGCTTTGTTTAAACTGCTGCTGTAATGATTCTTCATGACCTGCCTTTGTTCTTGCCTGCTGGCAGTAAGAATTATGACCTCACAACTTAACAGTAATAACGTATTACAGTTGAGCAGTTACATTATTTTGTAATTACAGGTAACTAGGGGTGATACAACACAATTTGACTGTAGTAAGGAAATTAGAGACAAGCTTTTTATACACAGAATGCAGGCTACCATATATCATCCGTGCATATTTACTAGGCTTGCTCCCTATGAAGTCAGTATGAAGTCAGAACAATTTACAACCTGAAAAGAAACATTGAGATAAATGAATATTTGAAAAGGCATCTTGAAAGGTGCACTCTGTGAGAGTAAATTTTAAGTACCGCAGTTTGATCTTTGCTGTAAAATAATTTGACTAAATCCAGAAAGTCTACAGGGCCTGTTATATCGTAAGGTTTTTTATATTCTGTGTCTATGGGGACATGCATGGATAGATAAGGGCCATAGGGTAACGGTGAAAGAGCTGGTGCTGTAGTGTCATCTCAGATATTTAAATGTTATGGGGAAGTAAGTAGTTGTGTTGCAGGGGAGGATGGGTGTGGGATTAGTAGGCTAGTAATAGTGTCATGTGATGTGATGCAAGACTGTGAAGTCAGTTGGGGGTGGAGTTTTACTCCTAAACAAGCATTTGTTGATTCCTTTCTTAAATATGATTCATGAATGACCATTCTTAGTGCTGGACACTGCCGACTACCGAGGGCAGGGTCAACGGAAGTTGCTAGCAGATGCTCTGTCCAATCTAGATGGGGCGCTGTTATTTTTGGGGGGGAGTTTTAAATAGCGCAAACTAGACCCGAAGGTATCAGAGCACTTTACATGAGCACCAGTTGCATTACAGACGAACACATTCATTTTTGTTAGGCACGGGGAGATATAGGGCTACGTGTATCAAAATTGTAAATGGCGAAACCCTAATTGCAAATTTGTGAGAATCGCAATTAGGTCATCCCAATTTACAATAGGAAACTCAAAGAGTTTCAGATAGCGATTCCTAGGGGTTCGCAAATCGCTTTACCTCATTAATATGAGGTAGATCGCAATTTGCGACACCCAAGGAATTGCAAAAATCACGGGGATGGTGGCCTGCTGAGATCAGCAGACCACAATGTCTGTGATTGCTTTGAAATAAACCAATCTTTTTTTTTTTAAAGCAGCCCGTTTTCCTTAAAGGAAAACTAGATGCTGTACAAAAAGTAAAATGAAAAGTTTTCTTTTCATTATTTAAGGGTAGGCAGTGGTCCGTGGGACCACTGCCTGCTCTTAAAGAACGCTGTAACAAACATTCACAAAGGGGAAGGGGTCACTTGGGGACCCCTTCCCATTTGCAAATGGGTTACCACCTATTAAAAGTAAGTGGTGAAATGCTAATATTTTGCGACCAAATTTCAGTCACAAAACATTCCTACATACTGATGCAATTCAGTATTATGAAGGGATGCCCTAAACATGGCCCTTCCTAATAGCGAATCGCAACCCATTTTGCGATTCAGTAACAGGTTATTTTGCGAATTGGCCTGTTTGTGAAGGTAAACATGATTGATGCATGTGCCCCTAAGTGAGTTGCCCAGAATCACAGGATGTTTAGGGTCCCCCTGAGACGCGAACCTGGTTCCCCAGCTTCGAGGTCGACCATCCTAGTCGATAGGCCACATCCTCTCCTTCATTAGAATTTGAACTGGGTGCAGAGGAGAGGCGTGTCAGATGGGAACAGAGCTGACTGCAGGGTTGGAGTTCTTGGGTTCAGTGGTTCTTTGTGTGACCTGCATGAACACAGGCTGGTGGTCTGTGCACGTCACAGCTACATTATTGGTGAGCAGGAGTTGGAACAGACCACATCAACATGACCGCACTGTGGATTTCTACTAGTGGATTTGTTCATGGACCAATTCCGCCATTGCAGATTGTGACAGGTAAGGCAACTTGAACCTGAGAAAAGAAGCTGTAGAGAAAGCAAGTCAGTTTGTTGAAATACGGGAGTGTAATACCAACATTTATGTGCAAGTTATGTAAGAGCAGAGAGGCGCACACAGTGAAGTCAATAGTGTAAGAAAGTCCAAAAAGAATTGTAGATCTTCGGTTCTTATTTATAAAAGTATTCTTTATTTTCACGTACAGCGGCACAGCCAACGCGTTTCATTCCCATTCGTGCCTTGGGAATTTCATCAGGGCTGCAAAAATACATTGACATGTATAAGTATTTAACAGATATTAAAAAGACATTTACCCAAAAAGGGCACCAGTCCAAGCCAAGTTGCATAAACGTACGCACCCATAGATCCAAACTTATTATCCAAGTTATAAATCCGCTAAGTGTCAATTTTAAATTTTAAAATTACCTAGTGAAAGCATATACCCCCTCACCGGTACTATGCAATCGCAGGGCCAGTACCAGCCAAATTGCTTGGTCCTGATTGAAAACACCCCACCATGCCTATTGGAGAGTTAGGCACCCGAAATGTGCAAGTGTTCAAGCCATACGGACGATTGGAAAAGATAGAAAGAGAGAAGGGTGATTCAGATATCCTTAGTCCCAGTATGAAAAATAAAGATCAAGGTGAAGGAATGTGATCCGACTACCCTGTGCTCAAGCTTAAAGTCCAAGATTGAAAAGTGAAAACCAAGGAAAAAGAGGTCCCTGGTGGTGAGATGAGGTCCAAAGTGCACAGGTCAAGTGACCCTAAAGTGCATGAAGAAATGGTTGAGAGAATACTGCCGCTCACCATGTACTAGACAATCTAGTCCGTGCGGTGTCTCTCGAGGTCGTACTTCTTCGAGAACAGTTTAAAGGACAGTCACAGTAGGTCACAGTGTGTACCTATAATGAAAATATTATACAAAGTGCGTAAGGAAAATGTTATTTACAAATTCAATCATTCTCGCGGGAACATTGAGTTCCTGTTTGTAATGATGAAAAAGAGGGGAACAGCAAAAAAGGTAAGTTATAATGAATGTGATTTTCAGGTAGTTACGAAACGGAACGATGTGAGGGATTGAGGGAGTCTAAGATCCTAAACTTTTTTTAGACCAATAATAACTTTTGTTGTTGTAAGTGATAGGGGATAACCAAGAGGGCGATTGAAGTGATCCCTTTTGGATGATTATATCAAAAATAAGGGTATATAATACCTGCAAAATACTTTGTGTTTGGTTCCAAGTGGAATGATGATCCAAGTCCCCCCGGAATGTCTGGTCACTGTCACTATGGCAAGTCAATAAAGGTAGGAATTCCGGACCCCTGTATGTAAGAGGTTGAGCGGATATATAAATGTTAGTCCTATATATATATATATTAAAAGAAACATCCTTAGAATCATAGTCCTACATATAAAAAGAGATAATTATCCCATTTATACAGGTGTCATGGACCAACATGTATCTTTTAGTCCCACTTGATGCCCCCATTTATAGTGGCCAGTTTTAAGCCCCCTCCTGTTAATTGTGCTAAGTAACAGAGTCACGGTGTAGTTTGTTGAGCGGCATTAGATAACTGCACTCCTTTGTTGGGCAGCATGTAATTCACTGAGGTCGGCATGAAAAAGTTGCAATATCACAATGTTTTGCATCAACAAGCCCTGTCTAAAGAGCATAAGGTAGTGAAAACGACATCTATAAAAGAATGGTGTCGAAGGTAGCCTGATAACAAATGACAAATGCTAGTTATATGTTTGTAGGCAAACCCTTGGTCCCGCCCCAATGTACTTATTCCCCCAGTAGCTGCCACTACCCCTAGTATCAAAGAGATGTACCTCGGGGGAACTCCGGAGGGGAAGGGGAGTCTGAGTGCTCGGTAAAGTGTCCGGCTTCAGAGGGGTTTTCAAAAGCGTAGTGACGCAACGGTGCCTGTAAATAATCGACAACACAAGATTTAAGGCCTTATATGAAAAAAGCCCTCGGACGCACGTTTAGGTTAGTCCAGCGATGCCTGGCAGTGTCGCTTACCTTAGGTATAGCCCCCGTTCTCCGCTGCTCCTCCTCCTGGAATACTGGATGCACCGGAGATTTGTCGCGCGCCGTATTTAAAGCAGGGTGCGTCATCAGTGGGAAATGGTCACATGACGCCGGGATCAGCCCTTGCCATAAGTAGCGGAGTCTCTATCCTAATATGGCAGCCATCTTAAAGTGTTACCGACGATGCGATCTTTATTGCAATTTGGTGTCACAATAAAAAATAATGACCAAATTAATCAAAAATAATACGTAGCAGAAATTCAGTCGTTTAAGTAGATCGAACAGACATGAAAGTCCATGCTCTTTTCGGCTGATACTATTAAAACGAAGTTTGAAGTGTGAAGTGTTTGGTGTCACAATAGAAAGTAACAGCCAAAATGATACTTGACTGGAAGTCAGTCGCTTAAGTGGATCAGTCAAGCATGAAAATACATACTATTTTCGGTTGGTACTTTTTAGATGCAGTAAGTCGGCATGAGGAGCGTTTAGTGTCATAATAGTAAATAATCTCAAGAGTGATACATAGTTGAAAATCAGACGTTTGAGTGGACAAATCAAATATGAGAGTCCATGCTATTTTCATTAATGTAATACCAGGGGTCAGCTCATAGAAGTTGCCTACTTTGAGCAGGCTATGCTAACACCAGGGCATTATTGTGTAACAGGAGTTTGGTCCACAATGGTTGCTAGGGATGAAATGTTTAGAGGGCATCCATATTTACATATTCGGAAAGCAACCGATTTTCGGTATGTGAGGGTGCAACACATCACTGATTGGCGACGTTTCGGAGGTCAGTACCCTGTAACAAGTGTGGTCGAATTATGAGAGATAGGGGAGGCGCGTCCGACAGTGATGTCACCAAACTAAAGTGTGGACAGAGGATTGTGGTCCCCAAATGTAGTAAATAGACAGAGAAAAGTAATAGGTATAGTGAAGTATCATAACACACAAGGTACCAGAGTGATAAAGTGTCCCTCATGAAGAGTCCAGTGGGGAAATGTTACCACATGAGAAAAATGTCCGTAGTAGGCGGTCAAGTGTGTCTTAGAAAAGTTACAATTTGTGGTAGATGTTGTTATACAGGCACTACAGTTTTGAAAGAGAAATGGGTGTTACAACATAGGGCAATATTGTACACAGTTATGAAAGTACTATGCAAAAGTGTTACAATACGTATGAGGAATTACATATTATTGGCTAAAAAATTATAACTTCAAAGGAGAAAATAGATGATATACCTGTGACAAAATAGGAAAAACATGGAAGAAAAAATGTTACAGCAATTTGTTTCTTACAGAGCGACATAATATCCTTCCATTTGTTCAACCCGGTTACATTAACATCTCCTGTGTTTTGATGGAAGCAAGACCTCTGATTAGAATTACAGGTATGGAAACGGGGAGACTTCCTATACTTGGGGAGAGATTATATCAAGAAGTAGTGAAGTTCTTTATCTGTATTATGTCCCCTTTGTGTCGCCCGCAAACGGCAAATCTATTTGGCTTCCCTCTGTCTAACAGCTAGCTCACGGTCACCCCCTCTTTTATCCAGTGGTATGTGATCAATTCCATGGAACCAAAATGAGGTATCATTTGGATGTTTCTCATCATAGTGTGAGCTTACTGGGTAGCGTTTGTCTTTATTAATGATTGCCCTTCTATGCTCTTGGATTCTTGATTTTAGAGGGCGGATGGTGCTCCCCACATAAATGATGTTACAACTACACCCTAAGACGTAGATCACGTGAGTCGTGTTACAATTGATAAAGCTATTGATTTTATAGTTTTTCGAGGTGTTGTAAGTGAAGCTCGTCATTTTGTTTAGGCCTGAGTCGCAGACAATACATGACCCGCATGTATAAAAACCCGAGGGTTTATATGGAAACCATGACTCACGTGGGGTGGTAACATAGCTCTGGCATAGATCGTCTCTAAGAGATCTACCTTTCCTGTATGAAATGAGTGGTCTGTTAGGTATTAGGTCTCGTAACCCAGAGGCATTTTGCAGTATATCCCAATGTTTCCTCAATACATTATGAATTCGGTTACTGTTGGAATTATTTTGAGTTGTGAAGGTGATGCTGCGGTCAGTTCATTTGTGTTGTCTTGCGTTGGGTGTTGTGTTTAGAGTGTCTTCCCTGCATAGGTTCTTCGCTTTCTGTATAGCTGTGTCCACAACCTTCTGTTTATAGCCCCTTTTGAGGAACCTGTTTTTTGAACTGGCCAGAATTTGGGGATAGGTGTGTTCCTCGCTACAGTTTCTACGTAGTCTTACCATCTCGCCGTATGGTATGTTTTCCACTACAGCGCGAGGGTGAGCACTGTCTGCGTGCAGTACCGAGTTGCATGAAGTTTCCTTCCTGTATAATTTACTGTGTACCACCCCCTCCGTTACGTAAAAACAAATGTCTAGAAAGTTGATGGTTTCCTTGCTGTGTGTCATGGTCAATTTTACGTTGTGTTTGTTGCTGTTAAGATATGCGTGGAACTGCAGTAAGGATTCCACCGAACCAGACCACAATACGATAATATCGTCGATGTACCTCCCCCAGAACACAATGTGTTCGGTCCTGGGGGAGGCACATTTGTTCCAGGCATGCACCCTCTCAAAATGACCCATGAACAGGCAGGCGTACGATGGTGCTGCCTTTGAACCCATGGCCGTGCCACGGGTCTGGTGATACCAGGCAGAGTCATGTAGGAAGTAGTTATTACTGAGAATGACATCAGTCATGTCCAGTAACATGTTATTGAAGTCATGCTTGTCAGCTGGTTCCCTGTCCAAAAAAGATTGCAGTGCCTCCATGCCCATGTCTCTGTGGATACAAGTATATAAACTTTCAACGTCAAATGTGACGAAGGAAAGTTCATCTGACCACTGAAAATTGTTTAGCTTTGCTAAAATATCCTTGCTGTCTTTGACATATGATGGAAGATTCATTACATATTTCTGTAAGTGGAGATCCACAAACTCTGAAATTTTCTCCGTGGGGGACCCAATACCAGAGTTGATTGGACGTCCTGGTGGAAAAGCCCCCCCCTTGTGGACTTTGGGCAGGATGTATATGCATGGAAATCGTGGTTTGGTTACCCTAAGATATTTTAGTTCATCTTCAGATAGAAGACCTGTTTCTTTCCATTCTAGCAGTTTAGCCGTTATCATACCTGTTACTCCATTGATAGGATTGTGAGGGATGTGTTTGTAGCAACTCGTGTCGCTAAGTTGGCGATCAATTTCAGACATGTAGTCACAAAGATTCATAACCACAACATTCCCGCCCTTATCTGCCTCCTTGATGACAATTGTTTTGTCAGCCTTGAGTCTTTCAAGGGCCTGTCGTTGTCTGGCGGAAATGTTGTGATTAGGAATGGTAGAGAGTACTCCGGTGTCTTCAAGTTTATACAGGTCTGCAGACACCCTTTCATAAAAGGTATCAATACTGGAATGATAGTTAAAGGTAGGAGTGAACGTGGACCTGCATTTGAGATGGCTTTCCATACTGTAATCCTGCTCTAATGCTAAATTCCTTAACATGGTGGACATGTCTTGTTCCTGATCTTCATCTAGGTTATATAGCAGTAGAGTTGTGCGAATATCTGCCACTGTGTGTGGTACTGGAGGGGTAACCTCTCTCTGTGGTGGGACCCTAGGTGTTTGACGTGAAAAGAAATCTTTTAGTTTTAACAGTCTGACAAACTTAAAAAGATCAATATGTACATCAGTCATATCACCATATTGTGCTGGGCAGAAACTAAGACCCTTACTCAGAACAGCCAGTTCGTATTCATCAAGTGCTTTATTTGACAGGTTAACAATCTTTAAGTCATCAGTACATTCTGGAACACACATTTCTTGGATGGGAATAGACAAAGCTGTTATTTCTGTTTGGCTCCCATCCAAGAAATGTTTCTTTTCACGTCAAACACCTAGGGTCCCACCACAGAGAGAGGTTACCCCTCCAGTACCACAAATAAAATGATTCATGATTTCTTTATAAGTAAACTAATGTGTTGAAACATTCCAACCTAGCAAGGTTGCAATCGCAACAGTGCGAAAAAGTGCCTCTCCCATTACTAATTATTGTTTTGTTACCCAGTCCACAGGGAGTGAGCACCCATTTCTTACAATGTCCTTTGATGCCATAACCAGTCTTACGGATAATCGTGCCAATATTTTGGCTTACACCAATGAACAAGCCACAGAAATATATTCCCTGATACATGATGTCAGGTCCTTCAATGTACAAGGGAGTAGTTTGTCACAACAACTGAAACAACTAGAATTTTTGACGAAAAGACAATTGAACCAACGCCTCCATGCGTCAACACTTGTGCAATATCATCGTGCCAAGAGGATACCTAGGGGTTTAAGAATGCCCATAAAACCCATGCTTTTTCGTTTTCACATGAAGAAAGATTTTATGGACCGCTGGTATGCTGTGCTTAATAAGTGTTCGTTGGATTTAATCTTATTGTTGTTAGAGGAACTAGCAGTAGTCATCAATGAAATCACAGAGGAAATCAATATTATTGAATCAGATCTAAAGACCAGGATGGATTCACAAGATTGGTCTAAATTTCTGGAAGAAATGAATGCCAGAATGGATAAACACTCAAAAGAAATTCAGGAGGGAAAGCTAAGGAAGTATAAACGTGATACACTGGACTACAAGTTGAATGAAGTGTATACATGGGCGGAGGTGTACGCCCAAAGGAGAACCTTCACAAAGAGAACACCTAATACATCTTCACAGGAAAGTGTGGTTTCAGAGGGAGAAACTCAAGCCACCAGACAACCTCCAACAGTTGCTACACCACCTGATGTAATGGAAACAACAAGCAATGAGGGAGCTGCATCTTCCTCTAAAACGTCTTTTTCCGCCCAGGACGCGGATACCACTCAACCTCCAGGGAAAACAAAAGGAAGACAAGGAGAGGCAAAGGAGGTCACAAAACCCAACTTGAGGAGCACACGACCAACTTAGTATTGAACATCTCAGTGTATGACTTGACACCTCAACAAATCAAAGTTCTCAACAAAGGGTTGAACTTTGTGCCAACTTACCAGACCAATCCCCTTGAGATTGAAATCGACTTCTTCAAATTCATGAGAGTCTTACGTTTAAGATATTTTTTTTCCAACTTTCCTGATCAAACCTCAGAGCAAGATCCACCTGAATACATGGAGTTCAGACCAAAGTCAGTCTTTCAAGCTCCCACTTCTCACAAAATTTTAGACGCCTTTGAAAATCTGGTGTTAAATGATCTTAGAAAGATAAACACTTCCAAAAAAAGTCGATGGAACCTTTCCAAATATGAGAGAGATACATTACAAGAATTAGCAAAAAACCAGAGCATTCAAATTCAACAAGCTGATAAAGGGGGAGCAATTGTTGTAATGAACAAAACTTTCTATGAGTCAAAAGTGATTGAGCATGTCTCTGACAATAATACATACGTCAAATTGGATCATGATCCAACTAAGGAACTCAAGGAGGTACTAAATAAGATACTAGACACTGCTGAAAACATGAAATGGATCAACAATAAAACAAGACAATTTCTTACAGTTTCAGTTCCCAAGCAGCCAGGACTATATATGCTACCAAAAGTCCACAAAAATCTTTCTAACCCACCATTTCGTCCCATAGTCACGGGATGTGGCACCATCTTCGAGCCTCTGGGCCAATTCATTGATCAGTTTTTGCAACCTTTCGTACAGTCATGGTATTCTTATACCAAGGACACCACCCATTTTTTACAAAAACTAATGAGAGTAACTGTCAAACCAGGCATGCTGCTATGTACCATGGACGTCAGCGCCCTTTACACCTCCATACCGCATTCTGCTGGCATCGAGGCTGTGGAATGGGCTCTGTTAAAACAAGAAAACCTGCCTGTCAATAAGATTTTTTTACTGGAGCTTTTGCATTTTTGTTTACATCACAGTTATTTCAAATGGGACAATGTTTACTATTTGCAAAACAAGGGGACCTCCATGGGTTTTTCTGGGGCCCCAGCCTATGCAAACACTTACATGTCAAGATTCGAAGATCAATATATACTGACAGATAATGAATGGATAAACAACACAGTTCTATATTGTCGGTACATAGACGACATTTTTCTAATTTGGCAGAATTCAAAAAGCCTTCTGGAACAAAAGATATCAGAGCTTAACCTTAAGGATGAGAACATTAAATTCACGCACAGCATTGAAGAGGAAGGTATTCCTTTCCTGGATGTAAAAGTAAAAATTGGAGATAACACCATTGACACAGAGGTGTATCATAAGGCAACTGATAGAAACACAGCTCTGTCGTACAACAGTTTTCATTCTAAAAGCTTGATAAACAATCTGCCATACTCCCTAATGCTAAGGGCCAAAAGAATCTGTTCCCAAGAAGAAACCTTACAAACCAATCTTGATACCATACACAAGAGATTCTTATCCAAAAAATATCCCGTTGATGTACTTCAAACAGCAAAAGATAAAACTGACAAGCTATCCAGAGAAATCTTATTTGAGAAAAAAACAAAGCAGCCTTTACAAAGACAGGTATTTGTTTCAAAATACTCAACCAGCTCGCAAGAGATTAAAAAAAGTATCAATTGCCATTGGGATTTGTTAAGCAAGGAAACTGATTTCAAAGACTTATTTCTCAATAAACCAATTTTTGCCTATAAGAGGTCACGAAACATCAAGGAGTTGTTGAAACCTTATTCAGTGAAAACAACAGAAAGCTATAAGGGCATGAGAAAATGCCAAAACTGTGTACACTGCAATAATGTAATCGTAACCAACACAGTCAAGCACCCACATACGGGGGAAACCATTCCCATCAGAATCAATGCAGACTGCAACACCATGAACGTGGTCTATGCCATCAAATGTCCCTGCGGACTGTTATATGTGGGGAAAACTGAGCGAAAAACCAAGACTCGCATATCCAAGCATAAAAATACAATACAAAACAAGAACACTAAGAGCAGTTTGGCAGTACATTGGGAAAAAAGCAGGCACACCATAGCCCAACTAAAATTCCAGATCCTCGAAGTGGTGGCCCCATCACCCGGAAAAACACTCACGAAAACTCTGCTACAAAGAGAAATTTTCTGGATAAAAAAACTTCAGACACAAGATCCCAAAGGGATCAATGATCGAGTAGATCTAACTTGTTTTCTATGATATATGCGCATCTTAACACGCAGGAGGACTGTTTCCTTGGTCTACTATATTTCAAAAGTTTGCATGATTGCTTTTATAATCACACTATGTTCTTTTACTCAATTGAATTTTCACAATTGTTTGTATTTGTATTTGACGCACTTTACTAGTTCATCACCACAAACACCACTATAACATGGCGCCTATCAGTTGCCCTTACAGATTCTCCCGGTTTCTTAATAGTCCGTCTTCCATGCCTACATTTAGACGCGTCATAAACACGGGCAGTCGCCGTGAGATTCGAACTTGTTTCCGGATTACCATCCGACCCAGTGACCTGTTGCAAAGAGGAGAGACTTGCGTGCTTAGAAGCTTTTTACTATATTATCAGGTACGAGCACAACATGGGGAGCAGCTAGAGGGAGCTTGTATATTAGAACGCTGTGGAACTGATTCCCGCCGTTCTTGTTTTTGTTTCCAGCAGTATGCAGGTCCAGTTGAGAGTTGTGATTAGGTCCGCAGCATGCTAGAGGAGTAAAATACAAGCCGTGCAATTAGAACGTTATAACGTAAGTGAAACAGCGAGATACAGACGTCGGTTATTTGGCAGTGTTATTGGAGGTAGATACTATTCCTGACGGAGTGTTTATTGTCTCGTTCTTTTCAGGCTTTACACTGTTATTTTCCTGAGACGCGAACAAGTATAGACTGCACGGACTTTGTTGACCTCGCTAGTTTTTAAATCGTAACACGCCGTGTTCTCTCAGCAGTAAGTGCCATCCCGGGCCTTCAGCGAGTTTTGTTATTTCCATTTTGGTTTCCATAACTCTCTAACGAGAGCGTTTGTCTCTTTAGGTACAACGGACCACTCTTCCCACTTTTCAGCGCCTTACGAAATTATATCTTTTTACACACGCCTTATATGAACACAAGTGAGTGCGCAATCTCAAATTGAAGTGTTTACTTTTGTGATTACATTACAAATGCTTAGGACAAAGTGACTTTGAACAAATTCATGCATGATTATCAAAACAGTGACATTCTAAGTACTTTGTATCTGGAGAACCAGATGTCATTTATGTGACCTAGTTTTTTGTATTTCTTTTGATTGCAGGTATCGCCCCTGAAGAAGGGCCTAACAGGCCCGAAATGCATTGGGCAAGGCTATATGTTTGGGCAAGATATTTCTGATTGATCATGATGTATAAGGAAATTGATTTATGTATAAAAATCCTTAGAGATTTATGAATTGTGACATTCACTGACATTTAAGTGAATCTTATGGTCTTATGAATTTGAAATACTAGTAAAATTCAAATGCTCACAAATAAAATGATTCATGATTTCTTTATAAGTAAACTAATGTGTTGAAACATTCCAACCTAGCAAGGTTGCAATCGCAACAGTGCGAAAAGGGCAAGCGGTTTCCGCTTGGTCACTTTCTCATGATACTTCACTATACCTATTACTTTTCTCTGTCTATTTACTACATTTGGGGACCACAATCCTCTGTCCACACTTTAGTTTGGTGACATCACTGTCGGACGTGCCTCCCCTATCTCTCATTATTCGACCACACTTGTTACAGGGTACTGACCTCCGAAACGTCGCCAATCAGTGATGTGTTGCACCCTCACATACCGTAAATCGGTCGCTTTCCGAATATGTAAATATGGATGCCCTCTAAACATTTCATCCCTAGCAACCATTGTGGACCAAACTCCTGTTACACAATAATGCCCTGGTGTTAGCATAGCCTGCTCAAAGTAGGCAACTTATATGACCTGACCCCTGGTATTACATTAATGAAAATAGCATGGGCTCTCATATTTGATTTGTCCACTCAAACGTCTGATTTTCAACTATGTATCACTCTTGAGATTATTTACTATTATGACACTAAACGCTCCTCATGCCGAATTACTGCATCTAAAAAGTACCAACCGAAAATAGTATGTATTTTCATGCTTGACTGATCCACTTAAGCGACTGACTTCCAGTCAAGTATCATTTTGGCTGTTACTTTCTATTGTGACACCAAACACTTCACACTTCAAACTTCGTTTTAATAGTATCAGCCAAAAAGAGCATGGACTTTCATGTCTGTTCGATCTACTTAAACGACTGAATTTCTGCTACGTATTATTTTTGATTAATTTGGTCATTATTTTTTATTGTGACACCAAATTGCAATAAAGATCGCATCGTCGGTAACACTTTAAGTTGGCCGCCATATTAGGATAGAGACTCCGCTACTTATGGCAAGGGCTGATCCCGGCGTCATGTGACCATTTCCCACTGATGACGCACCCTGCTTTAAATACGGCGCGCGACGAATCTCCGGTGCATCCAGTATTCCAGGAGGAGGAGCAGCGGAGAACGGGGGCTATACCTAAGGTAAGCGACACTGCCAGGCATCGCTGGACTAACCTAAACGTGCGTCCGAGGGCTTTTTTCATATAAGGCCTTAAATCTTGTGTTGTCGATTATTTACAGGCACCGTTGCGTCACTACGCTTTTGAAAACCCCTCTGAAGCCGGACACTTTACCGAGCGCTCAGACTCCCCTTCCCCTCCGGAGTTCCCCCGAGGTACATCTCTTTGATACTAGGGGTACTGGCAGCTACTGGGGGAATAAGTACATTGGGGCGGGACCAAGGGTTTGCCTACAAACATATAACTAGCATTTGTCATTTGTTATCAGGCTACCTTCGACACCATTCTTTTATAGATGTCGTTTTCACTACCTTATGCTCTTTAGACAGGGCTTGTTGATGCAAAACATTGTGATATTGCAACTTTTTCATGCCGACCTCAGTGAATTACATGCTGCCCAACAAAGGAGTGCAGTTATCTAATGCCGCTCAACAAACTACACCGTGACTCTGTTACTTAGCACAATTAACAGGAGGGGGCTTAAAACTGGCCACTATAAATGGGGGCATCAAGTGGGACTAAAAGATACATGTTGGTCCATGACACCTGTATAAATGGGATAATTATCTCTTTTTATATGTAGGACTATGATTCTAAGGATGTTTCTTTTAATATATATATATATAGGACTAACATTTATATATCCGCTCAACCTCTTACATACAGGGGTCCGGAATTCCTACCTTTATTGACTTGCCATAGTGACAGTGACCAGACATTCCGGGGGGACTTGGATCATCATTCCACTTGGAACCAAACACAAAGTATTTTGCAGGTATTATATATCCTTATTTTTGATATAATCATCCAAAAGGGATCACTTCAATCGCCCTCTTGGTTATCCCCTATCACTTACAACAACAAAAGTTATTATTGGTCTAAAAAAAGTTTAGGATCTTAGACTCCCTCAATCCCTCACATCGTTCCGTTTCGTAACTACCTGAAAATCACATTCATTATAACCTACCTTTTTTGCTGTTTCCCTCTTTTTCATCATTACAAACAGGAACTCAATGTTCCCGCGAGAATGATTGAATTTGTAAATAACATTTTCCTTACGCACTTTGTATAATATTTTCATTATAGGTACACACTGTGACCTACCGTGACTGTCCTTTAAACTGTTCTCGAAGAAGTACGACCTCGAGAGACACCGCACGGACTAGATTGTCTAGTACATGGTGAGCGGCAGTATTCTCTCAACCATTTCTTCATGCACTTTAGGGTCACTTGACCTGTGCACTTTGGACCTCATCTCACCACCAGGGACCTCTTTTTCCTTGGTTTTCACTTTTCAATCTTGGACTTTAAGCTTGAGCACAGGGTAGTCGGATCACATTCCTTCACCTTGATCTTTATTTTTCATACTGGGACTAAGGATATCTGAATCACCCTTCTCTCTTTCTATCTTTTCCAATCGTCCGTATGGCTTGAACACTTGCACATTTCGGGTGCCTAACTCTCCAATAGGCATGGTGTGGTGTTTTTAATCAGGACCAAGCAATTTGGCTGGTACTGGCCCTGCGATTGCATAGTACCGGTGAGGGGGTATATGCTTTCACTAGGTAATTTTAAATTTTAAAATTGACACTTAGCGGATTTACAACTTGGTTAATAAGTTTGGATCTATGGGTGCGTACGTTTATGCAACTTGGCTTGGACTGGTGCCCTTTTTGGGTAAATGTCTTTTTAATATCTGTTAAATACTTATACATGTCAATGTATTTTTGCAGCCCTGATGAAATTCCCAAGGCACGAATGGGAATGAAACGCGTTGGCTGTGCCGCTGTACGTGAAAATAAAGAATACTTTTATAAATAAGAACCGAAGATCTACAATTCTTTTTGGACTTTCTTACACTATTGACTTCACTGTGTGCGCCTCTCTGCTCTTACATAACTATTGGTCTGATATACATCCTTGGCAGCGGATGGTGAGAGTAGTCGCACCGCCTAATAATTCTGAAACAGACGAAGTGGATGTGCGAAACCTTGGACAGCTGCTGGTTGCTTCTGTTAATTATTTATGTGCAAGTCTATGGACGCTGGGGACACAGGAATTTGACGGAAGCAGCATTTGTCATCCTATTACAATCTCATACAGACTCACCTTATTCCTTTGGCTAGAGATGGCTCTGATTGACAAGTGTGCCTAGGGAATGGCTTCAGGCCACTTAAGACCTGCATCAGCACAAATGGTATCCTACTTTGTTTTTCAAAGGGGAGTTGAAGCATTCTATTTTCCCTGAAGACTTTGGGTGGTAAGCATATTGTCCATACACTATGGTAGACATAAAATGAATGCCCCTGTCACTCTCTATCAGAAGGGGCCTTTAAATTTACAACTGAAATCTCTAGTCAGCCTTTTTACAAATGCAATTGAGTCAGTATGGGGGAAAGAATAGACATCAGTCCAGCAGGGGAACATACAGATAAAACCAGGACATACATGTAAGAACAACATGTAGGCATTTGAAGAAACTCCATCTTCACATGGGCAAAGGAGTCCCAAGGAGGTAGGTGGGCAGCAGGAGAAATGTTGTGTCCATTCCCATATTGTTGGCCAACAGAAGGAGTAAACCAATCAATATCTGTGGCAAGAATCATGCCATCTCTGCTGACTTTTGATTCTATTGTGTAGTGCAGTGAGGTTGGGGAGGAGGAATTAGGGAGCAAACACTCCCGGTGCTATAGTACTGTTTCATCCAAGACTGTTTATTCACCTCTGAGACACACTCTAGCAGTTCTGACAATTATTTTAGAGTTGACATAAAGGGCTGGACATTCTGAAAAACATACATAATGGCTTCAGCACCAGGGGGAAGGGGGTTAAGCAGACTTGTTGGTAGTTAGAACAGCAAATCTTTTTCCCTAGGTACTTAACCCTGAGAGGACTGTTGCGCGGTACACATTACAGATACACCTTTATATAGTAGTACAAAAGCATCAAGCAATCATTTAACATATGTCCGAGTTTCAGGTCTTGTCAGAGGCAGTGCATAAGCTCTCATTTATGAGATATTTTGTTCGCTTACAGGGGTTTAGAGCCCGCCCATTGATTACCATTGGTTGGCTTCATTGTCACTATAATTTCCTTGCTTCTCTTTGTTCAGGCGCGCTGGCCTTCACTTACTTTTCATTTGTTAGTCCCTCCCCTGAAGCAAGGTCCTAGCCCAAGAATTGCTTCCTTTGGCACCCAGTGTCTTTCAATGCCACTAGCGCTTTCGGAGAATTTTTTTTAAAATTTTGGTTGTAGCACTTTATGAGAGTGCATGTGTTTGTAGGTTATGTGTTTGTAGGCCATTCCTGTTGTTGTTGTCCAGTCGCTGCTTGGCCTGCCGTTGCCATGACGTTGTTGCTTGCATCACTATTGCTGCCCCATCGTTTCTTGCTCTGGTTTTCCTGTTATTGCTTGCCCTATCCGTTTTTTGACATGTTGTAGTTGTTTTCAAATTGTTCTTGCCCTATCATCACTGCCCCGTCATTGTTGTTCCATTATATATATTTTTTTAAAGATTTTTCCTAGTTTTAAAAGGGAAAAGCAAACATTACACCATATGCGCAGCCCCATGGGCAATATAGATAAACAGAAGGAAGGCAATATACATTGCAATTACAGCCAGTAACAACCTGAGGCCCTCCCAGAGCCGGCTGCTGGTAAATATTCCGATCCCGAACAAACTCCCATCTGGCCTTCCCTCCCTCCCCTATTAGTCAAAGCAGCATATGGCTCGGTTCGTCTCCGCACTTGTTGTGGTCCAAGAACAAGCCCCTTTAGATGGCTCCCAACATCCCTCTCTCGCCTCCAGCTTCCAAACACCCCAACAAATTCCCCCCAACCCATCCACCCCCCCAGGCATGTCCCTAGCCCATTAAAACATTCAATCTGTCTTCTAACGCACTTGCATCATACATTGGGGGACCTGACGCACAGCGCTCAACTTATTACAGTCCAATAGCCCTGAGGGAATCTCTGTTCGGCCCTCTCCAGTTCCGTCACCTTCTAGGGGCCTGTACGAGGAGCGGTCCCAGGCGGGTTTGTCAGGTTTAAGAAGGGGGACGATTATTGCTTCGCGTGTGGAGGCAGGAAGTACACCCTCCCGACGCGCTCTATTATACAGTTCCACCAGGCAGGGGACCAGGGCCTCCGAGTATGTTGCATAAAACTCCACTGGCAACCCATTGGTGCCCAGCGTTTTGTTCCTGGCCATGTGTTTTATTGCACAGCGCACTTCACCGCTTCAATATCCCTGCCAAGTGCTTCGGCGTCTTCCGCGTCAAGTTCAGGAAGGTCCGCGCCCGGCAAGAATCCCTCATCTCCAGGAAGCCCAAGGCCCAGCCTACTCATATAAAGCTCGGTATAATACTGTAAAAATTGCTCATTGATGGCTCGTTGAGTATAAAAAAATGCATCACCCTGGCCTCTAAACTCTAGGATCGCCGTCACCCTACGCGCTGGGTTGGCTAACCATGCAAGTAGCGCTCCAGATTTGTCATGCTCTGCATGCACCTTGTCCGTGTAAGCCTTGTAATCGAAGCAGCACAACCTCTCAATTTGAACTGCCTGCTCCTCTCAGGCTTCAAGCAGCTCAACATGCTTATCCGGCCTTTCAAGGGCAGCTTCCTCCGAATCCCGTAGCTTTTATTCCGCCCTTTGGACATCGTGTAGCAGCACTTTTCTTAATCCCAGTGCCTCCCCTATGCAACGCTCCCTGACCACTGTTTTGAAAGCATCTACTCAACAAGCGGCGTAGATGCTGTGTTAGTGTTATATCTAAAATACTCATCTATAGTCGAACCCAGAGTATCCCGGAACACAGGGTCTTCGAGTGTGTCTGGTCTGAGATGCCACATGGGAATGGCAGGACGATCACGCAACCAGTGCACCATCACCAGCAGCGCATTATGATCGGATATTGTTCTAGCTAAATATTCACTATGCACGATCCCCCGTGCACATCCGGAGAACAGAGGACGGAGTCTAACCGAACATGCAGGAAATAGGAGTAATCCCTGTCAGTGGGGTGATGAGCCCTCCATGTGTCAGTCAGCCCCCACTGCTATTGCCAGGCCTGCCGCACTGCAGCAAGTCTATGCACCGGGGCATCCACGAGGGGAGGAAGAGATCGGTCCAAAGAGACAACAGTAATGCAGTTGAAGTCGCCCCCCAGGAGCACTGATCCTGTCAGCAGAGTTGCCAGCTACCCTGAAAGGTGTGCAAAAAGGCCGCTTGATCGATGTTAGAAGCATAGATACTTCCTAGGACAATCGTCCCCTCACCACCACATACCTCCCATCAGGGTCGATCAACTGACCAGTACTCTGGAACGGGACCCCAGCCCTGACCCAGATCAGCGCACCCCTTGCAAAAGCGGAGTATGTTGTGCAGAACACCTTGCCCCGCCACCTACGCTGCAACGCCAACCCCTCTTTCTTAGTTAAGTGCATTTCCTGCAACAGGGCAATCTTCACCCCTCTCCTTATTAGGTACATATGAATCTTGTGGCAGCGTGTCCTAATGTTCCAGGACATACACTTAATGCCTACGGAGGTTCCCATAGGGTGATCATACGCGTGCTTCCCTCACCACTCCCCCAATGGCATGCCTGTCCCCAAGAGCCCCATCCCCTACCCCCCAGATTCTCTAACTCCCACTCCCCAGGACAGGTGCCCTTGAACTAGTTCCGATTCAAACTGATGCAACTAAACGGTGGTGAGGCATGTGCTGACCCTATAGGACCTCAAGCCCTTCCTGGTCCCCCTCCCCATTTTTGCTCGACATAGGGGCCTTCTTCGGTACTGCCGAACTGGCCCCCCTGCCCCACTTCCCCTACAGCCGTTATCATTCAGTATGCAATCCTGGTCATCTCCCCCATCCGTGGATCCTCAGCTCACCTGAGTAGGTCGCCATCTGCGGGGTGACCACCGGCATCTCAGACTTAGAGTCCCCAATTGTGCTCCCGGGTGGTGTGTTCTCAGTTCTGCCCAGCTCTTGACCTGTGGTAACAGAAGCCGGGCTGGCCTCCCCCTGGATGATCTCTGCCTCGCACCCCTCTGTCCCTTGCAAGGCGATGATCCCGTGACAAAAGGGTCCTCGGCGAGCCGGCATAACCAGCAGACCCCCTTGTCGTGCTGCCTGTCTCAGAGTTGTGCCTAGCTCTCGTCTGGCACACCTCCAGCCATTGCCAAGCTTCCTGTGGAGTGGTGAAGAAGTGTGTTCAAGCACCCTCTACCACACGCAATCTCGCTGGGAAGAGCATGGCATAGGCTATGTTAAGTTTACATAACTTTCGTTTTAGTGGTAGAAAGGAAGCACGCTGCCTTTGAACCTCCATGGTGAAGTCCGTGAATATCATTATTTTGTAGTTCTCGATTTGCAGATGTTGCTTCCGCCTGGCCTGCTGCAGGAGATGGTTTCTATCTCGGTAGTGCAGGAGTCTCACCACCATCGGTCGCGGGGTGCTCTCGGCTTAGGAGACCTGGATTGGGACCCTAAGGGCCCTCTCAAGGGCAAAGAATGGAGAGAGTCCTTCTGGGGCAACCTCAGTCTTGAGCCACCCTTCCATGTAACGGACAGCGTCCTATCCTTCTGCCCATTCTGGAACCCCCACTATGTGTAGGTTGTTCCTGTGGGAGCACCCTTCACTGTCCTCTGCTCTCACTTCCAAAGTCTGCACCTTATCCTCCACCAGCTTCAGGGAGCGCCGCAAGGCGACTATAGCATCAGGGACTTCTTCCAGTGTTTTCTCGGTCACCTTCACCCGCTCATTTAGTTTCTTGTGGTCGTCCTTAAGTAAAGTAAGATCCACCCCAATAGCATCTATCTTGGTCTCAAGGGCATCACGAAGATCGGGGCTCGCAGGCCTTCCGTCAGTCTATGGCCGCTCCACAGCGTTGGCCGCCATTTCCTGTGCTCTGTCCCTTGCTCCAGGCGAGCAAGCACTTTGATCTACGTCAATTTCAATCGCTCGCATCTGGAGCAAGTCGTCGCCATTCCACTGTGCGGTTACCTCCTCTGCTGCCGCTGTGCAAATCAAAGGAGCCTGATCTCAGTGCTCACCAGCCTGTAATCGCGGGCCACGGTGCCCTGTCGCCATTTCCTGTACTCCGTCCTCAGCTCCGGGCGAGCAAGTGCTCTAAGCTACGACAATGCCACCTGCCCACCTCTGCAGCAGACCGTCTTCGCACAACAGCAATGCTACTTCCACTGATGATGTTTGGCAAGGCAGGGGAGCCCGAATACAGAGCTCCGAGCCCCGCAATCACTGGTCCCAGTGCCCCTCCGCCATCTTGGCTGCTCCGCTGCCGGGAGACCCAAGTCAGCTTGTCAGACGTTTCGCGCCCTGGAGGTCTTTTTTCACAGTCGTATCACGATCCTACAGTGGCCCAGGTATTCCTCCGGTGGATACTTGTGGATGGATCCCCTTAGGTCCGCAGGATTAATGTAAATGAGGAGAGGCGACAGACGGAGCTCCAAGGTCCGTTTCTCCTCACATCGGCGTCAAACTAGGCCACTCTCATTGTTGTTCCATCATTGCTTTCCCCGTTATTGTTTGCAACATCCGTGTTGTTGCTTGCACCATAACCCCTGCCTTTCCTTTGACATTGCTTGAGCCGCCTCTTGTACTCTTCCTTACCCCCATTCCTCACCTCTCAAGTTCTTGCTTGACCCACTTCTCCTCCAGCTTTATAGTGTATACCTCCCCTCCTGTCAGCAATTACAAACAAAGTCAACAGGCCTCACATATGCAAGACATATTGGTTTTCTCAATGTGTTTTTTAGCCATGTTGTACAGCAGCACAACTGAAAGTTAAAAAAAAGCAATTACACGATCAACACTGACCATCTCATAGCATTTTCTTTTGTTACTTTCAGTCATGCTGCACAGTAGCTGCTCTGCTGTACACCATGGCTACAAAAACATTGACAAAGCAAATAGATCTCGCAGAAGCGAGACTTATTGGCTTTGCCAATGATTGTTTATTGCAGTTGCACTGAAGTGAGGAAATCCCTTTGCATCATAGGTGTTCAAAATCCTGGGTACTGCAACGTATATTTTCGTTCTGTAAATATAGTAGCAATCATTCAGGTAGGAAGTATACAAGCATGGGTAAGAGCAAACAATTTGGCAATTTGAGCAGACTATACTTTAGGTAAACATCGGTTTCCAACAACTTCATACAGTTTACTTATGGCATAACGTTCTGCTAATGTGCCGAAGTCATTTTAGAGACATGTTCCATCAGCATAATACAGAAGATCACAGTTGGGCAGGGATGCATGAGAAACAGCAATAGTATGATTAGTTTCAATGGGCAGATCGATTAAACAGTTATGCAATTCACTGTCCTGAGGAGTGGGAAAAAAGAAGGTAGGGTTTATGGCAGGATATCAGACGAGGGTAATGTGAGAACCGGACAACCACATATTTTCGTACCGGAATAGTATTCCCATGGACACATGTTGGTTTCTAGTGGTGAGCAAAAGGGCAACTACAGCATGGGGTACAGCTCCTATGAGTGTGGAGCTGACAGCAGTGTTTTCAGAGGCTGCGACAGCATGGACAGCAGCTGCGAAAGTTAGTAAATAAGACAAAAGGTCTGCCTCAACTGGATCAAGAACAAAGTAGAAGTAGGCAATATATTTCTTTTAATCTATGGGAACTTGTACCATCACCCCAACAAAACCCATCAGATTTGTGACAATACAGATTGAAAGGTTTATTGTATTCAGGAAATTCTATTTCTGGAGCAGAGGATAATACTTGCTTCAAAGTGACAAAAGCCTGTTCTCCCTCGTTGGTCCAGTGCAAGGGTTCCGGGTTATCTTTCTCTATGTAATCTTGAAGGGGTTTAACAATGATCACATAGCCCAACATCTATTGCCTGCAAAAACGAGTAATTCCTTAGAGATGGTGATTGGTCTGTATAAACTTATGGATAGCCACAAAGGGCCTGATTATGAGTCTGGCAGTCCACGGACCACCAGACTCACGGTGGCACGGCTGTAGCCGTCGAGCCACCACCCCACCAGCAGTCCGACCGCCCCATTACAAGTTGAGCAGCCGGACCACCAATGCGCCTCTGCAACCGCCAGGGATCAAAGATCTCTGGCGGTGGCGTGGAAGTCTTGAGGCAGCAATATGCTTGGCAAGACTGCTGCGGTCCCACCAAGCATGTAATGTGTTTCCTCTCCATCACTCTTTTCATGGCAGTTCCCTCTCCATGAAAACTGTGGTGAAGAGAAAACAAAGGGGGCCCTAAAGGGTCTCTGTTGCCTCTGGACCATGGGTTGCATGCTGTGGAGCACATGTTGTGTACCCTCCTATGTACATGCACCCCAATACTTGCACAGCATGAACTGCAGCAGTCCATGCCATGCACGTACTGCCTTTGATGTTCCCAATGTGGTGCCTATTTCATAGGCACCGCCGTGGGAATGACAAAGAATCTCCTGTCAGTGATTAAAAAAGTTAAAATCTGGTGGGCGGTTTCACACAGGTTTGGCGGAGTGGGGCGCCGGCCTGGTGGTCCCACTCCTACACCGCCAAACTCGTAACCATGTCCAAAGTGGTTTGCAGACTGATTCCTCATTCGCCAAGATGTCATGACCTAGCATAGCAAACACAGGAAAGACAGAATTGCAATCTTTCGCAAAAAATGTTGTGCCGTTTCTTAGCTAAATAAAAGGTACATGGAGTCAGTCTTGCCTTGGTCTAAGGAGTCAGGTGCATCAAACAATTCATCTACATATTTCACTAGAGTAGATCATTCTGGGAATGCAGTTATGTCCAGATCTTTCTTGAGTACTTGAGAAAAAATATCTGGTGACTCATTGAACACTTGAGGATGTCAACACCACATAACTGACCCCCTGAGAATGAGAATGTAAAAGGGTACTGACTTTCAGAGATTATTTGTTTAGAAAAAGAGGGCGTGTTGTGTAGTTCCTGCCAATCCGTTGGACCTGCGCATTGTTTGGACAACATAAACTAGACGCTTGGTGTCAAGACTGATTCTGGACACCCCCGCAGGATATTTTGGCCTATAGACCAGCTACCTCACAGTGCCACCATACGCCCCCCTAACATACCAGGGAGCGAAGGGCTTTCTGCCAGCAATTGAACATGGCAACCCTGAACCCTCAAGGATCGTGGAAACAATACAGAACTTTTCACTCAGTTTCTCGTGCCAACTTATTCTCAGAGAAATATACAGAGAATACACAATGGAACGTTTTCAATTATATTTATTGAACCAATGTTATTCTTGCATAAAATACGGGTGCTGCAATGATTAGCAGACAGAAGCAGATAAACGTGCTTACAAACACCAATAGCATAACTAGCCAAAATAGTTCTACCATGATGCTAAACAATTGCAAGCAGGCATATAAACAAGGCAGTAATCTAGCGTACTCCTACTATGTGAATCCTACTCTAAGTTTACCTAGAGTGTGTGTAGGTGCAGAGCCAAGAATCCCCCCAAGGGACAGTTCAACCCCGTTACCTGATGGGATAGAGTGAAAGACCCCGTCTTGGTCATCAATTGCACACCCCTCATGAGATGTCATACAGCTGCTTGGTGATCGCTCAGCATGCAAGGACCCTCGGTGTCATTGGAAGTAACTCCTCTACTATCGGGTTGCTCATCTTTTATGATAGAAAGCAGCCTTGCGATGTGTGCATAGATTAGTGATGTTATGGATATATAGATAGCCCTGTTGCCCCATGGATGAAGATAGTGATGACATTTGTACGTAGTGTGAAACAAGACCTTGTACATGATGTTCAGGGCATTGTGATAATGTGTGAAGCTAGATGTAAAAACAAATTTAGTTTCAGAGATACTAATCCAACATTGTTGTGCATGCAGATGTGTGCGAAAGTTCACAGCTGGAAATGTTATTTGCGACGACAATGTAAGAAATAAGCTGCTTCGCTACATGGGCCTAACTCGGGAATGTAACAGGCAAAGAAAGATCTACAGCTGTAAACTATGTGGCTGCGGCTGGGATACAGGACAGTATGGTTGTGGGTAAAAAAACAACAGGAAAATGAAGTACCACAACAGCATTAATAGCTCACAGGTCCTGCCCAAATCAGTACATGTCTTTACAATGCTTTTTACTCTGTAAAATAGGGAATTTCACACACTTAAAATAGGCACTAGAGCTCCTGGCTTGAGAAGTAATAGCAGTTCTGCACTATTTATATGCTGAATCTGATCAGACAGACACAAAGATTGTGGGTGGGACTCATTCGATCTGGTCTCAAGACTGAACGCTCACCTCTTTGGGCACTTATCCTGTCCTAGAGACCTTTGTGTGCAATATGGGTTTTCATTTTCGACTACAAACTAGCTTTCTCAGCATAATCAGGAAGCTTACCTCCGCATATCTTCTGAATTCTGAGACGTTTGAGGAAGGCACTAAATGGAGATACAGATCACAGTGATTCAAGTAATGGTCAGATGTTGACTGGATTACTGCAACATGCTGGACTTAACCTTGTTCAAATATCAACTACATAAACTTCCAAAAAGAAATCTTGTGGCATGTTTATTGTTGGGATTGCTGTATTAGACAGCGATCCCTCAACATCTAAAGCAACTGCACTGGCTTCCAATACAAAAAAGGGAAATATTAAAATGCCTTTGTTTGTGGCTTAATGCTTTGAATAGGGAATGGCCAGTTTTTATTAAAAAATCCCAATTCCCTATTAGCACACTAGAATTCTTCACTCCGCTTCCACAGACTTACTTGTACTACCTTAAATCATGAAAGGTAGGTCTGGTAGACACATTTTCTCCTGTTAAGTTACCAAAGTGTGGCATTTACTTCTTCCTTCACTATGTTCGACGTCTGAGAGTCTGAAGTTTAGGAAACCTTTGCAGACTTTTTTGTTTAACATTTATATTGTGGGGGCATCATGGAATTTGAGAAGTATCTCATTAGAGTTTCAAGCTAGTCCTTCTCTCCTAATACTTACTATATGATTATGCCAATGTATCCTTTTGGCTTAAGGCCAGGGTTATATTTAATGGTGCTCTTTATTCATTAATAATAATAATTACAAAGCATGTAGAAACCAGGTAAACTGTTCAATAACACCAGAACCCAACTAGAATTAATATATTCTAAAAAGCAAGAGTGAAAGTCTAGGTCAACTGTAAAATATAAATGAAAATATATGCAACAAAACAAATACTCTCAGTTATTTTCATAAGAAGTAATTTTTATTATCTACTGTGCTCCAATTACAAATGTAGTAGGACGCCCTGGAATGCTTAGTTCTCAAGATGCCAATTTGATAATCTAAATGTAATAGAAACCCAATTATGTTTAACATCACAAAGACAAAGAGAGATAATTGATGATGAAGCTATCAAGTACAAATAACGGACTTATCATGTTTGCGACACATTATTGTTACATATTTGGCAATTGGAATGCTGCATTGGTAGAGCGGGTAGTTAGGTAGAATGGATCAGAAAATAGAGCCTTTCGACCCAAACACTTTTGCTGCAGATGGCAGCATTTATAGTGATTGAAAGAATAGTTTGTACAAACAGATTGAAATATTTACAAAAGTATTTGGCCAATATTTGTGTGGAGGTGTGGTTTTCATTGAACTACTACAGGAGAGATTGAATGCTAAAGAGGTGGACATCTTTACTTTAGATAACAGAGGGGTGATATGAAATTGGAAAATATAGGTTTTCAAGTGCAAGTGCAAGCGATGAATACAGAGAGTATTTAGTTTAAGAAAAGAATATTACAATTAAAAGCTGTAATTGAACAACACAAAGATAAAAAGGCTAATTAAATGCAGTATTAGACTAAAAGTAGAAATCTTTTGTTTAAATCATAAAAGTACGTTATGTTTTAGAAATAACATTTTTAATTCAATGTATTTATTTGATAATTTATAAATAGTTGATTTTTTAAGAAATGTATATAAATAACATCAATAATTAAATGTATGCTTTTGTTGTGACAATAAAATGTAGTTTAATGTTCTACAAATAATTCATGGACATTTTTTCCATAGTTTCTAATTTGTAGATATGAATTTGATGTAATGTATTATAAATTTAATGTATCATGTGATACCTTCATTGACTTTGTATGTAACTATATTGTATAAAATGAATCATGTTTAATTTATTGAAATATTGAATAGTATATTCTTCAGTATGATATTTAATTCATTTTACAAGAATTAAAATTTAGTTTTTATAATTGTTTACACATTCATTTGGTTGTATTTTGCTTATTTAGGTAATTATTTATTAAATAAAATAAATATGCGCATACGTCAGAATTAGTATATATTATATATGTATTATAATAATAATTATAAAATATTTTATGTTGTTTAGTAATTTTATTAGGTTTTATAAATATTTTATGTCGTTAAGCAGATATATTATTTTGTATAAAATTATTATAAATATTAACAATATTGCAAAAAAATCACATGCCTATTTTTTAAATTAATGTATGTGTTTTAATAAGTTTTAGTGGTAATTATATTGAAAAGATTTATTAGGTAGGAGTGGGTAGAGTTAATTTCACCTCTTTCTTTACTCTTGAAATATCTTCTCTTAAATCACTGAGAATGGAGTCTCACTAGTAAACGTCACTCCTTCAGTATCCAATACCTACCAGAATAGTTTACATTGGAGTGGGAATATGACATGACACCCCTTAAGTGTACAACACCTTCTATAAATGGCTTAGATTGAAGTGGGAATAGTACATATTACCCCTTTAGCGTCCACCACATCCCCCTAAGTGATTTAGATAGTAGTGGGAATAGTAAATCTTCTCCTAAATGGTTTAGATTGGAGTGGGAATAGTACGTCTTGAAATTTTAGTATCCAACAACTCTAAGTGGTATAGATTGGCATGGGAATGGTGAATCTTGTCCCTTTACACATTCCCCTATTTGGTTTGGATTGGAGTGGGAATAGTAAATCGTACCACTTTAACATCCATCACTTTCCCCTGAGTGGTTTAGATTGGAGTGGGAATAGTAACTGATGCCTTTTTAGTGTACAACATCATCTGGTTTATATTGGAGTGGTAACAGTATATGTCACCCCTTTTGTGTCCTACACCTTCCCCTAAGGGGATTAGATTGAAGTGAGAATAGTAAATGTCATCCCACTAGTGTTCAACATCTTCCCGTAAATGGTTTAGATTGGAAAAAGAATAGTAAATGCCACCCCTATAGTGTCTAGCACCTTCCCCTAAATTGTTTAGATTGGAGTAGGTATTGCATTTTTCACAAACATTATTAATAGTTACATTTTTCTATTGTTAAAGGTACATGACATAGTATATCATTTATATTTTCAACATTTATTCAATGTACATGTATAAATGTTTCAATATACATATTTATACATAAGAAAACACTTTAATTGTGATTTTTAGCAACATTTTAATTTTTCAAATACAATACAAGTTATATATTCTTTCGGAAAGTTGTTTTAAGTTGTATATTTGTTATTTTTAAGTTTCATTCTTTAGTATTATTTAGTATATGTACTTTACATAACCATTTCACATTTTCATTTAACATTTATTGACATCTTAAATTTTATAATATTTAAAAAAATGTTTTAATATGTTCTAACTATTTTTATTTATACTCCCACTGTTTTCCACAGAGAGGTAGTAATTTTTGGTTTTTATTTAGAGGCAATTTCTTTTGTTACTAACTTTACTTTTGCAGTCTATTTTTGTCATTTTTTAACAGTTTTCCCGGGAGTGAGTCATAGTAAGGTGCTGCTGCTCTTTAGATAAGGTAAAACCTTTTCTGATATTTTCTATTGGGTTTGGGGTTAGGCAATGTAGATAGGACTAGTTCATGGTAGTCAGATAGTAGGCTTCTACTTTTTGGGGGTTTTATTTGCACACTGTGTTATTTTGTTTATTAGTGTTCTGTGCTAAGCCTAGTTAGAGTTTGGTAGTACTCTATCATTATTTTATATAATGTCATCTTATGTGTTTCACATAGTATTAATGTAATGCTTAAATTATGTTTGAAGATAGTGTTTTCTGTGAGTCGGTACTGTATGCTTTTTTACTGGTGAATGTATCTGACGTTATTGCATAGAGAAGGGCAGTGAGGTAAACGATTTTAAAAAGGTAATATCTACTTTAAGTGAGGCACACATTCAGATAGCATGTCTTGGAAAGACTTAGGGCCTGAATATGATGTTGGCGGGCACATCGGCAGCCGGCGCGTCGTAGGTTGGGAATACGCTGCTAAGCGGACAGCATCCCAATCCCAACCACTTCATCATGAGGTCAGAGTGGGGTTGGACGTGTGCTAGCAGCGGTATTGTGGTGGGGGCATGCTTTGCTCAATGAGTGAACTAGAAGGCAATGCTGCTGCAGTGTCTGCATCACACCGGGCGCACTTCTGCCATGCACCATGTCGTGCATGGCACACAGTGCGTGCACGACAGTGCAGGCACTGGGAGGCACACAATGTGTTCCATGCCAATATTCTCACTTGCCTGAATTGCCTGGGGCCTTGTATGTGACCCCTTAACTTCCTTTCGGCCGATCTTTTCCTGGCGGGGTCCCTGCTATAAAAAGGTCAGTGGGAAGTAAAGTCGTAATCCCCATGACAGTGCCGATACCGGAACTGCCTCCATGCTCTGCCACTTTCCCTACCCCCGCAGGACCCAGAGTCCTGGTGGTGGTGGCAGTCTCATCTCTGGCATCCTAATTGGGTGGTTGGACCGCCACATATGAGGGCAGTCGGACCGCCAGTTTGGGATGGAGATTCTAGGACCGCCAAACTCCTAATCGGACCCTGAAAGTAGAATTGTGGAAAGAAATAGAGGCTGGAAGAATATGGAGATAAGAATTTGAAACCGTGTAGGCTCAGAGCAAAAAGAAAAGAAGAATATACACTTTCTACAGCAAAATGTGGAGGAGGCAGAGAGAGATATAAGTTTTAAAGCTACAGAACATAGAAGAGCAGCTAGCTAATGTTAAAGAAGAACTTGTGTTGGAGAAAGATATAAAACAAAAATTTTAAAAGCAATTGAGGCAAAGAAAATACTTTTCCTCAAACCTGACCCTGAACATGTGGACTAGTGTGAATTTTGAAACATTGAATGAAAAGAATGTGTTAATTTGCCTCCACAATAACAAATAAGGATCTCTGTACCCACTATTACAGTAGTGGAAGCCAAGATCAAAGTTATAAAGATACTCACAAATAAAAAAAATCCCTACCGCATTATGCAAAGAAAAGATAAATACATTTGACTTGCTATTAATAAGTCATACTTCACATGCCTGATTTCACCAATTTGGTGTTTAGTCCTATTTCTGAGCTCACTGCATTTGAGAATGAGGGATTACCAAAAGATGTAATTTCTACAAGTACTGAAGGGATATTTTGCATTCAGAAGGGGGGTGCAACTTGAGTAATTCCATGCTGTGGAATCATGTGGAACTACCTAAAGATTCAGTGAAATTATGCCTTATTAGGCGAAAATAGTAATTATGCATTTAGTGCTATTTTTATAGTATAAAAATGCCAACGTGCATCGAAAATGGACACATGGATGTATTTTGCACCAATAAATAGCCGTATTTGCTATACAACAGGGATAGGAGTGCGAGTAGCTGCTCGCGCTCGCTAAATATGCACTTAGGATACGATTTTCTCCCACCATTTGGCACAAAGAAAATAGTGCTAATTGCAACAGCACATAAAAAGTAGTGTATGCAATAGCTCACAATCACTAATTGTGCTCCTGCTGTAGGAGTTTTCCTCCCAATTTACTCTTAATTACGCTAGCGGGCATACTCGTGTTATTATCGGTAATTCTACGTCAAAGAGTAATGCAGAATCACCTGAATTTCTCTGCTTACTCCAGCATAAGTAAAATTACTCCCAGGCCTAGTATTCAAACAAACTATTTGCCCTATGAAACGATAGTCTTAGTGCGTCATTTGAGTTCAGGGCTAAAATCCAATACCTGTGCAAATGTTTGTATACAGAGAGATCAAAATTACAAGCAGTGTTGGTGGGCGCAGTGTCCGACCCCTTTTCGATAGGGTGCGGTACTTGCCAGGGCCGCCTCCTATACCCATACTATTTGCCCTGGTCATGGAGCCTGTGGCCGCTTGGGTCCGAATAGATGTACAGATTAGGTAGTTTGAGTGGCCAGGAGGGATGTCTGATCGGATTTCTCTGTACACCAATGATGTCCTCTTCTTTCTTTTAGAACAGTGCCGGTCGGGACCCCGACTGCTCCACGTAATGCAAATATTTGGAGAAACCTCCGTCCTCTACTTGAATACTAGGATGTCTCTACTGTGGGTCCTGCGAGGAGAACCTGAGATTGGTACCTGGGCAGAAGAGGTAACTCTAACTACAACAAGGTTTAAATACCTCGGGATATATCTAACAACGAGCCCTTCCCTATAATGGGAGAAAAACATTATCCCAGTGTGGTCACGAACCCAGGCTGAAATGAAAGCATGTGCACACCTGCCTCTCACAATTTTAGGGCGGTCGGCAATCTTTAAAATGGTATCAATCCATCGCCTCCTCTACCAGCTGCAAAACTATCCCTTTCGGATCCCACCACTGTGGTTCCGACAAATTAATGCAGGACTGAGTTGTTTTCTTTGGGCTGATCAAGCTGCCAGAATCTCACTTAAGATTTGCTATCAGTCTATGTATTGCGGGGGGATGGCAACCCCTGATATTCAGTCGTATTATGCAGCATCACACCTCCTGGTTTTGAATGACTGGTGGTATGGAATCCTCAGAGGCATTTTTATCATTCGAACAAAGAGAAAACAAAGAGCAGAAATAAAGATATTTCTCCTCATTGCATCTCCACTGGGGAGGCCTAGCATTTTGACGCATTCCCAGGTTTACCAGTGTTGGTATATCTGTGAATGCGCCAAAATCCATGAGTGGATGCTTGGGTACACCCACGCTCAACCCATTGAACTCCCATCTGGGGTGGAATAACACAACGCAACATAAGGGCAATGCAACACATTGATAAATATGGCCCTGTGTCTCTCTCTGCCACGTAAAAGGGATTGATGCATAATAAAAACCTGTGCCTGCAATGCAACATAGGATATCTATCTTTAGATCCAGCTGAAGAAAAAAACAGCATTACTCTCTGTCAAGCAGAGCATCCACTGTGAGAAAGGACCCACATTTAGGCCCAAGGCCTATATTATGAGTTTGGCGGTGCATGAGCGGGGGTGCCCCGCTCCTGCACCGCCATACCCATGTACGAGCTGCCCACCAGATCATGAGTTTTCCTCTGTCTGGTGGGCGGTTCTTTGGTGTTTCCAGGGTGGAGAAAGTCAAACTAGATAGAAGAGGGGGAAATATTCACTCGAAACGCAAAGCACGAGAGCAGTGGTATATTTCTCACTTAAATTCTGCCAGAACTGGTCTCAATTAGAGAGAAGAGTGGGAGCGCATTCTTGGGACAAGGTGACCAATTTTTTGTGGTCCTTTGTTTCCAGATTCACCTCTCTGATGAAACTGTTATATTTTATGCAGTATGATGATCTTCCTATAGCTGGTTTTCAGTTGTGGTGTGGTTTCACAACTGTTAATGGGAGGCATGCTATCCGGCATTCTGCCTTGAAAACTGTGGGAGAGTATGAAGAGGTTGCATTTTAGGAGTGTAACTGATTAAAAACGTATATAGAAATCAGGTTCGTATTTCTTAACTTAACTTAACTATAATATGTGTAGAAGCCATTTAGATCTAAGACAAATAGATACAAGGTGGTCAGCGTTGAGCAACAATACTTATTCGCCTTCATAACCATATGTTGGCATTAGGACATTTTTGGTGCCCAGGAAAATGCTCTATATGTGAAGGTTTCCATCTTAAACACAGCATTGTATGAATTCCAAAATGGCGGCGCATAGATGAGGTCTATGAATATGTCCTTCATTTGAAGTGTAACATCGGATATTACATTGGTAAGTGAGTTTAATCGGGCCAGTATGATAAGGAGAATTACAAGCTCTTTCGTCCCTATTTCTAAGGAATGTTATCAGTGAATTACCCGAGTCGATAAATAAATACTAGGGGGTTAGTGTAATTAATTATTATTTAAGAAGAGTATGTAGGTAGTATGTGTATACACCGGTTGGGCGCTTTGTACGCTTATGGGCGCTATGTACGCTTAGGTACCGCCTTCTAATAGAGCTACACACCACTATAAGATGGCAGCTCACTTCAGTATAATATCGGAAGTGGTAGTGTACTTCCGGTATCATGACCTAGCTGAAGGCGGGTATTTAAACTCTAGTCTATCGCGGGTAGGCGTTTGACTATTTTCGGAGGCATTCCACCCCGGAGCGAGACACACAGCAGCATTTAGGTTGCATGTGTTAGGCAGTTTGTTTGGAAGTGTGGACTGAGTCTCTGCCCGATAGTAGGTGGGTTAGTGACATATGTCTCATTTTCCACACTTACAGATCGGGAAAGGTGGCGGTTTATTGGGCTTTCCGCAGCTTCATTTTTGGAAGCACCGTTATAACAATTTTTAAGGTAAAGATACAGTTGGCCCTTTAGTATGATTGAGCAACAGTATAGGTCGGGCTTTGTATCTAGGGAACAAGATCAGGTGAATGCTTAACTGTCGAGCTCTGTTCCGTGTGCGATATGTTTGGCATGTCAAAGGCTTCTCAAAATACTGCACACAGAGTGAGAAGAGGAGCTATATGGCAATCAGCCCTAGTTAGCACCTCTGAGTGTTATCGTTGTTTTTAGACCAGGGCACAGAGGCATAGATACACCCAATGTTGTATTAGATGAATATAAATATTTTGTGGTTCCATAGCAAAAATAATTTTATCTACCAAATTAGGTCAGGTCGAATATGAGATTTATAATATAAACTTTGTGTCTTTTTTAGCTGTATCGAGTGAATTTGAAAAGCACTATAACTCAGCAATTATTCCTCGAAATTGAAACAAAGGCTCTTTGAAGCATTTCTTGAAATATTTGCAGGTAAAACTTGAGTTGTACAGATATGTGATATACAGTATTTACTCTCACAATGGCAAAAAGAGAAAGAAAATGTTTTAAGTAAGATTAATGTGCAATTGTGCTTTGGAATGGACAGGTGCCGTGACAGGACGAAGAAAGGTTTATAATAATCGAACAGTCTAGCTTTGAGCAGTGGACCCGTGTGTTTATCTGACTCAGGTAAAAATGCTTTATGTAACCGTATCTTGGTACGATCTCTAACAGATAGGCATGTTACTCTAGGAGCCACTGAATGTAAATATAATTTGTGTTGTGGCAGATATCGAGGTCACCGAGTATTGAATCTATTGAGCACCAAGTGGAAATATTGGTCCAGAGGTATTTACAAGCCCCAAAAACATACGTATATATATACCAATTTTTTTTTCAATCAAACAGTGAGATTAGTTGTACGTAGAGGGTTCCCTAGTAGGGAGGCGGATAGGCCCCTGGTTGTCAACATATTGGGATACTCCTTGAAGCTCTGGGATGCCCTGTTTAAATGACAAACAATACAAAATATGGAATAAACACTCTTGATAAGAATCTGGATGCTGATGCTCTTTATGGGCACACACTATCCAGGTAATGATGTATGGTTGTGTTGTATATATGAGTGCCTCAAGTTTTATCACCAGCGGGCTGAGATGTTGGACATAGGGACACTGTATCGAATTCATGGGGGGTTTGGATTTTGAGGGTGTAACCGGATTCGTGGGTTTGTGTAATGTTCATTGTTCTGTTTATTTTTACAGACTACTAATATTAAGATTGGGACATGTGTTATTTCCTGAAGAAGGTGATGGCCGCCCATTTACAGGCCCACCAAAACACGTTGATGCTTTATGAAGAGGATACTATTTAAAATTTGTTGTGACAATTGTATTGTGCGATCAATATTGAATTTTTACCCATTGTGGATACAATTGAATACTGACTTGATTTAGTAGTTTCCTCTAGAATCAGGAACTAGTGTTATTTTCTCTTGTTCCCAATTTATTGTCTTATGTAACCAATATTTTGGCTTTTTATTCTTATGTTTTTAACTAGCTATGTATTTTGCTTTTTACTTAATTGAAGCATGTTTGATGTATGTATTTTAATAAAATTGATTGCTATTTTTAGTACAGATATTTGTGGATCATGTCCTTTCTCTCAGCACTGGTGTGAGGTAGTGTGCGAGCTTTGTATGGTTGATGTGCTAGTAGCCACTGGGGCACTTTTTTCGTGACTCTTTCCAGGGTGGTGCCTATGAAATAGACACTGCAATGGGAACGTCAAAGGCAGAACGTGCACTGAATGGACTGGTGCAGCTCAAGGGATGCAGGTACTGGAGTGCATGCACACGGGGGGCGATAAAACATGCCCCCCCTGTTGCATTCGCATGGCATGAGGCACAAGACCTCTGTTTCCTTACTGCCACACTTTTTATGCCGGTCGCACCGCCATGAAAAGTGTTACAGTGAGGAAACTCATAATATGCTTAGCGGGACGCAGCAGCTCCTAGTCATAATAGCGCAGCCAGGTGACTGCCGCGCCCCAGCTTGTCTGGTGGTCCGTGGACCGTCAAACTCCTAATAAAGCCCTAAGTCTGGAAAATCTGGCCTCAAGACTGCTGCGCATACCGCCAGGTACCCATGATACCTGGAGTTTGCAGTGGTTCCAGGACAGCCCAACTGCCCTGGTCATAATAGCGCAGTCCGGTGACTGCTGCACCCAAGCGTGTCTTGTGGTCCGTGGACCATCAAACTCCTAATAAAGCCCAAAGGCTGGAAAGCATTGCCCTGTGAAGGCCCCACTTCTTTTTGCACTGTTCTTCTTCACTTCTATTTTCATCCGGAACCCCCTTTGAAAAAACATTTTGCTGAATACTTCCTACTCTATGATTGGGAGCTTATCCTCTGTGATTCCATCACTGCCTGGAGTAGATGGAAACTCCTGTGAGAGTGTCAGTGTCCCCAGAGTAAATCCAAAACCCTGATCGTGCGAGAGAACAGTCACCAGGGGTGCTGGGTGGGACTCGCTGATCCCAAACTGTTAGCTTGATTTTATCAGACTTTTCAATTGTAACTCTGACAGTTAGATTAGATCCCAGACACCCTGCCCCTTCATTTCTGAGAGGCCTCCATATGCCTGTGGGTTATGGGGGACCCAGAATTTGAGAATTACTGTCTACAATTCAACACATTGAGCGCGACCTACACCAGTGCCTTGAATCCCTTGCACAAGATGTATCTTCACATTTACGCTTTCACCAAAAAAACTAATTTTACTTCAGTTCTTTATCCAGAAGCCAGCAAAGTTTATGTTTTGTTTAGCCTGTTTTCAAATTCTGCTCTCTGCCCCCTTCGATTGCAAGAAAGACTCTAGTCCTGTTTCATCAGAGTTCCTGTCATTTTGCTTCTTAATCTTTGTCTTCTCTTTGTTCTATTGTGGATATTAATGTCACCAAGCTCATTGTGCAAACATGTATTTGGTTCATTGTTGAAGCTCTCAAATAAATGGAATCACATGGCACTGTACTTTAATATAGAGTAGAATTATGTTGCTTGTGCACTTATGGTCATTAGTTTATAGAAGCCATTGTGTAGCTAGACCTGTGGTTGAAGTACATTTAAAAAAGTAAGGAGGGGACGTGGCTTGCGCGCCAAACAAGATGGCCGCATAGCTGAAGAGCTCCGTCTTACCGTTCCTGTAAGGATCTTCATTCAGGAGCAAAGTCCTTGTTTCACCCGGGCGCCTAATTCCATACCTGCATATCGCAGTGAGCTTATAAACAGCTTTTTATGCTGTTTACAAAGTTTCTACAAAATCTTTGAAGGCGCGATTCGACCCGCAATTTGACGGCCACCATTTTTTCTATCCCCTAACGAGCGTACCATGCCTCAAAATGTTTCCATGTACCTTGGCTCCTGCTCCTTAAGTTATCCTCTGAGCTTTTTCATTTCAGTGTGCAAAAGGACTATCGCGTTTTGTAGATGATTTTGCTGTTCCTTTGGCTTTTCTGACATGTATTCAAGTCGTTTTTAGCATTTTTTTTAGCAGAGCCTCCATTTTATTGCCTACTTGCTTTGCTCTATGAGTTGAATATCTAAATTTCATCTTACTGTTTTATCTGACTTCTGCTCTCACACCACCTACCCTTGAAGGAGATTTTCTAACTTTTGAAGTTTGCAACTAGTGTTAAATCTCATTCTGTTTTGTCACCTTTGGATTTGATACTTTTGGTCTCAGGAGTTATATTTCAATCACTGAATTCCACTGTACTTTTTTTATGGGAAGGCTGAAGAATCTTTAGCTTACTGCCTCTACTAAAATTTCTGCGTGTTCAGCTTTGGACTCTATTTCTAACTGTACTGAAATGGAAGACCTCCCCTCTCAGAAACCTGATAACTCTTCAGGCACCGTACCAAAAACGTAGTTTTCAAGTAAAGTACCTGCAATATCTACCAAAAGACCTCAAAAGGACCCTACTTCTCCAGGAAAATCTACCCCGCCAGCCATGGATATTGTTCTTGACGAGGTCCGAGCTCTGAAACCCTTCATAGAGGAAACTAATGCAACTCTACAATTTTTGAATGATAAATGGTCTTCTTTGGACTCATGAATGCCTAATTGTGGAGCAGCGGACGGAGTCTCTCCAATCTTCTTGCTCTCGCATTTCATCCTTGGAGTCTGAAGTATCTGTCCTCAAAAAACAGGCGGAGGATTTGGAAAACAGAATTCACAGGTACAATCTAAGACTCTATGGTGTTCCCGAAAATATTGAAGGCTCCAATCCAACCGCCTTTTTTCAATCTTTCTTGCCTAAACTCCTGGACTTACCTGCTACTTCATCTCTCAACATTCAAAAAGCTCACAGACTTGGACCGAAAATTTATGTGAAACCTTGTGGCGTCATTATGCTTTTTCTACAATACACTAGCCTTCCTCAAGTCCTAACAGCTGTCAAGACCAAAAAAGATTTTTTGGGGGGGAAGGTCATTGTCTCTTCTTTTCTCAAGATGTAGCTAAAATTACAGCAGACCGTCTGAAAACTTTTTTGATCTTCATCCTCAACTTCATTCAATCAATGCCAAATTTGGACTTCTTCATCCTTGTCTCTTAGGTTACACATAAAGACAAGAATACAACTTTTGATGATCCTGCAACGCTACAATAGTTTCTTCGTCTTCATGGAGCTGACACCATGGATACTTCGAAACCTGCATGATTGTCATTTATGCCTAGTGTCATGTAATTGTTTTCTTGCCCTAAGAACTCATTAAATGTTGTTCTTATATCTTTGTAATGCCTATGTAATATTGTCTCTCTTTTTAATTCCATATACCTTTATTTCTCTCTTTATGGTCACTTCTTCTTACTTCTCCTACTATTTTCCTTCATTTCACCTACAGGTGTTTTACTTCTACAATTTTGTTATCTTATGAACCTCCTGTTACGTTGAAGTCTTTCATTGTGGTCCTTTGGGATTCGGTGGAGCTTTGATGCTGTCGTTGTCATCTTCTGGTGTAGTCCTTCCCCAGTCGTTTGTATTTGTAGGTATGTTTTTCAGTCGTCTTTGTTTGACTTCTACTGTCTCTTTGTTCTTTATCTTCTTCCTTCTTTCTTTTTGTTTCTTTCTACTCAGCTTCCTTGATTTTCTTCTTTCTCTTTTTCATTTTCTCATGTATCTTTTTTAAATCCCATGTTCTTTTCTCTAAAATAAGTGCCCTTTCTTTTTCTTGTATCTTTCATGCTTGTAAATCTCCTTTGCTAATGCAAGTGCTTGTTCTCTTCCTTCATTTTGTCTTCTTCTACATATTCCAAGTAAATTTAGCTTTGTTTACTGTAAGCATACTCTTTATTTATACTTTTCTGATTAAAAAACATTTCGGGTTACTACCTGGAATATTAAATGATTAAATAATCCTATTAAAAGGCAATGGGTGTTATTTCACCTCGCAAAGTTAAAAACTGACATTGCTTTACTTCAAGAATCTCACATTTCTAAAAATGAAATTTCCATGCTGAAAAGATGCTCTGTGGGACATGTGTTTCATTCTCCTGCCCTAGTTCAGAGAAATGGTGTTTTGGTTTTATGTCACAAGAAATTAAATGCTTCTGTTGTTCACCAGGAAGCTGATGTTAAAGGACGTTGGGCTCGTTATTTTTAATGTATATGGACCCACTTCAACTGATAAAATCTTTTGGAATAATATATCTGATAAATTACTTACATATGATGACGATTATATTATATTTGGTGGTGATTGCAATTAAATTCTCAATCCCATCCTCGATAGACATTCCAATGTTTCACCCCTTCTAAAATGCAAGCTCAATTTGCCTCCACAGTGCGGTGTAAAGCGTTAGTTGATAGTTGGAGACTTTGCCATCCCAAACTTGGAGAGTATAGTTTCTATTCTGCTGCCCATCATTCTCAATCCCGTATTGATTACCTTTTCTTAAGCAAATCCCTGCCCCAATATGTCATTCAATCTGAAATCCGTTCAATCTTCATATCAGATCAGGCTCCTGTTTTTGTCGATATTGACCTTATCCCCTTTCGCCCCATCCTGGAAGATGGCATTTTAACAACTCCCTATTACTTGACCCTAACGTTTGCCAGAAGTTTAACTCCTTTGCCTCAGAATTTTTCTCCATTAACAATACCCCTGACTCCCCTTTTGTGATGGTATGGGATTCCTTTAACGCAGCTGCCAGAAGTTTTATTATACATTTTGTATCACAAAAGAAAAAATCTTTAGAAGCCCAGTCCTCTCAGTTACTTAATAAAATGAAGCAATTAGAATACCCTTATTATCACTCTAATATTGAGTCTGCACTGAAAAATCTCCTGGACGCTAAAATTACTTTTAATATATTATCCACTGATGCATCTTCCAACTATCTACTGAACAGCAGTTCTCGCTATTACAGTGGCCAAAACAAAATGGGTAAACTACTGGCTAACTATTTAAAAGTGAAACAAGAAAGAACAATAGAATCTTTGCAAGGCACTGATGGCTCTCCTATTTATAAAGATAAAGATATCTTAAATGAAATTGTTTCCTTATTAAAAAAATCTTTATACTTCTGAATCTCTACCAGACAAGTCCAGCCTTGTTTCCTATTTTCGATCCATTCCCTCTCCCTCATCTAACCACATTGATTTTGAACCATTGGGAGCCGATATTTCCCTGGCAGATATATCTCAAGCTGTTTCAATATTAAAATGTGGAAAGGCTCCTGGACCAGGTGGCTTCACCATTGAATTTTACTCCCACTTTGCTAACATTCTTTTACCAAAACCTTTACTTTTGTTCCAATTCTTCGGAGACAATGACTCTTCCAGTGGTACGTTTCAAGAAGTACTCATCTTCTTAATTCCCAAAGTTGATAAAGACCACTCTCCCTGCAAGAACTATCAGCCTATATCATTAGTTAACATAGATTATATGATGTTTGCGTAGATGTTTGCGCTCCGTATTGATCCTTTTTTACCTGATCTCATTGGTTCTGAACAAGTAGGGTTTGTTAAAGGACGACTTGCATCTGACAATTCTCGAGTTTTCTTTAATATTTTAAGCAAGGCCTCTTTCCTGGACAATCCAATTGCAGGGATTACCCTGGATGCCAAAAAAGAATTTATTAGGATTGGTGGGATTTTATGTGTCAAGCTCTGAAATGGGCTGATTTTTCTTGTAAACTAATAGCTTTAATTTCTTTATTATACTCAGATCCCCAAGCTTCTATATTTGCCAATGGTATGACTTCCGATTACTTCTCATTACGTAGGGGGGTGAGGCAAGGATGCCCTTTATCTCCATTATTATTTTTCATAGCCCTAGAATCTTTTCTAACTAAAATTAGACAAGATGATCGTATTACAGGTTTTCAATTTGGCCCTCGTCAAGTTAAGAAGTCAGTTTATTCTGATATTCTTTCATATTGCTCTAATCCTGAAACCTCTCTCACTCCTTTTCTTCAGCAAGTATCCTTGTTTTCTAACCTTTCAGGTTATCGTCTTAACGTTGATAAATTTGAAATTATGCCTTTAAATTTTCTTTGTCAAAAATTTCTCTTTGAGTCCTCAGGTTTTACCTGACAGCCGATTAAAATAAAATATCTGGGTTTACAGTTTGCACCTTTATTATCTGACACACTAAAATTAAACTTTGATTATATCATTAAAAAATGAAACAATACTATTAGTCGTTGGCATCCCCCTTTCCTTTCCTGGTGGGGTCGGTTCGATTCTATTAAGATGATGCTTTCTCCTCTTGTATTATTATTTCTATGATTCCTATTCATATCCCTCAATATTATTTCAAGAAAATTGATTCCGCTTTGAGAAAATACTTAAGGAAAGGTAAATCTTCACGCATAGCCTTAAGTTTCCTGATTTTAAGACTTATCATTCTGCTTTCATACTAAAACAAGATGCAAAGTGGGTCTCTACAGATCTTCCTTTACATCCTCCTCTCTGGTTACAATTGGAAAAATTCCTTACTGCTCCTTTTGACTTTCAAGAGATCTTACCTTCTTCTGCTAATATTGCTTCTTTGCGTTCCCCGGTCATTTCTCATTTGCCTAAACTCTTATTTCCTCTATTAGTTTCAACGTATCCCTCTGCTAACTCCCTTCATAAACAACCTATCTGGCATAATAAATTAGTACATATTGGTAATCGTACTATCTACTGGAAAACATGGCATTCTAGAGGTTTGCGCTGGATTTCTCGGCTTATATTGAATTGAATATGTTCTTACATAGCGCATGGCTACCCGGAGGCATCCCAGCGCTGCGAACGTGCAGTAAGGAGCAGATGGAATTTATGGGAAAAACCATGTTTTCAGTTGTCTGCGGAACGAGAGGTGGTTGGTTTCCTGACAGATGGGAAGAGGCAAGGAGTTCCAAAGCCTGGATGTGTTGTAGGAGCAAAGGCGTCCTCCTGTGCGGGACTTTCTGATTCTGGGGATCTCGGCCAAATGTGGTTCATTAGAGCAAAGCCTCCTGGTTGCTTTGTAGGGTTGGATAAGGTTGTTAACAATAGGAGGACCTTTGCCCTGCAGATTTTTGTGTGCGATGCAAAGAGCTTTAAAGTATATTCGCTTTTGCATCGGGAGCCAATGGAGTGTTTTTAGGGCTGGTTTGGCTGAGGAGCGTTTTTTTGTGCCTGTAAAGAGTCTTGCCGCCAAGTTATGGACCACCTGAAGTTTGTAGATAACTGAGGTGGGGGTTCCTAAATAAAGGGCGTTTCCATAATCCAACCTCAATAGAATGAGCGCTTGAATTAGGATTTTTTTTAGCTCTCAGGTAGGAGGGGCAGTGTTTTGCATTTTAACCTCAACAGGCCAAAGCAGATGGCAGCTGTTTTTCTGGCTTGGTCTCTAAAAGTGAGCTCATGGTCAAGCAAGAAGCCCAGGCTCTTTATTTCCTTTTTAAGAATTGGGGCGGGTTCCATACACGATGGCCACAAAGTATGTGGGTTGAAAATTGCTTGGTTACCCAGCAGCATGAGCTCTGTCTTGTCGCCATTGAGTTTAAGGTGGGACAAGCTCATCCATCTGGCAACTTCTTTAAGACAGGAGCTCAGTTTTATGGGAACCTGCTCTGCCTGGTTCAGTGCCACAATAAGCTGCGTAACCTCTGCATAGTTGATAAATTGAATTCCAAAAGGTGCAACTATCTCAGCCAATGGGGACATATACACGTTAAAAAGCGTGGGGCTCAGGGAAGAGCCCCGAGGAACCCCGCACTGCAGAGGTAGTGGTCGTGAATGGGTGCTACCTTCAAACACCTGGAAGTATCTTCCTTCAAGGAACGTTTCCAATGATTCTGATGACCAACCCCTTACTTTCTCTGATCTTCAGTCTACATTTTCTTTACCATCAACATCGTGAAAGAGCTTTCCAACCCCAGCACAGGAAACAACGACATCACCCCATCGCAAGACCTCTGTAACTCCCTCGCTTCATACTTCCACAACAAGATCGCGGACATACACAACAGCTTCAACAACCAACCAACGCACACCATGACCGAACAACCACCCCCCACCACCACCCTCCACGCCTGGACCCCGATCAGCACCGAAGACACCATCCGCACGATGAACTCCATCCACTCCGGATCACCGACCGGCCCCTGCCCTCACCACGTCTTCAACAAGGCCGACGCTGTCATCGCACCCCACCTGCGAGACATCATCAACACATCCTTCGACACCGCCACCTTCCCTGAGAGCTGGAAACACGCCGAACTCAGCGCTCTGCTCAAGAAACCAACAGCGGACCCCACCGAACTCAAGAACTACCGCCCCATCTCGCTCCTCCCGTTTCCTGCGGAAGTCATCGAGAAGACCGTCAACAAGCAGATGGCCGCCTTCCTCGAGACGAACGGATCCCTCGACCCCTCACAGTCCGGCTTCCGAGCCAATCACAGCACCGAGACCGCCCTCATCGCCGCCACCGATGACATCCGAGGACTGATGGACAATGGAGAAACAGCGGCCCTCATCCTCCTAGACCTCTCCGCGGCATTCGACACGGTCTGCCACCGCACCCTAGTACAGCGCCTCAGCAACATCGGAATCAAGGACAAGGCGCTGGAATGGATCATCTCCTTCCTCGACGGAAGAACACAGAGAGTCCGCCTACCACCGTACAAGTCAGAGGCCTCCGAAGTCATCTGCGGCGTCCCTCAAGGATCATCTCTGAGCCCCACCCTCTTCAACGTCTACATGAGCCCCCTCGCGGCCATCGTACGCAAACACAACCTCAGCATAATCTCCTACGCCGACGACACCCAGCTGATCCTCTCCCTGACCAACGACCCCGCCTCCGCCAGAGCCAACCTGCACGAAGGGATGAAAGAGGTAGCCGAGTGGATGGCGACCAGCCGCCTGAAAATGAACTCTGACAAGACGGAGGTCCTCATCCTGGGCTCTTCACCCTCCGCCTGGGACGACTCCTGGTGGCCTCCCGCCCTGGGCGCCGCACCCAAACCGACAGACCATGCACGCAACCTGGGCTTCATCCTGGACTCCTCCCTCTCCATGACCAGGCAAGTCAACAACGCCTCCTCGGCGTGCTTCAACATCCTACGCATGCTACGGAAGATTTTCTGGTGGATCCCCACCGAGACCAGGAAGACCGTCACCCAGGCCCTCGTCACCAGCCGACTGGACTACGGCAACGCCCTCTACGCCGATACCACCGCCAAGATCCAGAAGAGACTCCAGCGGATCCAGAATGCCTCAGCCAGACTCATCCTCGACATCCCACGAACCAGCCACATCACCGGACACCTGAGAGACCTTCACTGGCTCCCCGTCAACAAAAGAATCACCTTCCGCCTCCTCACCCACGCACACAAAGCCCTACACGACCAGGGCCCGAGCTACCTCAACAGCCGGATCAACTTCTACGCTCCCAAACGCCACCTCCGATCAGCCAACCACGCCCTCGCCGCCGTCCCCTGCATCCGAAGAGCGACTACAGGAGGAAGGTCCTTCTCCTACCTGGCCGCCAAGACCTGGAACTCCCTCCCGACCGACCTGCGCCTGACCCAAGACCACCTCTCCTTCAGGAAGAAGCTGAAGACCTGGCTGTTCGAGCAGTAGCGGCACCCTCCCCCCCCCCCCCCCCCCCCCGGCACCCTCCCCCCCCCCCCCCCCAGCGCCTTGAGACCCTACGGGTATGTAGCGCGCTCTATAAGTGTCATTGATTGATTGATTGATTGATCCTCCAGATCGCAATATAATCTTCTCCTTTCTTCTCTAACTCAGTTTCTTCAGACTCTGCCAGCGTCTACTGATCTCCCTACAGCCTATCAATCACTTCTCTCAATTTTAGATAGTTCTCCTTCAGCATCTAAAATTTACAAATCTTTACTATTCTCCTCAAAAAGACAAAAATCTAAAACTGAGAGGGCATGGGAAAAGGATCTTTCACAAGAGTGGTCAATTGTTACATGGGATAAAATGTGGTCTAAACTCCATAAGACATCTCGGGCTGTCAATACCACACAAACCCTTTTTTCATCTACCACCTAATTGTATTCTCTCCAATGTCCTTAGTTTCTTTTTCATCTGACTCATCCCCTACTTGTTGGTCCTGTCCCTGTCCCACTGCAGATTTAAAACATATGTTATTTGAATGCCCGCCAATTCTTCAATTCTGGCAATTAATCTGGTCCCAAATTAAAATAATTTTTAAGGTCCAAACCCCTTTTTCTCTCACAAATATTTTTTGGGGTACCCTGTTTCCACAATCCCCTCAAACTTTGCTGAGTTTTAAACTTTTACACTTACTATTAGCTATTGCTGTCCATTTAATAACTTCAAATTGGAAACAAGCAGACAAGGTCACCTTTAAAGCCTGGTGGAATGCTGTCTGTTTTCATTATCGACTAGATACTAACTATGTCTTTCCCATATCCCGAGCAATCAAAAGAAATCTTTCATGACTCCCCTTAGCAACCGATTTATCTCAATCTGCTTCATCCTTTGCCACCTCCAAAAATGTATTAGATGATGTTGAGAAACCACCTTAAACTTCTCCCTTGGCCTTTTCTCATATGGTTGCTTAACAGATTCTTTATTATCAAATGTTTATCACAATATTTCTCTAAATTTTCATTCATTGTTATGCTTATAGTGTCACACTATTTGTACAAAATGCATGATGTCTCCCATTGTTCCATACTAATTGCATTTATTTCCTTCCCCCTAGTCCCCCCTTTTCTTTTTTTTTTCTACAGGGTTTCTTTTTTCTCCTTTTGTATGCAGATAAATAGTTTGACCACTATATCTTCTTTTTCGCTTTACTTATTCACTTTTATTGTCAAATAGGATTGTTTATATGCATTTTATTGCGGTTTTATTTCTTTTGTAATCTCTCAATAAATTCAAACTTAAAAAAAAGTAAGGAAAATATGATGCTGAACGCAATGGGGGCGAGGTCACAGATGTGGTTAAAAGAAACAAAATATTCTGTAACTTTTTTCGGTTTCGGTTATCCTTCAGGTAACTACATATAAAATAACACACAGCTTAAATGAAAATGTAATGCAAGTTATGTAAATGAGTGGGAAAATGCACTACTGTATATTATGAAACCTTTATTAGATACTAAACTGCACCAGAGAGTAACAGAATTGAAACCTGGTTGGTTCAGTGGAGACTAATGAATTGTATATGTTTAGTGCTATGAGGTCCCAGTCTGTGACAGAAAGCACTATGTACATTTAAGTCATTATTTTAAACGTTTTGTATGCTACAAAATGTGCAAAAAGGTTTAAGTTAAAAAGTGTTCCAAAATATAGATTTAGTAATACCCAGACTGTACATAGTGCACATTTTTTGTAGCTGTCTTCTAAAAGTATACACTTCCCAGCTCAGCTGGTAACTTCCTTACAATACCTCTCAAAAATAATACATCTGTGTCATCAGGAAGCTTCAAGTGATTCCATCCATTAAAGTCAATACGGCTTCCAAGCACCCTTTACATTTGCAGACTGACCAGTTGTGCACTTTTACATTACTTTCAGACAAGAAGGCACCCTGGCAAGACTGTTTGTTTAGCTGTCTGCCCCTCACACAGTTTCACAGTGCAGGAGAGTCCCTGCCTTCCACTTCAGGCGAAGCATTTCAGCTCTAGGAATTAACCATCAAAAGATGGTTGTTTTTCTAAAATTAAAAAAGTATGGGCATGTCAAGACCACTAAGCTAGACTATCATAAACCTAAAACAAAATAGTTTGCGATAATAATCAGTTTACCACAACCTGCCTCTGTTTTACTACACTATGATACAAGTGTGTGTCCATTATTTTCTTGGCGTCTTTCGTCCATGTTGATTAGGTGGTTCTTGATGGCTGCAAACATCAACTTTTTACTAGAGCACAGTCTCGCGCCAGTTGGCATCTTAAATTTAATTAAATCTCTACACGCAATATCGAGCACGGACAATAAGCCCAACGGCAGACTGAAGCAAATGAGACAAAGTAAAGGTATGGGGCAAGAAAAGGTGGAAAGCCTAAAGATGTATGACTTAAGGGGTGGGGAGGGTAGCGAAAGGGCCTGAGCCTTCCTACACCGTCGAGGGTGCCAGAAGTCAAAGTATAGCTTAACCAAAGGCGTCCAACTCTTTACCAATGGGTTGGAGGTAGGGGTTGGGTGTAATTCACATATTTTTGCTGTTGAATAATTATGCAAAATTAGAGCAAAATTATATGAGAGTGAAACCCAGCATTTAGCGCTATATTCATAGTGCATGATGCAGCCTTGCATCTAAAATGGACCGACGGATGCATTTTGAGCTAAGAAAATAGTGCTAAATACAACATAATATGAACAGCAGGAACCAGTAGACACTTGAGCTCTCTAAGTTTGTTGTACCTGTGCTCCTGCAGTGGGATTTTTGTGTCAAATTACTCATTTTTACATGAATGGGTATAACCTTCTGTAATTTCGCATCAAACCAAAAAATGAACAAAATTACCAACATTTCTCTGATTACTTTGGTGTAATCCAAATTTCGCCCAGGCTTAGCTGGAAGTTAGTCACAGAAGGATGCTGGGGATTAAAGAGGGTCCGTCACAACAGACTATAGTTTCAGTGGCTTCCACCATTTCAGAAGCACAGCACAACTTTCGCTCTGTGTTTACTGGGCCCAGAGAGCACATAACCCCTGTATGTGCAAAAACACAATCCGCGGGACCCCCACATCCACCAGGGTGAACAGCAAAAAAACAGACTGACAGGCCGAATCTAGTGTGGCCCATGCTTCTAACCCCAGCCCGCTCCTGGGGTTCAGAGATCCCCAAGTCCTGCAACCCACTCTTGCCCCTCTTTTTCAGTTCAGTTATCCTCGCGCAGGGCTGTCTATTCTCACGAGACCAGGACAAGAGTTCAGGATCTCGCAGAATGATTGTGGCCATCTTTGGTGCAATTGTCTAGAAACGGCGCCCAAACATTTTTCTTTGCTTGGCTTTCAGGAATTAGAGGAAAGCAGTTCTGCCCCCTTCGCTCCTCCACACTCACCTAGTTGGTGCTTCTCCTGCACTATGAGGGCATACGCACTTCTTCATAGCACTTCTCTGCATCTTTGGGGCTGTCAGTGCTGCAGCTCTGTGTAATAACAAGAAAAGATAAGAGGTTAGATATGATTAGCAAGCTTGTAATACTCAAAGTTCAACAACAGCAGGTTCCCAATGCTGGCCTTCAACAAAGTGCCTCTGACTGTGCGTGTAAAAAGCAGTTCCTCTTGCCGCGCTGTGATGTCACAGCCTTAAAATAGTGTAACTCCGGATCATGGCTCTGGACACTTGTTGAGGGGAAGCTGTCTCCGAAACCGCGGTCTACTACTTGTTTCATATTTCTGAAGGTCCATTGAGTTGTGAAAAACATATCTCCAACGCAACCAGTGGACAAGACGTGACAACCAGGCCAGGAAGTGGCACCTTCATCGTGTTGTACTGTTGAACACTGGCCCGGAACTGGCAACCTCAGCGTGCTGTACTATTGAACACGGGTCGGACGTGGCAGCCAGCGTGTTGTACTGTTGAACACGGGCCCGGAAGTAGCAGCCTCCGCGTGTTGTACTGTTGAACACTGGCCCGGCAGTGGCAGCCTCAGCGTGCTGTAATGTTGAACACAGGCCCGGAAGTGGAAGCCCCAGCAGAGCCGCCGCTCGCCGGTTTCCCGCCGCTGCTCGCCACAGGCCCCGCCCACCACCGGCCCATTGGCCGAGCTGCTCCCGCCGCCCAGCTGACCCGCCCTCACGTCCCCCTTCTTATGACGCCCCCAGAGCGACCGCGCAGCGGACGCGCGCAGCGGGAGCACCGATTGAGCGCTGAAGGTGCGCCAAAGGTAAGCCTGTCTGCGCCCGTCCGCGCCTGGACCGCGCCCGGTGCCAGGACCCCTGGCCCTCGCAGACCCCAGCCCACCCGCCGGACGTACGATGCCGCCACCCTCAACGCGCTCAACACCGGCCGAATCCCGGGATGCTATCGAGCCACCCCGAGACGCACCCACGGACCCTTCTGCTGCAACTCCTGCAAGTTCACCTGCATCCGGACCTGCACTACTCCAGCACCGACCAAGACCAAGCTGAGCAACAGCAGCAGCCACCTGATATGCATCCTGCTCAACACCCGCTCCGTCCACAGACACGCTGTCGAGCTCTGGAACCTGCTCGACACAACTTCACCAGACGTCGCCTTCCTCACGGAAACCTGGATGAACGCCTCTTCAGCGCCCGACATCGCCATCGCCATCCCAGACGGCTACAAGATCATCCGAAGGGACCGCATCAACCAGACAGGAGGAGGCATCGCCATCATCCACAGGAACACCATCCGCATCACGACCAACACCGACGACACCCCTCGCACCCGCCGAGCACCTGCACTTCCAGGTCCACATCAACCCCAAGACCACCCTCAGAGGCACCCTGATCTACAGACCCCCGGGACCACGCACACAATTCAGCGAAGACATCGCCGACTTCATCAGCCCGCACGCCCTCCTCTCCGCTGACTACATCCTCCTCGGGGACCTCAACTTCCACTTGGAGAACAAAAACGACCGCAACACCACCACCCTGCTGGACAACCTCGCCAACCTCGGTCTCAAGCAGCTGGTGACCACCCCCACCCACTACGCCGGACACACACTCGACCCCGTGTTCTCATCCAGCAAGGACATCGCCTTCAGCCATGCCACCGGACTCCACTGGACGGACCACAGCTGCGTCCACTTCAGCTTCAGAAGGACCACGATCCACCACCACCAGCAACAGGTTGCACGCAGAAGCTGGAACAAGATCACAGCCGACCAGCTCGCGACCTCCCTGAGCATGAACCCTCCCACCAGCGCAACGAACCCAAGCTAGGGGGCCACCAACCTCGGGAAGTGGATCAGCAACTGCGCAGACGACCTCGCCCCTCTGAAGACCCCGCCTAGCAGACCCGGTAGCAAGAAAGCCCCATGGTTCACCGACGAACTCAAGAGCTCCAAGAAGAACTGCCGAGCCCTCAAGAGAACCTGGCGCATAGACCCAACACCGGACAACATGACTGCCCTCAAGCTCGCCACCCGAAAACACCACCAACTCATCCACGCCACCAAGAAAACCGCATTCAAGGAACGACTGGACAACAACGCACACAACAGCAAGGAACTCTTCAACATCGTTAAGGAGCTCTCCAACCCCAACGCCGGAAACAACGACATCACCCCTTCGCAAGACCTCTGCAACTCCCTCGCCTCCTACTTCCACAACAAGATCGAGGACATACACAACAGCTTCAGCACTCAACCGACGCTCGCCATGACCGAACCACCGCCTCCCACCACCACCCTCCACGCCTGGGCCCCGATCAGCACCGAAGACACCGTCCGCACGATGAACTCCATCCACTCCGGATCTCCTACTGACCCCTGCCCTCACCACGTTTAACAAGGCCGACGCTGTCATCGCACCCCACCTGCGGGACATCATCAACACCTCCTTCGACACCGCTATCTTCCCGGAGAGCTGGAAGCACGCCGAACTCAGCGCTCTACTAAAGAAGCCATCAGCCGACCCCACCGACCTCAAGAACTACCGCCCCATCTCGCTGCTCCAGTTTCCTGCAAAAGTCATCGAGAAGACCGTCAACAAGCAGCTGGCCGCCTTCCTCGAGACAAACGGATCCCTCGACCTCTCGCAGTCTGGTTTCCGGGCCAACCACAGCACCGAGACCTCCCTGATCGCAGCCACCGATGACATCCGAGCACTGCTTGACAACGGAGAAACAGCAGCCCTCATCCTCCTAGACCTCTCCGCGGCCTTCGACACTGTCTGCCACCGAACACTAGTGCAGCGACTCAGCAACGTCGGAATTCAGGAGAAGGCACTGGAGTGGATCATCTCCTTCCTAGCCGGAAGGACACAGAGAGTCCGCCTCCCCCCGCTCAGATCTGAAGCCACCGAAGTCATCTGCGGCGTCCCTCAAGGCTCCTCGCTCAGTCCAACCCTCTTCAACGTCTGCATGAGCCCCCTCGCAGACATCGCACGCCAGCACAACCTCAACATCATCTCCTACGCTGACGACACCCAGCTGATTCTCTCCCTCACCAACGACCCCGCCACCGCCAGAGCCAACCTTCACGAAGGGATGAAAGAGGTAGCCGAATCGATGAAGAACAGCCGCCTGAAGCTGAATTCGGACAAGATGGAAGTCCTCATCCTGGGATCCTCACCCTCCGCCTTGGACGACTCCTGGTGGCCCCCCGCCCTAGGCAGCGCACCCAAATCAACAGACCACGCACGCAACCTGGGCTTCATCCTGGACTCTTCCCTCTCCATGACCAGACAAGTCAACGCCGTCTCCTCGTCGTGCTTCAACATCCTGCGCATGCTACGTAAGATCTTCCGGTGGATCCCCACCGAGACCAGGAAGACGGTCACCCAGGCCCTCGTCACCAGCCGTCTGGACTACGGCAACTCCTTCTACGCCGGAACCACCGCCAAACTCCAGAAGAGACTCCAGCGGATCCAGAACGCCTCAGCACGACTCATCCTGGACATCCCCCGTCGCAGCCACATCTCCGGACACCTGAGAGACCTGCACTGGCTCCCGGTCAACAAGAGAATCACCTTCCGACTCCTCACCCACGCATACAATGCCCTACACAACCTAGGCCCAGGATACCTCAACAGCCGCCTCAACTTCTACGCTCCCAAACGCCAGCTTCGATCGACCGGCCACGCCCTCGCCGCCGTCCCCCGCATCCGAAGAGCCACCACAGGGGGACGTCCTTCTCCTACCTCGCCGCCAAGACATGGAACTCCCTCCCGACCCACCTCCGCCTGACCCAGGACCACCTCGCCTTCAGGAAGCAACTCAAGACCTGGCTGTTCGAGCAGTAGTGGACCCCCCTCCCCTAGCGCCTTGAGACCCTCTGGGTGAGTAGTGCGCTATATAAATGCATTGATTGATTGATTGATTGATGTTGTACTGTTGAACACTGAAACGGCAGTGGCAGCCTCAGCGTGCTGAACTTTTAAACACGGGCCTGGAAGTGGCAGCCTCCGCATTTTGTATTGTTGAAAACTGGCCCGGCAGTAGCAGCCTCCGGGTGCTGAACTGTTGAACACTGACCCGGAAGTGGCAGTCTCAGCATGTTGTACTGTTGAATCCAGGTCCGGAAGTGCCAGCCTCAGCGTGCTGTACTGTTGACCACGGGCCCGGAAGAGCAGCCTCAGCGTGCTGTACTGTTGAACACAGATCCGGAAGTGGCTGCCTCCGCGTGCTGAACCGTTGAGCACGTGCCCGGATGGGTTCTCTCTGCAGTCTGTCTCTGCCCAGCTGATGTAAGAAGGATAGTGGGTACTGCTTCCTGTTCTGCAGTACAATGCAACTATTCCAAAAAACTTGCAAAGGGCCCGATGGCATCCGACTAAGTTCACTAGTCTGTAGCCTTTGGAGGATCAACCCCCAAACTTCCAAGAAAGAGTCGCAGAGCAGCATTGCTGTCCTACAGTCTATTGTGCAGCAAAATGCCTCCATGGCAATGCTCTGTTCTGGGGCCACCCAGGCTCCACTCTTCCTCCCTAGGGGAACCCTACTTATTTATTTATTTATTTATTTTATGCGCTTTTTAAAGCGCGAAAATACCCTTGCGGGTGTCTCGGCGCTAGCGTAACAGAACTCTCTCTTGTGAAGAAAAAATGGTAATTTATGCTGAAAACAACCAAGTCTTAAGTTTCTTTCTGAAAGTAAGAAGCGTGGGAGCAGTTTTAATATGGAGTGGTAACGTATTCCAAAGTTTGGCTGTCGATATGGTAAAACATCTGTCTCCCCAATTGGTCTTTCTTGTGCGTGGAACCTTCAACAGATGGGCTGTTGATGAGCGTACAGTTCTTGAATGCTCAAGCGGGCAGAAAGCTTTTTCTAGGAATAGTGGGCCTAGATTATTGATGGCTTTATAGGCTATGCATAAAGCCTTGAACTTGATCCGACTCCTAACTGGGAGCCAACGCAACTGTCTAATGTAGGGGGAAGTGGATTTGAATTTGGGAATGGTTAATAGAATCCTGGCCGAGGCGTTTTGCACCGTCTGTAGTCTGTTGAGGACCTTTTCTTGGGCGTTCAGTAGGAGAGCGTTGCAATAGTCTGTTCTCGAGAACACCAGGGTGCTAATTAGAGTTTTCCCCGCAGACGGTGGTAGGTATGGAAGTCGTTTTTTAATCCTTTTTAGAATATAAAAGGATGAGGATACCACTGAGTTGGCATGTTGGAGGAAGGTCATCTTGTTGTCAAATATGACTCCCAGATTACGTACCTTGACTACCGGTTGGGGAGGCGCTCCCATCTGAGGTGGCCACCACTGGGGGGACCAGATAGGTTGCAAGTTACCGAATGTCATCACCTCTGTCTTATCAGAGTTTAGTTTCAGACAGTTAGATGACATCCAGGAACTTATTGCCTTCATTCCCTCTTGAAAGTTGGCCGCGACTGAGATGCCGTCGTTGTATACCGATAACACCAGTTGGGTGTCGTCCGCATAGGTTGTTAGGGCAATTCCATAAGATTTTATAACCCTCGCTAAGTCCGAAACATAAATGTTAAAAAGCGTCGGACTTAGCGAGGAGCCTTGTGGTACTCCGCAAGGGAGAGAAAAGGTCTGGGAGGTGTAATTGCCCAGCTTAACTGTCTGAGGACGATTGGCTAAGAACGAGACAAGGAGTTCTTTAGCTTTGCTTTTTATTCCTAAGGCCGAGACACGGTCCATCAAGGTGACATGATCGACCGTGTCAAAAGCTGCGGAGAGATCCAAAAGTATTAATACCGCAGATCCTCCCCTATCCATTGTGGTCCTTATCTCATCTGCTGCTTTGAGTAGCGCTGTCTCCGTTCCGTGACCTTGTCTAAACCCAAATTGGGTGTCGTCAAGTAGATTGTTGTCATTAATAAATTTCGAAAGTTGCGTGTTCATGATTTGTTCGAAAATCTTTGCTGGGAAGGGAGGACAGGCAATAGGTCTGTAGCTGGCGGGAAGAAGAGGGTCCAAAGTGAGCTTTTTTAAAAGTGGCTTGATAATAGCCTCCTTCCAAACAGATGGATAGGTGCCTGTTAGGAACATTGCATTACAGATTGTGGTCAGAGCAGGAGAAATAGCTTCCGGGATGAGATTCAGGATAGCAGGAGGACACGGGTCAAGAGGAGACCCCGATTTGGTGCAGGTAACAAGATGTTGAATATGTTCCTGAGTGGTCGCTTCGAAGGCTAAAAAGTTTGGTGAGTTATTGATAGGGGGTGCCTTAGGGATAGGAGAAGGAGAGGAATGAGAAAAGGTCGAAAAGATGGAACTAACTTTATCCTCGAAGAATTTGGCCAAAGAATCCGAGAGAGACTGAGATCCTTCTAAGCGCGGAGCAGGGGGGTTGGACAAATGAGTGACCACCTGAAATAATTCCCCTACCGAGTTTTTCGCCTGGTTGATTTGGGAAGTGTAATAAAGGGTTTTTTCTGATGCAATGAGTTTTTTATAGTTGGAGAGGGCGCTTTTGTAAATCATTTTATCGGCAGGGCTGAAATGGCGGCGCCAGTGTCTTTCTAGGTTCCTGCAGTATTGTCTCTGTTTTCGTAAGGGTTCCATGAACCACTGGGCTGAGGGGAGTTTTCTACTGCGGTGGGAAGTTTTGATCGGAGCTAACTTATTACAGGCTGTGTTTAGATTGCTCAGATAATTGGAGGACGCTAATGCAGGATCCTGTTCGTTAGGGATAGTACTATCACGCATCATCTCCGCTAGATGGTCAAGGCTGATATGTTTCCAATCTCTAAAAGAGACTGGGGTCGAAGATGTGGAAGAGAGTTTGATGGAGTTAATTTTGATAGAGAAGCAGACAGCTGCATGATCCGTCCAGATCAGGAGAATTACCTGGGTAACAGATATATGCGGGTTGCTGGTGAATAGTCCATCTAAGGTATGTCCCGCTTGATGAGTAGGTTCTTTTACCATTTGCAGAAGACCGGCTGCCGCTAAATCGTTAATTAACAGTGATGTGTCAGGGTCATTGAGAGCTTCAAGGTGAAAATTAAAATCTCCCAATAAGGTGAAATGTGGGGATCCTACCGAGGCCTCAATCAGATTGCCTATATTCATAAGGAACTTCGATCTAGACCCAGGAGGGCGATAGATTAACATACCCTTGAATGATATTTTACCAGAGAGGCCAATGGTGAAGAGAAAAGACTCACACTCAGAATATTTTGAATCAGCAATTGTGAGTTTAAGGTGGTCTTTATAAATGATTGCTATACCTCCCCCCCTTTTTAGGTCTCGGAACTACGAACAGATTGCAAAGCAATCTGTCGTTCCGAGACTCTATTGCAATCATTCTGGCTTTCAAGGAGTCAAGGGAGACAGACAAGTGAGGTGCACGCGCAACCTTGGAACTGGGATCAGGTCACGCGCGCTTCCTGTCTCCCATGGCTCCTTGGAAGCAGACTCACACGCACGCACACACATACAGACCCCCCCCCCTCGCCGCACATACACACACTCACATACACACACTCACACACACATACAGAACATCCCCCCCTTGCTGCAGCGCATGCGCACACACAAAGAGACACCCCACCTTCCTACCTCGTCTCGGCGTGTCTTTGCGCTCCATGGTGACGTTCGCCAAATGAGGGTGAGCACTGGACAGACTGTCTTGCACAAGGACGGGCAGGTGCACAGTCGTCAACAGGCCCCCAACAAGTCTCCGAGCACCTAAGGAGGGGCACCCTCGTTCAACAGGACACACCGGCTTGCCCCAGGTGCGTGCCGTCCCTGCCTCTCAGAATGCGTGCTAGTGCTCGCGCGCAGCCGCCGTTCACGGCTGTACGTTTTTGTGTCCCATAAAATGTGTCCTTCGAATATATTTGATTTAACGTTGCCACTAACGGGTTATGCTTTTTGGGTATTGAATGTATTTTTGTTTAATTTCACCACTTCATTCGTCTATAAACATGCGCTACTCCCCTTTGTCACTTGGGTCAGAGAAAAAAATAAAGATAATGTTTTGGTATTTTGGAAATGCCAAGTGCTAAGTGATTACGCCAACTCCATTTTGTACATTAATGCATCGTTGTGGTTACCGGTTCTATTATCACTTCAGCGTTTTCATATCGAGTCTTTTGTGGTAGTTTCGTCAACTTCTTTAAATTAGGGTCATTTTAAGAATGTGGGGGTCCTCGAACAAGAACTATACTTGGGCGTGGCTGTTCAGTTCAACTGTTTTATTTATACTGTTTTATTTATTCTAATGCAAGTAGCATGGTGCTAAACAACATTGAATTTTATGCGAAATGTAGTGACGCAGTAATCTATACACAGGAACTATAAACGTCCCTTTCCCGGAGGTGCCGTGCGGGGTTTAAGGCTTGGAACGTGTGCCCTCTGGGCAAACTTGCCCATTTATGTAAAAGCCTGAGCTGTAACTTATCAAATATTTTACTTTGCGCACCCTCGTCCCCTTGCTTTACCCAGAAGTACATAGGGGCTTATTTACAAGCCCCTTGCTCTGCCAGTGCGCCACTTTTAATTATGGGAAAAAGTGACTCAACGGTGGCGCAAGGGGCTTGTAAAAAGCCCCATAGTGTATATGTTTATACATTTTCGACTTGTTGTAGGATGCTAACCCACTTAGTGCAGATGAACCATAACCACTTAAGAAGATGTAGACAAAATCCTTCACATTCAATGTATTTTCCATATACTATGGCTTGCATAGTCTGATAATTACATTAGAAAAATTGGGCGTACTTTTCTGTATTTTCATCCGTTTGACCCAGCGTGCACGCGGTCGCACTTCCTTTTACATGGAAGACAGTAAAATGTCTTGCATCCCCACCACCACTGCCATGCAAACACGCACACCACCACAGACACCATCAGCTGAGTGCAGAGTGCTGAGTAGTGAGTAGTGAGTTTGCAGAGTAGTGAGTGCAGAGTAGTGAGTAGTGAGTGCAGAGTAGTGAGTGCAGAGTAGTGAGTGCAGAGTAGTGAGTGCAGAGTAGTGAGTAGTGAGTGCAGAGTAGTGAGTGCACAGTAGTGAGTAGTGAGTGCAGACTAGTGAGTAGTGAGTGCAGAGTAGTGAGTGCAGAGTAGTGAGTAGTGAGTGCAGAGTAGTGAGTGCAGAGTAGTGAGTAGTGAGTAGTGAGTGCAGAGTAGTGAGTGCAGAGTAGTGAGTGCAGAGTAGTGAGTAGTGAGTGCAGAGTAGTGAGTAGTGAGTGCAGAGTAGTGAGTGCAGAGTAGTGAGTGCAGAGTAGTGAGTGGTGAGTAGTGAGTGCAGAGTAGTGAGTGGTGAGTAGTGAGTGGTGAGTAGTGAGTGCAGAGTAGTGAGTGCAGAGTAGTGAGTAGTGAGTGCAGAGTAGTGAGTGCAGAGTAGTGAGTAGTGAGTGCAGAGTAGTGAGTAGTGAGTGCAGAGTAGTGAGTGCAGAGTAGTGAGTGTAGAGTAGTGAGTGCAGAGTAGTGAGTGCAGAGTAGTGAGTAGTGAGTGCAGAGTAGTGAGTGCACAGTAGTGAGTAGTGAGTGCAGACTAGTGAGTAGTGAGTGCAGAGTAGTGAGTGCAGAGTAGTGAGTAGTGAGTGCAGAGTAGTGAGTGCAGAGTAGTGAGTAGTGAGTAGTGAGTGCAGAGTAGTGAGTGCAGAGTAGTGAGTGCAGAGTAGTGAGTGCACAGTAGTGAGTAGTGAGTGCAGACTAGTGAGTAGTGAGTGCAGAGTAGTGAGTGCAGAGTAGTGAGTAGGGAGTGCAGAGTAGTGAGTGCAGAGTAGTGAGTGCAGAGTAGTGAGTGCAGAGTAGTGAGTAGTGAGTGCAGAGTAGTGAGTGCAGAGTAGTGAGTAGTGAGTGCAGAGTAGTGAGTAGTGAGTGCAGAGTAGTGAGTAGTGAGTGCTGAGTAGTGAGTGCAGAGTAGTGAGTGCACAGTAGTGAGTAGTGAGTGCAGACTAGTGAGTAGTGAGTGCAGAGTAGTGAGTGCAGAGTAGTGAGTAGGGAGTGCAGAGTAGTGAGTGCAGAGTAGTGAGTGCAGAGTAGTGAGTAGTGAGTAGTGAGTAGTGAGTGCAGAGTAGTGAGTGCAGAGTAGTGAGTGCAGAGTAGTGAGTAGTGAGTAGTGAGTAGTGAGTGCAGAGTAGTGAGTGCAGAGTAGTGAGTAGTGAGTAGTGAGTGCAGAGTAGTGAGTGCAGAGTAGTGAGTGCAGAGTAGTGAGTGCAGAGTAGTGAGTAGTGAGTGCAGAGTAGTGAGTGCAGAGTAGTGAGTGCAGAGTAGTGAGTGCAGAGTAGTGAGTAGTGAGTCCAGAGTAGTGAGTGCAGAGTAGTGAGTGCAGAGTAGTGAGTAGTGAGTGCTGAGTAGTGAGTGCAGAGTAGTGAGTATAGAGTAGTGAGTGCAGAGTAGTGAGTAGTGAGTGCAGAGTAGTGAGTGCAGAGTAGTGAGTAGTGAGTGCAGAGTAGTGAATAGTGAGTGCACAGTAGTGAGTGCAGAGTTGTGAGTGCAGAGTAGTGAGTAGTGAGTGCAGAGTAGTGAGTGCACAGTAGTGAGTAGTGAGTGCACAGTAGTGAGTAGTGAGTGCAGAGTAGTGAGTGCAGAGTAGTGAGTGCAGAGTAGTGAGTGCAGAGTAGTGAGTAGTGAGTCCAGAGTAGTGAGTGCAGAGTAGTGAGTAGTGAGTGCAGAGTAGTGAGTAGTGAGTGCTGAGTAGTGAGTGCAGAGTAGTGAGTATAGAGTAGTGAGTGCAGAGTAGTGAGTAGTGAGTGCAGAGTAGTGAGTAGTGAGTGCAGAGTAGTGAGTAGTGAGTGCAGAGTAGTGAATAGTGAGTGCACAGTAGTGAGTGCACAGTAGTGAGTGCAGAGTCGTGAGTGCAGAGTCGTGAGTGCAGAGTCGTGAGTGCAGAGTAGTGAGTGCAGAGTAGTGAGTGCAGAGTGGGGAGTGCAGAGTAGTGAGTAGTGAGTGCACAGTAGTGAGTGCAGAGTAGTGAGTGCAGAGTAGTGAGTGCAGAGTAGTGAGTGCAGAGTAGTGAGTGAGTGCACAGTAGTGAGTGAGTGCACAGTAGTGAGTGAGTGCACAGTAGTGAGTGCACAGTAGTGAGTAGTGAGTGCACAGTAGTGAGTGAGTGCACAGTAGTGAGTGCACAGTAGTGAGTAGTGAGTGCACAGTAGTGAGTGCACAGTAGTGAGTAGTGAGTGCAGAGTAGTGAGTAGTGAGTGCAGAGTAGTGAGTAGTGAGTGCACAGTAGTGAGTGCACAGTAGTGAGTGCAGAGTAGTGAGTAGTGAGTGCAGAGCAGTGAGTGCAGAGCAGTGAGTGCAGAGCAGTGAGTGCAGAGCAGTGAGTGCAGAGTAGTGAGTGTGCAGGGTGAACGATTCCAATCCATACCACATAATTCCATTACACACCACATGCATACACTCCATAACACATGGCTAAAAGACATTGCCATTTACAATGCCATTAGCTCTAACTCAAATAAATCCGAGACCTATTGCATTTCCAATGCTTGTTTTTAGGTCTATCCAGTCTGCATACACAGTAGTTTGTCGGGGTGGCTGCTCTAAAATCTGGCCCGGAGGATTCGTCCCCCCAAGTCTCCGTAATGAATAATAGATCCAGCTTATGTGCATCAATTAAATCGGATATTTCTAGTTTGTGTTTGGGAAGAGATCGCACATTTAATAGTGCTGCTAACACTTGTTGCGGGCCTGTCGTGGGGGGGGGTAGGAATATCCTCTGTACAAGTCGGACATTTGTGCGGGCCTATGATAGGATTGGAGTATTCAAATTGTAGTGGGGCATGAGGCATCTCTGCTACGTGTCTGAGGTTTAGTAGTTGGGCGGAGGTGTAGGTGCATCCCGCCATATTGAGCCCCGGGCTTGACACCGATGACACAGGGAGGGTGGCCCTAGGCCCGTCCTCGGCGCTGACGAGCGCAGACGAGCTTGCCTTATGCGCGCCTTTGGCGCACAATCGTCGCGCCCGCTGCGCTCGTCCGCTGCGCTTCCGATTCCTGAGCATAATTTATGATACAGGAATGGTAACGAGGCGGGGGGCCTTGGCTAGCGTGGGTGGGCGTGTCCGCTGCTCGGAAATGGCGGCGTTGTCAGAGCAACACTCGGCCGCAGCAGCCTTCAATCGGCTGGGCGGGGTGTCTGGAAATGAAGAGGCAATGGCCGGGGGTAAGTTCAATTAAAGGAACAAGTTATTACAATCATTTTTAAAACAAGTACAAAACTCCCGGCTTTTCGCCTCAGGAGTGAGTTCTGTGAACGCGGCGCTCGCAGTCAGCGCGTGTTCTTGTAGTTTGGCGGGGGTGGCGTGGCCAGCGTGGGTGGGCGTGTCCGCTGCTCGGGAATGGCGGCGTTGTCAGAGCAACACTCGGCCGCAGCAGCCTTCAATCGGCTGGGCGGGGTGTCTGGAAATGACGAGGCAATGGCTGGGGATAAGTTCAATTAAAGGAACAAGTTATCACAATAATTTTTAAAACAAGTACAAAACTCCCGGCTTTTCGCCTCAGGAGTGAGTTCTGTGAACGCTGCGCTCGCCAGTCAGCGTGCGTTCTTGTAGTTTGGTGGGGGGGCGTGGCCAGCGTGGGTGCCATGACGTGCCATGACATACCTCATCTAGAGCTGATGAAATATGACCACATCAGACCCAACCCCAACGAAAGTCCACTGGCTCCACTAGATGGTCGACAGTACCTGCAGGTAAGCTGCATCATTAAGCAAGCACAGGCAAAGCCAATAGACCTCGTTTATGTAAGATAGAACTATTGACTTTGTCAATGTGTTTTAGCCAGTAATTTAGAAGAACAGGTACTGTCCGATACTGAGTGCCTGCATTTCTTTAATTTGAAAGAGAGAGTACCTGCACTTCTCAGCAGTGCTGCATTACATTTCATGGGAGAGTCCCCGAAGCAAAATGGTGCCTGCACTTCTATGTTTCCATTTAAAGCACAGGTTTTAGCCATCATGTAAAGCAACATGGCCGTGCAGCACAGTAAAAAGTAAGGTTATAAAAAAAATCTTTAATGTCATAGCATTTTCTTTTCTACCTTCGCTGTAAGCCATACTACATGGACACAGGTAAATTGCATTCGTTTCGCTGATTTAGGGAGAAAATCGAAAGCTGCGTTCAATAAATGAAATAAACTGGGCCTTCAGTCGCATTCAAAACATCTCAAGAGTCACTTGCCATCTGAAAGGCGCTAATGCAGTGAGGTTAGTTTGGCATCTTGGTACTTGTAGTGCCGCCTTTAAGGATATTAATGCAGAAAGTCAAGTTGTAAAATGTGTAGGAAAAAATAAACATGACTAAAAAAACTATTCTTACTTCACAGGGCACACCTCGTAATCTCTGCACATGGTGGTTTAAGTGTATACTGGTGTGAAGGTTAGTTTCTCCGGAAGTAACTTCTGTAGCCAGATGAAGTTTGATGGAGAGACTTTTTTAGGTAGAAGCAAACATTGAGACCCCATCCATCCAGCAGTAAGACAAGGATAGCTGCCTTTCAGTTCAAACATTGCCCTGGCAACCTTCACCACATTCCAGAACCTGGAATCTGTGGCTGACAAGAAGAAAGGCAGAGGACACCACATCACCTTCCCCTCCATTAACAAACAGAAAATTATTTTTTTTAAAAACAGTATACAACTGAATTAACAAAAAACAAAAAAAAGAACATGCTGCTGAGTACAACATTACAAATTAAGCAACAAAGTCACGTAAGTAAAGGGGAGCACGCTTCAAACGTTCTGGTCTATCAAAGCTCCAACATTCTCAGTACTTTGTCTCTGTAACAGCTGAGAAGAATCACATGTGGAGTGGGGATATGAACCTTTTGCCACCCTGCTCAGATTCCATATCCTGTGGTCACTTGTCTGTATGGCATTCTTAAAAAGTTTAATCACACGAATGGGTTGACTGAACTAAGACATACCTGACCCCTTCCTTGGTAATCTAATTTCGATCCAGTCACCAACTTTTATAATAGTGTCCTTCACAGCCTTTCTTACATCATAACGAATTTTCCTCTCATTCATTTTGTTTCTTTCCCTATCTTTCCAACCATCAATGCTATCATCTTTCTAATCAATCGAAATCCTTTTAGATGACATCCAGGATGGAGTCTTCTCAACATTGGCTACTCTCCCTTTAAACAGGCGAAATGGAGCTACACCTGTTGAAGAATGAGGGGTGAAACGATATTCCCTCACTTTTTTACCGTAAATCAGTTTCTCAACAATCACCACAAAACCTAGCTTGTTGCAAAGATTCTTTAAGAACGTTTATAAAATCTCCACAACACCATTACTTTGTGGATGATATAAAGATTTCTTGTGAGTAATTCCTCTCAAGGTCAAAAAGTCTTCCATGACGTGAGATGTAAATTGGACCCCGTTATCTAACAGGATGATGCAAGGAAATCCCTCACGTTCAAAGAGTTCGTCTAAAAAATTCACCTCCACAGAGGACTCAACTGAATTAACAACCTTGATCACCGGCCATCGTAAATACATATCCAGACAGACTATGACGTAATGATCTTGTGAGTTTAACCAGTACAGGTCCCAAAATATCTATACAAATGTCCGACCAAAGGGCTGTAGCTTGATCCCTAATCCCCATGGGTGGAGTTCTGCACTTCAATGACTTATGACAATTCATACATCCCGCACATTCTCGAACAAGTCTTTCTACATAGATGTCCATTCCGGGCCACCAATATACTGCCCTTATCCTCTCTTTGGTTGTGGCGATACCAATGTGAGAGGCTTGAGCGTTCCTAACTATCTTTTCTCTTAAGGCAAGAGGTGGAATCAGTTTACTACCACGTAACAATACTCGATCTACAACTCACAAGTCATCTTTGACTTGCCAGAAACCCTTGAAGGTATTGTCACAATCTTTCTTCTCACGCCATGTTCCTTTAACCATGGTAATGACATTTTGTAAAATAGTATCAGCCCCAAGACCATTCTTCCATTCATCTTCCGTAATTATACCTTCAGTTATAATGAACACATTGACTCCCTCTTCTAGTTCTTCACCACCAAACCATTCAACATCCGCACACTTTTCCTCATTCTCAGTTCCCAGCCTAGAGAGACAGTCTGCTAAAACATTATTAGCTCCAGGAAGATGTGTGAGATCAAAATCAAATTCTTGAAGGGCTACCTACTACCCACTTACGTATCCGATGACTGACAAAATCAATGCCTTTTTTTGAAAATATCTCCTTAAGGGGTTTGTGGCCAGACAAGACTTTAAATTTCTTACCCCACAAAAATGTTTGTAGTTTCCGACCAGCCCAGAACACACCAAGAGCTTCCTTTTCTATAACTGAGTAATTACATTCGGCGCCTATTAAAGGTCTGGAGATAAACAAGATGTTTTTTTCAACTCCATCAATCTTCTGAAACAGGACAGCTCCTACTCCAGTGGAGCTGGCATCTGTCATTAGGTAAGAAGGCCTTACCTAATGGGTAAAGCTACTCAGAGAAGGAGCATTATTGAGCAGATTTTCAATATCTGTGAATTCCTTTTCACAAACTTCGGACCACTCAAACTCCCACCCCTTTTTTAACAAAGATCTAAGTGCCAAAGTCCTCCCAGCAATTTTTGGAACAAATTTATGGTACAACTCAGCCATACCTAAGAATTTAATAAGTTCATCCTTAGTAGAAGGTGAACGCAACTTGATTATAGAGTTAATCAGACCTGACTTCAGTCTAATACCTTCTGCTGAAATGAAATCACTAAGATACTTAATCTCCTTTACATTAAACTTACATTTATCAGCTCAAAGGGTGAGACCAGCATCTTGAAGTTTACTTAGCACCTGTCTGAGTCTCATGTCATGGTCTTGTTCATTTGACGCAAAAATAAGCACGTCATCTTGATATAATTTTACTCCCTTCAGATTCCCAAGAATGTCCTCCATCACTCTCTGAAAGACAAAGGCAGCGGAGATTAAACCGAAGGGCATTCTCAGAAATCTAAAGGTGCCAAACGGCGTCACAAATGCAGTTAAATCCTGTGAGGAGGGATGTAACTTAACCTGGTGATAGGCCGAGGTCAAGTCTAAGGAGGAAAAGAACTCTGGTCTTGTCGTGATGGAGAGACTTTATTAGGTAGAAGAAAACATTGAGACCCCATCCATCCAGCAGTAAGACAAGGATAGCTGCCTTTCAGTTCAAACATTGCCCTGGCAACCTTCACCACATTCCAGAACCTGGAATATGTGGCTGACAAGAAGGAAGGCAGAGGACACCACAATTGGTACCCAATGTTTGGATGTATTGTGTCTATTTCCATCACAACTTTTAAAATTCTGATTGAAGCTTCCATATTTTGGCCATTCCTATTTGCTGAATATCCATTGAATACCCACAAAATCGAAATGTTGTGAAAATGAAATCACTGCCCGCCCAGGCGTTTAACTGTTATGACAATGGGAAAAAAGTACAGGGTCCAAATCTCTCCACCCACTAGCCTTCGCCGTGCTTCGCCAGTTTGGAGCAAGTGAGGGTTGTGGGAAAAGATTTTGAAGCAGTTTTTTGAAGGTAGAGTTTGGCTATGGAGGGTTCAAGGCATGATTGGATTACATTGAGAACAATTTTTCACCTGTGAGTAGTTTCTTAGCAGGGACTATTAGCTTCAGAGAAATACATGGAATACATTATTTTCTAGACATCTAAAGGGCGGGCTAGACAAGCACTCTTGGGTGCAGAATGTAGCATTTCATTTCTCCCATTGATCCCATTTGGAGGATGCAATTAGTATTGTACAGTGCTCCAAAAAATACATCTCAGCGGAAAGTCCTATGAGGATCAGGATTTCAGGACCCCAACTGCAACTGGCTGAGAGCTATTGATGGCTCAACTATCTCCATCAACCCAAACAACCTAATGCCGTGTTTACATGATTCTATATATAATGTTCATTTCTACCGCAGTCCCTGCCATACTCTGGGTCGGTGCCCACAGTGACCTGCTCTGCTGAGCTGGCCGGCAAGCGCTGTTGCCAGAGTGCGGCTGGGAAAGGACCCCTCGTGTGCGTGTATGTCATGGTCTGTACCACAGGTAAACGGATTTGTTTTCAGTATTTATAATATACACAAGCACATAGAATGCCAGCTGAGTGGCTCAATTTTAGGAGGAGCTGCAGAAGTCTAGAGTGCGAGAGGGACAGATGTGGAGGTACACTTTCACACACACGAGAGCTCCTTTCCCAGTCACACTCTATCCTTCTGCTACGCCTCCTAAAATTGAGCAACTCAGCTAGCATTTTATGCACTTATGTACATTAGAAATGCTGAAAACATCAGCAGACAAATCAGTTTACCTGACGGACAGACATGGACATACACGCACATGAGGGGTCCTTCCCAGCCGCACTCTGGCGACAGCGCTATAAATGTACAAACTGCACACTTCAGCCCCGCAGACCTGTCCGGTTTGTATTTCTACTTGAAGCAGATACTCAGAGGTACTGAGACTGTGTCCTACACAGTGCCAGGTCAGACCCTCTGAACAAGAACGACAAAGGAACGGGCTGCATCATAAGCCTAAGCAGTCCTTTGGCAAGAGAGTGAAAGAAGCTGCCCTAGACCAAAGAAACAAGTATTTGCAATGCAATAGGAGTCGCATTTATGCAAGACCTATTGCATTGCATCATGAATAATGGGGAGCGTGGGCGGGGGGCAGGAGGGAGAAGGGGACGAGAAGGCACCGACGAAATAGTGCTCACAGTCTAATACGTACCCTACCGTGTAACACTCAAAGTAGAGGGGCCAGTAACCATGGGGGGGGTACAAATGACGACATGGCCATAATAAGGAGGGACTAACGAGCCTCAAAATCAATCAGAAGGCAGCATTTATGAAAGGCAACGACATGAGCTAATGAAAAACATTGACGGAGAGTGGGCGGAGCTTCCACTCCATACTCCATTACTGTATGCCTTGCAGAGCGAGCAGCGCATGCGCGCTGCCGCTATAGGCTCGACCTAAAAAGTGAATGCGGTCCCCTCTGCCTGGAGCTATACCATTGGCTCTCTTAAACATGGGAGGACAAGGAGATTTGGGCAATCCAGTATACAGTCTCCTATCCAATAGAACAATTTCAATGGGGTACATCGTTCCGATATGAACTTCTAGGCAATATATTAAGGACCTAGAACATAGTGCGTCACTAGGAGTGTCTGCCCTCACCCACCTGAAGGTGACATGCTTCATCAACCGGGCCTGCTCCTCGTTGGGGTTGTGCTGCAAAACCCAATGGGCCCATTGACCTCTGGCATTGAGAGGTAGGTGAGTCGGCCACCATTGCGCTCTCAAGAAACGTTCGGAGACTGTTACATCCACAATCTCAAAGGGGCCGATCCTTAATATAGGAGGGTCACTGGTACTGAGAACCTATACCTAGGAGTGTAAGTTTGCCATCTGACCAATTTTCAAGGTATTTTTTTCACAGTGGTGGGGTCACACCTACACATTAGGATCCCCATTCTCCCTAAGCGATAAATATATATATGTGTGTGTGTGTATGTGTGTGTGTGTGTATATATATATATATATATATATATATATTCACTGAAAAAAACATAGGTTTTACAGACGTTAAAGTTCAGAATTAGCATTTTAAAAACCTTAGAAATTCACTGAAAAAAACATAGGTTTCAGGGACGTTCTAGTTAGTTGGACATTTGACTCATATGAAACCAGAGAAATTCGCCAGTTATAGTTAGTTGAGCTAACTATAACTTGCACGCCCGCAATGTTCTGCTGATGACATCAAATACTACATCACTCATGACAGGGTCAGTGACATCACTGATAACATCTCATATGACATCACTGATGACATCATCCAGCGAATGTGTGTTTCTGTAAAGTTCAAATATTTTTCATATATATCTATGCCAAGGTGTATTGAAGAATGAATGGATTTACAAGTGCCTGAATGGATTATTTAGTAGGTGCGTGACTGACTGTATAAGTGAGTGATTAAACTAATCTTACTGAATGCATGGGTTAGTGAATAAACTGTGTGAAAGACTGTATTAGTCTCTCAGTTGGTGTGTAAGCGGCTGCATGATTTGGTGAGTAGCTACATGGGTGTCTATATAGGTTATTGATTTGTTGTCTGAGTATCTGTATGGGTGCCTGAGTGTCTGTGTGGGTGGGGGTGTGGGTGACTCTGTGCATAGATGTCTGAGTGGGTGATTCACTAGTTGTATGGATTCAGAAGTGCATCTGTAAAGGGCTGTATGGGTGACTTAGTGTGTGTATGGGTGTGTTGGTGATTGAATGTCTCAGTGGAATATGTGTAAATAACTACATATGTTTTAAGGCAGTATATGTCAGTGTTGGAGTATATAAATGAGTATACATGAGAGTAGGCTATTTGAAGAGTGGGTGTATAAATCACTGTCTGCTTCTATCAGTGATTGCATATGACACTAAGTATGTCTTAGTATCTGCATAAATAAGTGATGTGGTGTGTGTATAAATAACTCAGTTAGTGTATATAACTGTATACAACTGTATACATGAGTAAATGAGTATGTAATTCATTCTTTGCAAGACTTACTAGGTGTGTGACTAAGTCTATGAATGAGTGGTAGAGTGTGACTGTATGTATAGGTGTATCAGTACATACTATAGTACTGTGTTGATGAGTAACTGTATTTATAAGACACTGGATGTGTGTATAGACCTAGGAAATAGTCGGTAGTATGTAGTATCTGGCATTCTTGTGTGTATGGTTTCAAAATCAGTAGTCTGTATTTTAGAGTGCGTGTATCATAGTTTATATTAGGGCATCAATATGTGCATCAGATTATCACGTGGAAGATGTTATCAGTGATATCATCAATGAGGTCATTGAAGATGTCATGAGCGATGTCATCAGTGATGTCACTGACCATGTCATGAGCGATGTAATATGTGACACCATCAGCAGTGCCTTGCTGGCGCCCGAGTTATAGTTAGCTCAACTAACTATAACTGGCGAATTTGTCTGGTTTTATATGAGCCAAATGTCCAACTAACTATAACGACCCTGAAAACTATGTTTTTTTCAGTGAATTTCGAATGTTTTTTAAATGCTAATTCCTAACTATGTACAATAAGTGGGCAACCCAATATACCCTGTAGGGTTCGGGCAAACGAGTGAACTGGTAGATGTACCTTCAAGGGATTTTACTACTAATTTTTTATATATTGATTTAAATGTAAACTTCCAGACCCCAATCAATGTTGGTCTAAATCCAAACGTACAAATAGTTGTTATTCATTTAAACTTTAAACAGTCACACTGTGTGATTGGACCAAAAAAGACAAGAACGGGTGTATGTAGAAAAATATAGATATTATTATTCAAAAACAGGGTACTCAGATAGCATATCGACAATGTTACAAGAAGTACATAATTTCAGAAATAAAACAACTTCATTGTAGCAATTGTGTGCGCCTTTCTTTTGTTATAACAAATATAAGGAAAAGAAAAGGCGTAGGTCGACGTTTCGGTCTCTAGAAATTGATTGCCGAGACCATCTTCAGGACAAAACGTAGATATACAGGAAGACCCCTTTTACAGTGTGTAGAGGGCTGATTATTGCTTGTAACAGTTCCAAACAGCGATTTCCAAATGGTCATTAATATATTAGACCTTATATAGTCTTGATGCAGTATTAGATTGTGAAAGGCGGGCTGTCCTTGGGCATAGTTGTTCAGGATATCTGAATTTTTTCAGGTTGTTTGCCGCACTTACCGTCCGATTTGCAAATGATCCCTCGCTTTAGTCGAGTGTTTTCAAATGTATCCTCCGCGACACAAAGTTGCCTTTCACAATCTAATACTGCATCAAGACTATATAAGGTCTAATATATTAATGACCATTTGGAAATCACTGTTTGGAACTGTGACAAGCAATAATCAGCCCTCTACAGACTGTAAAAGGGGTCTTCTTGTATATCTACGTTTTGTCCTGAAGATGGTCTCGGCAATCAATTTCTAGAGACCGAAACGTCGACCTACGCTTTTTCTTTTCCTTATATTTGTTATAACAAAAGAAAGGCGCACACAATTGCTACAATGAAGTTGTTTTATTTCTGAAATTATGTACTTCTTGTAACATTGTCGATATACTGTCTGAGTACCCTGTTTTTGAATAATATCTATATTTTCTACATACACCTGTTCTTGTCTTTTTTGGTCCGATCACACAGTGTGACTGTTTAAAGTTTAAATGAATAACAACTATTTGTACGTTTGGATTTAGACCAACATTGATTGGGGTCTGGAAGTTTATATTTAAATCAATATATACAAAAGTATTAGTAAAATCCCTTGAAGGTACCTCTACCCGTTCACACAATTCCTAACTATAACATCTGTAAAACCTATGGTTTTTTCAGTGAATTTCAAAGGTTTTTTAAATGTTAATTTCATATTTTAATATTTATAAAACATATAGTTTTTCTAATTGTTTTTCAATATATTGCAACTCTATTATCCTTTTTTTTTACTTTAAGAATTATGTAATGTTTTATATCTTCCCCCAAAAAATGCATATCAAACTAATTTTTTGTTGAGAAAAGTACAGTCCCGTACCGGTAGTCTACCAACCTCGATCAGCATGTTAATCCTATCCACCACATTAAAATGATGCGCATTTCGTATCCGACGGGTTTGTGACACCGCGTCCCGTGTAACAACATGTACGTATGAGGTCCGCCACCTGCTAATGTGGTATGCGACGGGTACGCACTACCAAGCGGCACGTTATGTCATGTACGAATGGGGTGGCACCCGCTGCTCGTTCCAAATGCGACGAATGCACGCTGCCACGCCCTGTGTTACGTCATAGACATACGATATCGCGCCGCATATGCCATTCCCTCATTTTTTTTTCTTTTTTTTGTCTCAAAACTATATCTAAATAACTTTAAAGTGTATATGAGAGCAAGCGATAATTAAAAATATTTTAAACAGTTATATATTTCTAAATGTAATAAACTTATATTATAGTAAATATATTTTCTCAAAATCACATCGGGTGCGATCTCATTGCGCACTGGCTGCGCGATTGCCATGTGACCATAAAAAAAACATTTCATTAGTTCATAACATTTCCCATTGTAACAGTTTGAAAACGCCACCCATTGTAGTCCATATCTGTACTGCATTTCATGAGACACACCTCTTCTGCTTAGAGAGCTTTGTTCTAAACTTTTTGCAATATACACATCTTACACTACACACAACAGGCAACCATCATTTTCATCAATATTCATGCTCTGTAAAGTAGCCTTTCACCTGTGATAGCATACACCTAAAAGTTACATTATCGAAATGTTCTCCAATACCAGAGGTAACATGGTTGCATACGCTGTCCACAGCACAATGTAATCTAGTATGGCCCAGAGACAGTATCATGCATAGATAATGAACACACGGACACAGATAAATAGTGGAAGTGGGTACGGGCATGTGCGCTCGACTCCTTTTTATTACCAGGGTGACGTATCCAGTGACGTCTGTGCTGGATGCGTGTAGGCTGAGTGTAAACCAGCCTTCAGGGAGTGGTTGCTGCTAGCATCAACTACAACAGTTATCATTGGATCACACACAGAGATTCAATATTAAAAGAATCGATAATTTGTGCTGCAGTAAGGTAGGGACAGTAGATGTGAAATAATACAGAAATAATTCTATTGTAAAAGAACCACAACTTGTGGTATACTGACACACTATCAATAGATCTGAAATAATACACAAAAAGATTATATCACAAACGCTCCATCAGTTCTAGTGCACTTCCATAGCCACATCAAAAGCATTCAGCATGTCCACAGCCAGCGATAATGCGTGCTGCAGACAGGCTGTACTAGGAGCAATATCTGTTACCATCAACACTGCATCATCTGCAATAGCGACTCAATCTGAATTGTGAACACTGCTGTCTGCAGTGTTGGCCACAGAGAGTGGTCAGCAACGACCCACAGCTACATAAGGTGACTTGAACTGCCCAGTGTGTCGTAAGCGAAGCAACAGAAAAGCGTGTACGGAGCCTGCATTGATACGTATGCATGGTGCAGACAGTAGGCACTAGAGCAATGTCTTTTCCTACAGGACTACCTCATCTACAATAGCGACTCGATCTCAATTGTGAATACTGCTGTCTGCAGTGTAGGCCAGGGTGAGTGGTCAGCAAGGGCCCGCAGCCACATGGCATTGACTTCAGCTCTACAGTTTCCAATATGCGAAGCAAAAAAACGTGTGTAGAGCCTGCAATGATGCGTATGAGTGGTGCAGACACAGCACACTGCAGCAATGTCTTTTCCTACAGTACTGCATCATCTACAATACCGGCTCAATGTCAAATGTGAACACTGAAGCCTGCAGTATAGGCCAGAGAGAGCCTTCAGCAACGGCCCACATCCACGTGGCATTGACTTGAGCTAAACAGTTTGCAATACGTGAAGCAAAAAAAAAACGTGTGCAGAGCCTGCAATGATGCATATGAGTGGTGCAGACAGTACGCACGGGAGCAATGTATTTTCCTACAAGAATACCTCATCTACAATATCAACTCGATCTCAATTGTGAACACTGCTGTCTGCAGTGTAGGCCAGAGAGAGCCTCAGCAAGGGTCCACAGCCACATACATTGACTTGAGCTCTACAGTTTGCAATACGCGAAGCAAAAGAAACGTGTGTAAAGCCTGCAATGATGCGAATGAGTAGTGCAGACAGTACGCACGGGAGCAATGTATTTTCCTACAAGACTACCTCATCTACAATATCAACTCGATCTCAATTGTGAACACTGCTGTCTGCAGTGTAGGCCAGAGAGAGCAGTCAGCAAGGGTCCACAGCCACATGCATTGACTTGAGCCCTACAGTTTGCAATACGCGAAGCAAAAAAAACGTGTGCAAAGCCTGCAATGATGCGAATGAGTGGTGCAGACAGAGAGCACTGGAGCAATGTTTTTTCCCACAGCACTGCATCATCTACAATACCACACAAAACGACCCAGCACCAGATTATGTCAATGCAAAGTAAACAAAATATTTGTACTGCAGTGACGTTGAATGACCGGAGGACAGGCTGACATTCGAGGGGCCGTACTTTCTGAGAATTCCACTAATGGACCAAACCATGGGTGTAGAAACACTGTGACATTGAGATAACAGGAAGATTAACCAAGTAATCACTGAGATAAGGAACCAACTGGTGTTCATGTGAAATATTATTCCTTGTTTCCTCTTTTATAATATTGATTATAGAAGTACCATAGGAACACTAGAAGACTGATGCTTACTACTTTTTTGTTGCAACATTACAACGCAGCCCTGAAGAAGTCCCAGGTGGGATGAAACGCGTTGGCGACAAGCAATTTTGCCATGTTTTAATGAATTTTTGAAAATAAAGAAATTATCAATCTACAATCAAGTCTCTGAAATTGCTCATTTTCAAAAAGCTATTCCTGTGATACAAGTATCTGTTACTGCAATACAAATATTTTGTTTACTTTGCATTGTCATAATCTGGTGCTGGGTCATTTTGTGTGTTAAAGTTAAAAGTGATCGGTGATCACTGAATTTGGGGATGTTTAAGGGTCAAATCCCCGACGCCAAGCACAGATAAATAATAAGGAATAATAAGGCTATACTCAGTAGTGTTTTGTAGTGCCGGTCTAGTATAGCTCTGACCCTGTTCTTTGATTTGTTGTGTGAATCATCTACAATACCGACTCAATGTCAAATGTGAACACTGAAGTCTGCAGTATAGGCCAGAGAAAGTGTTCAGCAAGGGCCCATAGCCACGTGCCATTGACTTGAGCTCTACAGTTTGCAATACGCGAAGCAAAAAAAAACTGTGTGCAGAGCCTGCAATGATGCATATGAGTGGTGCAGACAGTACACACTGGACCAATGACTTTTCCTAAAAGACTACCTCATCTACAATATCAACTTGATCTCAATTGTGAACACTGCTATCTACAGTGTAGGCCACAGAGAGCAGTCAGCAAGGGCCCACAGCCACATGGCATTGACTTGAGCTCTACAGTTTGCAATACGTGAAGCAAAAAAAAGTGTGCACAGCCTGCAGTGATGCATATGTGTGGTGCAGACAGTACGCACTAGAGAAATGTCTTTTCCTACAGGACTACCTCATCTACAATAACGATTCGATCTCAATTGTGAACACTGCTGTCTGCAGTGTAGGTCAGAGAGAGCAGTCAGCAAGGGCCCACAGCCACATGGCATTGACTTGAACTATACAGTTTGCAACACCCGAAGCAAAAAACTGTGTGCAAAGCCTGCAATGATGTGTATGAGTGGTGTAGACAGAGCGCACTGGAGCAATGTTTTTTCCTACCAAACTGCATCATCTACAATACCGACTCAATGTCAAATGTGAATACTGGCCAGAGAGAGCGTTCAGCAAGGGCCCACAGCCATGTGGCATTGACTTGATCTCTATACGCAAAGCAAAGAAAACGTGTGTGGAGCCTGCAATGATGCGTATATGTGGTGCAGACAGAGCACACTACAGCAATCTCTTCTCTTACAGAATTGCATAATCTACAATAGCGACTCAATCTGAATTGTGAACACTACTGTCTGCATTGTTAATTGAACGCAGTACTCACACACACAACCATCAATACTTTTTCTCACTCCCTCTTTACAAAATACAACAACATAAATTACATAAAACTCTATGTGGAACTGTGGGCTGGGCGGACCGGAATAACAGGCTGGGAGGCCGAATGTAGTGAGCTATGGTTAAGGATTTATTCGATAATGCACACAAAGTCTTGTTCAACAGAGGTACAGGAAAAGAATTCCGGAGGGAAGCTCTCAGCCGGGAGAGTTCTGATGCAGGGTAGATGTCTTGGTTGTGGTCCTCTGCGGGGCTGTTGTCATCAGGGTACGGCCGGGTGATGGGTCTCCTCGGAGATATGTAAGGGAGAGAGAGTACAGGGGTTAGTCCCGTCCAGTAAGGACTACTGAGTACTTCCACCTTCACCGGGGAGTGAATGGGCCAGGAAATGAACGTGGGGAAGGTGGGAAGGGTAGGAGGGGATAAGACCAATAAGCAAGCGGGAGGGGTAGTGTGATTGAAGGTGTCTGGGATAAGTGCGAGGTTATATACACAGTGCTCGTGATACTTCTCTTATTAACTAAGGCTAGTGCAGGGTGCTCGTGAGGCTTTATATACAAGACTTCCAGTTATTTACAATATTTACACTAAGGGACACGGAGAAGGATAGAGTATACTCACGTGCTCCGCCGCAACTCTCATCCAAGTTGCGGCCGCTCTCCAGCCACCTCCGGAGGTCGCCACCAGTCCTCCGTCCACAGGCCCTCTTCCTCGTTCTCCTCTCCGCTTTCCGCCTTCTCTCCGATCTCCTCCTTCTTTCCGCTCTCCGTCGGGGGTCCCGCGCCGTTCGCTGTCTCCTGCCACGAGTCCGCTGGGCTGAACGATGTTTCCTCTGTCCTCCCGACTTTTCTATGTTCCCGGCGGACTGCAGTGGACGTGCTTCCGGTTCCGGATGGGTCGGGTTCCGGGTCGCCTGCAGGGGTTTCACTTCCGGTATTCCGTTTCTCTGTTTCCGGGTCTTCGTGGGTTAGCGGATCCTGTGGGCGAAGAGAGGAAGTCCGATGACCAAGGGACGCTGTTCGTCCCGGTGTGGGGGTGTGGGACCCCTGACTAGACCGCCCTTCCGACGAGGTAGGGACTAATGTTTTTCCACACTCTACAATAAATACATCAAAACAATTCGAATTGGGATTTCGTCTGTCCACAGTCTACACTAATCACTGTTTTTCAACTTGCAAGATGAATTTGGTCATTTTACTAAACCTATAACTCATCTAAAAAACTTCTTCAAGCAAGTAAACTATAGCCTTATAGCCCACCGTAGCAGGCTATACCGGCTATTAAAGGCCCTCTCCAGCATTAAAGGCCCAAGCCAAAGGCGATGGCCTTTTACAAGGGAGAGGGACTTTAATAGCCACTATAGCCCAGCTACAAAGGGCTTTAAGGCTATTTGAAGATTCTGCCACTAGAGGGTAGAATGTTCTAACAAATAAAGCAAAGCGTTAAGAGAGAGCAAGGGGATTGGAATCCCTTCAGGTTCCCTGAAGCATTTCTTCACAGCCAGAGCTGTGAACAAAAAAACTTTGCAATGTTGGTGCTCCAGGCTTATACAAGCCATTATAAGAATGGAGCTACTCTATTGTTTTCAATGGAGCTCCCACCATTTCAATGTTCTAATAAAACAATATTGTATATGTTTCAATATACGTTCTAATTACTTAACTACTGGATTCTGTAATTAAACAATCACCACTCAATATAAATTGTGATCCCTGCGAACCGCAGTCTAGACCAGATGCAGTGGTCATTAACACCTCCCAGCCACATACCGTTCGATTTGAAAGCACGGAGTTGGTTGCACCTTGAGGTACTGGGTTTTCTCGGAACCGATACTATTACAAAAACCCAGCGGTGTCAGGGCAACACCCAAAGACCCCGGATTCCCCTGTCTTGGCAAACAGAGACACGGGATACTTCTCGATGACGTCAAAGACCAAAGTTTATTGGTTGAAACCAGGGACAGAGGTCTACGAAGTACACAAGGGTAGTTCGACAGAGACTGCACCAACTCAATGAACAAAACCCGGTCTTTTATGCCAAAAATTACGCTTCTGGCAACATCACAATTTGCATTCGGTGCATACAAAACGAACCAATGAACAAGTAGCATTTCTAAAAGTATTGAATCACGATAGTCAAAGTTAATCCCACTTTCCGTTGTCCAGCCCACCAAAACGATCGCACACATGTTAGTTTCCTGTTCGATCAGGCCGGACAAACCTATCATAAAACCTTCAACCCAGATAGATGAACATGTCGTAAAGGAAAGGCAGAAACAGATGGAAAGGAGATAGAGGAGTGGGAACGGTGGGCCATAAAATTGGACCACGTCCTGTTCTTTGATCTTTATCAGTGCAGCTGCTGGACAAGGAACTGGCTCAGCAGGATTCGCCCCAGGCGAGGAGTCAGTTCGGCCAGGTCAACCAGGAGTCAGCTAAGGTGTACGTGTCAAGGACTCGTTCGGCCACGATCATAGGGCCTATGTTAGGGCAACCATACAAGATGGCTGCCACTTTACAAAATGGAACCCCAGGGTTCAAACTAAATCCTCAAAAACAGAGTGTTCTCCTATATCGATTCATACGAAAACACTCAGACACGTTAGACTCGTCATTTGCGGTCTGCTGACACCAAAATCGTCCATTTCCGACGACCTTTATAAATCGGGTTTCAGCACTATCGAACCCAATTCGGAATCACGGAACCACAGACCCTCCTTTTGCCCTATCATAGGCAATAAACCCAGACCCATTTTAATCTGAATCCGGATCTATATTCATCAGGTCATCAATATGCTGTTGTAGCATCATCTTATTACTATGCATCTCTCTCCGGACAGGCTTTCGTACGCACAAAGTAGCACAAAGGCCACAAATAGCCGGAGCGCACTGTACACAGAGACAAAACACAAACAGAATCGCCAAAACCGCACCAATGACCTTCAGAATCTTCCAACCCCAAGTGGATATCAATCCCCATAACCAGCCCATCAAAGACCAATCCCCTTTGTCCAGATGGACAGAATCGGAGATTTTGTGCAGTTTCGAAATGGCCTGGAAGACTGACGGAGCATTATCTGGAATAAAAACGCAGCAGCTCGATTGAATCAATCTACAAACTCCCCCTCAATCTGCTAGAATAACGTCTAGGGCAACTCTATTCTGAAGTGTCATAAGTCTATCCGACTGGAGCTCAATAGTCAGGTTACCAAGGGCACCGGCAGTCTCAACTATGGTGGGCTCAACCACTCTCGTAAGCTGACGAATATTCCTACTGTTAGCCATAGGTCCCCAGAACGGCAGAAAACCCTTAAAGAAATCACCCAATTCTTGTCCTGCAGTGTCTTCTTGGCTAAAGACACCTCTAGCAATTCTCGTTCTGTGATAATCTGCCGCAGCTGTATAAGTGGGGGGTAACAGAAAGGAAACAAAACATGTGCCCGAAAAGTCATGGGGCAACCATGTGTATGCTTTGTCGTAGCAAACAAAGTAGGTACCCTTGGCAGCTAAGAACGCTGGGGAAGACTGAGACGGAAACACGTAAGTCTCAGCGCAAACGCTCTTCCCTAACTGAGCTTTCGGATTCTTACCGTTGCCCTGCAGACAATAGTAACCCTTATGGGGCACTATCCAGATCGGTAGAGGACTTTTCGCACGCTGGTTAATACTCAGACTTACTCCATATCCATTTACGCTCCAACCACTATATGGTTGCCTCTCGTTTTTCGGAATAGTCTCTACTGCATTAGTCCCTTGAATCATGTCGACTATGCCTCTAGCTATAGGACTATTCTTCGGATTATCTCTCGGTGAACGTAAGGGATCAACACTGTGGGCATGTATGAACATGGTTCTGTAAGCTCGGATCGAACCATTCAAACTAAAGGGCAAAACCAAATAAGGAATTCTTTTATCAGTTGTATGAGGCATCAAACCACAAATCCAGCAGTTCGTTGTATTGATCACTAACTGGTGCTGGTGTAAAAGCTGTATGAAGGAATTGTTAGCAAACTCCTTACGTCTGACTACCTCATATACAGGCAAAGGGTGAAAAGAATGAGAGGAAATAGTAGGTGAAGGTGTAGGTTGCACAGTGGAATTAAACGTCATTTCAAAAACAAATGCTACGTAACCAATTATAAAAATCACAAAACTCAGTAGCAAAAGTATGCACGGAATCAAAAAACATTTCTTCGACATTATTTTGCAAATACGATTTCTAAAAGTCAGTGTCTGCACAGGTCTCTCCAACTCAAAGAAATCCATCCTAAACTAAAGTTGCTGCCCGCAGTGGTTGGTTGATTCTGCTTGAGAGGGCCTCCGCTGAACCCAGGAAGACTGCCTCGGACCAACAGAACCCAAGACCTAGTGTCTCAGGCTTGCACTTCCAAGACTGGTAGCAACCGCGACCCTAGCAGCAGGAACCGGATGGCAGTTCAGAAAAACAAAAATACGTAGATCCTTGGTGGAGAGTTAACCTGCAAACAGTAAACAAAAATCAACTTTATTAAGCATTATTTGTCCTTAATTCTCGATCTCAAATTGTATCTGTCTCATCCAGGTACTTCTTGATCGGTGAACAAAAGATGAGGCTCGGTAGTGTCCAACCGCTTTGCAGAAGGTATTGATGCTTGCAAAAGACGATCACTTTCCAACTCCGAATTAGTACCAATCAAACGGGCATCACTGAATGTGACAAATTTCGGCACTGATTCGGTCTCAGAGTCTGCAAGACCGTCTTGAACCCACTTGTCATACGGCAAATGTAAGGGTGCTTTCTTCGTGTGGCACCCGTGAATCCAGTGACGCTTGCCACGTACTCGCACCGCAGATCTCGTCGATAAGAGGACCTGGTAAGGTCCAATCCAGCGGGGCTGATTATTCTTCGTTCTCTGGAAGTTCCTGAAAAAAACCCAAGAGCCGGGTTCTATCACGTGACCTGGATCTTCTGTAGCTTGTGGCAAGGAATTATATACCTGTTGGCGTAAAACACTCATTTTAGTTGTCAATTCACGCAAATAATCAAGCAAAACAGGGTATTCAAGGTCACTAAATCTAGTCGGTCTTGGTACACCCCAAATATTCGCCGGGCGACCAAACACGACCTCATACGGACTCAAACCCATTCTTGAATGCACAGTCATTCGGGTGGACAAAAGTGCTAATGGCAAAGCATCTGGCCATTGTAAACCAGTGCTCTCTTGAATTTTGGCTAATTTGAGTTTCAGAGTGCCATTATAGCACTCAACTAAACCAGCTGATTGGGGATGATTTGCAGCATGGAATTTTTGCCTAATTCCAAGACCGTCACTCACTTTCCTCATCACTTGACCCACAAACTCACTTCCGTTATCACTCCAAATGATTCTCGGCAATCCAAACCTAGGGAAGAATTCTTTTATCAAAACTTTGGCAGTGGACAAAGCAGTATTGTCCTTAAGGGGGTAAGCGTCTACCCATCTAGAAAAAGAGCAAACAACTGCCAACACATACTTTAAGTTGTTGCATCTTTCCATATGGATAAAATCTAGCTGCAAAGCCTCGAACGGATACGTAGGAGGAGCAAAATGACCAGCTGGTGTTGGAGTTCCCTTGCCAGGATTATGCATCAAACACACCATACAATTCTTGACCAAATTCTCTACACATCTAGGTATTCCCACATTCTGCCAAACCGGAGCCAACAACTTGCAAATCCCTTTTACACTAATGTGTGCCAATCCATGCGCCATTGTAACAACTGGAAGCACATACGCATTTGGCAACAACCATCTTTGATGTTCGGACAAATCAGTCCAACAACCATTCGAATCCAACCTACCCTTACTCTCTCTCTCCATTCATCCAACTCTTTCTCCGAAGCCTCACTCTGGATAATCTTCACACTTTCAATAGTGTCTTCGCACATACCCTTCTCTGGAACCCATCTCGCTGGACCCACAACATACATTCGACTCGTTACATTCCTAGCAGTTTCTTTCGCAACCTCATCCGCAAACGCATTACCACGACCAACATCATCCGTGATCTTTCTATGGGCACTGCTTTTTACAATCGCTATCTGCAAAGGTAACGTAAGAGATTCAAGAAGCTCATTCACCAACTGTCCATGCTGGATCTTCGTCCCATGCGAGGTCAAAAATCCACGTTCACGCCACAATCGTCCAAAGCTATGGGCCACTCCAAATGCATACTGACTATCAGTATACACATTCACTCTTTTCCCTTTCGCCAACACACATGCTCTCGTAAGTGCGATCAATTCCGCCGCTTGAGCAGAATTATGGGGGATACGTGCAGCTTCGACAACTGTATGTAAAGTCCTCACGGCATATGCTGCAGTGGTATCGCCATTCGGTAATTTAAAACACGAGCCGTCAACCCTCAAGACATCATTACAATCAGGGAGAAGAGTATCTCTCAGATCTATCCTCCCTTTTGTCTCTTCTTCAGTTCTCAAGAAACAATCGTGTTGCTCTTCGCTATCATCGTCTGTCTCAAGCGAAATCGGCAACAATGTAGCCAAATTTAGGGTATTGCACCTCTTGATGTGCACATGGCTCGCTAACAACGTAAGCTCATACCCTGACAACCGAGCACTAGTCAAGTGCTGTGTCTTCGTCCGATTCAACAAGGTATCCACTGCATATGGAACCATAACCACTAGCGTATTGTCCATAACTAAACCAGCAGACTGTCGGATCGAAACAGCCACTGCTGCAGTTGCTCGCAGGCAACTCGGCAACGCTCTAGCCACAGGATCTAAAGTTGACGAAAAGTACGCACATGGGCGTTGCTTCCCGCCAAATTGTTGGGTCAAAACCGACAATGCACATCCTTCCCTTTCATGGACATACAATGTGAAAGGCTTGCTGTAGTCGGGAGTACCCAACACAGGAGCCGAACACAGCGCATTACGTAGTTCAGAAAAACTCTTTTGGCATTCCTCAGTCCAAGGAATAGGATGTGGAGTATCCTTAACCGTAAGAGCTATCAAAGGTTTCGCTAAAAGGGAAAAATTTGGGATCCACTGTCTACAGTACGACCTAATACCCAAAAACGCACGTACTTCTCTCTGTGTCGTAGGGACACTCATTCTCGCAATAGTCTGGATTCTTTCTGGGGTCAGTTTCCTTCCCTCCTTCGATAAGAGGTGACCTAAGTAGGTAACTTCTTGGCGACAAAATTGTAATTTGGAAAGAGAAACTTTATGATGGCAATCAGCTAAGTGAGACAACAAGGACACAGTGGCATCCTTACATATGTCTTCAGTATCGGCAGCGACCAACAAATCATCAACATACTGAATAATGGCCGCACCTTCCGGTAAGGCCAACAAGTCAAGTTGTGTCTTCAGAGCTTGACTGTAAATTGATGGACTCTCACAATAACCTTGAGGAGCGCGCTTAAAGCGGAAACTTCGTCCTCCTAAAGAGAATCCAAAGATATCTCTACTCTCTACGGCAATCGGGATGCTGAAGAAGGCATTCTTCAAGTCGATCACCGAAAACCAAGTAGCAGAAGCTGGAATCAGTGTCAGTAACGCAGTAATGTCGGGTACAACAGGGAATTGCGGAACAACAATCTTGTTCACTTCACGAAGATCGATAACAAACCTATATACAGGAGGCTGTGAAGAATCAGTTCTCTTTAGAACAGGCAAAACCGGACTATTGCACACATTACCTCGAGTCTCTTCAATAACATCTTTATCAATCAGATCATAAATGATCACTAAAAGCGCTCGTTCACCATCACTTGAAATACAATATTGCGGAATGCGTGGTAACTGAGCATTCACCTTCAACGTCACAACATATGGGGGAATATCTAACAGGCCCACATCATTTGGACCCGTAGCCCACAACGAGTCTGGTAAAGAAGACAATTCAGGTGGAAGACAATCTTTTGAGACATATATCGGAGAAATCACATTCTCACCTAACGTAAGATGTACTCCTGACGGAGAACAGTACAAAGTCGCATACAATCTCTTCAACAAGTCAAGGCCTAATAAGTTCTCATTACAACCTGTAGTCAAAAGAAGGGGTGCTTCAAGCCTACGAGGACCTATAGAAAGAGGCAATGGAACGGAAATCGGATTCATAACGGGGGCGCCAGAAAAACCTATAGAAACATTATTAAAGCCAGAAAAAGGTGCGCCAGGGAGTTTAGAATGCATAATAGAACTCTTCGTAGCACCAGTGTCTAGCAGAAAAGGCTCTGACACACCTGATGCAATCACTTCCACGTAACGTCCACTCTGATCTACCGGAACTGAAACAACTCCCTCTCTTTGTCCATGGCTGTCCTAACAATCATTACCTTGCTCTCCATCGCCTTCAACATAATAATCATCTGCGTAATACTGTGTAGACCTACCAGAAGAATTCTGCTGTTGATCAAAGCTATTCATCGAATTCTGCGGAGGCAAAGGGCGCGCGTTCTGTCCGCGACCTCTACCTCTAGGTACTTGTTGAGCACCTCTACCTCTAACACCAGGAGCACTATTTGCACGTTGCAACAGAACGGGACAACTATTCTTATAATGACCCTCTTCTCTACAATATGCACACTGATTAGGCCCATACGGAATACGCTGTTGTTGAGGAGTCTCGTCTCTTTGCAAGGTCCTCGAATACTGTTGAGGCTGCTGATAGTCACGCTGATTATTAACACGAGGTGGATAAGCTTGTTGTAGAAGAACTTTAGTCTTCAATTCCTTAGTCTTCTTATCCGCTCTCTCTAACTCATCCTTACGCCTATTCTCGTAGTACTGAGCCGTAGCAAGAATCTGCGCCGAAGTAGAAACAGGCCAAGCACTCTCGGAATCTTTCAATTTAGTACACAACTCAGGAAGAAGATTGTGCACGAATTTATCAACGAACAATCTCTGGCCACCTTCAGTAGCCATATCCTGACCACTATGATCAACAAAAGTTTCCTCGAAACGCGAGAAAAAGTCTGAAACAGACTCTTCTTTCTTCTGCTTACAAGCTGACAATTTGTCCCAATTAACACGGACTTCAGGCATTAAAGTTTTCATGAAAGTGATAATCCTACCAGGAAGTTCAGTAATACCATCTTCAGGCTTAGCACCTCCAACTTGTCTGTCATTCGCTGCAACAAGATTCACCCACGAATTGCCCAATTCATTATCATGATCTGTACGTCGAATGACATTCCAGATGGGCTGTGGAACAATATTCCCAAAAAGCATATCTATGTCCGCCAAATTCATGACGCACGAACTCACAGTTTGCGCAAGTTCTTTATAATATCCTGCCGGATTCTTCCGCGGATCTGGTAAAGTCTGCTTAAGCGCTAGAACTTCTGCACGCTTCCATGGTACATGAACCCACACACGCTGAAAATGTGCTAAAACCGGTGGCTGAGCATTAGGATCAGCAGGTCTCCATACTGGAGGAACCTCTCGCATCGGATATTGACGCGCTTGTCTCCTAACTGACGAATCTGGCTCAAACAGTCGTTCAGTAGGAACTTCACTACGGAGCAACAGTAATGACGATACCGCTTTCTCAACATCGGGTAGACTCACAATCGTTCCTTTGGCAAACTCCGAAAGCAATCGAGAGAATTCTACAGGAACCCTACCCAATCCGTACATCCAGTGTTCATGGAGGAATGCACACATAAGTTCAAAAACATAACGCTGCTTTGGTGCTTCCCATTGTCGGAAAACATCCATAATAACTTCTAAGTCATACTGGGACCTATACATCACCCATCTACGTGCCATATGGTCCAAAACCACTCGCTCATCTGTATTGGGCAATTGACTACGCAATTGTCTACGCTCACTCACAGGAGACATACCCATTTGTCCCAAACTAGGAGTTAGAAAATTAGAAAAGGCAGCTGTCATCTTCTGTCTAGGAGAAGGAACAGTCGGAAGGACAAGAGGAGACGAAAATGTAGTAGTAGTAGGATCCATAGTCGGAACAGGCATAGAAACAGTGGTAGCAGGAGGAGGCAAAGTTAGCAACCCTTGAGAAGGCTGCGCATTAGGAACAACAACCAACGAAGAAGCTGGCTGTGGAGGAATAACAGGAGGCAAAGCAATAAGAGCTTGCGGGGGCACAACAGGTTGTGGTGGCGCCATAGCATTCTGCACATAAGGTGGTGGTGAATTTAGCAAATGCGACATCTTTCACAAGATCCTTTTCGTCTTTCTGCTCTTTAACCGGCAAGACTGGGTAGCATCTATCTACCAGCATCTGCTCACTGTCTTTCTCTTCTTCGTTATCTCTGTATGCAACGGCGGCTTGCACCACTGACATACCCTTTCTATTCTTTTTCTCTAACTTAATTTCTTTCTGTTTGGCTTCCTTGCGCCATATGCGGAAAGAGTCAAACATTGCCGGCCGGGCTTTCTTCTTGAACAATTTCACTTCAAGGTTATCTAAAACTTCTGTCTCGAAACTACCATAACGGGGCCACTGTAGGACACCGTCGTTCCTTGTGTATTTTACCCAAATCTCATTATAGCTAATAGGACCTACTCCATGCTTCACGTATAACTCGTATGTAGGAGTTCCGATCGGAGGAACCAGACACGAATCCTCTAACCGGGAATCCCTCGACATACCACAACTGAACAAATTCCTAAGACTGCTAAAACCAGGCATCTTGCTCACTAGTCTAGCTTCAAACAACAAGGGTAATCTAAAATCGATAAAACTCGTGAATACACGAATCCCTTGGCTTTGGGGCCTGCAGGTACCAAATCAAAGCTATCCACTAAAGGATACAAACCAAACTAAGAACTAAGAACTAGGAGACGCTTCCTTTTATACTTAACTGAATTGTCGATGGCGTCACCAGAAGACCCGTCAATCGTCTCGCTCTACAAACGTCTAAGGCTCCAAAACAGGGCGACAGTCAGGGCAGCAGTCCTTCGTAGCCGTCGGGACGCGGGAAGCCTCGCAGCAAAGACCTTCGGAACCACGTCGACATACAGGGGTCGCGGAAGTGGCTGGCCAACCTCTGGAATTTTCACACGACGCTCCTCACGAACCTCTGGCTTGGACCGGTACCGCTGAAGTCGCCCCACGTTGTGCACCAAATGAGGTACTGGGTTTTCTCGGAACCGATACTATTACAAAAACCCAGCGGTGTCAGGGCAACACCCAAAGACCCCGGATTCCCCTGTCTTGGCAAACAGAGACACGGGATACTTCTCGATGACGTCAAAGACCAAAGTTTATTGGTTGCAACCAGGGACAGAGGTCTACACGGGTAGTTCGACAGAGACTGCACCAACTCAATGAACAAAACTCGGTCTTTTATGCCGAAAATTACGCTTCTGGCAACATCACAATTTGCATTCGGTGCATACAAAAGGAACCAATGAACAAGTAGCATTTCTAAAAGTATCGAATCACGATAGTCAAAGTTAATCCCACTTTCCGTTGTCCAGCCCACCAAAACGATCGCACACATGTTAGTTTCCTGTTCGATCAGGCCGGACAAACCCATCATAAAACCTTCAACCCAGATAGATGAACATGTCGTAAAGGAAAGGCAGAAACAGATGGAAAGGAGATAGAGGAGTGGGAACGGTGGGCCATAAAATCGGACTACGTCCTGTTCTTTGATCTTTATCAGTGCAGCTGCTGGACAAGGAACTGGCTCAGCAGGATTCGCCCCAGGCGAGGAGTCAGTTCGGCCAGGTCAACCAGGAGTCAGCTAAGGCGTACGTGTCAAGGACTCGTTCGGCCACGATCATAGGGCCTATGTTAGGGCAACCATACAAGATGGCTGCCACTTTACAAAATGGAACCCGAGGGTTCAAACTAAATCCTCAAATACAGAGTGTTCTCCTATATCGATTCATACGAAAACACTCAGACACGTTAGACTCGTCATTTGCGGTCTGCTGACACCAAAATCGTCCATTTCCGACGACCTTTATAAATCGGGTTTCAGCACTTTCGAACCCAATTCGGAATCACGGAACCACAACCTGATCAGAGAGGGTACACAAAAATCATCACAGACTTTAACTTATGACATCCTCAATCCTACAATCAAGACCCCATTTCACTGTTTGCACCTGCTGTACCACAGTATATTCTAACCAACTACTATCAACCAAGCCCAATAATCATGTGCAACAGTTAGCTATGAAAGCATAGAGTGTGATGCACCTCAACACACGAACTTCTGAGAAAAGCAAGCAGCAGGTAATATCGGACATCGTCCTTTGTGGGATCAAGGCACCGTTCCACTGTTGGGACCTAGAGTTGGTTGCAGCTGGTCGAAGGGAGTACCTTCATCTCCACTCTCAGATGCAGTTCTAACATCGTCCATTGTGGGATCAAGAAGACACTGTTCCACTGATGGGACCTAGAGTTGGTTGCAGCTGGTCGAAGGGAGTAACTTCATCTCCACTCTCAGATGCAGTTCTAATATCGTCCATTGTGGGATCAAGACACCGTTCCACTGTTGGGACCTAGAGTTGCTTGCACCTCATCGAAGAGGGAACACAGGAATCATCACAAACTTTAACTTCTGACATCCTCAATCATAGAATTAAGACCCAGTTTCACTGTTTGGACCTGCTGTATCAGTGTATTCCAGCGATAACAGTCAACTAAGCCCTATAACCATGTGCAGCAGTTAACCACAGAAGCACAGAGTCTGATGCACCTCAACAGATGGAGTTCTGTGAAAAACCAGCAACAGGTAATATCAGACATCGTCCATTGTGTGATCAACACACCGTTCCACCGTTGGGACCTAGATTTTCTTACCCCTAGTCGAAGGGAGTACCTTCATCTCCACTCTCACGTACAGTTCTAGCATCGCCCACTAAGGTATCAAAAACACTGTTCCACTGTTGGTACCTGTTAGACTACTGTGTTTTAGTAGTATAAAGAGCACTCCACGGTGCTGGTCCTCAGGCTGGGTGCTGGGTGCCTGTGTTGCGGTACCCAGCGTTATTCTCAGGAGCCTTCAGAGCTCGGAGACCTCAGCCCAGGAGCTTCCGCCGGCACGTTGTGGGCCCTCTTTCACATACAGCCGCGTCGAAAGGTGAACTGTGAAGCATATATGCGTCGCAGCGGGATTACACTTTCTAGATACCAGCACGCTGAAAGCATCATTTAAGCAGCCCCTTCGCTCACGGTGTCACGCTGCGCAGACCTGGCAGACACGTCCACCAATCCGGAAGAGACCACACCCAGAGAAACGTGCCTCTTCTTCAAACCCCTACGCTAGTCTTGCATACACCGAGCCAGCCCACTACCCTAAACATTTAGGGGGGGGCCCGTACACGCTACCATTCCGTAATCTTCCCTACTGACTGTACTATCATGGTTCCGTCCACTGTCCACTTCACTCAACAGACCATCATTACATGTTGACATGTACATGTCTGTGCTCTGCATACTCAACTCTGTCCGGCACATCCCCTCAAGACTTTGCATTATATACTTTTATAATCGATAATTACTTACCACTTTGCACATACTTTGCTCCCATCTCTCCCCACATTCTGCATTGTGAGGCAGAGGTGCCATGCCATGTTTAGTTTGTGTACATGGCTAGCCAGGTTTCCCACAGTATGTAGTGTCGTTGTGTGTGCTAGGTGCACATTTTGTTTGCCATGTTGTATGTGATTATATAAGGTAGCGCATTTATTCAGGAGCAGTGGTTTCTCCATTTACATATCACTGTCTGAAAGATCATACAGAATTTTTTCTCACATGTGAAAAGTGCAACCACAATGACAATCATTCATTACTATCCAAGAATGTCCAACTACACGGCGCTTCTAAGCTTACAGCCCCCAACCTTGCGTCCTTTTTTAAAAGAACGCCAACTCCCACAATCAGACTAACATTCACACAGCTTTCTAACAGCAGTTATCTGCTTCTCAATAACATGCACTCCTACGGAATGTGAGCTGGCACGCCGCATGTCCTTACTATTTCAAACACAGTAACTTCCTGTGGCAATGTCTATTCCCACCTACATAAACTAACTCCCAAACTTCAACTTGGCCTTGAATTCTTCGTTTGCAAACAGATTTCAAGAAACAAACCAAACTAAAAGCACTTTTGTTCAGAATAGAACTCTCCCTCACTTCTGCAAAAGAAATTTATCGACTGCAGATACCACAAACTTCAAGTAAAACACACTCCCTTTTAAATACGATCCGCCAATTACACTTTCTAAATTATTACACAATTTTCGACACCGGGCACACTCAAGGTCAGGCACACTCTTTTAACATGGTCTCCTCCGGCCTTCTAACACGCTTTCAAACTGTTCTTCTTTTAATACCAGACTACATTCATTCGATCATCTCTGGAATAACAGGAACAGTGCCCATAATTCTCGCTCTCTTTGCGGCCTTCCTACTACTAATTCAACTTCTAAAAATGGCTACGCTCTCTGTGGAAACAACTTTGTCCGACAGAATACGCCTCTACGCCAAGCTACATCAATACTGTAAAAAAACTGAAAAACTTTCGGCGACCTGCCTCGATTTATTATTGGAGCTAGCTACAACATAACATTTATCTACACTTATGCAATATGCGTACAACCATTGTTTGATTGCAAAACTTGCCCATTTGACTGGCGAATGAATGTATGCCTTGCCAACATCCCAACAATCGCTCCCGATATCCAGCAGGTAATGCACTATCTTGAAAATCCTGAACATGATTGTTCTGGCAGTGGAGAAATGGCGAATGCAATGCAAAAAGGAATCACAGCGGAATGGGATTTCTTTGCAGCCTCGAAGATCTCCTGCAACGTGCGACCTGTCACAACATTGCAGATTGCCTTCCAATTCAAATTGCGATTCCAACATTCGAGGAACATTACTGTCCCTTCGAGGATATGAATTGGATCGCTTCGCTTTTCTCAGACAATGGCAACAATAGCTTCTTGAAACATTACGCATCTCAAGCTGCTGAAGAACTTCTGGACTGGAATCTCCAAGACTTGTAAGAACCTCACGTTATTCTTGAATGGATTTTTTTCTATCTTTTTTAACTTTTTCCTTTAAATTTTTTATAATACACTTCAATCCTACTACTTTCATATAACAACTTTGTAAGTATACTCTGACATTTGATCTCTATCTTCATTATTGCCCCTTACGTCTCCACTTTAACCAGGGATCGGTGATGTATGGCCTAGGCAAGTACGCTATTTACTTCCTAAATTAGCCTAAACCTGACACCCATTTAGAAACCACGTCTATTCTTTGTGCACACGCCTCTCTGCCTCCCTGTTATTCACAAAGTGCTTTCACACAAATTTACTCAAAGTCCACCACTACTCAGAAACTCACAATAATATTGAAAAGAGATGACTTTGTTTAGGAACTGGTTGGCACAGTGTGGTAATCTTTTTTTTTTTTTTTTTTTGTAAGTAAGTTTATTGTGCAGTTAATTAAAACCATTACAAGAATTGATCATCTCCTATAAGCAATAAAACCTCAGTTTAAAAAAAGGCTGATAGCCACAGTTAAAAATACACGTTTAAGATTGCAGAGAAGATCCACTCCCCCGGCCTTACTAACCCATAATATTGTTTCTTCATTTCTGTTGGCAGATATTATCAGCAGTTCGTGAGATAGAATTACCCCCTTATCAGAGTCTTGGCTACAGAGTGGTGACAGGCCGAGAAGTGCAAATTTAAAGTGCATAGTGCCGCCTCAGCGTTCGTTGATTCGTGCAAAAAATATCATATAGTTAGCCTATTAATGCTTTCCTTTGAGGCTTACATGTGCAAAAATGCTTGAAGTTATGTGCTTAAAACACTGTTACGGTTGTATGCGCTTTTTTAAACTGAAGGTCAGCTGCAATTAAAAATGTTACCAGGCAGCAGCTTAGTTGAGTGTCTTCGCCAGAGAAGCTTGCAAGCACCGCTTGTCTGCACGACCGTATTTGGTTTTTGTTGAAAATAGGTCTGAGTAATAACCGGCGCTCCCGCATCAGCTGACGGCAAATAGTTATGATATGGACTATGTCCTCCTCTCCTTCCCCACTAAGGCGGCACATTGCTGGCTTTGGAGGGCGCAGCCAAGGGGGCAGATGGTATACCGATGGTAATAGACCTAACCGAAATTTCAGAAACTTCACTTTGGTGGTTCTGGAGAAGTTAGAAAGGAGGTAGGCTTGAGGAGTCGCTTTACTGTAGGATTGTATAGTGAGCCAGCCATGTGAGCGTTCTGTCAAGGCCGCCTTGTCTTGTAAGATAGACTCTTTTTTAACAATATTATTTACGATTTTCTTGAAGCTTGCCATGGTCCCCGACGTTGCCCAGAGTTGCCGTAACCCCAACTGGTCCAGTGCAGTGTCCAAGAAATATCTAGCTGGGCAAGTTTCTGTAGTTTCTACTTCTCTCCACAAGTAGAAGTTTAACTTTCTGGCTGCCCTTTTCTGATCTTGAACCAGGTTTTAACAAAGTCTCCATTTCTGGCTAGCCCCTGTCTTGGTATCCCAAATTCGAGCCTCATTTGTGCCAGAGATGTATATCCAGGCAACCCGTATATTATTCTCAGCGCTCTTGCGATGGTGCCATTTAATGTTTCCGCGTCCCTCCCTCTCATGGCTTCACTTCCGTAGGTGATTGATGGTATAAGTTTGGCCTGTATCACCTTGGTCAGAGGGAGAAAGCTTGGGTCAGCGGTTATATTTTTCAGGTTTCTTAATGCTACTGCTGTTATTAATCCCCTCTTTTTTATTGCCTCAAATTGTGCTTTGTAATTGCCTTTGCTGTCGATCATGACCCCCAGATATTTGTAGTCTTGTAGGACTTCAAGCTTGACTTTTGCCAGGTGCCAGTTGTATTTTATTTCTATTTTCTGGTAATTTACACACATGACTTTTGTTGTGTCTTGCTTGATGCTTAGTTTGTTGGTATCGGAGTATTGAGATGTAATGTCCAGCAGGCGTTGTATTCCTATGGGTGTCCGACTAATGAGCACTAAATCGTCTGCGTATAGGAGGTTGGATAGCTTGCGACCTCCCAGCTCGGGGCATGCGCGTTGCTTCCATTTAGTTGGACTGAAAGCTCGGCCATAAATAGATTGAATAGTGTCGGGGCTAATACACACCCTTGTTTTAATCCTGAAGTTGTGTTCATCTTTTTCGATAGATGGTCTCCTGCCCCCAACTTTACTGGTACCCAGGTGTTACCATGCAGAAGGATTAGTTGTCTTAGGAGCAATGATGGAATACCTAACATTTTTATTTTTGCCACAAAATGTTTCTTTTTATGTGATCAAATGCTGAACTGTAATCGATAAAGTAGATGTACAGAGGCTGTTTGATTAAAAGTGCAGCGTCTATCATTAGTGAGAGGGCGGAGATGTTAGTGGCAGTGCCCATGTCTCTACAGAAGACGGTTTGCTTGTAGGGTATAGCTTTGATTTCTGTGGCCCATGTTGTTAATTCTTGAAGGAGTACCCCGGCAAAATATTTGGCTTCATTGTCCAAAAGAACTACCAACCGATAGCACTTTGGATCGCTCCTGTTGCCTTTTTTGTAAATGGGAGAGATTATTGAGCCTCTCCACGATGATGGTAATATTGACGTCTGCAGGATTCTATCAAAGACCGGTTTTAGAACTGCAGCACAAAATTCAGGGTCTTGTTTGATGAATATGGGCGGAACCCCATTTGGGCCAGTAGCTCCTTCATGTCTACCTTTCAAGATTCTTTTGTGAACTAGGGTGTTTGTGATTGTGAAGTTCTGTCCATACTCTGCCATAAAGTTGGACTGGAACGGTTGAATTTCCATACTAGGCGCAGTGGTGTTTAAGCCAATTTGGGAAGTCTGTTCTTTGTTAAAGTGAGATTCGAGGTAAGTTATCCATGCTTCTTCTGTGACATTGGAGCTGATGCACTGACCTTGCGGGTTAGATAGGGCATTAATCTTCTTCCAAAATTGTGCGCTATTGTTGTTCTTGATATGGTACAGGAGTCTGGCCCAAAGAGATTCTTCGGCTTCCTTTTTGTTTTGCCAGTGGCTTTTAACTGCCCCAACTCTTGTAATGCTGTGGGATCTTGCTTCAACCTCCGCAGTGTGAGGTTTATCCATGTTTTTAGCTTTTTTAATTTGGCGTTATTCCGTAGGTTGGAGCCTGGCTGTAGATTTTACTGACATTTTATTCTCCTGCTTCAAGAGTATCTCCGTAGTTGTTACGTAGGGCCTTTGTGAATGCCTCCCAGCCTCCAATTATGTCGGTCAGTGTGGTAATCGTAAACTACTTTTATTTTCATTATACAATTTATTCATTCATATCTAATAGCTATTGTGTAGGTCACATAGAACTGTAACATATAATGCGCAATTCATTGATGCAGGAGCTTCGATTTGACTACAGCAGAAGCGGTTGGAGTTTGTCTCAGCTTGACGCCTTAGCTCTCTACACAAGAATGTTTTTTTGAAACAGCTGAAGACAATAATGTATGTTTTTTTTTAACAGATTTTATTAGTCAAGTAGCACATAACAAGCAGCACCCTGAAATCCAGAGGCAACTGCAAAAAACATTGCAAAACATTCCCAATTGCCATTGACTGTTCGTTTCAAAGTCTTTCAGCCCCCAATAAACATCTGCCCCAAGTGCAGGAGCATGAAAAATACCCACCCATACCCCAACTCCCCTCTCGCCCAACTCCCCCCCAAAATCCTCTCCCCTGGTCACACAAGTCCACAGTTCCATGTTCACAGTTATGCAGAATAGTAATATACTGTAAAGCACTCACAGTCCACCCCACCACCCCATCGGCCCATTCTTTTGTATCTATATGCAGTCTCCCCCCTAACCCGGCAGTAGATGCTCGTCCATCACAGGGGGTCCACCCACAATCCCCGATACTCTGCCCACCTGTTCCAGATTTTATAGTGCTTGCGTGGACACCCCCTGGCCACAAAAATAGGTTGCTCCAGACCCATCCAAAAATCAAGGCCATTTTTCCAAACCGCCACCGAGGAGGCCGTCGTCGCCTTCCATGCCTGTGCAATGTCTCGCTTTGCTAAGGTGAGCCCTAACAATAAACTTGTCTTTTGTATCTGTTGCCTCCCACACCCTCCATCACGTGTAAAAGGGCCAACTGCGGTGTGTGGGCTAGCTCCCAGCCCAGAACCTCCGAAAGGCATGCAAAGACCCCCCCCCCCAAAAGCGCTCTAGTGATGCACAGTGCCATATCGTGTGGATAAATGTGCCTTCCTCCTGATCGCAGTGCAAACATATCTGTGAGGAAATCATCCCCGCCTGCCAGTGGCGCGTCCTAGTGAAATACACCCTATAAAAGTATTTAAATTGGACTAGATGAAGTCGCATTGCAATGGAGGTCCCACGCGGGGACGCCAGCGCTTCCACCCAGTCCTCTTCCTCCAGCTCACCCACATCGGCTTCCCAGTCCCCCCAAAGCTTCTGAAGTGTGGAGGAGCAGTGTCTCACAAGGGTTTGGTATATGCGCGAAATCTTCCTGTCTCCTAAATCCCCCATAAAGAGTTTGGCCTCTATAGGACTGAATTTGGGGATGTCCTCCAGGCCCCGCAAACTCGGAGATAGCGCATGTTTCAGCTGTAGATATTGGTAGAACTGTGCCGGCTGCAACTGGCATTCCTCCTGTAAATTCCGAAAGGACTTAATAGTGTTATCGGCCACCACGTCACCCAGTAAGGATATGCCAATGGCATCCCACCCTCTGAGTTCTGACAGAGCCACCAACTGAGCCAGCCGCCCGTTATTCCACAGGAGGGTTTCCCATGTCAAGACACCCACCAACCCATGGGCCGAAGCGCCTGCTTCCAATCCATGAACACCACCCTCGTAGCCGGCGTCAGGGCGCCACTCAACCTGGCTGAGTACAGTATAGTGTGCAACGTGTGCTGACCCATCACACAGCGCTCTAGCGTGTATGCTGGATCCCCTTTGTCCCCGTACCACCAGTCGTTGAGGACCAGCAGGTACGAGGCCTGATAGTAGGAGATGAGGTCAGGTGAAGCCAATCCCCCGCTGTAAGTAGAGAGGAAGCATGTACGCACCGCCACCCACACCCTCCGCCCCTCCCACAAGAACTGCCCTAGCACAGAGTTTACCATTCAGAACCATCGAGCTGGAATCCGAAATGGGTGATTCTGTAGTTGATATAGGAGGCGGGGAAGCGCCACCATTTTAAAAATCGCTGATCTACCGAACAGCGTCAAGGGCATGCGAGACCAGGACCTGATGTCTGCCCGTGTCCTCTCCCACACAGGCGCCACATTGTGCTCCCATGCCACTGCTGGGATCTCCGACAAAACTACCCCCAGGTACTTCAATCGCCCCGGCCGCTAACTGTACTGTGGAAGCCCACGATCCCACCTTAGTCTGCCCGTCCAGGACCCACAGTGTGGATTTGCGGGGATTCATGTATAGGCCTGACATCTCCCTGAGAATCTGCATAATCTTCAGCAACCGTGAACCTGTCCTATCCAGGGCTGTTAAGAAAAAGAGAACCTCATCTGCGTATAGGGCTATTCTATTGGAGAGACCCGTGGCCCACTCAAACCCATGGACCTGCGCATCCATGCGCACCCACGCCGCCAGGGGCTCCATAGCTAGAGCAAACAGGTATGGCGACAGGGGGCACCCCTGACGCGTACCCCTCTGAATCTCAAAAGCAGAAGAAACTGCTCCCGCAACCCTGACCGTTGCTGTGAGGCCAGTGTATAGCAATTTTATGTATGATAGGAAGCGCGGGCCCAGGTTGAGCCTAGGCAGCAGGGCAAATAAATAGACCCAGCTCAGGGAGTCAAACGCCCTGTCCATATCCGCCAGGAGCAACGCCGCTGGTTCCCCCACCTGCTGTATCACCGCAGCCGGCACCTGCACACTTCTGATGTTATGTCGCGTAGCCCTCTGGGGCATAAAACCCGCCTGGTCCAGGTGTATTAGGGATGTTATGGGTGGCAATAGTCGATTAGCTAATGCCTTCACCAAAACCTTGGCTTCCACGTTTAAAAGAGAGATGGGGCGATAGGACGCACGGCTCTCCGGAGGGCGTCCGGGTTTCTGAAATACCACCACCTCCGCATGCCTCCAGTCCGGAGGAAGCGCCCCTTTCTCCCTGGCCTCCTCCACCATTGCCTTGTAATGTCTAGGCCAGCTGCAAATTGTAGCAGCGATAGAATTAACTCGGGAACCCGTTGGGTCCAGGAGCCTTCTCCCCTCTCGGCTCCCCCAGAGCCACCCTCAACTCCTCCTCCAAGAAGGGAACCTCCAACTGGTCTCGCTGGTCATCCGACAGCACCCTAGGTGGCAGGTCAGCTACAAATTTCTCTATCGTGGCAGCCTCCAGACATTCCCGAGGAGCATAAAGGTTGTCGAAGTACTCTGCAAAACTCTCCGCAATAGCCAAGGGGTCTGTAATCCGGCACCCCGCTAAGTCTAGTATTTCAGGCAGGGTCTGCGCATGCAGGGTACCCTGGCACAGCCGGTGCAACATTTTCCCCGACTTGTCTCCCCATTGGTACACCCTACTGCGTGTAGCCAGCCAGGCCTGACGCGTTTCTTCCATTAGCAGGGCCGCACATTCTTGTCGAGCCAGAAGTAATTGCCTCACTCCCAGTTCGCTGCCCGACTCTCGGGTCTGTCGCTCAAGCTGCTTTATTTAAGCCTCGGATAAGTGCCTCCCTTCGCTGCCTGCGGGCGGCTGCGCACCATGAAATGTCCACCCCCGCAACGTGGGCTTCAGTGCCTCTCATAGCGTGGCCGCACTAGACACAGTGCCCTCATTCTCTATCAGGTATTGAGCGATGGATTCCCCCATATGGGTCTTATACTCTGCATTCTGAAAGTTCCATACAGCTAAGCGCCAACGGAACGGCTGCCTATTCCTCCCAATGTCTAGCTCCATGTAAATTGGGGAGTGGTCTGAGAGGCCTTGAGGTAGTATCTCAGTCGCCAGCACTCTACCCACCCCAGCCCTAGGAACAAATAGGTAGTCCAGCCGAGAGAATGACCCATGTACTGCCATAAGTGTATTCCCTGGCTGCACCGTGCGCCCGGCGCCACACATCAACCCAATCCATTCCCGTCACCAATGCATGTAGTTTCGTGGGTAGGCCTCCTCTAGTACCCGCACCAGTCCCTGACCTGTCCTGCGCCAGCTGCATAACGTCATTCCAGTCCCCTCCCAGTACAGACATATCATCCGGCATCTCTGCCCAGAGCAACCTCAACTTTTCTATAAGATTCCACTGCAGCGGTGGCGGAGCATACACACTACCCAATATTAAGGGGAAGTCACCAATCTTGCCCTGAATAAGCACATAGCGTCCCTGCAGATCATACCATTGTTCTTCGTGTGTGTATGGAACCCTTCGGTGTATCAGTAAAGCCACTTCCCGCGACCCCCTACTAAAGCCTGAATGGAAGACCTGCTGGAAGCCAAAGCGCTGCAAGCACGGGGGCCTTGTGCCCATAAGGTGTGTCTCCTGTAACAGAAGGATATCTGCTCGCAAGCGCTTCGCATGCTGGAGTACTGCCCCTAGCTTGACCTTATCTAACATCCCTCGAACATTCCAACTTAGGATACGAAGGCCCTATTGCTGACCATGTCCCCCTTCATTCACGCTAGACATTAGGGAGTCTGCTGTCGTGTAATGCGGACATTAAGCCTCGGTGGTGTGAGTGTGAACCCCATTGTGCCTGTGGTAAACAAGTGACCTGGTGACCAAAACAACCCCAACCCAACCAACCCCCGTCCCCATACCTCAACCCCAACTCTGAAGTATCTGTCGCGGAGGAACTAAACCCAAGACCCCAACAGGAGGACCGGGCCCGCCCCAACCAATGGATCCCCAATTCACAGCCCAAAAACATGTAGTAGAGCTTCCGCCAGTCCACTACTAGTGGAAGCACAAGCCCAGTTCATGGCTATCCGGCAAGTGTCACAAATGTTCCGCCATGCATCTGCTGCTGCCCCCATCATTTCTCTAGAGTCTGCTCTTCCAGTACCAGCCCCTCTCGGGAGACCACCTCCCCGGACCACCGAGTGCCTCCTGGACCGTGACCGCCGCTCTCTGCTTCTTTGCTGCCGACCGGGATCCCCCCGGGGCATTTTCTTCGCCGAGGGGTCAGGATCTTTACCTGGTGGAGTGTGGGGCCGTATCCGGACCGTCTCATCCGTCCATTGGAAGACTTCCTCGGGGCACAGTCCGTGTGGGGGGAAAGGGCCTCTTCCGAGCAAGACACACCTGCCCCGCAGTGACCACTCCTGTCCAGGGGGGGTCCCAGCACAGTCCGCCAGACGCCACGTGTACCCTGGGGAGGGGCCCTCCGCTCAGTACCTGCCACCGCCAGCCCCCGAAGGAGCCACCATACTCCCTTTCCAGCAAGGGGGGGAGCGCCAGGGGCAAGGTCAGCACACAGTTCTCGCAGGGCCCCCCGCGGCCTGACCTCACAGCTGATCCCAGTAGCAGCAGCCCCCACTAAGGAAGGGGCTCGCAGCCCCTCTTGCCGACCGCCTGGCCCCGCTCACCTCGTCCGCCCCTTCCAGGCACTCGTACGGCTCCAGGCGCCGCTCCGCTGGACCGTGGTCCGATGTAACCGCCGGGCCTCCGTCTGCCACGCAGTCAGCCTTCGTCGGGCCCCAGTCACTCCCATGGCCCGCGACTCCCGGATAGCCAGCCAGTCCCCCGGCGCCTCTCCAGACCTCACACCTCCCGCGGGGGGCCCCTGATCTCGGCCCGACGGCACACTGCAGGTCAGAGCAGCCACGGCCCCGCCGCCTCGTTCTTCCCGGCCTCCGCACTTCCACAGGCCGCGCAGCCGCCTCCGCCGGATCTCTGCCCCACGACGGTCCCGGCTGCCAGGAAGGACACCGCTGAATAAGAGGGCTCACGCTGTACTCAGCTCGGCAGGTCAGCTACTTCTGCAATACCGGATTGCCAGGATCAATGTAGGATATTTTACGGGCTGGACGGAGTCGGCCTAGAACATGTCCGCCATGTTTGCCTACCAAGTCATGCCCAATATTGTATGTTTTGACTACAAAGGTACCGAATGTGCTTCTCAGAACCGCAATGTTTGTATTCATCCTCAAAGTTCCAATGTAATTAGAACTAGTACCAATTCTGACACGCACCACATTGAATCTACTGTACAACAGATTGCTAACTATTCTACTGTTGAAAATTTTCTGTTACAAAAAAGCACTACCAAGTTACCTAAAAAGTTTGATGATTACATTTTTCAATTTCTTTTTTATTTATTTCTTTTCTTAAAGCATACATGTGGTAATCGCATCCTACCGTTATTTTCCTTATAGAATGTAGAGTCATTCAAGTGTAATAGCTATTGCTTGTGTCACATGCAACTGTAACATGTAATATGCAATTCACTGATGCCGGAGCTTACGTTTGAATACAGCAGAAGTGGTATTTGCCTCAGCTGGATGCCCTAGCTCTTGCACCAGTGGGTCCATTTATGGCACTTAAATAAAGATACTTTCTTTATAACTTTCAAACTCCATTGCTTGATTACACACAACCACTTCCTTAGACACACCTCATTTCACCATTTGTTGTCTGTGGCATTGCAACATTCTACATTATATTCTTCACAATTATTTCTTTATTCCTGCTTCCTAAAATACTTCATTCGAGTCTGCAGACCGGAAGAGGTGAGTAGTTCGCTTCCCACTCCCTGTATAATATAAACACACACTAACACTACTTACACAGGTATGCTACAGTGGCCAGTATCCTACAGCACCCATAGCACATCTCTTTACAGCAATAAACGCACAACATACACTCACACTTTCATCCCCGAGTCTTCAGACCGGTACCAGTGAGTACTTTGCTTCCCACTTCAGCTATACTCTAAACGCATACTAACACCACCTGCTCACATATGCTACAACAGCCAGTATGCTACACCGCCCAGAGCACATCAGTTTACAGCACTCAGCTCACAGTTTAAGCACATGCTTTCATCCTCGACTTTACTGATACCTCTCCTCAACATCATCTCACTCTAGGCAAAACAGCACTTTCACACAGGTAAGGGTAAATACTTCCAGGATGCTACAGAGCACTCGGCTCACATTTTAAGCACACGTTTTCATCACCAAGTTCACCGGGCCCTCACCTCCTCACTATCTCACAGTGAGCAAAACAGCACTTTCACACCGGTAGGGGTAAATATTTTGCTTCGGCTAGTATGCTACATCAGTTTACAGCACTCAGCTCACGGTTTACACACACGCTTTCATCCCGGAGTGTACCGACATCTCACCTCAGCACCATCTCACAGTTCTAATGCTGGATTCACTGGGTATTAAAAGAATCTAAAAAGGAATCTGGTAAAAACAATTACTCCCCTCCCCCCAAACGAAATTCATTGACAGCTTTTATAGTTCCCATCCTATCTTCTGGAATGGTTTTACATGATCAATCAGTGGTCCATAATAGGAGGCAAGATGTACTGGGAGAACAGACCAATATCCCCATGATCATTAATAATAGGATGGTACTTTAATTGCAAGCTCTTAGCCAAAATTGCCAACCCCCCCTTGAGTAACATTAGCAGAAGAAAGGAACCGATCACCAAACCCTGTAGTGCACAGCCTAACGTAGTCCTTCCCCTCAATAAAATGTCTCTGAGAAAAATTATACTGGGATTTAATTGCTTATGCCAAGCAAACATAGCATCTCTTTTGTGAGAAGTTGGCCTGATATGTGATGTCCATTATTCTAGTGGGCCCCCTGTATCAGTCCAAACAACCCTTATGGTGTTAGTTGTAAAATCAACCTTATAGACCAACTATCCTAGTGGTAGCATGGACAAAGCAGTCTTAGGCTAAAACTTCAGAGGGCATGTGAAGCCAGCTGTTTTACCAATACAATCCCTTGAGTACCAAATGAAAGGACACCACACAAGATATATATCAAATATAGATGTATTTATTCTAAACACATACCCTCTGAACTCTTTATGAGGTCAGAGGTCTAAGCACAATACAAGTTACTTAAATAGCATAAGTTAAGTTGCACAAATACAGTTTTGGCACAGGGGCCAAGCAAACCATCTACTAAAAAAATGGATTAAGTACCACAACAGAAATACAGACAAGGCCTAAGGCCTAGTGAATCGCTGGGGCTACACTAAACAACCAGTAGTTAGGAAGTACAAGGCCCACGGGAGGCGTGTGCAATGTCTAAACACACACGCGGGTTCTCATAGACTTTGAATGGGAACAAAGAAATTACGAAGTAGTTGATTTAGGGCACTTCCGGATGGACTAGGAGAAAGCTACTGAAAACTAGGACACTTGGATAGACAATACCCACAGGAGCACCGGAGTACTCCCGTTACCTCACCCACAGGAGCCGGGTGCATAGGTGTCAAGTTGTGCCGGGTTTCGTCGCTGAATCCTATAGAGATCTGTAAAAAGATGCTGCAGGCGACCAGGAGAGAAGTGTCCGGTTGGATCCAAGGGTGGATTGGGGATGTAGAGTACCTGAAAGCAGAGGGGACAGAGTCTGGGTCACTAGCCAGTGACCAGGAAGGAACCAGGCGATATCGTGAAGCAATCAGGTGATGTCGTGAAGCTTGTCTCAGAAGCCACGAGGTCCAGGAGATGTCAACGGCAACCAGGCACTGGAATCGAGCTGTCCCACGATGGATCTGGATGTCTGCGGTGTCGGGACCCGGATTGGACCCAACAAGCCTTGGCAAACACAACCCACGCAGGAATCGAATATTCGCTTTGAGGCAGAAAAGCAAGGTCTGGGAGGCACCTCCTTTTCAGGGAAGCAGGAGCAAGCCTGGAGCAACCAGGCAAGTGTGTAGTTTTGTTGGATCGCCTTCTGAGGGGCCACTAGCCAGCGGGCAAGTGACCAGAAAGGCGTGTCAAGCTCAAAGGCAGCAGCAGGCCCCACTTCGCACTCGTAGAGTGTGAAGGGCTGTGCGTCGGTGCAAATGTGGCTCGGGCTGGGGCTTCCCAATCCCCAATGCACAGCTTCAAGGATGCCTCAGGAGCTGCACAATTAGCAATAAGCAGGTTTTGCAGGGTGTCCGGTCCCACATCTCTCGTCGCCGCCACGGGTCTCAGTTTTGCTGTGGATGTGGCTCAGAGTCAGAGTGGTCTGGAAGTGCAGTTCCTGTCTTGCTCTGTGCTCAGGCTCCGGCGGGAGCGTCGACAAAGCAAACCGGCAAGTCGCTGTTGGTGCCTGTTTGCACAGGTTGGTCACTCCTTGACCACAAGGGAGATTCTTCAGTCTTCTAGTTGCAGTAGAATGTCGAAGGTCCAGAGTTTCGTTTCAAGTTTCAGTTCAGGATAATTTAAAGTCTCTAGACTCAGCTCCTACCTATATTCTGATTTGAGGGGCTGGATTACCTGCTAGATCCCTCCTATGGGTGGGACCAGGGAAGGGGGTGGTTACACCCCTTTCCCTTTGTCAAGTTTCGCACCAGAGCTGGGGCTGGAGTGCCCCAGCAACTGGTTTGAACCGGACTATGCATGGAGCACCTTGTGTGCCCCAGGCAGTGTCTCATTTCATTCAGCCCTCTCTGCCCCAATCCACTTTGGCCTGTTTGGGGTGGTGCTAGCACCTCCCAAGACAGGAAACCTATTGTCCAAGCCTCCCTCGCTGGAAGGACTCCCAGCAGCAGGAGGTCAGACTTGTGTCTGTGGCAGCAGCATCCATTTTGTGATGCTGAGGCTCTGGTTAACTTTAACTGGGATTAACAGGAACAACATGTCTTCTCCCTCTAGAAGGGTGTAATGCTACCCCCGTCGCCAGAACTGGCGAGGGGGTAATATTCCAGAGTGTATGACATCTTACACGACATGTTTTGATAAAGCCAAACCAAAGTTACCAATAACCGCGAGGGCTATAATGCACTTAAGAGTGTATGGTATGGCTATATCATAGAACAGCTATAAGGACATGGTTCCGAAAGCTGCAGATAGGCTCAGCTCATGCTAGAGCACCACCTCACATAATACCAAGCATTCTGCCTTCAGGATTGTTAAGGCCTGCCATAGGAGTGACTTATAGGTGTATATGTGTCTATATATAATGGTAGGTACAGGGATACTATACCTAAGCAAGGGGTGATTACACGACCTTGCCCCAGCTGAGTGATCAGCCAGTTGTGTCAATTTGGATGGCCAGCCAGGGGTGGCATAATACATGCTGCAGCCCCTGATAGGCCTTGGATACACCCATGCCCTGGGTACCTATGGTACACTATACAGGGGCTCATAAGGGGACCCAATATCCAATTGGAGATGTACCTAAAGTACATGGAGTCCATTTTACAGAGAGAGCAGATAACCTGGGGCCCTGATTAGCAGGATCCCAGGCCAACTAAGTCGAAAACCAGCTAAACACTAGGCAAAAAGTTGGGGGTAACCATAGTCGGGTATCCACCTTCCTACATCTTTGAGGTTGTTATTGAGGTCATTAGAGGAGAGGAGATGGCCTAACAGCTAGGGCAGTCGACCTCGAATCCGGGGACCTGGGTTTGAGTCTCGGCAATGGCGCTGAACATCCTGTGATTCTGGGCAAATCACTTAATCTCCCCGTGCCTGACAAAAATTTATGTGTCCACATGTAATGCAACTGGTGCTATGTAAAGCACTCTGATACCCGATTTGAGTCAAGTTCGCGCTATATAAAACTCTAAAAAAAAAAAACTATTTCTCCATTAATAAATCCTGACAACACTAATGCTCACAATTATGTCCAGCATCCAAATCTTTTTTATGCCATGTTCTCCTCTGCCTCTGGGCTTTAATTCCCACCTTAAAGTGTAACCTTTCTTTTTTCCCTGTTTCCCTTCCCCTCCTTTATTACAGATCCCTACTCTTCCCCCAGCCTTTGCCACTCTTCATCAACGCCAACCAACTCTCCCAAAAAACATATATGTCCGATTGGATGTGCTTAGCTCGCAAGCTTAATGCATCCCAAGCTAAAATGCGTTTGGTACATTCACTTTGCACCAGTGGCAACCAAGCATCCAGTTTTATTCTTTACACTTGGAATTACATATTGTTTTCTCATGATAAAGCATAGTCTGATAAGATTTGTGGAAGCTGGGTCTATTGTGTGTGCACCAGCTAAACTACTGAGAATAGAAATGGTGTGTGAGACTATAAGAAATTGTGTTATTAGCGGAGAGGGCAAGTGTACACCTCAAGTAGTAATCACAATCCTTGACAAAATGAACCTTTAAAGTCACTAAAATAATCAGAGTTCAACTCCTGGGTAGCTATGGCACAGTGCCGACAGGCATAGTGTAAAGTATTTATGCAGTGCCAAAACAGCAATAAAGTTGAAATGCAAAACAGTTAAAATCCCTAAATAAGTTAGAAAATAGTTGAGTAAAGTGTGATAAACAACATGGCACCAAAGTGGCAAAGATCCAATAAGGGAAATATGTATTTTTCAAAGATTTAAGTGGAAATAGCACCAAGAAGCACAAAGTCAATGATAATCCATGGTCATAGTAGAACAGGACCTATGCACAATATTACACGGACCACTATGGAGCGCGGGTCAGATACAGTCATCAGGTTTGTCTTGGACAAAGAGCTCAAGGGAGGCACTTAACAACTGGCAGGCAGAGGCCACTGCGGGGTCAGCTGCACAGCTGCAGGCAAAAGCCTCTTGTAGCTTCAGCCCCTTGACCCTTGGGGCCCAATTCTTTGTCGTCTGGGGTACAAGAGGGAAGCAGGTCCAGGCTTCTAGGATCTTCTCAGTTCAGTCCTCTCCCTGTCTTCCACAGGTCTTTTATTTATTTATCAGGTTTTATATAGTGCTATCAAGACCCGAGGATTTCAGAGCGCTTTACAGCATCATAAAGCAGATTTACAGAAAACCACAATACATTATTATTGAACTATCAAGACTGGAGAGTCAAGCCATTATCAGTTAATCACAATACAGAATACTTTTCGTGTTGAGCTGTGAATGGTCGAGTAAGATGTTGAGAGAGACAGGCAAATAATGAGGTACTGTTTCCCGGGTGCACTAGGAGTAATTTCCCAGAGGGTTAGGTGATAATTTAGGAGCAGAGTTCTTTTACTTGTCTCTGATTTGGGTGCCTGAAGATGCCACATTTATGCCTGGTACAAGCTACATTGTAGGAATGACCTCTGGAGATGCCCTAACCAATGCGGTTTCCATGCTCCTATCTACTTTGGGCATTTTCAAGATGGCCGTCTTCCGACATATCAAACTTGAGTCCTGAGTGTGTGTGTGGCATGCACTATTGTAATCCAAGTGTTCTCCCACACCTAATACTAAGATCCAGTTTGATGCAGGCTGTGGATACACACAAAAAAATTTGGAATTCTGTTTCCCTTAAAGTGCATCTCAAATGTTAGTTGTAAACCCAGCAGACCTGTCAGACAGGCTATGACACTGTAATGTCAAAAAGAGTCCCACTGTGATTGGGGCCTGACTTGCAAGCAGGACAAAAAAGGGCTAAGCCCAAGTTACAGCTAACATTTACCTGTGACAGGGGAGGCCTCTTTGAAGTGTACCTCAAGTGTCATACAAAAACCTCAGCAGACCTCTCAAGCAGGATGTGACATGCAAGTGGGACTTGAAGCTTAAATATCAAAGAGGATCTTCCTCGCCTCCCGTGCATATGCTATCAGGTTCAGATGGGTCATCTCTGCCCCTTCCGGTCAGCCTATTGGTTGCTCCTGAGATCAGTTCACACCTCAACACAGGGGAGCCATCAGCTGGCAGGTGATAGTCGGAAGGCACTGAAAGGCCTTGGAAGCTTAAGGTAAGCAAAAAGTAACTTTTCTAAAGTACCTTTTATGTATAAGACAAAATTCGACTTTACCAATAAATTGGATTTTGTTTTAATATTAACAAGAGCCCTTGAAATATTTCTCTAACTGTGTGCTAGTCGGAGATAACATTTATTAAACTTAATATTGTATCCCAATGTTTTCCTATGGAACAGCCAATCCTGCTACATTGAAAATTGCATTGAGGGCATGTCACTGTAAGGGCGTGTTTAACATTAAACGTTTACATGTCCTACATTTAAATAACATGCTCCCTGCCTTTATGGGCAATAAAGCCTCCTTAGGGGTGATTTATAAATATTTCAAAGGAAGGTTTAGGCCTGTGAAAAATGGGATACCTTCACTGGTTGTATTTGCAGTTTAAACCTGCACAACCAGGTTACTGGAGACAAGCCTCACTTCATTTTTACATTGTCATTGTAGTGGATGGTACAGTAGGTGTTGGAGTCTCCTTGTGACATTTAACTTACAGGCCATGGGTACACAGTAGGACCATATACTAGGGACGTATAGGTAAGTAAAAAATTCCCAATTAGGAGTATACCATTTTTACTATGTTGAAAGGAGGAGCGCACGCACTTTACCATTGGTTCGCAGGTGAAAAGTGCACATAGTTTAAAAGCCAATAAAAATAAGGTTCAGTAAAAAGGCAAAGGAAAATTGGTGAGACCCTGTAGAAAGGACACATTTCCAACAGGGGTTTTGGGTCTGACCAGAGACATACTGTCAAGCATTGGCCTTGCAGGCCAACCTGGAAAAAACATAAAACATGGTCTTACACAGTGAACTTAAGGAAAAATACAGAAAAATTGTTTACTACTATACAGAAACAAAGTGCGTCCTACACTATGCATTTCTGATCTGTCACTAAGTGCCAGTGCCGGACTAGCCATAGCAAGCACCGGGCGTTTCTCCAGTGGGCCGCCAGAGTGAGGGTCGGATATAGAACCCGGGGAGGCACTTTTTGTTGCCGGGCCGGTTTTGCAGCATAGCTGCAATATCGTCCCTCTGCAACAAAAGCAGCACAAAGCTTGCCACTAGCAGCCCCCTCTCCCCCGGGGGCCAGCCGAGCTCTTTGCCAGGGCTGGTTTTGGTTCCCAGTCAGGCCCTGCTACGTGCACAGGTGACCTTTAATCATATATATATATTTCTTTGCAATTTCTAAAGCGCATTAATACCCGTGGGTGTCTTCGCGCTGAATAGGCGCGGCAGTTAGGCAAGTAAAAGGAAGGACTTGGTGTTGAAAAGCCAGGTTTTGAGCAGTTTCTTAAAAGTCAGTAAGGTGGGAGCTGCTTTGATATTTATAGGCAGACTGTTCCAGACTGTGAGGGCTTCAGAGGAGAACCAACTGTCCCCTCCATTTGAGCCTCTTAAAGCTGGGGCAGGAGACCATCATGGTGCTTTTAGATCGAAAGTCTCTGCTAGGTACATACCAAGTAAGAGATTGTTTAAGATAGTCAGGACCTGAATTATGCAAGGCCTTGTAGGTAAGGCACAGCGCCTTAAATTTAATTTGGTTACTCACTGAGAGCCAGTGGAGTCCCTTGATAGAGGCAGAGCCAGGGTGGTGCTTAGGAAGGTCAAGAATAAGTCTCGCTGCTGCATTCTGCATGCTCTGTAACTTTTCCACTTACTGTTTTTGGAGCTTGACATAAAGTCCATTTTATTAGTCCAGTTTAGTGAGAATTAGTAAAGAAATGACTGTATTTCTTGAAGTAAGAGGAATAAAAGGAAGAATCTTCCTGATAGTTCTCAAGAAGTTAAAGCTGGAAGAGACGACTGAACTGATATGCTTATTAAAATTCAGCTTGCCATCTATAATTATGCCTACGTTTTTCGCTTTTTGAACCAGGATAGGGAGAGTTCCTAACTCTGATGGCCAACAGGGTTGGTTCCTGAAATGTGGATTATTTCCAAAGAGCATGACCTCGTTTTTATCTGAGTTCAACTTGAGGCAATGCTTACCCACCCAGTTGCTAAGAGCTCTCATACAGTTATGAAACTGGGAAATAGTGACTTCCACATTACTGGAGGCCGACACAACAATCTGCGTGTTCTGTGCATATAAAGTGGGGGAGAACCCAAAGGTTCTGATCAGGGAGGCCAGTTCAGTAACATATATATATTGAAGAGCAGCGGGATCAAAGAGGATGCCTGCGGGACCCTTCAAGGGAGAGAGGACTTAGATGAGAAATTCTCCAGCATGACTGTGCGATCTCTGTCCATTAAAAAAGACTGAAGTAAAGCAACAGCTTTGTCGGTACTGCCAAGTTTTTTGAGACCATCAACAAGAGTGGCATGATCAACTGTGTTGAAAGCCGCACACGGGTCATAAAGGATCAGTACTGCAGAGCCTCCTTTGTCCAGATGGTTCTTAACTCATCTGTGGTCTTTATTGCTGCTGTCTCTGCACTATGTTCGGCCCTAAAGCCGAATTGTGTGGAGTCCAGTAACTGATTTACCTGAATGACACCTGTCAATTATGGGGCAGATTTACAATAACTGGTGCATCCATGCATATCCCCAGGGATGCGCCAGTTATTGTGCACCAAGCCTCCGTCACCATGGATGCGCTGCATTTACAATGCGGCACACTATGGGGCAAAAACGGCACAGATACGTTACGCATCTGTGCCGTAAAAGCGGCGCCTTGCTGGAGCTGCTTCGCGTTTGTAACGTAACTCCAGCAATGCTCTTGGGGGCCCTATTGTTACAATGCTGCGTCAATCCTTTCGCCTGCTTCAAGCAGGCGCCAGGGTTTTGACGTAGCATGGGGTCCAAAAGTGACTGAGTGAAATCTTGTAGATTTCACTCAGCCACTTTTAGGAGGCGTTCCTGCGCCAGAACGCCCCTCCCCACGCAGGAACGTCTCTTTCTGGCGCAGGGCTTTTACAACCTGACGCATCTCCCAGATGCGTCACGATGCAAGTAAACCACACTATGGCACATCTTTTGCGCCGCCGCTGCGTCACAAAAGAGGCGCAAGGGGCTTGTAAATCTGGCCCTATGAATTTATTAGTTTGTCCACTATTTTTGCTGGAAATGATAACCTGGAAATAGGACGATAGTTTGCTGGGTTATCAGAGTCTAGATTAGGCTTCTTAAGGGGTGGCAGTATAGGAGCCTTTTTCCACAACTTGGAAAAGGTCCCGTATCTGAACATCCCGTTAAAGATGTTAGTTAGATATGAAGCAATAGGAAAGGGAGTCAGTTTAAGAGTAGAAGGGGGGGCAGGTGGTCATAGGGTGACTGTGTCAAAAAAGAGAAATTCCCTTTGGGCACCTTAATAAGAACAAATCAACTTATACCTACAGACTATACATCAATTCATCAAACATAAAAACATGTCAATCAGAGCAATGCAATAAGTAACCCAATTCTGTGAGGACAAATAAATTCAATATGCACAGTTTATTATTATAATTAAAAAGCAGATTATAAATCACATTAAGAAAGTGTATAAAACAAGGGAAAACAGACAATATAAATTAAATTATTTATTTTTGTAAAGCGCGATAGTCACCCAGAGGTATCCCAGCGCTGAAGAACCCTGAATTCACCAGATCATCGGAGCAAGAAACTGAGAAGGACAAGGGAAGAAAGGGGGAAACTGGAGCAGAAAGGAGGGGGGGGGGTGTGCAGGATTTAGGAACAAATGATATACAGAAGTTCATCCAATTAATTCCTAAAGCTAATACAGCTTATCAGTACCGGTATAGGAGTATAATTATTATTCCATACTTTAAGTATCATTTGACGCAAACATGTAGATATGTGGTGCCAAATAAGCGGGATGTATGGGCTGAGGCACAAATACAATAATAATAAAAACAATCGTTTTTATAAAATTTGAATTAGGCTGCGGTACAAATACACAACAAAAACAATGATTTTCATAAAATTCGAACTATGCAGAACTTAAAATATCCAATAATGTTTGTATTTGATGTGTCTTGTAAGACTATCAACGTGTGCTGAACAATAAATATATCCAAGAAGAAACGCACACGATAATAGAGGGTTAAGAATGAGGGTGTGTCTTTCGTTTTGGAGATCTCGGCCACACTGTTACTAAAATACCGCATCAACATAATACTTAATGTCATTTGGGCATCTTCGGGGTCTTTTTTCTGCCTAAATGAATATATTGGAGTAAAGAAAGGGTCCAACTATTTGGGAATAGTATCAGGTATGCCTCTGGACATTGTAGTTTTTCTGGGTTAACTAAATCGTGGCCCGTTTTCTATGTTTATTATCAGTGTCCATCATTGACTCGCACTGAATACTACGTCATCTAACGGCTAGGAGATGGCGCGTATCACTGAGTATATAAATCGCGCAGTCGGTTCAGACCGCGTATCGATCGAATACCTCGGGCACTGCACGTGGAAGGTTCGGCACTTATTATCTTAAGGTACGTTGGCTGGCTATGGGGCGGTAGCTAAGAAATCTCGAGATTGCCTGAGTACTAATTATAAAACGGCAATTCTCTTCACAGAGGCGGCATTACTTAAAGACTGAAAAGACTGAAGGCAGCTCTCAGACCCTAAGCGCGCCTTAATTTTAATTGAAATTGAATGTGAGTATGACTATCGCGAACTTATCGGAATATACTAAGAGTGCATATGTTTAAAGATCCGCGACCCTAATGGATATATAATTTTTATATTTCTCGTATTTCTTTTTAATCCATTAGCGTATCACGAGTATTGAATCTTGGCAATCACAACTCTATACCGCGTGCAAGTAAAACTATACACAACGATTTTTTAAGTGAGTATCTTTCTATGACAGCAAAATAATGGAATAACGTGTAGGTAATTTAGGTGATATAGAATGATAGTGATAATTCTCTATCTTGCAGGCCCTACATATATAGATATATATATTTTTAATCTGCCCAGAAGGGACAGTTCGTGTTCGTTCTTCGTGTATACACCATCGAGAAAAAAACAGGATGTAAGTATTACACCTCGTTCATATAGACATAGAGGCGAATGTAATTATATGCATACCATATACGGCATGGCCACCGTTAGTAGTATCGTTATGGCAGAGAACTAATATCCAGTTTCACTAGATCTAAAAATTGGATATAGGCCTAGATAACCTTACCGTATTCTCTCTTAATACGAAAATTATATCCTGTTCTTTTTCACTATGTATTACAGCATCTGAGCTGAGGTTTATACAAACACCTTCAGCGGTAGAAAATACGACCCTGTTTGAGAGGAAGGAGGTTTCAATCCCCTACCTAGAAGGCAGGCTTTCCCTTAAAGGTCAGTAATGGATCGCCGGCAATAGGGTTTACCGTACCTAGCACCATTAAATTGTACCACCGAGGTGATTATATCCTCTGGGGCTTAACCAGTATGAACATATTTGGAATCAGAAAGACCATGTGCCCAATATGTGATTATGAATAGAAAGACAATGAAATGTGAAGTGTCTATTTAAGTTAAAATGTTGACAGAGATGTTTTGCAAATTGCATTGATTAAGATATTGGTTCTAATTGATCATGTATAAAGAAGTAGCGTCTTGTTTATGGTCATAATGATTTGTATGGCTAGGATTCATTCTCGTGAACCAAAGAAGAAAAAAAGTTTTATGTGTATGTACAGAGTCGTCTTAATGCGATATGAGTATGTTATGATGTGATGTTCAATTTGAGGCGCAATAGCCATATGATACCAGTTCTGTTTCTTCGGCTGATTTTTGCCTTACGTACAGTTTGTTTGTTTTATTTGTCATAGTATCGAATCTAAGACATATTTTACTTGAATTTCAGTTATCTTGGGAAGACAGCTAATATTTTCCTGAGGAAGACGGCTGTATGTTTAATGTCCGTCGAAACGCGTTGAGAACTGGGGGAGAAGTACAATATATATTGGTCAAGCAGTATTCTGACTGGCGCTGAATATACCTTTTTTGTACCTCCCTTATTAGCTTTAGGAATTAATTGGATGAACTTCTGTATATCATTTGTTCCTATGTATATTGTCTGTTTTCCCTTGTTTTATACACTTTCTTAATGTGTTTTATAATCGGCTTTTTAATTATAATAATAAACTGTGCATATTGAATTTTGTTTGTCCTCACAGAATTGGGTTACTTATTGCATTGCTCTGATTGACATGTTTTTATGTTTGATGAATTGATGTATAGTCTGTATGTATAAGTTGATTTGTTCTTATTAAGGTGCCTAAAGGGAATTTCTCTTTTTTGACACAGTCAATAGCTGGTACCCCATCCCTTTGGTAGAGGGTCCCTCTCTCTTTTATTAGAGATTTAGTATACGGTCCTTGGTGGGCTGGAGAGTTCTTTGTTTGTTATATTAACACTAACTTGTCTATTATATGTGCGATGGATCAAATTAAGACCTTTGGGTTTAGTGATGACCAATTGCACCGCATTATTAACACCAAGAGCGGAAATAAGATCACTTTTGTATCGGGTAAGGGAGAAAATTGGGGAAAATTATTGAACTTGAAAAAGAAGCTTATCCGTACAGAAGCCCATGCAGATTTCCTAGCGGAATATGTTAAATCAGGCACTATCCCTATTGGCCTGCAGGTTCGCAATGTAACCGGGTCTATTCACAGAGAACAGGAAATTCTTAGAAACGTGGACACTGATCTCAAATAGGTGCAGTAGAGATTGGATGCTCCTTATTATAGAAACTGCCCAAGGGCTCATCATACTTGAACAAGAGGAGATTGAGAAATTAGAAACCAAGCTCAAAAACTGCCCTGCACTAGAGAAGGCGAAAAAGAAATTGGCCGATATTAACAAAGATGTAGAGGGATACAGTGAGTACCTGCTCAATAAGAAAACTAATACATTAAAAAAGGATATTGAAAGCTACTCTGTAGAGAATGTATACCCTTACCTCAGAGGGAATTATTATCAAACTAGAAATGATGGTAATTGGGATAGACCTCATAATCAACAAATTTACTCCAGAGGTGGCAATAAACATGTCACCTTTTCAGAAACATCAGGCTCCAGCAGTGAAGAGGAGGATTGCCATAACAATGAAACAGGTAGAAATGGACGTGACCAAGGGAATTTTTTAGAGTCACGCCCGAGGAGGGCCCAGCGATACAATGGGAACCAAGGGCGGGGACAATTCAACCATGGCAGACAACAACAGTACAACCGAGCACCTCCACAGCAGGAATATATGAGCACGCGGAGCAAACAATACTGGAGACCAGCCAATTACCAGTAATTAATCTATCTAGCAAGGAGCTTAGCAATACAGAGATAAATATCCTAAGTAGAGGCTTTAGCTTTGTTCCTTCCACCACCCTAGATAAATTTCAATTAGAGAAAGATCTGAGGTCATTTTTTAGAAAAATCAGACTTAAACGTTTCTTTGAAAATAGAGAGAGTAGGGTCCATGATAATATCTCTGGACTGAAACCCAAGTCGACTTTCACACCTACCTTGGGTATGGTGGGCAAAAACATTGAGGCCTTTGAGATAGCAGTTGAGAGTGGAATACATAAACTTACAGATAATGATAGAAAACCCCCATCATTCAATATCTCTAAAGTGGAGAAAGAAGCATTGGAAAAACTGAAGAATGATAACTCCCTTACCGGCCGATAAGGGCGGTGGAGTGGTGGTATTTGACACCACAGATTATGAAGGAAGAATGCGTAAGATGCTAGAGGTTAAGGAACTGTGGGGCCGATTCACAGAACTAACTTAAGACAAAATCCTAAACTTACTACTTTTGGTATTCACAGAAGTTAGGATTTTGTCTTAAGTTTGTCTTAAGACAAACTTAAGACAGACTTAAGACAAAATCCTAACTTAAGTCTGTCTTAAGACAAACTTAAGACAAAATCCTAACTTCTGTGAATACCAAAAGTAGTAAGTTTAGGATTTTGTCTTAAATTAGTTCTGTGAATCGGGCCCATTATGCCCGTACCAATGCAAGCTGTCTCACGAAGATATCTCGAGAATGTCTAACCCTACTAACCAATGCTAGGGAGGATGGCTACATCTGCGAGGAGGAGTTTAAATTTCTCAATAATGTAGAACCTAAAACCCCGGCTATTTACGGCCTTCCCAAAGTCCATAAGAATAGGCTAGACCCCCCTATGAGGCCAATTGTTAGCAGCATTGACTCCTTACTTGAGCCAATAAGTAAATATGTTGATCATTTTTTGAAGCCTTTGGTATGTAAACTCAAGTCATATGTAAGGGACTCAGCACACATCATTTCACTCATTGAAGGGCTACCGTTCTGTGAAGAGACTCAGTGTCTAGTAACTATGGACATTGAGTCTCTTTACACGAATATTCCCCAGGTAGATACAGTGGAGGTCAAAGATGAGCTTCTATCTAATCAAGATCTAGAAGGGGCTAATAAGGACTTCATTGTGGATTGTGTACGACTAATTCTGACCAACAATGTTTTCCTTTTCAAAAATGAATATTTTAGACAACTGAAGGGGACCAGTATGGGGGCCACATGTGCCCCCAGTCTGGCCTGTCTTTATGTAGACAAATTTGAGACTAAGCATATTGACAACGAGATGGCACCCTTTTTTGAGAATGTAGCGGGCTGGTACCGCTATATTGACGATATTTTTTTCATTTGGGAAGGGACTACTGACCTATTGGAAGAGTTTTTGAGTTGGATTAACCTGGGAGACCCAAATCTCAGATTTGTCTCGACATACAGTACTAAAAAAGTTGATTTTTTGGACATCTCCATCAAAAATTCGGGAGGGGTGTTAGCAGTGGAGCTGTTTACTAAACCTATGGCCAAAAATACTCTTCTCCACTTCTCTAGCTTTCACCCCAAATCCCAAAGAGAGAGCATCCCGTTTAGCCAATTCCTCCGGCTGAGGAGGAACTGTTCTGATATTAATGACTACTATAAGCATGCTGAAATCCTGAAGAAAAAATTTAAGGAGAGAGGATATCCCAAAAAACTCTTATCCCACTCACTAAAGAGGGCCAGAATCTATGATCGCGATGCCCTTATCCAAAAACCTAATACACAGAAGAGCCCTTTGAATAGAGTAGTATTTGTGAGTAAATTTTCCCATATTAGCAATCAAAGTAAAAATGTGGTAAATAAACACTGGCACATTCTAAATCATGATGAAGAAAATGCATTAGAAAAACCACTTTTTGCATTTAAAAAGAACAAAAATCTGCGAGACTTATTGGTACACACTTATAGAGAGGAGACAAGAGATAATCAAAGAACACTTGATAACACCAAAGTAGTGGGTACCTCTAAGTGTGGAATGTGTAACATCTGTGAACAATGCATAGTAGCATCTGAAATCTCATGTAACAACAAAACAGTTAAATGTAGGACTCACAACAATTGTAAAAGTAAAAATGTGATTTATCTACTTGAATGCCCCTGTGGGCTCTACTATGTTGGAGAAACAGGGAGAGAGGTTAGGATCAGATTACAGGAGCATAGATCAGCGATCAAAACAAAAAAGATAACTGCTCCAATTGTCTCACATTTTTTAGAAATGAAACATGGAGAATGTGATTTCAAGTGGTTCATACTGGAGAGGGTAAAGATAGGCAAAAGAGGTGGGAATATTGTCAGTGCTCGAAAACAAAGAGAGCAATGGTACATTTCTTATCTGAACACAGTAAGAAATGGACTTAACTCCCGTGAAGAATGGGAGCGTATTGATAAGCGTGGCTCAAATCCACCCGAGTGACTTACCGCACTCACCTATAGTCACTATAAGGAAGTCAGCCGGACAGTGGAGAAGAATAAACAAGAGTCTTTATTAGGCCAAACAACACTCATATGAGAGGGCCCTGTCCGACCTCACTCCTAGGAGTGCGAACGAGAGGACTGACTCTCCGCATTACAGCAATACATTATAATGCAGTACAGTTCTTTTAGGGTACGCCCCTTCTGGAAAATTACTGAAACCCAGACCAGTGAACAATGCCATCATACAGCAGGCATCTGCACCTGCAAAAGAAACATCGCTATCTTTACTCAAGGCCATGGAGCTAGGCTTCAGCGTCTCTGGGGCATGAGAACATTACTGATAACGGGACTTGTTAGTTTCGGCCACAGTAAGCCGAGAAACGAAAACTGCTGTCTTAGTGAAATTCTCTATTCCTGCGGGAAGGGTAGATGAGCGAGTGAGGCTCGCGGACGTTGAAGGATACACAAAATGACGGCACACAGGCTAAGCTAAGAAACTAATACAGTCACACATGCATTTGAATAATAAAGTAGCAAATGGAATAATTCAACATAGGTGCATATACGAACATCATTAGTTAGCCATATGATGCTAACTTACATATGAGAAAGAATGATTGAGGCATCGAAAAGTGAATTCTATCAGACCCTCCTTTTAGCATCATTGGCTAACTATTGCCACATTTATTTGCCAAAAGGTAGTGCCGACATATCCATTCTAGGGGCAGAACATTTCTTCCTGTCATTATCATTATCTTTTAGTCTAGAACATCCTCTGCAATAAACATCAACCAACTTGCATCAGCAGGAATTTCAGTAATCATGGAAGTAGTATATTGACCTGGTAACTTCTTTTTCGGACGTAAATTAGTAGCACACATTGAGCAACATGGAGGGAGGCAATATACACAAAGGCAGCAAGTCAGTATTACGCTCACCACTCCAACCAAACCCATCAATATTTTCCAACCCCAGAAGAAAAAGGCATCCCAGAGCCACCCCTGTAAGGACCATGTTCCATTATCCTGATGCAGTTCAGTCGCTAATCTATGTAGTTTCTGTACTGCCAAGTTAACAGTCGGAGCTGAGTCAGGAATATACACGCAACAAGATGTCCCGATAACGCGACAGGCCCCGCCCCTATCTGCCAGGATGACGTCAAGCACCATCCTATTTTGAATCGTAAATAATCTCATAGCCTGAATCTCAACGGACATGTTAGTTGAAATGTCAGCTTCAGTAAGAACTACCTTTTCCATTACCCTGGACAGTCGTCGGATGGCTCTACTATTAAATATCGGACCCCAAAAAGGTAGCAGGCCCTTAGAAAAATCAGTCCATTGCTGGTACGAAGTATCTGTCTGGTCAACATCATCTACCTGAAGCTCCCTCCTTTTACGCTGCTTTTGCGGACTGGGGAACCTACGGTGAGTTTTGTGGTAATCAGAAGGTGCCACATATACAGGAGGAATCATATAGGCCAAATAACACACCCCACCCCAACCCTCGGGCAACCATAAGTATCCATTATCTCCACACACAAAATAGATGCTGGGGGGCGTAACCAAAGAGGGGCTGAGAGGCAAACGTATCAATGCCGTCACATTACAGGAGCTATTACCAACTTTAATGGGGCCCCTTCCCTCTATACAGAAATACGGTGGAGGACCCACCACAGCCAGGGGTATCGGAGACTTGACACTGTTATTTCCCTTTGGGGGGTGTCTGTAAGACAGGGATGAATTCAATTTCAGGAAACTTTCCCTAACTTTGTCAGTATCATTTGGTATCAGAAACCGGCCCAACTTTTTCTCACACGTCTCTATAAAAGTCTGATCAAAACGCCCATCACTATATATTCGTCCAAGGGAAGATGGAGGCAGAGGGCGTACTCGCATTGTCATTGTCCACCCCCTATTCTGTAGTCGAGGAGTCAGGAAATCTGGCTGCTGAAAATATTTAACAAGACCTATGAGAGTATACCACCCCACACAACTATTCACAGGTGTCAAAGGGAGTGCTAGAAATCTATCTTTCTTATAGGCAGCAGAAGGCAGGAGCCCACAAACCCAACAATCTGTCAAATTGGTAGTGGCATGTGCATGGTGCAAAGTCTTAATAAAAACATTTTCTTTGTAACCCTTTCTCAACATTCTTTCACCATAATCTACAGTAATCATATTATGTTCAGGAACGGCAGTGGGTGTGGGTGCAAACACATGAACGGGGTAAGCTTTATCCAGAAAAAACAATATTCCAAGAGTCACTATAAAAGCAATTAGAACAATGATGATGACCACAATTTTTCCTTTTCGGGGAAGGGCCAACCAGGGGGAATCAGGCACAGGTCTCGGAGGAGCCGCAAAGGGCTGCTCCTCATCAGGGATGGGGCGGCCAAAAGGATACATTCTCAAGAACGTTCAAAATATACCAAAAATGAAAAAAAGAAAAACACTTCTACTAAAAAAAAATAGTCCCAGACAATCCTCAACCGGCCAGAGGGGTTCTTCAACCCTTAAAGAAGGGATCTTCTCCCTGTGTCCTTCAAAGCCTCACAGGCAGGCTTTTACCGTCCATACCTTATTCCAACGTCGCTTTCAACACACAGCACTGGAAAACAGAGGAGCACTTAATCTGGGCCCCGCACCACTCTATAGTCTCATAGATCGCAATCTTCGGCTAAACACCAGGGCTCTTACAAGTCCATCCCTACCACTAAATCTTCGTATTCAGAAAGTTCACTAAGCCCTTCTTCCAGTGTTTAGTCCATCACATTTGTCATTCTTACTTATTTTCTTCGGGGCCGCAGATTATATCGAGTGCTCCCTGGCACTTCGGGGTCAATGAACAAAGCAGGTGTATCTGTGGCAAATGCTGGACTCTCTGATGTCTCCTCACTAGTAACAACAGGAGTAGTAGAGCTCGCTGAATTCTCAATTCCACTTCGCTCTCCTCCAATCAGTGAAGCATCCGAGAAGGGAACATATCTGGGTATTTGCTCATGCTCCTCGTCAGCAATGCCTTCCTTTACCCACTGGTCATAGGGCAACGGTAGCGGGACCCTCTTCACATGTGAGGCGTGTGTCCACGCCTTCCTTCCTTCCACCCGAAGCGCCGTACGCGTGGTGAGGAGCACCTGACGCGGCTCCGACCACCTTGGCTCCAGACAGGACTTCCGCTGATATCTTCGGACGACGACCCAGTCCCCTGGGTTGATGGAGTGTCCTGGCCCCTCCGGCAACGGCTTCAGAGTGTCTGCTACCTGCTGATGAATAGAACGAAGATCTTTAGTCAAAGCATACAAATAGTCTATCAACAAAGGATATGGTACTTCTGAAAAACACTTAGGCCTGGGCACTCCCCAGATATTGGCCGGGCGGCCGAATACCACTTCATGGGGGGAGACGCCCGTTTTCGAGTTCACTGTTACTCTCGTTGAAAGCAAGGCTAAAGGAAGGGCGTCTGGCCAACGGAGACCTGTACTCTCCTGTATTTTGGCCATTTTCAGTTTGAGCGTTCCATTAAACCGCTCCACAAGTCCTGCTGCCTGGGGGTGTAGGGCCGGGTGGAATTTTTGTGAGATCTGTAAGCCTTTACATATTTGTTTAACTAATTCTGCATTAAAGGACGTGCCATTATCACTCCAGATCACCCTAGGTAATCCGAAGCGAGAAAAATACTCCTTTATCAACATTTTTGCAGTAGAAATGGCTGTGCAATCTTTGGTTGGATACGCCTCCACCCACCTACTAAAGGCACATACAACTACAAGGACGTACTTTAAGTTGTTGACCCTTTCCATTTTGATGTAATCCATCTGAATCACCTCAAAAGGGAAGGAAGGGGGTGCGAAATTTCCAGCTGGGACAGGAGTACCCTTTCCAGGATTGTGTCTCAAACACACCATGCACTGTCGGACCAAGTGGGTCGCTACTTTGGAGATATTCTTATTGCTCCACACCGGGTCCAACAATTTACATATGCCCTTTGCACTAATATGTGCAGGCCCATGAGCCATCTTCACTACTGGAAGAACATATGCATTTGGAAGTAACCATCGTCTCTTATCGGTCACATCTGTCCAACATTCATCCGCATCCAATCGCCCCTGCCCATCCTTCCATGCCCTCAATTCATCCTCAGTCACTTTGCCTTGTATGTTTTTCACGCTCTGTACAGTATCCGAAAACATATTAATATCTGGGACCCATCTAGCTGGTCCTGCCACAAACATTCGTGGTAATTTTTCCCGAGCAGTCTCTTTTGCTGTTTCGTCGGCGAAGGCATTGCCTCGCCCTACATCATCCACTATTGTCTTATGTGCACTACACTTTATCACAGCCAATCTTTTGGGTAGTGTCAGTGCCGCTAGCAGTCGTAATATCAGTGGGCCATGTTGTATGCGTTGTCCATGAGAAGTCAGAAATCCCCGTTCTGCCCAAAGTCGCCCATAATTATGAGCCACGCCAAAGGCGTATTGGCTGTCAGTATAAATGTTCACGTCTAACCCCTCACTCAATTCACATGCTCTCAGTAAAGCTATGATCTCAGCAGCTTGGGCCGAATTGTAAGGTATCCTAGAAGTCTCCACTACCGTCTGTAATGTCGTTATTGCATACGCTGCTGTCGATGTACCATCTGGTAGTTTAAAACAAGACCCATCCACATACAACTCCCCGTCTGGTTCGTCCAAAGGCCTGTCTGTCAGATCCACCCTCCCCTTTGTCTCCTCTTCTGTCCTAAACAGACAGTCATGTATGTCATCGTCCTTTGTATCTGTGGGGATAGGTAACAATGTGGCAGGATTCAATGTAGCACACCTTTTGATCGTAACATGGGGTGCAAAAAGAGTCATCTCATAACCCGTAAGACGAGCACTAGTTAAGTGCTGCGTCTGTGTTCTGTTCAGCAAAATGTCCACAGCATGCGGTACCATGACTGTGAGATCTGATCCCAATACGAGCCCTGCCGATTGTCTTATAGAGACCGCAGCAGCCGCCGTGGCTCTCAGACAACTCGGCAGCGCTCTTGCCACATTGTCAAGCATTGCGGAAAAATACGCGCAGGGTCTCTGTTTCCCCCCGTAACACTGAGTTAAAACAGACAACGCGCAACCTTCCGCCTCATGTAGGTAAAGAACAAAAGGCTTCTGGTAATCAGGTGTTCCAAGAACAGGCGCAGAACATAAAGCAGTTTTTAGTGACTCAAACGCTTCTTGACATGCGGGGGTCCAGGGTAGGGGTTCGCGCACTTCTTTGGTAGTCAGATACAATAAGGGTTTTGTTAGTAACGCATAGTTAGGTATCCACTGGCGACAGTACGATGTTATGCCCAAAAATGCGCGCACCTCTCGCTGCGTGTTAGGTACCTTCATGTTATTGATAGCTTTTATGCGCTCTGGCGTCAATCTCCTCCCCACTTTCGAAAGGAGGTGACCGAGGTAGGTTACCTCCGTTCGACAGTATTGAAACTTTGGAAGGGACACTTTATGCCCCCGTTTCGCCAAATGGTGCAGTAATTTAACAGTAGCATCCCGACAACCCTTCTCGTCGTCCGATGCTATTAGGATATCGTCCACATACTGCAACATGACGTTGCCAGGTGGAAGTTCCAGTTCATCCAATTGTGCCTTCAGAGCCTGACTATATATGCTCGGACTTTCCGTGTACCCCTGGGGAATTCTCTTAAAGCGGAAGCTTCGGCCAGCCAATGAGAATCCGAAGAGATAACGGCTGTCTTCATGTACTGGAATACTGAAGAAAACATTTTTCAAATCCAGGACTGAGAAATATTTAGCAGAAGGGGGAATCATTGTTAATATTGTAGTGATGTCCGAGACCACCGGGTATTGTGGCTCCACTACTGTATTCACGTGGCGCAAATCAATCACAAGCCTATAGACATCAGGAGTATTATCAGTAGCTTCAGGTGACCGTCTTTTAAGGATAGGTAAAATAGGGCTGTTACATATGTTCGAATCCGTCTCTTCCACGACACCAGACCGAATCAAATCTTGTATTATTTGTAGCAGGGCCTTTTCTCCCTCCCTAGGAATCCTGTACTGTCGGACCCTGGGTAATTTTGCTCCCACCTTTACCCTTATCGTCACCGGGGCAATGTCCATTTTACCTACATCTGTATCATTGACAGCCCACAAACTGTCGGGAATCCCTTGAAATTCAGGTGGCAATGGGTCATCTTTAGAAAAACACTGCAACGGGCGAGCGACATTCGGGCCCAATGTAAGGTACACGCCATCCGGGGAACAATAGATAGTGGCGTGCAACCTTTTCAATAAATCTAAGCCCAACAAATTCTCGCCACAATTCGATGTCAATAGAAACGGTGAATCAACAGTGAAAGGACCAATCGTCAACGTGAGAGGTTTAGAAATGGGACTAATCACCGGGGTACCTGCAAAACCCACAGAAATGTTATTCTTGCCAGACAGAGCCGCCCCTGGGACCCGAGAATGAGCCACTGAACTTTTCATTGCACCCGTATCCACTAGAAATTTTTGTTGAGACCCCAATAAGTCTGCCTCGACATAGGGTCCCCTCTGATCAACTTCCACAGGTACTGGTCCCATGCTCTGTCCTACGCTGTCCTAGTTGTGGGAGAACCCTGTCAGATCGTCCACTGAGTAATCATCGTTATAGTACTGACCACCGCCCCTCTGCAACTGTTGCCTGTCTGCACTGTTGTCGAAGTAATTACCTCCCGGTCTCCCACCTCCATCCGCTCGGGCGTTCTGTCTCCCAAAATCACCACCACCTCTTCCTCGTCCTCGCCCTGGACCAGCATTTGACTGAAGCAGTGGGCAATCCCTCCACCAATGCCCCTCCTGCTTGCACCTCGCACACTGATTCGGTCCCAATCTTTCCCTACTCTCACCTCTTCCAAAGCCGCCACCTCGACCCGGTGCTGCACCTCTTCCTCTGCCTCTAGCCACTTGCTGCAACAAAACCCTTGTCTTTAGATCCTTAGCCTTCTTTTCCTGCTTGTCCTTACTCTCATTTTCTCTGTGCTCATAATACTGCGCCATACTGAGGATACCGGAAGGAGAGGACGTTGTCCACGTGCTCTCCGACGCTTGCAATCTCGCTGAAATTTCGGGCAATAAGTTCATGACAAACCTATTAACAAAAAGCTGCTGCCCTCCATCCTGTGACACATCTTGCCCACTAAAGTCTATGAACGTTTCCTCAAACCTCGTAAAGAAGTCCGAAACTGCCTCATCCTTTTTCTGCTTACAAGCCGTCAACTTGTCCCAATCTACCTTCTTCGGGGGAATGAGAGAATGCATGTATTTTATTATGCGTCCCGGTAAAGCTAAAATCTCAGCTTTCGGCTTCTCCCCTGGCTTACGTTCCTTATCCCAATCCTGCAACTCCTGCCACGTACCTCCTAACTCTTCCGCATGGTCAGTACCTTTCACTTGCCGCCACACATCAACTGGGACCAAAAGCCCGAAAAACAATTCAACATCAGCCAAAGTCATTACAGTGGAAGACGCAGCTTCTGTTAGCTCTTTGTAGTAGGCAGTCGGGTTCTTTCTAGAATCTGGTAGCTGAGCCTTCAATAATAATACCTCACTTCTCTTCCATGGCGTATACACCCATTGCTCCTGGAAATGCGCATCTATCCTGTTCCTGGTGACAGCCTTCGTGACTGGATCTACCAACTCGGGGATCTCGGGATGAAAAATAGGGTGCACCTCGCGCATTGGATGTAGACCTGGAAAATGGGGCATGCCTGCAGAGGGCAATTCATTTCTGTATTGTAATAGGGCACGTAAACTACTCATCACCTCTCTCACTCCAGTATTCGTTTTATAGGCTCCGTTCTGTATATCTCGTAAAGTCGCTGGAGCCACACCTCCATAGCCCTGTTCCCATAGCGGTATCAATACATTTGACATATGCCACAAGACGTGCTGTTGCATAAAGGGCTCAAAATCTTTCATAGTGGACCAAATATCCTCAAACGAATATTGTTCCTAGCCCACTGACATGCCTGATTAGCCACCATACTCTTCTCATCTAAACCAACTGTGGAACGCGTAAGCAACTTCCGTACCTGTGACAGTAATGCGCTACCTGCGCCTCGACTCGGCGTTAACATCTCCTGACTGGGGGTGGTACTAGCAGAAACAGTAGGGAGTGCTAAAGAAAATTGGGAGGGTGCAGGTGAAGTGGTCTGGAGTAAAGAAACGAGGGGTGTCAAGGGCGGGGGTTGTTGGGGAGCACTCGCTGAAGGACCCGGAACCCCACTAACGGGGGCCGGAGCTGGCAAGGAGGGGTACAAGGGCTGTGGGGCATAAGGGGGAGGGGGTCGGGTATTCAAAATGTCTTCCATCTCATCTGGGTCATCCTCGCGCACTACATAACTTTTATTCTCTTTCAACCTACAAAGCCTATCTGCGCGCTCCAAACGCAGCGCATTCTCATTCCCAACCTGTTCTCTCGCTTTCTGCGCCATAGTCTGCGTGGACTTTTTATAAGCCTCTTTCTCATCTCTCAACTTACGTTTTCTGGCTTCCTTCTGCCACACTCTCAAAGAATCAAACATGCTCTGACGGCTGCGCCTGGCAAACAATTTGTCTTGCAAATAATCCAATTTAGCTTCATCAAAAGAACCCGTCGAAGGCCATTGTAAATCCACATTATCAGCAGTATACCGGTGCCACAAAGTACCAAACAAAAGCGGGACCAATCCATGCTTGACATACATATCAAAGCTTGGAGTGCCTTCAGGGGGTGCAGGTTGGCTCTCGGCCAGTCTAGTATCTGAGGGTCGACAACAGCATCCAAAACATCGTAACTTACTAAAACACGGCATCTCTACTTCGGTGTGAAAGAAACACTTCTCCACAAACTGCGTTACCTTGAGTCCCTAGCTCGAGCTCGTTCATACACACATCGTTCATACACACATATAGACATACATTAGGGAACCACACACGCACATATACAGTACCTCCAAACACGTGTTACCAAATGGGACAAGGCCGGTCGACAAAGTCCTGGGGAACCTGGGCTCTACCGCAGACCGAACAGTACACTAACTGTTCTGAGGATGGGGAAACAAATCCGCTCCCCGTGCGGCACTACGGATCACTGCGCACTTTACCACGGGAGACCCAGGACTCACCTCCACTGAACCGCCACTCTAGGAGTTCAGGGCAAGCACCGGAGTCCACCCGCAATGAGCCACGCCTTCACCACAGTGCCATCCGGTCGGATCACTACAAACAATATATCTATATTTCCCCCAACCTCGTCAAGTCTGTCAGAGCGCCTGCTCGCACTCTGAGTTCCCCGGAGCACACTAGCCCCAGGAGCACACCGGCTCCTCAAACCACTGGAGACACCCCAGTCTCCCGGAACACTCCAGTTCCTGAAACAATCACAGGTGGACCACTCACCGTCCGTAGGCGGCACCGACCTCTACCGTTCTCCACCTCCGGCTGCCAGGACCAACACGGTCAGCTTCGAGTTCCGCCTTCTGGACCCCGGCGTAAGATCCGAACCGGGACCTCTCCCGATCAGCAGGGTGGGGCAGCGCTGCGAGAACCAAGCTCGGCATCAGATGGGTACCCGGGCCCACCGTGCCGACCAGCGGGTCCCCGGTCTTCTGCTGCCCACTTACGGGTGAGAAAGATCCTTATCGCGGGGTCCCTATTCGGGCGCCATCTGATAAGCGTGGCTCAAATCCACCCGAGTGACTTACCGCACTCACCTATAGTCACTATAAGGAAGTCAGCCGGACAGTGGAGAAGAATAAACAAGAGTCTTTATTAGGCCAAACAACACTCATATGAGAGGGCCCTGTCCGACCTCACTCCTAGGAGTGCGAACGAGAGGACTGACTCTCCGCATTACAGCAATACATTATAATGCAGTACAGTTCTTTTAGGGTACGCCCCTTCTGGAAAATTACTGAAACCCAGACCAGTGAACAATGCCATCATACAGCAGGCATCTGCACCTGCAAAAGAAACATCGCTATCTTTACTCAAGGCCATGGAGCTAGGCTTCAGCGTCTCTGGGGCATGAGAACATTACTGATAACGGGACTTGTTAGTTTCGGCCACAGTAAGCCGAGAAACGAAAACTGCTGTCTTAGTGAAATTCTCTATTCCTGCGGGAGGGGTAGATGAGCGAGTGAGGCTCGCGGACGTTGAAGGATACACAAAATGGCGGCACACAGGCTAAGCTAAGAAACTAATACAGTCACACATGCATTTGAATAATAAAGTAGCAAATGGAATAATTCAACATAGGTGCATATACGAACATCATTAGTTAGCCATATGATGCTAACTTACATATGAGAAAGAATGATTGAGGCATCGAAAAGTGAATTCTATCAGTATAATTGGTGGATTGTAAGTCCTTTCCATTATGGACCCGTAGCCTCATTGCTGAAACCTCAGTAATATCTATGAATAGAATGACATCTCTGTGAGCTTAAATAGGGGATAACTGATAGGACTCTTTTTAGTTATAATATCTATTCACGACCTATGTGTGATTTTAACATGCACTCTAGTAATTTGTTGGCACTTTAGATGAATAGCCATAAATTAACTACCCGATATAGCAACAATACAGCTTATCGGTACCGGTATAGGAGTATAATTATTATTCCATACTTTAAGTATCATTTGACGCAAACATGTAGATATGTGGTGCCAAATAAGCGGGATGTATGGGCTGAGGCACAAATGGCTGCGGTACAAATACACAACAAAAACAATGATTTTCATAAAATTCGAACTATGCAGAACTTAAAATATCCAATAATGTTTGTATTTGATGTGTCTTGTAAGACTATCAACGTGTGCTGAACAATAAATATATCCAAGAAGAAACGCACACGATAATAGAGGGTTAAGAATGAGGGTGTGTCTTTCGTTTTGGAGATCTTGGCCGCACTGTTACCAAAATGCCGCATCAACATAATACTTAATGTCATTTGGGCATCTTCGGGGTCTTTTTTCTGCCTAAATGAATATATTAGAGTAAAGAAAGGGTCCCACTATTTGGGAATAGTATCAGGTATGCCTCTGGACATTGTAGTTTTTCTGGGTTAACTAAATCGTGGCCCTTTTTCTATGTTTAGTATCAGTGTCCGTCATTGACTCGCACTGAATACTACGTCATCTAACGGCTAGGAGATGGCGCGTATAACTGAGTATATAAATCGCGCAGTCGGTTCAGACCGCGTTTCGATTGAATACCTCGGGAACTGCACGCGGAAGGTTCGGCACTTATTATCTTAAGGTACGTTGGCTGGCTATGGGGCGGTAGCTAAGAAATCTCGAGATTGCCTGAGAACTAATTATAAAACGGCAATTCTCTTCACAGAGGCGGCATTACTTAAAGACTGAAGAGACTGAAGGCAGCTCTCAGACCCTAAGCGTGCCTTAATTTTAATTGAAATTGAATGTGAGTATGACTATCTCGAACTTATCGGAATATACTAAGAGTGCATATGTTTAAAGATCCGCGACCCTAATGGATATATAATTTTTATATTTCTCGTATTTCTTTTTAATCCATTAGCGTATCACGAGTATTGAATCTTGGCAATCACAACTCTATACCGCGTGCAAGTAAAACTATACACAACGATTTTTTAAGTGAGTATCGTTCTATGACAGCGAAATAATGGAATAACGTGTAGGTAATTTAGGTGATATAGAATGATAGTGATAATTCTCTATCTTGCAGGCCCTACATATATAGATATATATATTTTTAATCTGCCCAGAAAGGACAGTTCGTGTTCGTTCTTCGTGTTCGTTCTTCGTGTATACACCATCGAGAAAAAAACAGGATGTAAGTATTACACCTCGTTCATATAGACATAGAGGCGAATGTAATTATATGCATACCATATACGGCATGGCCACCGTTAGTAGTATCGTTATGGCAGAGAACTAATATCCAGTTTCACTAGATCTAAAAATTGGATATAGGCTTAGGAAACCTTACCGTATTCTCTCTTAATACGAAAATTACATCCTGTTCTTTTTCACTATGTATTACAGCATCTGAGCTGAGGTTTATACAAACACCTTCATCTGTAGAAAATACGACCCTGTTTGAGAGGAAGGAGGTTTCAATCCCCTACCTAGAAGGCAGGCTTTCCCTTAAAGGTCAGTAATGGATCGCGGGCAATAGGGTTTACTGTACCTAGCACCATTAAATTGGACCACCGAGGTGATTATATCCTCTGGGGCTTAAACAGTATGAACATATTTGGAATCAGAAAGACCATGTGCCCAATATGTGATTATGAATAGAAAGACAATGAAATGTGAAGTGCCTATTTAAGTTAAAATGTTGACAGAGATGTTTTTCAAATTGCATTGATTAAGATATTGGTTCTAATTGATCATGTATAAAGAAGTAGCGTCTTGTTTATGGTCATAATGATTTATATGGCTAGGATTCATTCTCGTGAACCAAAGAAGAAAAAAAGTTTTATGTGTATGTACAGAGTCGTCTTAATGCAATATGAGTATGTTGTGATGTGACGTTCAATTTGAGGAGCAATAGCCATATGATACCAGTTCTGTTTCTTCGGCTGATTTTTGCCTCACGTACAGTTTGTTTGTTTTATTTGTCATAGTATAGAATCTAAGACATATTTTACTTGAATTTCAGTTATCTTGGGAAGACAGCTAATATTTTCCTGAGGAAGACGGTATGTTTAATGTCCGTCGAAACGCGTTGAGAACTCGGGGAGAAGTACAATATATATTGGTCAAGGAGTATTCTGACTGGCGCTGAATATACCTTTTTTGTACCTCCATTATTAGCTTTAGGAATTAATTGGATGAACTTCTGTATATCATTTGTTCCTATGTATATTGTCTGTTTTCCCTTGTTTTATACACTTTCTTAATGTGTTTTTTCATCTGCTTTTTAATTATAATAATAAACTGTGCATATTGAATTTATTTGTCCTCACAGAATTGGGTAACTTATTGCATTGCTCTGATTGACATGTTTTTATATTTGATGAATTGATGTATAGTCTGTATGTATAAGTTGATTTGTTCTTATTAAGGTGCCCAAATTGAATCTCTCTTTTTTGACACAGTCAATAGCTGGTACCCCATCCCTTTGGTAGAGGGTCCCTCTCTCTTTTATTAGAGGTCATAGGGTGACACCAAGTTTTTGGAATTAAGCAAATTGAGGACTTCTGCTACTGTGATAAATGAGAACTGCCTTAGATGAGATATGGGGCTACTACCAAGAGAATTTAGGTCATTAGAAGAGGATTGAGCTGTAGAAGAACTAATGCTGGGTTGAGAGTTCTGAAAAAAGTGAATTGATTATAAATCATGCTGTGAATTCACAAACGGAAGAACAATGCCTGCATTCTATGTTGCAAGGAAACAACTAAACAATTTCAACCCTAGTATAAAACAACTGCTTACGAATTGATAGTCTGGACATTAAGACATTAACAATAACCCAACCCTAGACACCATAGGGCAATACACACAGAGAAATCCTTTACCACCCCTCCTGTGACCTGTGCTACCCAAACCATAGATGGAAATCCCAGCTAAGAAGTATTTTGATGCTACTTAGCATCCAGAAACAGTGAAATGAGGCTTCACGACAGATAAGTAACACAAACTCACTACCACAAGACATCCAAAGAATGAAAACAGAAATCACACAAAAAACTTAATTCACAAGCGGGACTATCTCTCCCTTAGAGGAGGCCAGACTAGAAGATGGAGCAAGCCCTGGAGGACAGCCTATCACCCACTCTGGAGTGTAGCTAGTGATGAACATCACAGTGCCTGCTGCAGAGCCCTTCCCAGGGCTGCAGAACCCTCCCAGGGCTGCAGAACACTTTCCTGGGCTGCAGAACCCTTCCCAGGGCTGCATACCCCTCCCAGGGCTGCAGAACCATCCCCAGGGTTGCAGAACCCTTCACAGGGCAGCATAACCCTTCCCAGGGCTTAGGAACCTTCCCAGGGCTGCAGAAACCTTCCCAGGGCAGCAGAACCCTTCCCAGGGCTTAGGAATCTTCCCAGGGCTACAGAACCATTCCCATGGCTGCAGAACCCTTCCCAGGCCTGAGGAAACCTCCCAGGGCTGCAGAACCCTTCCCAGGGCTCTAGAGCCCTTCCCATGGCTGCAGGGCCCTTCCCAGGGCTGCAGAGCCCTCCCAGGTCTGCTGCACCCTCCCAGGGCTGCAGAACCCTTCCCAGGTCTGCAGAACCCTCCCAGGGCTGCAGAACCCTCCCAGGGCCGCAGAACCATTCCCAGGGCTGCAGAACCCTTCCCAGGGCTTCAGAACCCTCCCAGGGTCCCAGCCCTCTGTATCTTCTGCATTCAGTGGAGAGACAAGACGTCCCTCCCCCGCCAGGCTCAGCTCCCCTGGGCTGGACTCACAGTATTGAATACTCACACACACCGAGCAGCTAGAGATATCCATCGGTGTATGTGGGCGCTATGCTTCCCTCGTGGCTTGAACTTCCTGCCCGTCCCCTGCCTCCCAAGCCGGGCTGCCTTCCTTGCTCTTCCGGGAGAGATCAGACGGTATCTCTAAGCATGAAGTCACCCATTTAATCTTCAAACGAGCCCGGAGCGAGCAGATGACAGACTGTTCCAGAATCTTCTGGCGCATGGTGGTGCTGTGCGGGGCCTGTGTGTGGGAAGTTGGCACACGTCCGCCGTCTCACTTCAAATTATATTATTTGATAAATCACTGTGTCTGTGCTGTCCTGGCTGGGCCTGCCCTTGTAATGAGCAGAGTGTCACTCACAGAGGCTGGGTCCCGGTGCCAAGTGGGTTATTGCCTCTCTTTAGGTGTAACTGATGGGCTTGCGGTGTGCGTCCTTTCCCTCTCACTGGTGAGTGTGGTTGAAAGCAATGACCCTGTAGCCTCTTCCACCATCACGCATCTGTTCTCATCTGCCCCGTGTTCATGAAATAAACATGTCCTCCTAGGGCAGAGGTCTTCAAACATTTGGATGCTGAGACCCCCCTGGCAACATTTTCAGGCGTAAGGACCCCCTCCTGACAAAAATTTCTAAACCCTGTGTGGGTGACAAGAGTACCCAAGTGACTGCACGGTGAGCGATGCAACAGTGTGAGAGTAGGGTAAAAGGAGTGACTGCAGGGTGAGTGAGGTGACCATATGAATTTGGGTTCGGCTGTAAATGCAGAGTGGGACGAATTAATGCATGGTTAGTGATGGCCTTGTTTGAGAGAGCTACAGATTGAGCAGTGAGGGGGGACAGGTGAGTGAAGTGTCACATGAGTGCAGGGTGAGTAGTATGCTTGTGTGACTGCAGGGTGAGGTAAAGGGTGAACAGTGCAAGCGCATTATTAGTGCAGAGTGATCACTGTGAGTGCAGGATGAGCGGGTAAATGTTGTGAGTGCATGGTGATCACTGTGAGTGCATGGTGATCACTGTGAGTGCATTGTGATCACTGAGAGTGCATTGTGATCACTGTGAGTGCAGGGTGAGCGTGTGATCGGTGTGAGGGCATGGTGATCAGTGGGAGTGCATGATGATCAGTGTGAGTGCAGGGTGAGCGGGTGAATTGTGTGAGTGCATGGTGATCAGTGCGAGTGCATTGTGATCAGTGCGAGTGCATTGTGATCAGTGTGAGTGCATTATGATCGCTTTGAGTGCAGGGTGAGAGGGTGATCAGTGTGAGTGCATGTGATCAGTGTGAGTGCATGGTGATCAGTGTGAGTGCATGGTGATCAGTGTGAGTGCATGGTTATCAGTGTGAGTGCATGGTTATCAGTGTGAGTGCATGGTTATCAGTGTGAGTGCATTGTGATCACTGTGAGTGCAGGGTGAGCGGGTGAATGTTGTGAGTGCATTGTGATTGCTGTGAGTGCAGGGTGAGCGGGTGAATGTTGTGAGTGCATGGTGATTGCTGTGAGTGCATGGTGATTGCTGTGAGTGCATGGTGATTGCTGTGAGTGCATGGTGATCGCTGTGAGTGCATGGTGATCGCTGTGAGTGCATGGTGATCAGTGTGAGTGCATGGTGATCAGTGTGAGTGCATGGTGATAAGTGTGAGTGCATGGTGATCAGTGTGAGTGCATTGCGATCAGTGTGAGTGCATTGCGATCAGTGTGAGTGCATTGCGATCAGTGTGAGTGCATTGTGATTGCTGTGAGTGCATGGTGATTGCTGTGAGTGCATGGTGATTGCTGTGAGTGCATGGTGATTGCTGTGAGTGCATGGTGATCAGTGTGAGTGCAGGATGAGCGGGTGAATGTTGTGAGTGCATGGTGATCAGTGTGAGTGCATTGTGATTGCTGTGAGTGCATGGTGATCAGTGTGAGTGCATTGTGATCAGTGTGAGTGCATTGTGATCAGTGTGAGTGCATGGTGATCAGTGTGAGTGCATTGTGATCAGTGTGAGTGCAGGATGAGCGGGTGAATGTTGTGAGTGCATGGTGATCAGTGTGAGTGCATTGTGATTGCTGTGAGTGCACGGTGATCAGTGTGAGTGCATTGTGATCAGTGTGAGTGCATTGTGATCAGTGTGAGTGCATTGTGATCAGTGTGAGTGCATTGTGAATGTGAGTGCATGGTGATTGCTGTGAGTGCATGGTGATTGCTGTGAGTGCATGGTGATTGCTGTGAGTGCATGGTGCTCAGTGTGAGTGCATTGTGATCAGTGTGAGTGCATTGCGATCAGTGTGAGTGCATTGTGATTGCTGTGAGTGCATGGTGATTGCTGTGAGTGCATGGTGATTGCTGTGAGTGCATGGTGATCAGTGTGAGTGCAGGATGAGCGGGTGAATGTTGTGAGTGCATTGTGATTGCTGTGAGTGCATGGTGATCAGTGTGAGTGCATGGTGATCAGTGTGAGTGCATTGTGATCAGTGTGAGTGCATGGTGATCAGTGTGAGTGCATTGTGATCAGTGTGAGTGCAGGATGAGCGGGTGAATGTTGTGAGTGCATGGTGATCAGTGTGAGTGCATTGTGATTGCTGTGAGTGCACAGTGATCAGTGTGAATGCATTGTGATCAGTGTGAGTGCATTGTGATCAGTGTGAGTGCATTGTGATCAGTGTGAGTGCATTGTGATCAGTGTGAGTGCATTGTGAATGTGAGTGCATGGTGATTGCTGTGAGTGCATGGTGATTGCTGTGAGTGCATGGTGATTGCTGTGAGTGCATGGTGCTCAGTGTGAGTGCATTGTGATCAGTGTGAGTGCAGGATGAGCGGGTGAATGTTGTGAGGGTGTTCGACCATTGCCGCTGCTAAACTGTGCGCGTGCGCCTTGTCACAGAGTGACACTCAGATGCCACAGCCTCCACCAATGCCAGACTTAATGGAGAAGGAAAGGGTGGGGCGTCGCACCTGCCCTGAGACCACCCTGCTCAGGAGAGGAACACTCGCCCCACACCCAGGGCCTTTGTCTACTCACTGTCTGAGAGGAAGACACATCACACCACAGGAGAGCCATTAACAGTCAGGTGACTTGGACGCTGACAGGAAAGAACATGTTTTGGCTGAAAAATTACAACTTTGTAATGACAATAGTAATTTAAACTCTGACATGACTATTACATTTGATTTTGAATTTCTATTAATTTGAGTCTTTAAGCCATGATTCTAGCTATTCCAAAACGGAGGTATGCATTATAAGTTGTTATCATGTAACACAGTGCTTTTCAATGGGAGAGCGATTCTTCCCACAGTGAAACATGACTTTGTAGATTTTTCACTTCCAGAGCAAAATCTTAAGCATGCGTGTCCTGCTTTTTAAATATAGGGCAACCTACCTTATGAGCCTTTAGGGCCTACATTGGGGGTGACTTATCAGTATTAAAAATGAAGATTTAGGTCTGGCAAAGGATTGTTTTGCAAGGTCAAAAACGTAATTTAAAACTGCACTAAAGGCTGGAATGGCAGACCTGAGGCATGTTTTAACATGCTATGTTAGTGTGTAGCACATTGAATGCTGCATCCCACTTGTAGCATGTAAATTACAGGTACATGTAGTACCAATTACTAGGAACCTAATAAGTAAATTAAAGGTGGCAATCCATGTTTAAAGGAGCGAGCACAAGCCCTTTGTCAGTGGTTAGCAGGAGCAAAAATGCAGAGAGTCCTAATGCCAGAAAGAACAGGTTCAGCTACAAAATACAAAAATCTGGTGGAATACCACGCAAAAAATGGTCATTTCCAATAGTGCCAATTATGTCTCTGTTCTGCAACATGTGCTCCTACTGCAGACATAATATTTTGTATCCTAATGTAACTCTGTCTTTAGGTCCATTACCCATGTCAGCCAGATTGAAGTAAAATGTACCAGGAATATCCAACACATGTTCCAGTATTACAAACTGCATGGCCTTCTCACAGCAGTGGTGATTTTAAGACAAATGGAAACTAGATGGACGTAATTCCTCAATTCATGCCAGTTCGAGGTATGAATGAAACATGGAATTGGATATGTCCACAATTATAAAGTACATAAGTGGCAATTTATCTTAAACCGCATTGGGTGACTGAGATCTATTTATAAAATCGTCATTAGTGAAGATGTCATAAGACATGTGGGCTTTAGGTTATCTGGGCAACATGAAATTAACTTTAACCCAAACTAAGGGGGTCATTACGATGGCTGACGGACGTAAGTCTGTCTGCCATTGTCACAAGTATTGGGACCTGCCTATATGCCGGCGGTCCTGCACATGGAATTACAATGCGACCGCCACGGTGGCGGTCGCATCGGGCATGTTTATCATTGCAGCGGGTGCTGCAGGCTGCACCACCCACCGCAATGGTAAAAATGCAGGTTTTGAATTTCCCTGCACTGCGTGGCAGGCACCACATGGTGCAGGGAAATGTTAGGGCACCATACATGCCTCCCAAGTGCAGAACTGTAGTGCCCCTGCTAAAAGGACCCCCAAAGTCAATCTCCGCCAGCCTTTGAATGCCGGGTGAACCGCCTTTTTAAGGCTGGCGGGGATGACGCATCCTAATATGGCGGACGGTGCCTGCTAGGCACCGCCACCATTCTAGGTATGCTTCCCGGATCCTACAGGCAATCGTAACGATTGCCTGTGTCGGACCTATGGCGGACGGACTTCCCTCCACCAGGAAACCACCCGCCATCCTAATCTGGCAGGCAGAGAATGGCCACATGATGGCGGTGAATCCGCCACGGCAGGCTGCCAGTGGCGGATTCACCGCTATCGTAATGACCCTCTAAGTTTGAATAGTGATGGATTAAACAATACTCAATTCATTAAGACATGATATATTATTAATTTGTCTTAAATTAATTTAACACTGATCCTAACTGGCTGTGCAACCTTAGCTCCTGCTGAAAGGAGGGATGGTCCCAAAATACACTGAGAATAAAACACTTGTCCTGTGTGTACTAAACAAATTGTTACACTGTTGCCACTTAAGTTACATGAGGTCCACAGTTCTAGCAGAAACGTAAAAAGTATTTTTTTCCTTCAAATTTAAGCAATCTTTTGTGAGGTTATGACACAGCGAGTGCGCTGTCGCTCCATTATAAAAATAATGAAGTGCCTTCTGTCCATGGATTAGAGAGACTTGGCTGGAGGTCTGAGGCTGCAGTCCGAACACGTTTACAATTTAACAAAGCTTCTTTTGAACTCTCTTTGTGCCACTTGGCCTGTTTTTCATTTTTTTGGCTCACCTTCTCATCTCATTGCAAGATTACACTGTGTTGGCCACAGGCCAATGGATGGATCACACCTCTTATCACCACCTTGAAGAAGGTGCTCCACAGCACACACAAGAGCAGACGGAAACGGAAATGGTTCTCTTTCAGATCTTCATCTTGAATCCTTCTTATCCAACAGATCAAAGCAATGAGCCAGACTCGAGCACCAGGGACCCATCCCAAGTGAGTGCAGCAAGGCTGCAAAATGAGAGGAGAGAGGGGAACTAAACCATCAGAAGGAAGAGACATAAGGCCACCTGAGATGCAAGCAGGCGACTACAACAATGATGGGGCGTGCATTGAAATAACTGTGCCATGACCATTTATTTATGACTGTTCGAGCTGTCATTCTAAGAGCGGATATTCAGTCTTTGGTCCATTCAGGGAACCTTTTTTGCTTGAATCGCACCCTTGTTGTCTTTGAACTTCCATTAGATTTTCTTCTGCATGATTTTTATTGCATACTTTTCTTAATCTGTTAATTCAAAATTGAATTCCATTAACTTCCAAATGTAACAGTGTTGCTACCCTTCTGCCTACTAGGATGAAACATGTTTGAACAGAGGAAGCCCTGGGAAAGAACCTTTTAGTTTGAAACATGTCAAAGTGAAGTGTGCTACGTAGTTAGGTCATCTAAATGAATCGAACTTTAAAACTACAACATTAAGGGATATAGCGCCTGGCTTAGAATTCGGCTGACAGGTGACTCTGTCACAAACTTGACGGATATTCCGTCCGCCATATCACAAGTGCAGTATATCCAATGGAACTTGTAACATGGTAGACATGATATCCGTCACATCTGGGACGGAGTAACCCGTGCGCCAACCTCTAACCCAAGCCCATGGTTTTAAAATGTATGAGTGATAGGATCTGATGAATGGTCAAAGGAAAAGAGGTGATGATGCATGAAAACTAAAACTAGGAGCTCTCAAGTGGTCACACCGTTCAAAGGAAGAATTTGCTTCCGAGAAGGAGCTCTGTCTATAGTTACCATATTGCCCAGTGGACATTGCAATGGGAAGGCAGTAAGATGCCTGCAGTCAGAGAGGGCAGCTCATAACAAAGAAGTATCTACATTGAAGAATGTACCACCTCACCCTGATCAAAGGCAGTGGATAGCTTCACTAGTGTGATTACCCAGCCACAAGCCAAGTTCATTAAAGTTCCTTCTCGCCCAAGAAGGGTCCACCATGAGCTCCTCTCGAGGCAACTTTAATCTTAGATTTATGAAAATATGCACCTGAATATACATGGAAATGTAAGGGTATCAATATTGTAAATAATATTGAGGCCCATTTGATCAGTCCTAAAAAGCTGTATCGACTGAATTCATTGTCGGTAGCCAGAAGTGTACTGCTTTAAAAATAAATTCCTTTAATTTATCTTACCAGAATGTATTAGTACTTATAAGAGAACAGAAATAGAAAACATATCATTGCTTGAAGACCTCAGAACACTAGTGCAAGACGTCCATCAATCTAACATCTCTAGATTTTAAGCAAACTGCGGCTAATTGGACATCCCCCTGTACCTTTTTGAGGTGGTAATCCCTTTTTCTCTGCGATCACCAGGAACCATATGGCCTGACAAAGGCACAAGGTCTAGTTATGACATTGAGAGAACAAAAACATGTCGGCATGAAAGACACGGATGTGCAGATTTACAATAACTGGTGCATCCCTACAGATCAGCAGGGATGCGCCAGTTATGTTGCGTGACATTAGGAACCCCTTGCTCCACTATGGATGCGCCGCATTTACAATGCGGAGCACTGTGGCGCAAGGAGAGACAGATGCGTGACGCATCTGTCAGCATATAGGTGACGCAGTGCAGTAGTCATGTCACAAGCGCGACGCAACTCCAGCACTGCTTTGGGCCAATCAATCAATCAGAGTACTTGTAAAGCGCGCTACTTACCCGTGAGGGTCCCAAGGCGCTGAGGGGAGAGGGGCTGCTGCTACTGCTCGAAGAGCCAGGTTTTGAGGAGTCTTCTGAAGGCGATTAGGTCTTGGGTCTGCCGTATGTGGGTAGGGAGGGTGTTCCAGGCCTTAGTGGCGAGGTAGGAGAAGGATCTGCCGCCGGAGGTCGTTCGTTGGATGCGGGGGACAGCGGCGAGGGCGAGGCTGGCGGAGCGGAGCGGAGCTGGCGGGTGGGGGTGTGGAAGCTGAGTCTGCTGTTCAGGTAGGCTGGTCCGGCGTTGTGGAGTGCTTTGTGTGCGTGGGTGAGGAGATTGAATGTGATCCTCTTGTCGACCGGGAGCCAGTGTAGGTTTCTCAGGTGGGGGGCGATGTGGCTGAGGCGGGGGACGTTGACGATCATTCGGGCAGCGGCGTTTTAGATGCGTTTTGTCTTCCTGGGTGTTTGGCTGGGATTCCTGCGTGGAGTGCGTTGCCGTAGTCCAGTCTGCTGCTGACGAGGGCCTGTGTCACCGTTCTTCTTGTTTCGGTCGGGATCCACTTGTAGATCCTGCGGAGCATGCGGAGGGTGTTGTGGCAGGAGGAGTAGACGGCGTTGACCTGCTTAGACATGGAGAGGGAGAAGTCGAGGATGAATCCTAGATTGCGTGCATGGTCAGTGGGTGTTGGTGCTGTTCCCAGTGTGGTCGGCCACCAGGCTGAGGGGGTGGGTCCGAGGATGAGGACCTCCGTCTTGTCCGAGTTCAGCTTCAGACGGCTGCTCCTCATCGAGTCGGCGACAACCTTCATTCCCTCGTGGAGGTTGGTTTTGGCGGTGTGTGGGTCCTTGGTGAGGGAGAGGATGAGCTTGGTGTCGTCTCCATAGGAGATGATGTTGAGGTTGTGATGGCGGGTCACTTGTGCGAGGGGGGCCATGTAGACGTTGAACAGCGTTGGGCTGAGGGATGAGCCCTGAGGGATGCCGCAGATGATGTTGGTGGCTTCGGATCGGAAGGGTGGGAGGTGGACGCTCTGGGTTCTGCCGGAGAGGAAGGACGTGGTCCAGTCAAGAGCCTTCTCTTAGATTCCGGCTTCTAGGTGGCGTGTCTTTAGAGTGCGATGGCAGACCGTGTCGAAGGCATCTGACAGGTCCAGGAGGATGAGGGCTGATGTTTCGCCGTTGTCTATGGCGCCTGATGTCGTCTGTGGCGGCGATGAGGGCTGTCTCGGGGCTGTGGTTTCGTCTGAATCCGGACTGGCATGGGTCCAAGATGTTGTTGTCTTCCAGGTGGCGGGCCAGTTGCATGTTGACAAATTTCTTGATGACCTTTGACGGGAGCAGGGAGATGGGCCGGAAGTTCTTGAGGTCCTTGAGGTCCGCTTTGGGCTTCTTGAGGAGGGCGTTGATTTCGGCGTGCTTCCAGCTTTCCGGGAATGTCGCAGTTTCGAAGGAGATGTTGATAACCTTCCGTAGTTGGGGTGCGATGGCTGCGTCTGCTTTGTTGAATATGTGGTGTGGGCACGGGTCAGACGGAGATCCTGAGTGGATGGAGTTCATGATCTTGCGTGTCTCGTCGTCATTGACGTTGGACCAGGAGGTCAGGCGGTTGGCGCTGGTGGTGTCGTAAATATTTAATTTACCGTCTTAATTTCTATGCAGGTAAGTACTTAATCAATAATAACTCAATCTGAAAGAAAGAAACAGAGTCCGTGGTGTTAGAGTTCTTAGGGGTTTTATTCCTTTAAAAAGGAATGGTCAAGACCTGGATATCATGTTCTTCCCACCACAGGGGTGGAAGAAGGGATAGAGCAATATTTTATTGACAATACATAGCTTATATACTTAATTCACATCATAGAAAGCAATATAGTAGGCGTAACAGCTGAGAGAAGACAAGATAACAGCATCCACGTGTTACTAGTACGTAATCAGAAGGCGTGAACTAGAGGTGTGCGCTAGAAACGTCACAAGTAGGTGTCATAAGTGGGTGGCACCAAACAGAAATGTTGCAATGTCAGCAGAAATCTGAGGCTTGGGTGCGCGCGCAGCTGCATGACGTGTGATTGACGTGAAACTGGAGGGTGCAGGAGGCTTGACATTTACGCTGGCGGAAAGAGACAGAAGTCTGGCATGTCAGATCAACTTGTGCTTCTATCATATCTGATATCTGATGTTTGGGAACCATATTATCTGGACGGAAAAGGTCTCTGGGGCAGAAGCTATTCTATACTGACTGTGAGTGCGTGTATAAGCGCCTAAGTGTCTGCCTGAGAAGCGTGGGGGCATGGGCCTTCCATGGGAGTATGGTAACAGAGGCTATGAATTACTTGCACGGAGACAGGCCGGCCCTTTGCTCTGCAGCTGGGGGGAGCTTTACTGAAACTAGTAGGCAGGAATGCATTTTCGAGGAGCGGAACAGATAATTCGAAGGTTGTAGTCAGTCTTGGCAGGCAGCAGGCTGAGCTAAGCGCGGTGGGCCGCGCTGGAAGTAAGTCAGAGTTCATGGGTACAGAGACTGCCTGGGCTGAGGCTCTCGGAGTCAGAAAGCAGAAAAAGGCTTGATGGCAGAAATTCAGGGCCTACTTTGCCAGAGCAGAAAAACGTGTAAAGTACACTACAAAAAGACGTTGGCATAGCATACTTAGGAACGGACTATTCAATCCATTCAGGGTGGATCTGAAAGAGGACATGTTAACGTTGGACGCAAATGTATTTGCGTCTTCATAGCTGGTACAGGAGGGAAGTTACATGCACTTTAAGCTGGTACGTGGAGACGGTGGGGTACTCGCTAGGGAACACAACTTGATCATAAAATTTATATTTCCTCATTCCCTCCTTGTTCCCTACGGACCCTTCATGATATATCGATCCTCATGAATCGATCAGTTTGTTCTTGTAACATCATTTGCTCTTCTTTCTTCCTCTCACGTTTTGAGAGGAAACTGGAATGTTCAATACAAGATGTGGCACACAGTCCACAGATCGCCGGCCCACACTGTAGGCATAGGCAACAACTGAATACTAGGACTAGGCCAATGCCTAGGAAGGATAGGATCTTCCATCCCCAAGCGGTTAACGTTGTCCAGAACCAACCGGACCAAGTCCAGGTGCCTGGATTCTGGTGTATCTGATTTGCAATTTTATGAAGACGTGTAATAGCTTGATATACAGAAGGCGCGTTTTGTGGAATGAAAACACAGCAACTTGACCCGATGACCTTACAAGCTCCGCCTCTATCTGCCAAGATGACGTCAATAACAAGACGATTCTGAAGAACAACAACCCGCATGGCGGACTGCTCCTCTGTTAAGTTACCTAGGGCGGAGGCAGTTTCATTCACTACTGCTTCAAGAGTTCTAGTTAATCTGCGTATTAATTTACTATTTTGAACGGGGCCTGTGAAGAAAAAGAATCCTTTATTGAAATCTGTGTATTGCTCCCATGCCGTTTCAGTGTAGTCGACAATCGGGAGATCTCTTCGGAGCCTATTCTTTACTAGATTTGTGTTTCTGTGATAATCAGGAGGAGCTAGAAAAACAGGTGGCAGAAGGAATGCAATATAACAGGTACCATCCCAATCTGGAGGTAAACGTATGTATGCGGTATGACCACAAACAAAATAAGAATGACGGATAGCTTTAAAGGACGATTTGCCTTGATCACTGAATTCGACCACAGTAATACATTTACTATGACCTAAGTGTACTGAACCTTTCTTCCTGACACATAATTCACCAGTGACTGGTAATACTGACATAGCGGGCAGAACTGGTGCAGCTTCGGATTCAACAGTAAGAATCATAAGGTTAATTGTGTAATTACCTAATCCATATACTTCATTTTCTAGATCAGTTCCTATTCTAGTGGGGAGTCCCTCCTTATCAGGGTAACAGACGTCGAGCAGAACTAAGTTCAAGTTTCCCCAAACCCAGCTCCCTTTGAAAACAGCAATATCAGGATCTAAGGAATTAATTATTTTAAACCATGCACCACAGGAGCCATTGTGAGTGAAAGGGTACGGAAAGAGGGGCAGAGCTCCCTTGTAATTCTGGTAGGGAGGGAGTCGGCCACATATCCAGCAATTTGTAGCATTATTAGTCTGATGGGAATGATGTAGCATACTAATGAATGTGTTGTTGCGCAGCGCAAGTCTGTAAGAAAGTTCATGTGGAGGTAACTCGCTAAAAGAATGTTCAGCAGAAACATTGTAAGCAGATTGTTCACGCTTGAAAATAGGGTGATAGATAGGAAGCAATATACTTGCGACAATAATCAGAAGACTTAGAAAAAACATGATTAATAATGTCACTATACAGTGACTACGCAGTGATTTGCAATATGTTTGTTTCTTGAGTTGTCTCTCTCTCTCTCTATCTCGATCTAGGGGATACATGTCAGAAACTATTTAACCGATTCACCTAGGGGAGGACTTAAACAATTAAACTGTCTGACTTGCTAGATCGAAGCTTGAGTTTATACTCCTCTTGGGGAGTTTTCTCTCGTTCGGAAACTTTAAAGTCACTAGGCTTGATACAGTCTTTGGAAGGGGTGGACGAGCCTGGGTCTGGTTTCAGTTCATTGCATAGTTTAATATGGCTCGTGTGGATCCACCCCTTTCTGCCCTCCACTTTCACTGCTGTCCTCGTAGTAAGAAGGACGGTCTTTGGCTCTTTCCAGCGGGGCTCCAGCGGACTTTTCCGGTCGAAGTTCCTTATTAAGACAGTATCACCAGGACGGACATCATGCGGCTTTACATCAGTGTTGTCAGGGAAGGCTGCGGCAACCTGTGAACGACGAGGTAATCTGTCAACATATTGCAATCAACATCAGTAATTTTCTTAGGAATGGGCGTCCCCCACATATTCGGTGGTCTACCAAAGACCACTTCGTACGGGGATAGTCCTGATCTCGAGTGGGCAACCATCCTCATATAGAACAGTGCCACTGGCAGGGCGACTATCCAGTCGACCCCTTTCTCTTGACATATTTTAGCAAGGCGTGTCTTTAGTGTCTGATTATGCCTTTCTACAAGGCCTGCGGCTTCGGGATGTCGGACACAATGGAATTTCCACTGATATCCTAGCAATAAAGAAACTTCTTTCATTAATTTGGATGAGAATGGCTGTCCGTTATCTGAGTACACGACACGAGGCAAGCCGTACCGTGGGAAGAATTCTCGAACCAGCTGCTTGGCAGTGGTCGGAGCAGTGTAATCTGGGACTGGATATGCTTCGGTCCAACGGGAAAGTGCACAAACAATTACGAGGACATATTTAAATCCTCGACAACGGTCCATCTGGATATAATCCATCTGGAGGACTTCAAAAGGGTGATCGGGAGGATGAAATCCACCTTGTTCTACAGGGACGCTTTTACCTGGATTGAACTGACAACAGATCATGCAAGTACACACTTTCTGTTTTGCTGCTGCTCGTAAGTGTTTATTGTGCCAGATATTCTGTAAACTGTCTAACATCGCTTTTTCTCCTAGGTGTGCTGGACTATGTGCTGTATTGATCATGACTTGAACCATAGAGTCAGGGAGAAACCATATAGATTTTCCCTTCGTTATCCAACCTTGTTCTGTCTGGATCCCTCCTAGTTCAGTCCATTTCTTTATTTCATTTGGGGTAGCATGTGTCTGAATATCGATTACATCTAGTGCGGGATCCCTGACTGTCATACAATTTGTCGGTCCTATTGTCTTTGTCACATCGGTTGTCTGAGTGTGAGTCAGTGCTGTATGCTTTGCTGTCTGGTCTGCCAGGTCGTTACCCTGGGAAACAGAATCTGTTACTTTAGTATGTGCTTTACACTTCATGACGGATATGCCTGAAGGCAGATGTATTGCTTCTAACAGTGCTTGAATGAGGGGACCGTGTTGGATCTTGGCACCGTGAGAGGTCAAGAAACCTCGTTCTTGCCATAACATTCCGAAGTCGTGTACAACTCCGAACGCATAACGGGAATCAGTGTATATGTTGACATTTCTGTTCTTGGCTAGTATACAGGCTCGGGTCAGAGCAATAAGCTCTGCCGCTTGAGCGGACAGTGTGTCAATACGATGTGTTTCTTTAACTTCGGTTTCAGTGGTCACTGCATATGCGGCCACTAATTCTCCTGTACTTGTTCTCATACATGAACCGTCCACATAAAGTGTCAGGTCTGGATTTGTCAGTGGAACATCTGTTAAGTCTCGTCGAGGTTTTGTTACTGCATTAATGATCTCTATACAATCATGCGGGGCTGGATCTGTCATAATTGTAGGTAACAATGTTGCGGGGTTCAGAATGCTGCAGCGTCTGATTTCTATGTGTGGCTGGAATAGCGTCAATTCATAACCTGTCAGTCGTGCTATAGTCAAGTGTTGAGTCTGGGTTCTGTTTAACAGAACCTCTACAGAATGTGGAACTTGTACTGTTAACTGATGTCCTAAAACAATTGAATCGCTCTGTCTGATTGCTAATGCTGTTGCTGCTACTGACTTTAAGCACGCAGGGAGTGCCTGGGCTACTGAATCCAATGTACTTGAAAAATAAGCGCAAGGCTTATGTGAACCTGCTTGGTCTTGAGTGAGGACAGACAACGCTGTACCATCACGTTCTGTAACAAAAAGTGTAAACGGTTTGCTGTAACATGGTGTTGCTAAAACTGGTGCTCGACATAATGCTTTCTTTAATTCCTCAAAGGCTTGTATATGTTCCTGAGTCCAAGGAAGGACAGTCGAAGTCGCTGCCTCCTGTGTCGTTAACTGGATGAGTGGTTTAGCTAGAAATGCATATTGCGGAATCCATTGTCTGCAGTACGAAGTGAGGCCTATAAAGGCCCGCACTTCCTTTTGTGTCTGGGGTTGTGGCATATTTACAATTAACTGAATGCGATCGGGAGTGAGCTGTCTCCCCACTTTGGACAGCAAGTGACCCAAGTACACAACTTGCTGAACACAGAATTGTAGCTTCGAAGGAGACACCTTGTGTCCCTTGTCGGCCAGGAAATGTAACACTGTCAGTGATGCTTGTTCGCATTCGGGCTCACTTCGTGCGGTGATCAGCAGATCATCGACGTATTGCAATAAAGCAGTGTTGACTGGCATTTGAATACAATCTAGTTGTCTTTTCAGTGCTTGACTATAGATGCTGGGGCTTTCTGTGAATCCTTGAGGTGCGCGGGAAAATTTGAAACTTCGTCCATTTAAACTGAATCCGAAGAGGTATTGGCTCTCTGGATCAATGGGTACACTAAAGAAGGCGTTCTTGAGATCAATTACAGTAAAGAACGTTGCTTCAGAATCAATAGCAGTCAATAGGGAAGAGATATCGGGGACCACAGGGTACTGTGGAACAATGCATTTATTCAGCTCTCTTAGATCAATCACCAGCCGATATACTGGCGGTGCATTGGGATCAGTACGTTTAAGAATCGGAATGATGGGTGAATTACAGATATTGGAGTCGGTCTCTACGACCACTCCTTGGGCAATGAGCTCTTCAATGATTTCCAGTAAAGCCACTACAGCATCAGGTGGTAACTTGTATTGTCTGATTCGGGGCAGAACAACTCCTGTCTTGAGTGTAACACGATATGGTGTGATATGCATACAACCTACATCAGTTGGGCCTTTTGCCCACAAGTAGTCTGGTACATTTTTCAATCTGACATCAAACTCTCGTAATACATAATGGCCCTTGAAATCCCGCAGAAAGAGTCTAACTCCCTCCGGGGAACAGCAGATTATGGCTCCTAGAGCCTTCAATGTTTTTATTCCTAACAGATTTTCCGGACATGATTTCGTGAGTAACAAGTCTGTAACACGTGATAATGGACCCACAGCCAGGGGGACTGGTTCTGATACCTCATTTACAATGGGCTGTCCTGAAAAACCAAGGGAAACATTCTGTGAGCCTGAGAGGGGTGCCCCTGGGACTTCATTATGGCTGATTGTTGTGCGGCTTGCCCCTGTGTCAATTAAAAACTTTCTGTCTTTTCCCAATACTTGACTGTGTACATAAGGACCCTCTTGATCTACAGGAATTTCAATAAGAGGCAAGCCAAACTCCCTCTCTAGGCTGTTTCATGTGTATCGTTGATAGTCGGGGTAAGCAGACTGGGCATACTGATACATCTGTTGTGAGACTTGCTGAGTTGCGGCAAGAGGCTGTGGCTGTGATACCGCTACTGTCTGTGCTGTATGTGATGAAGCATGTGGTGAGGCATGCATAGGCTGTGTATTCTGCATGGGCTGTACATTCTGTGAAGTCTGTTGCTGGGCCTGATCTTGTCTTGGCGGATGCGGTCTTTCTTTAGTTTTACCTGTTGATATGTTATGTTTCAGAACTGGACATTCGTGTACGTAGTGACCTGGCTGCTTGCAATAGTTGCATGTCCCTTTAACGGGAGCTGCGGAATGATTTGTCTGGGTCGCACCCTTTCTCTGGCCGTCGGCTGGAACCGATTGGGCCACTAACATTTTCATTTTCGTGTCTTTCATACGTTTCTGTTCCTGATCCTGTTCTTCTCTAATTCTGTTCTGATGGTATTGTAACATCTGTAACATCTGTGATGGCGTATTTGCTTGCCATGTACTCTCGACCTTGTATACACGGTTTTTAACTGCTAACAGGGAGTTCTCCACTAACTTTGATACAAAAAGGTGCGGGTACGACTCGCTACTGGGTTTAAGACCACTATTAATAATGAAACATTTCTCGAACCTTGAATAGAAGTCACTAGTGTCTTCATCGTGTTTCTGTTTACAGGACGAGATGGCGTCCCAATCCTCCTTTCTAGTTGTCAATAATCTTGGCAGAACCTGTACTATCAAACCTGGTAATGCTTTAATTTTCTCCCCAAGGCCTACCCCTGGGACACGTTTGTTCTCTTCGTCTTCTATTTCTGCCCATACAATCTTTTTATCTCCCACCTCCCATTCTTTTTCCTTTAATTTCTCGTAGATGCCCGTGGGCAGCAGTACCTTTAACATTTTCATGATATCTTCATATGTGTAATCCCCCATCAGTAACATGTCTTTAAGCTCTCTGTGAAAACCTGCAGGGTCTTTATCATGGCACGGGACTAGTTTCTTCATTTCTAACAGTTCTAACTTAGTCAGAGGCGTGTGAACATACACACGTTTCAAGATATGATCTTCACCCATAACTGGATGTACTTCTCGTAAGGGGTTCTGACTTTCAAGACCATGCAGACGCTCTATATGATACATTTTTCTTTCTGGGGGCGGGGCGGGAACATATTCGGAGCTTACAAAGGTGTTATATCTATGTCGTTGTTCTAGAATTATTTGTTTTAACTTGATACTTAGACCTCTCCATTTATCCATGAGTAGTGCTTCTAATGTTTCGTGTAAGGGACCTGGATCAGAATGTTGGTTTCTGTATTTCGTGAGGAGGTGCTGAATCATGTATACACCTGCTAATTTCTGCTCGTCTGGGGAAAGGTTCAGGAATGTCTGCGCTACGGTGTCATCATTGTATATATCCGGATTGTCAGTCCATAATATGGCTGACCGGGCTAGTTCTTGTTCATCCATAGAATTGAGTACATGGTACCCCATTCGTTCTCGGAGCCTTTTATCAGTCTCCTGGAACTGATGTTCAGGAGAATTCGGGTTTGTTAAGGCAGAGAGAAAAACTCTCTTGCTTTCTGGACGAATACCTTTCCTAAGGTAAGTTCCCTTACCTACATACGCTATAGTATCTGTAGTCCTTTCTGGTTCTTCAGGTTCTTCTTCCCCCTCGGAGGAAGCCTTTTCTTTTTCTTCTTTGTGTATGTCTATCACTGCCTTTCTAATTTTCTTGTACATACTGGATATGCAAGTCCCCTTGTCGTGTTTTCCTTCAGATATATTTTGACCCCACGTGTTGAGTGCATCTAATTCACCCTGATCCGTCTCAGGCCTGTCTCGTTCTCTTATTAGGCAATTTATAAAAAAACGTAGTATCTGTCCTTGAACGTCAACTTTCTGATGCTCCATGGCATCCTTAATACTGTCAGGGTCTTTCCCAGTCTGAATAAACTGATATATTCTATCTAGGCGCTCCTTCATTCCTGCAAATAATAGCAGGAAATCAGTAGCAGATCGTAACCGTAATGATGCCATCAACATTCTATCGTCTTTGCCGGGTACTGGATCATATCTGCAAACTGTAAGTTGTCCTTTGAGTATGTCGAGACGGGGTGACTTGAACGTGAAAGGACTCTGCAAGTCCCCGAGCTGTAACCTGTGTGTTAATGGCGGGGTCTGAAGACCCCCGGTCGCACCTCCTGAGGCGGAAGCTTGAACATTATCTCTCTGTGGAGTCTGTATCTGAACTTGAATTTGTCTTTTAGTAGGGTCAGGTAGACGTGGTTTCGGTAAATCAACTTTAGGTGTGGGAAGTGGTGGAGGTGGTGGAACAGGGGGAATCTGTTGTGGTACTGGCGGAATATGATCTTGGGGCGGGTTACCACCCCCGTCCCTGTCGTTAGGCAGGGCGCGGACAGGCAGATTGGTGTAAGCGGGTGCTACATCCTCTAGATAGGAATTCAGGAATATGTCTTTAGTGGTCCTGTGAGTTACTTTAGTTGGAACCAATGGTGGCGGCAGATTTTTCGGTATTTCTGAAATGGCCTCAGGCGAACCCTCGGCCGCGAGATACATACCGTTTACGAGATTGTTTCGTGCGCGGTCTACTTGCTCTGATTTTACTCGGATCCCTTCAGTAACTAATTCGTTTTCTTGGGCTTGATCTGATTCTTTAAGTCTGTCTTCTCTACGTAGTGCTTTTTCAGCACGCTTATGTGATTCCTTACGCCAAAACTCTATGGCGTCTTTCTGAGATTGTCTGGCTTTCCTTTTCCATAGTGCTTCTTCTACCTTCATGATGCACTCGGCATCCCATGTTCCGGTAACAGGCCATCTGTGTCTTTCGTCTAGATGCTTAGTATAGTCGGCCCATAAATCTAGATACAAGATGGCATCTAAGCCATGCTTATTATACATAAAATTTCCAGGAGTGTCCCTAGGGGGGATAGGAATTGCTTCCTCTAGTATCCCTTTCCTAGTTCCTATTTGCTTTAACTTGTCGAAAAACGGCATCTTGTTTACTTAATACTGAATGCTCAATCCTTGCTACTTAATACTGAATACAGCTGATGATACAAGAACACAATAATGCACATTAAAAACAGTCACATTCATACCACGACATTAATCACATGAAAAGACATTTTGAAACATATATGACTACCCCCTATACTGGATGTACTGCTAAACAGTACAGATACACTGGTAAAACAATGCAGAAATTCAGAATACTAGATATACTGCTAAACAGTACAGATACACTGTCTAAAAACAGTGCAGACCGTGTTTGTGTACCCAAACCCGTCTTGATACGTCCCAGCAATGGTACTCACCGGGAAGCACAGAAAACAGAAGGCCTCAGAAAACTCGACTGGACTGGACTCGACTCGACACGTGGATACTTCGGAAAACTTCGGAAAACTGGTGGGCCTCTTGACACCTCGGACCTTGCTTCTTTCGGCTAGGCTCTGGTCGGGATCCTCCGCACTCCTCACCGCCTCGTCTGGGTGCTGATTGCAGTCTTCGTCACCTCCGTGGGCCAGAGGGAGATACAGGAAATCCTGCCGGTACGCGTAGTTTCCTTCTAACTGATGGCAGGGGACAGAGCTTGCAACGCACCAACCGGCGCGTGGGGTGGGGGAGGGGTCCCTGTTCGGGCGCCAAAATGTCGTAAATATTTAATTTACCGTCTTAATTTCTATGCAGGTAAGTACTTAATCAATAATAACTCAATCGGAAAGAAAGAAACAGAGTCCGTGGTGTTAGAGTTCTTAGGGGTTTTATTCCTTTAAAAAGGAATGGTCAAGACCTGGATATCATGTTCTTCCCACCACAGGGGTGGAAGAAGGAATAGAGCAATATTTTATTGACAATACATAGCTTATATACTTAATTCACATCATAGAAAGCAATATAGTAGGCGTAACAGCTGAGAGAAGACAAGATAACAGCATCCACGTGTTACTAGTACGTAATCAGAAGGCGTGAACTAGAGGTGTGCGCTAGAAACGTCACAAGTAGGTGTCATAAGTGGGTGGCACCAAACAGAAATGTTGCAATGTCAGCAGAAATCTGAGGCTTGGGTGCGCGCGCAGCTGCATGACGTGTGATTGACGTGAAACTGGAGGGTGCAGGAGGCTTGACATTTACGCTGGCGGAAAGAGACAGAAGTCTGGCATGTCAGATCAACTTGTGCTTCTATCATATCTGATATCTGATGTTTGGGAACCATATTATCTGGACGGAAAAGGTCTCTGGGGCAGAAGCTATTCTATACTGACTGTGAGTGCGTGTATAAGCGCCTAAGTGTCTGCCTGAGAAGCGTGGGGGCATGGGCCTTCCATGGGAGTATGGTAACAGAGGCTATGAATTACTTGCACGGAGACAGGCCGGCCCTTTGCTCTGCAGCTGGGGGGATGTTTACTGAAACTAGTAGGCAGGAATGCATTTTCGAGGAGCGGAACAGATAATTCGAAGGTTGTAGTCAGTCTTGGCAGGCAGCAGGCTGAGCTAAGCGCGGTGGGCCGCGCTGGAAGTAAGTCAGAGTTCATGGGTACAGAGACTGCCTGGGCTGAGGCTCTCAGAGTCAGAAAGCAGAAAAAAGGCTCGATGGCAGAAATTCAGGGCCTACTTTGCCAGAGCAGAAAAACGTGTAAAGTACACTACAAAAAGACGTTGGCATAGCATACTTAGGAACGGACTATTCAATCCATTCAGGGTGGATCTGAAAGAGGACATGTTAACGTTGGACGCAAATGTATTTGCGTCTTCATAGCTGGTACAGGAGGGAAGTTACATGCACTTTAAGCTGGTACATGGAGACGGTGGGGTACTCGCTAGGGAACACAACTTGATCATAAAATTTATATTTCCTCAGTGGTGTTCACAGGGGAGGTGGAGTTTGGCGTAGTCTGGGCGGTCATGATGTTGAAGCTGTCGTGGATGTCAGCGATCTTGCGGTGGAAGAAGATGGCTAGTGAGTCGCACAGTTCTTGTGAGGGCGGGATGTTGTTGGCGTTGGCGCAGGGATTGGAGTGTTCCTTCACGATGCTGAAGAGCTCTATGCTGTCGTGCGCATTGTTATCCAAGCGGTCTTTGAAGGAGGATCTCTTGGCTAATCTGATGAGGTGATGGTGTCTGCGGGTGGCGTCCTTGTGGGTTGTGTGGTTGTCCGGTGTGTGTTCGTAAAGCCATGTCTTCTCCAGTTTCCGGCATGCGTGTTTAGAGGCCTGGAGCTCGTCGGTGAACCAGGTGGCTCTCTTGTTGGTGTGGCTGTTGGTGGGTTTCTTGAGCGGGGCGAGGTTGTTGGTGCAGTCGTCGATCCACTGTCTGAGGTTTCGGGCTGCGGCGTCTGGGTTGGTGGGGTCGGTGGGTGGGTTCTTGGCGAGGGAGGTGCTCAGCTGGTCTTCGGTGACTTTGCTCCATCAGCGGCAAGGCAGCTGTTGGGTGCGGTGGTGTGCGGTTGGTTTCTTGAAGGTGAAATGGATGCAGCAGTGGTCAGTCCAGTGGAGTTCGGTCGTGTGGTCGAAGGCGACGTGGGAGCCTGTGGAGAAGATGGGATTCAGCGTGTGGCCAGAGGCGTGGGTGGGTGTGTAGACAAGTTGTCTGAGGCAGAGGTTGTCGATTAGGGTGGCGGAGTTGGCGTTGTTGTTGTTCTCGAGGTGGAAGTTCAGGTCCCCGAGGAGGATGAAGTCCGTGGAGGCGAGTGCGTGGTTGCTGGCGAGGTCGACGATGGAGTCGCTGAACTGAGCCCTGGGTCCGGGGTGTCTGTAGATGAGTGTTCCTCTGAGGGTGGTGTTGGGGTCGGTGTGGATCGGGAAGTGCTGGTGTTCGGCGGTGTTGAGGGTGTCGTCTGCATGGGTGGTGACCTTGAGGGTGGACTTGTGGACAGTGGCTATTCCTCCTCCGATTCCGTTGGCGCGATCCCTGCAGGTGATCTTGTAGCCATCCGGGATGGCTATGGCGATGTCGGGCGCTGTGGAGTCGTTCCACCAGGTAAGCATGGGCGGAAAATCCGTTACGCTCGCGGATTTTGCGGATTTTCGGGAAATTCGCAATCCGCGAGATTTGCGAATTTCTCGCAAAATCCGCAAATTCGCACGCAGCGGATTTTTTTTGCGGCGCGCGGCGTTGGTGATACAATTTTTGCGGCGCGCGGCGTTTATCATCGTTTGCCGGGTTGTTTTTCTCGATAGTTTGCGAGTGCTGCGCCATTTTGGATCTTGCTGTGTGATCCCGCGGGATTTGGCGAGCGCGATTACGTCATCGCGGCTTGCGAGCGAGAGTTTGTCAACGCGAGTACAGCGAGATCACGTCTCGCGGTACTTCGCATTTGCGAGATTTGAGATGCGGCGAGCAGCAAGAATCTCGCACAAACGAAAATATAAAATGTGCAATTCTGCACAAGAAATCCACCAGCAAGCAGCATAAACCTTCTTGAAATGATGATTTTTATCTGAATAACTCCTTAGGTTGACATTTGCCTGCACTTTTTTAGCGAGGAGTCCATTTTGGGGAGGGGGGAGGGGGGTGGGAGGAAGGAAGTGCCCCACAGTCTTCAACTTCCTGTTCCTGTCCAGCAGGCTCCTCCCAGTGCTTTGTCCATCTCCTGGTCACTTTTCATTTGGATCTGGAGCTGGAAGGAATACTTTTTGTGGATGCTGCTGGATATTTGGATTTGAGGCCTTTTTGACTTTCTTTGGATCATTGTTGGATTAGAAATTTTACAAGTAAGTTTGTTTGGGGCATTACAGTTGCTGCAACAAAATTTTTGGAATTTTCGATTTTTGGGCTGTTTTGGGGCCTTTTGCCCAGGGGTACTCTGTGGTGGGTGGACTGGGTCTTTCTGAGGGGTCTCTTTAATGTGAACATCATGGAGGGCATGGATGGCATGGGATTGTGCTGATTTTAGTGTGTTTTTCGATTTTTTTGGCTGCTGTTGGGGCCTTTTGCCCAGGGGTAGTGAGTGGTGCATGGACTGAGTCTTTCTGTGGTGTCTCTTTAATGTAAACATCATGGAGGGCATGGATGGCATTGGATTGTGGTGATTTTTTAGTGATTTTCGTTTTTTGGGGCTGTACTTGTGGCCTTTTCACCAGGGGTATTTGAGTCTAGCATGGGCCTAGTCTTTCTGTGGGCTGTCTTGAACTTAAACATCATGGAGGGCATGGATGGAATGGGATTGTGCTGATTTTGCAGTGTTTTTCGATTTTTGGGGGTGTTCATGGGGAGGGACAGGCCATGTGGCTGGTGGCCATTTTGAGTGCAGCTACAGGCACTGGCCATGTGCTGGCAGGCAAGTGGCCATTTTGAATGCAGGCTTTGTTGTTAGGCCTGCAACCATTTTGCCTACTTTTCAACCTTTATTTATGCCCAGGGGTAGTGAGTCTTGCATGGGCCTAGTCTTTCTGTGGGTTGTCTTGAATTTAAACATCATGGAGGGCATGGATAGATTGGGATTGTGCTGATTTTGCAGTGTTTTTCGATTTTTGGGGGTGTTCATGGGGAGGGACAGGCCATGTGGCTTGTGGCCATTTTGAGTGCAGCTACAGGCACTGGCCATGTGCTGGCAGGCAAGTGGCCATTTTGAATGCAGGCTTTGTTGTTAGGCCTCCAACCATTTTGCCTACTTTTCAACCTTTATTTATGCCCAGGGGTAGTGAGTCTTGCATGGGCCTAGTCTTTATGTGGGTTGTCTTGAACTTAAACATCATGGAGGGCATGGATGGAATGGGATTGTTCTGATTTTGCAGTGTTTTTCGATTTTTGGGGGTGTTCATGGGGAGGGACAGGCCATGTGGCTGGTGGCCATTTTGAGTGCAGCTACAGGCACTGGCCATGTGCTGGGAGGCAAGTGGCCATTTTGAATGCAGGCTTTGTTGTTAGGCCTCCAACCATTTTGCCTACTTTTCAACCTTTATTTATGCCCAGGGGTAGTGAGTCTTGCATGGGCCTAGTCTTTCTGTGGGTTGTCTTGAACTTAAACATCATGGAGGGCATGGATGGAATTGGATTGTGCTGATTTTGCAGTGTTTTCCGATTTTTGGGGGTGTTCATGGGGAGGGACAGGCCATGTGGCTGGTGGCCATTTTGAGTGCAGCTACAGGCACTGGCCATGTGCTGGCAGGCAAGTGGCCATTTTGAATGCAGGCTTTGTTGTTAGGCCTCCAACCATTTTGCCTACTTTTCAACCTTTATTTATGCCCAGGGGTAGTGAGTCTTGCATGGGCCTAGTCTTTCTGTGGGTTGTCTTGAACTTAAACATTATGGAGGGCATGGATGGAATGGGATTGTGCTGATTTTGCAGTGTTTTTCGATTTTTGGGGGTGTTCATGGGGAGGGACAGGCCATGTGGCTGGTGGCCATTTTGAGTGCAGCTACAGGCACTGGCCATGTGCTGGGAGGCAAGTGGCCATTTTGAATGCAGGCTTTGTTGTTAGGCCTCCAACCATTTTGCCTACTTTTCAACCTTTATTTATGCCCAGGGGTAGTGAGTCTTGCATGGGCCTAGTCTTTCTGTGGGTTGTCTTGAACTTAAACATCATGGAGGGCATGGATGGAATGGGATTGTGCTGATTTTGCAGTGTTTTTCGATTTTTGGGAGTGTTCATGGGGAGGGACAGGCCATGTGGCTGGTGGCCATTTTGAGTGCAGCTACAGGCACTGGCCATGTGCTGGCAGGCAAGTGGCCATTTTGAATGCAGGCTTTGTTGTTAGGCCTGCAACCATTTTGCCTACTTTTCAACCTTTATTTATGCCCAGGGGTAGTGAGTCTTGCATGGGCCTAGTCTTTCTGTGGGTTGTCTTGAATTTAAACATTATGGAGGGTATGGATGGATTGGGATTGTGCTGATTTTGCAGTGTTTTTCGATTTTTTTGTGCTGTATAACTGAACTGATGTTCCTCTGTCTTCCATTTTTTTTAGGTGCACAAGACTCAAGAGAACCACCAGTGCCAGGAAGAAGTCCTGCAGCGGTGTGTGTGTGCAGCATAACGTCACGCGACGTCACGTCTGGCCTCAGACAACTCTACAATTCGTGCAACTGCGGCCTGCTGTCTGACCTGCTCTGAAGAAGATGGCCCCAAAGAAAGGTCTCCGTAGCTCCTCTAGCAAGAAAGTTGCTAGTAAGGAGCAGAAGAAGCAAGTTACCAAGGAGGCTGGTGTGCCACCCGCCACGTTTTTTGGGAGAAAAAAAAAAGTACGCCTGCAGCAGCAGGATCTGCTGGGGACCAAGCTGGGAGCAGCACCCCTGCTCCATTGGGTTCAGTGCCTCCACCACCACGCCAACTTAAGTCAAAGCCCTTGAGTGCTTCAGAGGCAGTCAGTGTACTTCTCCAATCACCATCGACCAGTGATGTTGGCTCATCACAAGAAAGTAGCAGCAATGTCCCTGAATCAACACAGGTTGTTGTAACTCATCTGACAAGTGTTGAACAACCACAGCCGCAACAACAACACCATATGCAAGTACACGCCCAAGTACATGTGGAAGGAGAGGCAGCAAAAGGAGATGCGCAAGCAAAGGTGCATGGAGGTTCACAAGTGCCCACAATAGTTGTTCCTCCCGAAGTAGGGGCACATCAGGAAATCGACAATGAAGCCGAGGTATCATTGGAAGCCACTCCTCCTGATGATCATTCATTGTCTTCCACATCCCTAGCAAGGAAAAGATCAAGGGGGGTGTCTACATCTTCTTCAAGCCCACCTCGTTCTGATGCAAGTGATCTGTCTTGGGAACCACAGCTGCGGTCTGACAGTGAGGCACACCATGATCTGACACAGGTACCTAAGCGTAAAAGGAAGGTCGTCCAAAAACTCATACCTATGGAGTGTGATGAGGCTCAACAAGAAGTGACAGATACTGCTGGTGATGAAGCCTCTCACGATGACGACGAGCCAGTCATCACAAAGGTCACTGCAGCCCCACCGGGCATGCAGCAAAGAGACATTTTGACCCTATCCCGAGAAGCTGCTGAGCGTGATGATGATGTCGGCGAGGAGGCAATGGAAATGGAATCATTAGATTTGGAGTTAAGTAGTACACCAAAACCTACCGCTTCCATATTTCTTCCTCGCAAGAAGGTACCCACCTCGTCCTTGACCTCAATTCGTGGTGGTGAAAGTGCAAAACGTACTGAAGTTCGGCAATCCACATCCTCCACTTCATCTGGCATTAGCAGCAGGACCACCACCACCAGTATCGCCGCCTCCTCCGGCCCCCAAAGACATTTCAAGTCTGCAGTTTGGGACTTCTTTAGTGTTTGCCCAAAAAATGAAACCGTAGCCATTTGTAGCATGTGTAAGCTTCGAGTTAGTCGTGGTAAGTTGGGTTCCAACTATGGTACCGGAGGCCAGAGAGGTCATCTTGAAAGAAAGCACGCTGTCAAATGGTTTGCGCACCTACAGGCGATCGAGGAAGCCGGAATTGCACGTAATGCTGTTTCATCTGATAATGACGAGGAGGAAGAAGACGATTCAAACACTTCACTTACACCCAGTACCCCTGTCAGCAGCACACCCCATGTGAGCCACACTAAGACTAAGAGTGTGGGAGAGAGTGAGACATCAATGCGGAAAAGTTCATCAGCGAGCGTAACTGGGTCGAAGATATCATCATCATCCCGTAAATCCTTGGTCCAGGGCAACATTAAAAAGATGTTGTTTACAGAAGCGCAATATGAACGCAACCACCCAATGACGCGTCTGTATAACACTAAGCTGGCTAAAATGCTAGCTCTGGACCTTCTCCCTTTTTCTTTTGTAGAAGGGGTTGGTTTTCTAGAATTAGTGGCAGCGCTCTGCCCTAAATGGAAGGTTCCTAGCCGGTTCTATTTTGCCCGAGTTGCGGTTCCAGCACTACATGAAGATGTTCTGAAGGTGATTGGGGCAGCTTTGTAGAAGAGTGCTGTTCACACTATACATCTGACAACAGACATGTGGACCAGTGGCGCAGGCGCTGATTACATGTGCATCACTGCACACTGGGTCTCTTTTTCAGGGGCTAAAGCAAAGCTAAACACAGGTGTTGACACGAACATTGTTTTTAAAGCTGCTCGGAAACATGCAACATTAGCCATGTTTGGTTTGGAGAAACGTCACACAGCAGAAAACATTTTGGATGTCTTTAACACAAAGGTCCTTAACTGGCTGTCCCACTAAAACGCCGGGTTGGTTATGTTTCCACGGACAATGGCGCCAATATAGTTAAGGCCATGAGGGACGGTTACTATTTCAGAGTGCCGTGTTTGGCGCACTGTATAAACCTGGTTGTCCAAAAATTCTTGGCTAATAAAGCCAGTGCAGCGTACAGTGTATTGGACAACTGCCGAAAAATGTGCAAGCATTTCAGCCATTCTTTTAAGGCCCGGAAGCAGCTGAGGAGCCTGCTATATCAACGTAAAATGCCAGTGAAAGCACTCATCCAGGAGGTGGTAACACGTTGGAACTCAACCTTCTACATGCTTGAGCGTCTGTATGAGCAGTATACGGAACTCGATCAATATTTCCTTACAGAGGGTACAGAGGAGCTGAGGATGGGTGGGCCGCAATGGAACATAGTTCAAAGCCTGACACGCATGCTTCGTCCTTTTGAGTTCTTCACGCGTGCAGTCAGCAAGGAGGACTCTAATTTGGGAAAAGCTATCCCATTGTTGTACATGCTGGAGGACCAACTGGAGGAGGTGTGTTCTGTGTTTGAAAAAGATGACAAAAACCAAGACTCTTTGCTTCTGGCTGAGCAATTATTAGAGCTCCTACAAGGTGATGAACGTCTTAAAAAGATCCACTCAGAACAGCATTACATTTGTGCTACTATTCTGGATCCACGCTACAAAAAGGCGCTGGCAGGCCAAGTATTCTTTCCTTTTGATGATGAACATGTTCCAAAGTACAAACGTTGGCTAGCCTTGTCAGCCAAGAGGTTTGAAACAGAACGGCTGGAAATTGAAGGAAATGGCAGTACATCAGCAGGCCATCCCCAGTCAAAACAATCCACTTCTGCACCTGTGGCTGTGGCACAAGTGACCTCTCAGCCGTTAAAGACACCGGCAACCGGATCATCTGCACGAAACACAACAGAAACATTGGAGGCTGAAGAGGATTGGCTAGCTCTGCGTGGGTTTGGTTCTCAAAAGGTCAGAGGCACAGCAAGAGCTAAGCAAAGTGGAGGAACCTTGGATGAGGACCTTGAGTCGATGGTGAAGGACTATCTGAATGACTCAACAGAGGTCTATGTTAATTCTGACCCATTGGCGTATTGGCATGGGAAAAAAGAATTGTGGCCACAGCTCACCAACCTGGCTTTAAACTACTTGTCTTGCCCACTCGCAAGCGTGTCTTCTGAACGGGTTTTCAGTGCTGCTGGTGGCATTGTAACTCCCAAACGGAGCCGCCTCTCGCCCAAAAATGTGGAGAGGTTAACAATGATCAAGATGAATCAGCACCTCATACCACCAGATTTCAGAGTACGAGAGAGCGTGCCGGATGAAGAGGAGGTGGCCTGCAACATAGATGAGGGAATTTCTACTCTGTCAGGTGACACTGAGCTCACCCTGCCTGAATTCGCAGAGTATGATGACGAAGCCTTATTCTCATTCCTGGACCGTGATACCGAGCCCTGAAAATGAGACAACGAATCAATAACTTTCTTTTTCGTCCCTATTCACTTTTATTCCTGTGTGTCTGTCTTTCTTTGTTGTGCACAGTTAATATATTTCAAACTTTAATCAGATAATCACAAAATCAAGCCCATCAGCAGAACTGTCTTCGCTGGTTTGCTAATTGATTTGAAGTTGCCGCAGTCTGCATTCCTCAGGTTCACAAGTTCAGAAGAACATGCTCCTCTATCCTCCTCCTCCAGACTCCTATTTCCATCAAACCAGAGGGCTGGTTTACGCCCAATGAAGAAAGACTCAGCACTTGTGGGGGTGTTGTTGTACCTCTTTTCAGGTGAGTTGACGGCTCTGGGACCATTGTTGGGAAGCTCTAATACCGGATAAAAGTGTTTTGGACCAAATCCCAGGCGGAATTTTTTTTGTGTTTTTGATGACTTGCTTGCCTTTGAGGTGCTCTTAGGGGGGGTTCCGTCTGTTTGTGGGTGAGTTTCGTGGTCTGGGAGTACTGCTGGGACACTCTAATCTTGATTGCATTTGCTTTTCAGGAAATCCGTTGTGGCAACCCCAACTTATGGCCTAGCTACGCAGTGCGTTTGGACCGAAGGCCGAGAAATATTGCAAGTATGAGATTTTGCTTTTGGCCTGTTTGGGGGTGTTATGCTTCTTGGCGGGTGGGTTGGCGTGTCTTGGGGCATTCCTGGGAAGGTCTAATACCGGGTAGAAGTGGTTGGGACAAAATCCAGGCCGATTTTTTTTTGGCTATTTCTGACATTTTGCTCAATGTAGCGTTTTCGGGGGCCTGTTTGGGGGGCTTCCTGGTGTTTGTGGGTGAGTTTCGTGGTCTGGGAGCACTGCTGGGACACTCTAATCTTGATTGCATTTGCTTTTCAGGAAATCCGTCGTGGCAACCCCGACTTATGGCATAGCTACGCAGTGCGTTTGGACCGAAGTCCGAGAAATATTGCAAGTATGAGATTTTGCTTTTGGCCTGTTTGGGGGTGTTATGCTTCTTGGCGGGTGGGTTGGCGTGTCTTGGGGCATTCCTGGGAAGGTCTAATACCGGGTAGAAGTGGTTGGGACAAAATCCAGGCCGATTTTTTTTGGGCTATTTCTGACATTTTGCTCAATGTAGCGTTTTCGGGGGCCTGTTTGGGGGGCTTCCTGGTGTTTGTGGGTGAGTTTCGTGGTCTGGGAGCACTGCTGGGACACTCTAATCTTGATTGCATTTGCTTTTCAGGAAATCCGTGGTGGCAACCCCGACTTATGGCCTAGCTACGCAGCGCGTTTGGACCGAAGGCCGAGAAATATTGCAAGTATGAGATTTTGCTTTTGGCCTGTTTGGGGGTGTTATGCTTCTTGGCGGTGGGTTGGCGGGTCTTGGGGCATTCCTGGGAAGGTCTAATACCGGGTAGAAGTGGTTGGGACAAAATCCAGGCCGATTTTTTTTTGGGCTATTTCTGACATTTTGCTCAATGTAGCGTTTTCGGGGGCCTGTTTGGGGGGCTTCCTGGTGTTTGTGGGTGGGTTTCGGGGTCTGGGCACACTGCTGGCTATATATACTTTACTTTGCAAGAGGTTTGAAGCAAATCCATGGTGGCAGAGGGGAGTTAGGGCCTAGCTGCAGAGCGCGCGCGGAGTGATTTGTGAAATTTGTGAAAAATTTACTAAGTCCCCATTTTTGTACTTTTGCTCTTTGGCTGTTTGGGGGTCTTCTACTCGTTTTCTCCTGGGTTGACGGCTCTGGGGCCATTGCTGGGAAGCTCTAATACCGGATAGAAGTGTTTTGGACCAAATCCCAGGCGGAAATTTTTTTGTGTTTTTGATGACTTGCTTGCCTTTGAGGTGCTCTTAGGGGGGGTTCCGTCTGTTTGTGGGTGAGTTTCGTGGTCTGGGAGCACTGCTGGGACACTCTAATCTTGATTGCATTTGCTTTTCAGGAAATCCGTCGTGGCAACCCCGACTTATGGCCTAGCTACGCAGTGCGTTTGGACCGAAGGCCGAGAAATATTGCAAGTATGAGATTTTGCTTTTGGCCTGTTTGGGGGTGTTATGCTTCTTGGCGGGTGGGTTGGCGTGTCTTGGGGCATTCCTGGGAAGGTCTAATACCGGGTAGAAGTGGTTGGGACAAAATCCAGGCCGATTTTTTTTGGCTATTTCTGACATTTTGCTCAATGTAGCATTTTCGGGGGCCTGTTTGGGGGGCTTCCTGGTGTTTGTGGGTGAGTTTCGTGGTCTGGGAGCACTGCTGGGACACTCTAATCTTGATTGCATTTGCTTTTCAGGAAATCCGTCGTGGCAACCCCGACTTATGGCCTAGCTACGCAGCGCGTTTGGACCGAAGGCCGAGAAATATTGCAAGTATGAGATTATGCTTTTGGCCTGTTTGGGGGTGTTATGCTTCTTGGCGGGTGGGTTGGCGTGTCTTGGGGCATTCCTGGGAAGGTCTAATACCGGGTAGAAGTGGTTGGGACAAAATCCTTGCGGAAAAGCCTTTTGGCACTTTTTGTAACTTAGGGTTCGTTAGGGTTAGCCCTAGCAGCAGGATTGCATGTGTTTCGGGGTGTTCTAGATTTTTGCAACTGAGTTCTGGGGTCTTAGAGCACTCGTGAGAATGTGTAATTTTGGTTGCAAGTCATTTGAAGAAAATCCATGGTGGGAAAGGGGGGATTTGGCATAGTTAAAGAAAGCCTTTGCCACTATTCTTAACTTAGGGTTCGTTAGGGTTAGCAGTATTTCTATTGCATGTGTTTGAGTGGGGGGGATTTTGAGTCTTGGAGCGATGCTGGCTATGGCTACTTTTGCTTGGTTGCTTGCAAGTGGTTTGAATGCAATCCACGGTGGGTAAGGGGTAATTAGGAAGGGGGTACTTCGGCCTACTTTTACTTTCAAAGTAAGTTTTGTCACCAGTTTTCTGCTAGGCCTCGTTTTTTGAGATTTGATTGGGGGTCTTCTACATTTTTGCGACTGGCTTTAGTAAGGGTCTGGGTGGGAGCACTGCTAGGAAGATCTAATTTTGTTCTAAAACACAGTTTACAGTACACCTAGCTTGAGGGGCAAGATCCGCTACATTAATTTGCCCATACTTATTTATCCTTCAAAAGGTGACTCAGAGTACGCACTTTCAAAAATATTGTACTGTCTACTAGGAAAATCAAATTGTGACTTTTTGCACTCCACAGCCTACATACCTTATATTTATTTATCAGTGGTGTTGTAATATTATATCACTTCCTGTTTTTCGTTGAATAATTTCAGGCCGGGTTTCAGTCTCTGCAATGGGGAAAAAAGGATGGAGTCAGGCTTCACAGTAGCGAGCCACAATTCAGCATCAGGCAGGCAGTGGACAGGGTGTCTTCTGGTGACCAACATCGATGGACGAAGCGTCGGCTGCAATGGAGGAGTGCCGCTAATAGGAGGATTTTTTTTCTGCAGGCAACTTACTTACCACTTCCAACAGGACCACTACAACCACATAGATACAGTATCCCTTGCCTTTTTCTCTGACTGTGACTGCATTTCTTGGATCTCTCTCTGCTTCTAAATTGATCCCTTAACACATCACTTAGTCCACACCACTATCACATCTGCACCACACATAGTCATTTGTAAGTGCTCCTACGTAATTCGCAAGTCGCAGCACGCCCCAGGCCGTAGAGGACTGGGATGGCCCCAATGATGAAGCATGTCACCAAGGGGCAACCCTGGTGAGTGAGGGGACACCTAGAAAACAAGCAATTTCTCCTTTTCTATCTACTATACCTTCCAGACCAACCCCACTGAGTGTTGTTGTGAATGGATTTATAGTGACCAGCAAGGCTCTCGGGTATCTGGCTAAGTACAGAGACCTTATGTTGAATATCGTTATCAATAATTCCACACAGGCCCTGTACTGTCGCATTCTTTCTTCCACAGTTGTCGAATGTACTACTTACTTTTCACTGACATGCATGCAGTAGTGCATGCACTTTCAAAGATTGATGGATAGGTTTGTACCCAAAGAATTGTTTATGTTCCATTGTTTGTCTATGCTGTGCTTTTTTTTACAGGGTGTCTTCTGGTGACCAACATCGATGGACGAAGCGTCGGCTGCAATGGAGGAGTGCCGCTAATAGGAGGATTTTTTTTCTGCAGGCAACTTACTTACCACTTCCAACAGGACCACTACAACCACATAGATACAGTATTGCCTTTTTCTCTGTCTGTGACTGCATTTCTTGGATCTCTCTCTGCTTCTAAATTGATCCCTTAACACATCACTTAGTCCACTCCACTATCACATCTGCACCACACATAGTCATTTGTAAGTGCTCCTACGTAATTCGCAAGTCGCAGCACGCCCCAGGCCGTAGAGGACTGGGATGGCCCCAATGATGAAGCATGTCACCAAGGGGCAACCCTGGTGAGTGAGGGGACACCTAGAAAACAAGCAATTTCTCCTTTTCTATCTACTATACCTTCCAGACCAACCCCACTGAGTGTTGTTGTGAATGGATTTATAGTGACCAGCAAGGCTCTCGGGTATCTGGCTAAGTACAGAGACCTTATGTTGAATATCGTTATCAATAATTCCACACAGGCCCTGTACTGTCGCATTCTTTCTTCCACAGTTGTCGAATGTACTACTTACTTTTCACTGACATGCATGCAGTAGTGCATGCACTTTCAAAGATTGATGGATAGGTTTGTACCCAAAGAATTGTTTATGTTCCATTGTTTGTCTATGCTGTGCTTTTTTTTACAGGGTGTCTTCTGGTGACCAACATCGATGGACGAAGCGTCGGCTGCAATGGAGGAGTGCCGCTAATAGGAGGATTTTTTTTCTGCAGGCAACTTACTTACCACTTCCAACAGGACCACTACAACCACATAGATACAGTATCCCTTGCCTTTTTCTCTGACTGTGACTGCATTTCTTGGATCTCTCTCTGCTTCTAAATTGATCCCTTAACACATCACTTAGTCCACTCCACTATCACATCTGCACCACACATAGTCATTTGTAAGTGCTCCTACGTAATTCGCAAGTCGCAGCACGCCCCAGGCCGTAGAGGACTGGGATGGCCCCAATGATGAAGCATGTCACCAAGGGGCAACCCTGGTGAGTGAGGGGACACCTAGAAAACAAGCAATTTCTCCTTTTCTATCTACTATACCTTCCAGACCAACCCCACTGAGTGTTGTTGTGAATGGATTTATAGTGACCAGCAAGGCTCTCGGGTATCTGGCTACAGAGACCTTATGTTGAATATCGTTATCAATAATTCCACACAGGCCCTGTACTGTCGCATTCTTTCTTCCACAGTTGTCGAATGTACTACTTACTTTTCACTGACATGTATGCAGTAGTGCATGCACTTTCAAAGATTGATGGATAGGTTTGTACCCAAAGATTTGTTTATGTTCACAATTGTTTGTCTATGCTGTGCTATTTTTTCTTGTCTCCCAAAACCTTTCCCAAAAACCCCCGTACCCATCCATTTTTCAAACCCTAACCCTCTTCCCCCAGGCTGTGTGGTTTTGATTGATGTGTGACTAAATGACAGCAATAAATCCACACACTTGCTGGGGAGGATAAGGTGATAGCAACAGGCTGGTGAAGAAATCCGAGGATATATTCTTACTCTGCTTGACAAAGAACCATTGCTAATGTGAAAGAACTTCAACCGAATTAGTAGTTATACTTTACCATTTGTTAGGCTACAATGTGGCACTGTTCTACTGTACTTCTGTCACCTGCTATATTCTCAGTTGTACCGTTGAATTGCTCAGGAGGACAAACCAGATTTCATTTTCTTTTTTTTTTCATAGGCATGCAACTGCCACTGTGTCACACCACTAGTACCACCGCTATGAGGAAATTTTATCCGACCAAGATTGCCAACCATATTCGCTGTTTCCCGTGGAGCCAGCCCTGGGTCTAGCCCTACTTTCAAACACAAATTACAGGTAAGATAAGCGTTTGGTGGTTTGGGGGTATAATGGAGTATTAGTACGAGAGACGAGAGACTGAAGGTAGTACTACTAAAGTCCTAGGACTCTTGGATTCACTTCACTTAGTCTGTGAGAGGCACTTAGTGTTGAAAACATTTGGGCATTTACACTTAAAGGAAGAAAATGGAACTAAACTTTCAGGATAACAAAGTCAACGTTAAACCCCCACCCACCAGGCAAGCAGTAAAAAACGGGTATGCTCAGATAAAGTTTGAAAAAGTATATTTATATCCCTAACAAAATAATCTCCCGCAAGACCCTCCCTAACCCCAACGATTGTCCTTCAAAAGTCCCCAAAAACCCAACTCCCAATTCCCACCCCCCAAAAGTCTCTAAAAAAGGGGCAAGGGACACTATGGGTGGATGCTGTCAACTTTTTGGGCCAGGGCATCATGCTCCTGGCGGAGCAAGGCGTGCTCTACGCGGAGCCCCTCCAACTGGTTGGAAAAGTGGTGGAGCTCCTGCTGGAGGCGGGACACCATCAGGGTACTGCGGCGCAGGCGTGCCTTCAATGCCTTGTAGGTGCAACGGCTGTGAGAGGAAGCTGTAGCTGTTGTCCTTGCTACTCGGCTGTGGCGTTTGGCTTTGGCAGCCCGGCTCAGTCTGGGTGGACCACTGTGCTGGGTGGCACTGGCAGCCCGTGGGGGAACGGAGGCCGATGCAGACGACGTAGTTGTTGTGGTCGACTGCACACTTTCTTCGTCCTCCAGGGCCACCAGCAGCCGATATTCGGCCACAGTGGCATCGATCCTCCGTTGCCGGGCCGCTCTAGCCAGCTCCTTCCTCCTTGTTCGTTTGGAAGGAGAACCTATATGAAGAAAGAAAGACATAGTCTGTAACCAATGCTCCTTAAGATTAACTCAATCATTCAGCAGAAATTTGTGTTGCACTACAACTAGCAACTTGCAAACGCATTACATAACTATTGAGGCCAGTATCTATCTAACCTCACACTTCTTCATCCTTGCTCTAACATTAGTGGGAGTTTAAGGAACAAATTCTACGAGCACTATGGACTTCCATTGGAGTCGACTATGAAAGTACACCAGTCTTATTCTTCTTCTTGTCTCTTGTTTTGGAAAATTGGTACGTTATCTTCTGCAAGCCGACATAATGCCAGCGCAGTAAACTTGCACCCGAGAAAAAGAGACGCACGCCATGAGGAGTGACCTAGACTTGCGTTGCGTTACTGTACCCGTCCAGTACATGCAGGTGGTGAAGCTCTTACTTTTCTATTACGGGTGGCACTGACAATACTCTGTTACAACTCAAGGGCTACTGCTTAATTAATTTAACTTTCACCCTACAGTGGAAATGAGTACTAGAAATGGAAAATTGAAGAAGATAAATAATCTGATTATCTATCACTTCACATGGGATGTTTTTGCTTATATATGGGATGACTTTAGGTGCTTTGCTTTTTATTGAGTGACCAGTGATACATCCACACATGAATGACTGAGTACTACTAAACTTATTAAGAGAGGTAGGGAGTGGCCACCGTAATAACCGGATCTATGCAGTGCTTGCAATACAAACTACTGCTACTATTGATGGTAGTATTTGGACAAAATTAAAAGTTCTTTTCCTTGCCTTTCCTACACTGGAACGGACGTGCGGGTGCAGTGTTACATGCTCTTCAAAGTTACACTTAGTTCATCCACTGACCGTCTACTCTCTCTAGATCATGGGTACTCACAAACTTTCTCTCAGGGGCTACATTTACAGTGTAGTTTGGGGCCGAGGGCCGCACTGGTGGGGACGGAGTCAGAGGGGGCGGGGCTAAAGCAAAACGATAACTTGTGACCATGAGGTTGCACACAGGTCCCTGCAGCAGATGCCCTCACCCACTGAGCCACCAGACCCAGCATTTACATACATCTCTCTCCCTCCTGCTCTCCCTCCTGCCCTCCCTCTCCATCTCTCTCTCCCTCCTGCCCTCCCTCTACCTCCCCCTCTGTCATCTCACTGTGTGTGTGTCTATCTGTGTCAGCCTTCAGCCCGGGTTGAGACCGCTTCCTCAACGCGCACACACAGACAACAACACCAAAGTACTTAACAGGTCTTTAAAAGACCATTAACATATTATTGAGGCTTTGTTTGTTGTAGCGCCCCTGCTTCTCCACCCTGACAATCACTGTTTGCTCGGCCCCACAGAGCAGAGGCTTTGTTCTATTTCACCTCTTTGTGGCCTTGCATCTCCACTCTGCTCTGTGGGGGCCGGGGGAGCAGTGATTGTCAGAGTGGAGATGCAGGGGCGCTAACAGGTGAAATACAAAAAAGCCTCTGCTCTGTGGGGGCCGGGGGAGCAGTGATTGTCTGCAAGGTCTGCGCACCGCCAAGGAAGGCTTGCCGGGCCACCACCGGCCCGCGGGCCGTACTATGAGTACCCCTGCTCTAGATACACATATGCTATCTAAGAGTCAGATAGTAGCATGATCCAGGTATATGGACACATACAGTTTCTGTGTCACCCACCCAGGCTGTTGTCCTTCCACCCATCATTGCTTCATCATTCACCCAGCCATGCATCTCATATTCTTGCCTTCCCAGCTAGTCTTCAATCTCAATAAGTAAGGAATATATAAGAGCTTACCTCTGGCCGCCACCACCACCGTCTCAACTCTCACAGCCGCCTCCTCCTCCCCTGAAGAATCGCCCTCCGCCTCCGTGTCGAGCACCACCACCTCCACACTGGCCCCGCCACCAGATGTTCCACCTACAAAGTACATTTAAGAATGTTAGAATAAAGCACTCACTAGTCTTTGGTCTAGGAATGAAGACATGTGAAAACAATGTAATTTGTGACTGTCTACGTTAAAGTTAAAAAAAATGTCCCTTTTTCCAGGGAAGGTTGTCTTGCTGCACTTTTTGGCACAACTGATGAAGGCTGTTTTTTTAACACACACCATTTTTTTCCACACAGACAGAAGATGGACTTCTAATAACAAGATCAAGTTGAAACCAGGTGAGAGCTCGGCTCGACCACAAGAAATGTCTTCAATTAATCGTCAGCACTAACCACTTTTCCATTATCAGTTAAACGTTTAGTTTTATTATGACTTCATTTTAATAAATGTGTTTACTTTTAATAAAGCTTTTAAACTTAAATACAATCTGTGTATTTTGGTCCAGACTAGAGTGACTGAGCGAAAGGTTTTGCAATTTTTGCAAGCATGAGTCCAGATAGAACACTTCAAAAGACATTATGGACAATCCCAGAGGACTGCACTAAGTTGATAGAGCTATTGCTGACTAGAATCATGGGAGTTTCGCCAACCGTGCAATCTTAGTTAGCTACACAGACAGACTAATAAGAATAATCTAGTAATACCACAGGGAGTCATAGTAGAGGCAGGATAAGAATTTAGATACAGTCTACAAGAAGAGCAAAGACAATTTTGAAAAAAGTCAAATGAGGAACGCTAGGAAAAATAGGTACTAGTCTAAAATGAAAACTTACTGGGGCCAGCAAAGGAGCCCTCGCCTGCCCGATCTTGGCCCTGTTGAACAGCATCCGCCGCCTGCTGCTCCTGTGTCCTCCTCTCGCCCCTTGGGGGAGCTGACGTACAACATGAAAGAAAGAACAGAAAACATGGATGATTGTTGCTTGTCAATGTCAACCAAATCAAACATTTCAAAAGAACAATAACAAAATATTTCCGCGAAATTATATTGATTAGGGTTAGTTTTCATTTATTTGCGGACCTGTGACTTCGAAAGTCACGTAACTCACTAAACAAAGTACTGAAACGTTCACCTAGGACTGGCAGGCAGCAGTCCGCAGGCAAGACGCAAAGTGACAGACAAACTCCATTGTGATTTCAGTCAGATCAGTGACAACACTAACAGTTGCCTGCTACATTACCAGTCATTTAAATAGTCAAACTATCAATCCACCGCCACTATTTTTCTTATTGTCAGGGGTACAAAGGAAGGGGCAGATTTAAGCCCCTTGCGGCTCTTTTGCGCCGTTCTTGCGTGACTTTTGTGACGCAGCAGCTAAACAAAAAAGGGCGCCATGGTGCGGCGTATAATATTATAACAACCTGACGCATTTGGGAGATGCATCCCGTTATAAAGCCCTGCGCCATCAGGGGGCGTTCCGGCGCAAGGGAGGGCATTCCTGCGCTGGAACACATCCTAATAGTGGCTGAGGGAAATCTACAAAATTTCAATCAGTCACCTTTCGGACAATGATGCCTCACACAAACCCTGCACCTGCTTGAAGCAGACGTACGGCTTGACCCAGCATTGGGGAGATAGGGTACCCCAGAGCATTGCTGGAGCTGCGCCATCGTTGCGACGCAACTCCAGCAGTAAAGCTTCGGTGACGTTTTGGGCCCATGGTGCGCCGCATTGCAAATACGGCGCACCATGTTTGGTGGTGGTAGCGGGCCGCACAATTAATGGCGCATCCCTGCTACTTTGCAGGGATGCGACGGTAATTGCAATTCTGCCCCTTAGGGGCATACTTACTTACGCGTTCTGGCGCATCTCCAGAGATGCGCCAGATCAAATGCGTCACGCAAAACTACCCTTGTGACACGGCAGATGCGCCTCATTTACAATGCGGCGCACCCTGGCGCAAGGGTAGGCACTTGCGTGACGCATCTCGTCACGTAAGAGCGGCGCATCGCTGGAGTCACGTCGCCAACGCAATGCAACTCCAGTAATGCTCAGGGCCACCCAATACTTAACATGCTGTGTCAGTCCTTTCGCCTGCTTCGAGCAGACATAAGGAATTGAATTGACGTAGCAGCGTCGCAGAAGTGCCTGGAGTTAAATCTTGTAGATTTCACGCAGGCAATTTTGCGAGGCGCACAGCCGCCGGACCGCCCACCCTGCGTACTAGGAACGCACCCATTGTGGTGCAGGCCCATGGCTTTATAACGTGACGCATCTCCCTAGATGCGTCATGTCGTAAATGACTCGCAGGGATGCGGCACGTTTACGCCGCTGTTGCGTCACGCAAGGCAACGTAAACGTGGCGCAAGGGGCTTGTAAATGTAATCTGCCCCCTAGTGTCTAGCATTACGCAGTTCTGTAAAGTACACTCATACATAATAGTTACTCAGGCCAATGAGACCACGAAATAGAAAACAAATAAGCATAGTAGCAACGCCACTGAGAAGGAGAGCAGTGCACCTGAAATGCACAGAAGATTTTGAAATATAATTTAACTACAATGTAATCGTCATCAGCGGCATTATTGGCTTGCTCCATGTAAAAAACAAATATTTGCAATACAACAACACAGAGCAGGAGAAAACATCATAGTAGTGAGTGATTAAATGGCTACTACTACTCACCAAGCCCGGGGATCTACAAGCCGAGCTGGTCCAGCAGGTCGCGCTCGCGGTCCAGGAGGTCCGTCCAGCGATGGGTGACCTGGCTGTAGGTGCGCTGGACCCCGTAGAGGTGGGATATGGCCCAGCACACCTTCTCCCACCGCTTCCGGCGCTCCCGCATGTTGTAGCCGCCGGCCGCGATCCTGCCGCCTCCCGCGATGGTCCTGGGCAGGCGGCGCTGGACGAAGTAGACCAGCGCGCCCACTTCCTCCGGGCTGAATATCTCCCGTCGCGTCACCTGCTCCCCCCTCAATCTCCCGCATGCTGTCTTGGCACTGGGTCCAGCACTACTCCCCGCCGCCGCTGCGGCCCTCAAGTGCCTGGGCAGCTTCACGGCGCCTGGCTTGACCATGGTCTGGGCAGGTAAGGTAGGAAGAAGTAGAAAATTAAGAAAGAATAGGATAGGGAAGAAGAAAAGAAAAGAGTTTAAAAAAGTAGTTTAAAAGTAAAGAAAAATAGCAGAAAAGACAAAAATATACAGCTAGGAAAAGAGAGGGATAGATAAGAAGCAAAATCGTAAAAAAAAACTGAAAACAAGCAAAGGATGGCAAAGATACCAAGAGGATTAAACACCATGCCCAGACACAGGAAATGAATGAAAAACAAGATGGCCGGCGCCCGTTCACGAGCGAGAAAGTAAGTTTGCGCGAGATTTTCCTCGCGATCTCGTGCAAACCTCTAGATTTCCCGCACGATCTCGTGGGAACCTCTACTCGCAATGCGCTTACTGCGCGAGATTATACATAGCGGGCGGAAACGGAAATACGTCACGCAAACAAAATGGCCGCGCCCGTACTCGACCTTGGGGTAAATTCGCGTGTTGCGCTGCAAGCGGCTCGCGAATACTGCAAACAAACTCGCGAAACAACAAGCCGCAAAAAAATAAAATGCTCATTCGCACGAATTGGCGGCTTCCGCGGTCGGTTTCGCACGACGCCGCGCCCCGCGAATAGCGCGAAAAAACCGAAAAACGATTTCAGCAAAAGCAAAAGCAATGAGCAGGTGCAAAAGGTCAACCTCATGATTTGTAACGATTCTCTGTAGTGCTTCCTGAGGGGGCCCTCCAGAATTCGTTTGCCTGCTTGCAACTATTGTGTGACCCTGCTCTGACCTTAACTGTATGCCACAAAGGTCCTGATTTACAGCTAAAGGAGCAGACAAGCAGGTGCCAGGCTGGAACTTGAAATTCTTTCAGTGACACATTAATTAGCCCCTAATTCATTATTGTCAGTTGGGGCAGGGCAGGTGTTGTTAATAAACTAACCCCAAATTAATTCATGTCAGTTCAAGCAGGGCAGGTGGGCTTGCTTTCCCCCCCCCATCTTCTACAGTGATGATGAACCAGAGGGTGGCATTGATGTAACAGAGGGTGGCATGGGTCAAAGAGAGGGTGCCAGTGGTGAAACAGAGGGTGCTGGGAGGCTGTGATGATGAACCAGACGTAGAAACAACATAGTCGCGACCATTGCGAGCCGACAAGTAAGTTCGCAATTGCGAACTAGTACCAAATCCTCGCGAACTGGTAGAAACACTTGCGAACACAAAAAAAAATAATAATCCGCAAATTCGCGAGAATTCGCGGATTTTGCGGATTGCCAATTCGCAAATCCGCAAAATTCGCGAACGCGAGATTCGCAAAATTCGCCCATGCTTACCACCAGGTCTCGGTCAGGAAGGCCTCATCTGGGGCAGAGGTGTTGAGCAGATCCCAGAGCTTGACGGTGTGTTTGCGTGCGGAGCGGGTGTTGAGGAGTATGCAGCGGAGGTGGTTGGGTCCAGTCCTTGGAGGTTTGGTGGTTCTGTCGCAGGTGAAGCTGCAGGTGTGGCAGGAGTAGGGTCGGTAGGTCTGTTTCAGGGTGGCCTGGAAGCAGGTGTGGTTTCGGCCAGCATTGAGTGCTTGGAGGGTGCTGGCGTCGTAGTGGATTCTGGTGTCATGGCTTTCGTGGGGTCCAGGGGTTCTGGCGCTGGGCGAGGTCCAGGTGCAGTCGGGCGCAGACGGGCTTGCATTAGGCGTGCCTTTGGCACGCCAGCGGAGCGCCCGCTGCGCGCAGCCCCTGCGTGGCCACTTCTCGGCCTGCATATGAGGTGGCTTGGGAGGGAGGAGCAGCTCGGAGGCAGGAGCGGGGAGGAGAATGGGTGTGCAGGGGGGCGGGGCTGCAGAGAAGCAGCGGCAGGAAAGGGTCGGATCGGGAGCCGCGGGGGGTTGGGGGAACTGGCGCACAGGGCAGAGGGGAGGGAGAAACCCAGGAAACAAGGAGGCTGGAACCAGGCAGTCAGGCGACGAGCAGCGGCGTGGGGGCGACCTGTCTGCTAGCAGGGTCAAAGGTCACAAAAAAGCGCAGAAAGGTCACAAGCCTATACTTGCTGTGCTGCGTCACCCCTTACGCCTGCTACAAGCACGCGGAAGGTTTTGACGCAGCGGGGACATAAAAGTGACTCCGTGAAATCATGTAGATTTCACTGCGTCACTTTTACGGGTTTCATTGCAACGGAACGCCCACCCTGCATACATTATACCTAATGCAGGTATAATGTAGCACAGGGCTTTATAACGTGACGCATCTCCGTAGATGCGTCACGTTGTAAATCTGTTGCATAGTGGCGCATGGTTTACAATGCCACTGCGTCACAGAAGTTATGCAACGGTGTTGTAAAAATGTTGCAAGGGGCTTGTAAATCTGCCCCAAAGGGTCCATCACTTAACGCTGACTGGTTTCAGCAATGTGAAGCGGAAGCACGGGTAAAGCTCTACTTGCTTAGCCTATCACAATTTGGTGTTGGTCACTTGGAGGTACCAAATAGTAAGTCACAATTATTGAACCACACAAAAGTTAGAGAAGTATTCCCATTAGGAAGATTACATAAAACAACCAAATCTGGCCCCTGGTGGCTTACTAAAGATAGACTATTTCCCAGTACTAGACTGGCCACCTTCATGCTGAAACAAACATGGTCTGGGGGTGACAGTTCCATGTTCTAAGTGACTCTCTGGTTGGAAGGAATAAAGCAAGCCACTCTTTGCTGGTGAAGGTTCCACATCCTAAGTGACTTCTGGACTGAAGGACCGTAGCATGCCACGCTCAGCGGTTGAAGGTTCCACATCCTAAGTGACTTCTGGACTGAAGGAGCTTAGCATGCCATGCTCAGTGGGTGAAGGTTCCACGTCCTGAGTGACTTCTGAATTGAATGACCGTAGCATGTCACACTCAGTGGTAGAAGATTCTATATCCTAAGTGACTTCTGGACTGAAGGACCGTAGCATGCTACTCTATGTGAGTGAAGGTTCCACATCCTGAGAGACTTTCTGGATTGAAGGACCGTGGCATGCCACGCTCAGCGGTTGAAGGTTCCACGTCCTAAGTGACTTCTGGACTGAAGGAGCGTAGCATTCCACGCTCAGCGGTTGAAGGTTCCACATCCTAAGTGACTTCTGGACTGAAGGAGCGTAGCATGCCACTCTCAGTGGGTGAATGTTCCACGTCCTGAGTGACTTCTGGATTGAACGACCGTAGTATGTCACACTCAGCGGTAGAAGATTCCACATCCTAAGTGACTTCTGAATTGAAGGACCTTAGCATGCCACGCTCAGCGGGTGAAGGTTCCACATCCTAAGTGACTTTTGGATTGAAGCACCATAGCATGCTACGCTCAGCGGGTGAAGGTTCCACATCCTATGTGACTTCTGGACTGAAGGACCGTAGCATGCCATGCTCAGCGGTTGAAGGTTCCACGTCCTAAGTGACTTCTGGACTGAAGGTCCATAGCACGCCACGCTCAGCAGATGAAGGTTCCACATCCTAAGTGACTTCTGGACTGAAGGACTGTAGCATGCCGTGCTCAGCGGGTGAAGGTTCCATGTCCTAAGGGACTTCTGGACTAAAGGAATGTAGCATGCCACGCTCAGCAGGTGAAGGTTCCACGTCCTAGGAGACTTCTGGACTGATGGTACATAGCACGCCACGCTCAGCGTTTGAAGGTTCCACATCCTAAGCGACTTCTGGACTGAAGGTCCATAGCACGCCACGCTCAGTGGGTGAAGGTTCCACATCCAAAGTGACTTCTGGACTGAAGGACTGTAGCATGCCGTGCTCAGCGGGTGAAAGTTCCATGTCCTAAGGGACTTCTGGACTGAAGGACTGTAGCATGCTGTGCTCAGCGGGTGAAGGTTCCATGTCCTAAGGGACTTCTGGACTAAAGGAATGTAGCATGCCACGCTCAGCGGGTGAAGGTTCCACATCCTAAGTGACTTCTAGACTGAAGGACTGTAGCATGCCACGCTCAGCGGGTGAAGGTTCCACATCCTAAGTGACTTCTAGACTGAAGGACTGTAGCATGCCACGCTCAGCGGGTGAAGGTTCCATGTCCTAAGGGACTTCTGGACTGAAGGACCGTAGCATGCCACACTCAGTGGGTGAAGATTCCACCTCCTAAGTGGCTGTCTAGACTGAAGCAAGACACGTTCAGCGGTTGACGTTATCACATCCTAAGTGACTTCCGGACTAAGAGATTGTAGCAAGCCACTCTTTGTGGGTGAAGGTTCCACGTCCTGGGTGACTCTACGGACTGAAGGAGTGAAGCAAGCCACTCTTTGTGGGTGAAGGTTCCACGTCCTTAGGGACTGAAGGAGTGAAACACTACACTCTTTATAGGTGAAGGTTGTATGTCCTAAGTGACTGTCTGGACTGAAGGAGCAAAGCAAGTCACACTCTGAGGGTGAAGGCTCGATGTCCTAAGTTATGTTCTGGACTGAAAGATTAAAGCAAGCCACACTCTGTAAATGGAGATTCAACGGCCTAAGTTACTGTCAGGACTGAATGAATGAAGAATACCACAGTCAGCGGCTGAGGGTTCCAGATCCCAAGTGACTTTTGGACTGAAAGACTGAGGCAAGCCCCACTCTGCTGGTGAATGTTTCATGTCCTAAGTGAATGGACTGAAGTACTGAACAAAACCACACTGTGCAGGTGAAGGAGGGATGATGTGGCCTAATGGCTAGGGTAATCCACTTCTAATCTAGGGAACCAGGTTCAAGTCTCTACAGATACGCTCAACATTCTGTGATTCTAGGCAAATCACATAATTTTGTTTATTTATTTATTTATACCATTTATAAAGCGCGCTGTTACCGAGCGGTGTCCTGGCGCTGAAATGATATGATGTCTCCCCTAAGATGTCCGTCGGTTTCTAAAGGCCAAAGAGCCAGGTTTTAATGTTTTTCCTGAAGGCCATCAGGTTACTACTTTGTTTCAAAGCCAGGGGCAGTTTATTCCAAACGGTGGAGGCTCCAGAGATGAAGCTACGACCTCCCCATCGTGCTTTCCTAATCCGAAAAGTCTTAACTAGCCCTTTGTTGGCCGACCTTAACTGTCTGCCTGGCGTGTACAGTTGAAAGTGCTGTTGAAGAAAGGATGGACCCAGTCCATTCACTGCCTTGTACACCATACACAATGATTTAAACATTATCCGCTTGCGTACCGGGAGCCAGTGCAATTTCCTCAGTTCCTGTGCCACCAGTGCAAACTTGGGCAGGCCAGTAATTAATCGAACAGCTGCATTTTGCAACGTCTGCAGTTTATTGAGCAGCCCCTGCTGGACTTCCAGGAAGAGACTGTTGCAGTAATCAAGGCGGGACAGCACAAGTGCTGTCACCACCGTTTTCCTGCTACTGTCTGATAAGAAGGGGAGAACTTGCCTAATGGTTTTCATAATCCAGTGGATGGAAGAGGTTAATGCATTGATTTGAGGTTTAAAGGATAGTTGGCTGTCAATAAGAACTCCCAGGTTCTTTACCTTCGTTGGGTGGGGCTCCCATATCGTGGGGCCACCATTTGGGGCTCCAGAAACTAACATCAGCACCGAAGAGAAGAACCTTGGTTTTAGAGGACTTCAATTTCAGGCAGTTGCCTGTCATCCACGAGCTCGCCGCAGTCATGCAGTCCTGGAACCTAGCCGCTATTCCTTCTTCTCTCCCCGGCTGCAGAGATACCACAATTTGTGTATCATCTGCGTAAGATGTTAATTCAAATCCAAATGACCGAATCACCGGGGCGAGGGAGGAAACATAAATATTAAATAGAGTGGGCTTAGGGAGGAGCCCTCGTGCAATCTCCGCGTGCCTAATAAAAGAAGGAATGTGTCCGTCTGTAACGCAACTGGTGCTCATGTAAAGCACTCTGATACCTTCAGGTCTACTTTACACTAAAAAAAGGTGCCACATCCTAAGTGACTGTCTGGACTGAAATATTGAAACAGGCCACACTCTGCGGTTGAAGGTTTCATGTCCCAAGTGACTGCTGGACTCAAAGACTGAAGCAAGTTACACTCTTCAAGGTAAGATGCAAACAGCCAGATTCCTCATTGTCCCGTTTTGCGAGTCCTTAATAGCGATTATTAAGGAATCGCTATTAAGGACTTGCAAAACGGGATTCATGTAGGAATCGCAAAATAAATTGCGATTCCAACAGCTTCCTTATTTGCAATTAGCAAATTGCTAATCGCAAATAGGGAATAACTCCCCATTCATTCCTATGGGCCTAAAGGCCCATAGGAATGAATGGGGAGTTATTCCTTATTTGCGATTAGCAATTTGCTAATCGCAAATAAGGATGCGATTTCAAGGGTGCCAGGGGTGTCCAAAGGACACCCTGTAGCACCCCTGAAATGAAAATGTAGACTGATGTTGCGCACAAACATGTCCAAAGGACATGTGTGTGTGTAACTGAGGAAATATGAATTTTTTATGATCAATTGTGTCCCCTATCTTAGACCCCAACGACTCCGTGTACGCGCTACAAGTACATGTATGTTCCCTCCACTTCCAGCTATGAAGACGCAAATACATTTGCGTCCAATGTTAACATGTCCTCTTTCAGATCCACCATGAATGGGTCGAATATTCCGTTCCTAAGTATGCCTTGCCAACGTCTTTATGTCTTGTACTTTACACGTTTTTCAGCTCTGGCGAAGTAGGCCCTGAATTCTGCCATCGAGCCTTTTCCTGCCTTCAGTCTCTGAATGCTTCAGCCTAGGCCTGCATCTGTATCCGTGATCTCTGCCTTACTCCCTGCGTGGCTAACGGTGCTTGGCCCAGCCTGTTGCCTGCCAAGACTGTATTCAGCCTTCAAGTTATCTGCTCCGCTCCTCGAAACATACATTCCTGTCTAGTAGTTTCAGTAAACATCCTTCCAGCTGCAGAGCAAAGGGCCCGGCCTCACTGTCTCCGTGCAAGTAATTCATAGCTCCTGTTACCATGGTAGGCCCATGCCCCCTCGCATCTCATGCAGACACGTAGACGCTTATACACGCACTCACAGTTAGTATAGAATAGCCTCTGCCCGAGAGACCTTTCCTTCCAGATAATACAGTTCCTTAAACACGAGATATTAGATACGATTTGGGATTGGGTTGATCTGACATCCCAGACTTCTGTCTCCTCATGTAGGGCTAAATGTCAAGTCCCCTTCACCCTCCAGTTACACGTCAATCACACGTCATGCTGCCTGCGCGCGCATCTCTGCCATGTATTTCTGCTGACACTGCAGGATTCTCTTATGGATCCACCCACTTGTGACATCTTCTTAATGACGTTTCTAGTACACGCCTTCATGCACGCCTATTGTAACGCCTTTTCATTACGTATGTGTACTCTTATCTCTCCTCTCAGCTGTTACGCCTTCTGCATCTGTCTTTACTGTAATGCATTGACTATATATACGATTAACTGTCAATAAAGTATGGTCTGTCAGTCCCTTCCCGAACCTACGTGGTGACGGAATGGTATGCTACCTTGGTTCGAACCAATACCAATTCCTTTTTAAGGAATAAAACCCCTTTTATAAACCTCAAATATCACGGATTTTGCCTCTTCTTTTTGACTGAGTTATTCTTATTGAACTCTACCGCATAAATTAAGTATAGGTAATTCAAATTTACCACATAATTGGCGCCCGAACAGGGACCCCTCCCCCACCCCACGCGCCGGAGGTGCGTTGCAGGCTTAGCCCCCTGCCACAGCCGGACGGACAACTACGCGTACCCGCAGGATTTCCTGTATCTCCCTCAGGCCAACGGAGGTGACTGAGGCTGCGATCAACACCCAGACGAGGCGGTGAGGAGTGCGGAGGATCCCGACCAGAGCCTAGCTGAGAGGGCAAGATCCGAGGTATACAGAGGCCCACCAGGTTTCGAAGTTCCGAAGTATCTGCGTCGCGAGTCGAGTCCAGTCCGGTCCAGTCCAGTCCAGTTTCCGAGGCCTTCCGTTCCGTGCTTCCCGGTGAGTACCATTGCTGGGGACGCATCTAGACGTGCGCATTAATTTGTGCCGGTCAAGACGGGTTTGGGTACACAGACCTGGTCTGCACTGTTTAGCAGTGTATCTGTACTGTTTAGCAGTATATCCTGTCTGCACTGTTTAGTGGTGTATCTGTACTGTTTAGCAGTACATCCAGTATCATGTAGTTAGCTAGTTTTATTCTAATCATTGTTGTTCGTTTTAAAATGTTTTAATGTGTTTTCAAAATGTCGTGGTATGAGTGATTGTTCGATTTTCATTATTGTGATTATTGTGTTAATATCTAAGTAAGGATCAAGTAGCCTGATTTTTAAGATGCCGTTATTCTCCAAATTAAGACAGATAAAAACTAGAAAAGGGATACTCGAGGAAGCCGTTCCCATTCCACCTAGGGACACTCCAGGGTACTTTATGTACCACAAACATGGCTTAGATGCCGTATTATATCTCGATTTATGGGTGGACTACACCAAGGATCTAGCAGAGAATCAGAGATGGCCCGCTGCTGGGACATGGGATGCAGATTGCATCATGAGAGTAGAAGAAGCATTATGGAAAAAGAAAGCCAGACAGTCACAGAAAGATGCCATTGAATTATGGCGTAAAGAATCGCATAGGCGTACAGAAAAAGCACACAGAAAAGAAGAGAAAAGTAGAGAGGATTCAGACAAGGCCCGAGAAAACGTATTAGTTGAGGAAGGTATCCGAGTAAAAATAGAACAAGTAGATAGACAACGAAACACCCTTATGAATGGTATGTATCCTCTTCTGGCCGAGGGTTTACCTAAGGCCACCCTGGAAGTACCTAAAGATCTGCCACCTCCAATGCTCCCGACTAAAATGCATCATAAAACCGCAAAGGATATTTTCCTTTCTTCCTATCTAGACGATGTAGCCCCCGAATATGTTAATACCGCACCGCCCCACACACCCCCTACTGGCGGCGCTCGACCCCGAGATAGTCAACCCCCACCTCCGCGACAAGCTACTCCTCCTCCCGTTCCAACCCTTCCGGCTGTCCTTCCACCTCTTCCTGCACCTATTCCTCCTACTTTACACCCAACGAATCCCTTCGGATCCGGCGCCTCAGGAGGCGCGTCAGGAGGGGCGATAGGTTTCCAAACCCCACCACCAACACATCGATGGACTTATAGGGATCTAGCACAACAACGTACACCTCAAGCAGTCGATTTTGACATATATAAAGAACGTCTTGCAGATTGTAGATATGATCCAGTACCCGGTAAAAAGAATGACGACAGAATGATGCTCGCATCAGTACGATTGCGACGAGTTACAAACTTTTTATTGACACTACCTGGAATGGTTGATCATCTAGATAGAATATATCATTTTGTTCAAACAGGGGTAGGCCCTGAAAGTATTGGCGAGGCCATGGCTTACCAAAAAGTTGATATTCAAGGCAAGATATTACGGTTTTTTATAAACTGCCTAATAAGAGAAGTGGATAGGCCGGGTGCAAACCCGGAAGAAATAAAAGCACTTCATAGATGGGGTCAGAATATAGCAGACGGGAATCATGATAAACAGGCTTGTATAGAAAATATGTACCGAAGGATCAGAAATGCAGTAATAAAGATACATGAAAGAAGACAGCCAGCACCAGAAATAGATTCAGACAAACTTGAATCCTCGGGGGAGGAGGACGCACCAGAAGAGACAGTAGGACAAGCACAATTACCAGTTAGAGAAATGATAGCTTATGTAGGTAAAGGAAGATCCTATAATAATTCAATGCGTCCAGTACGTCCAGAAAGTAAAAGTATTTTTCAGGAAGCCATGTCTAATCCGAGAATGCCTGAACACTTATTCCAAGCCACTGATAACAGACTTCGAGAACGAATGGGGTACCATGTACTCGATTCTATGGACGAACAAGAATTAGCTAGGTCAGCAGTACAATGGGCTGACAATTGTGAGAAATATAGTGATGATGCGTTAGCACACACATTTTTGAATATGACACCAAGCGAACAGCGTTTAGCTGGTATGTATATGATACAACACCTACTCATATTGTATAGAAGCCAACACTCCGATCCAGGTCCCCTGCCTGATATATTACCAGAACTACTCATGAATAAATGGAGAGGTCTAGGTACCGATCTAATTAAAGTAATTCTAGAACATCGGCACAGATATAGTGCTTTCCTGTGTCCACAGCCTGATTCAGCACACTCCATGGAAAGAAAAATGTATTACATAGACAGACAGAATCCGTTACGAGAAGTGCACCCAGTTAAGAATGATGATAATACGCTCAGACGCGTGTTTGTGTACACGCCCATAACTAAAATAGAATTATTGGAAATGAAAAAATTAGTGCCCAGCCATGACAAAGATCCAGCAGGTTTTCATCGTGAAATAAAAGACATGTTACTCATGGGTGATTACACTTATCCTGACCTTATGAAAATATTGAAAGTACTACTGCCTGCTGGTATTTACGAGAAACTCAAAGAAAAAGAATGGGAAGTGGGAAATGCAAAGATTGATTGGGCTGCATTAGAAAATGAAGAAAATACCCGAATTCCAGGCCTAGGGCTTGGAGACAAAGTTAAAGCGTTACCAGGATTGTTAGTACAAGTATTGCCACATTTATTAACTACGAAAAAGGAAGACTGGGGTGCAATCTCAGCCTGTAAACAGAAACCCGATGAGGACACTAGTGATTTTTATTCCCGATTTGAAAAATGTTTTGGTATTAACAGCGGCCTGAAAGCAAGTAGCGAATCATATCCACATCTTTTTGTAACAAAATTAGTTGAGAATTCACTGCCCCAGGTTAAGAACAGAGTACTAAAAGTCGAGAGTACTTGGCAAGCTAATACCCCTTCACAAATGTTGCAAATGTTACAGTACCACCAGAATAGAATTAGAGAGGAACAAGAACACGAACAAAGACGTATGAAAGACACGAAAATGAAAATGTTAGTTGCCCAGTCAGTTCCAGCTGACGGTCACAAAAAGGGTGCGACCCAGCCCAGTAATTTGACGGCTCCTGTTAAAGGGGTATGTAACTATTGTAAACAGCCAGGTCATTATATAAACGATTGTGCAGTTCTGAAACACAATATCTCCACGGGTAAGACCAAGGAGAGACCACGTCCACCTAGACAAGATCAAGCCCAACAACAAGTACCACAGAATATACAGCATATACCGCCTATGCCAGCTTCACAACAGACCGTAGCAGTACCACAGCCACAGCCTATTGCCGCAACACAGAACACGACACAACAGATGTACCAGTATGCACAAAATGACTACCCCGATTATCAGCGATACACATGAAACAGCCTAGAGAGGGAGGTTGGCTTGCCTCTTATTGAGGTTCCTGTAGATCAAGAGGGTCCTTATGTACACAGTCAAGTGTTAGGGAAAGACAGAAAGTTTCTAATTGATACAGGGGCAAGCAGAACAACGATTAGTCACGATGAAGTTCCAGGGGCACCCCTCTCAGGCTCACAGAATGTTTCCCTTGGATTTTCAGGAAAGCCTATTATTAACGAGGTATCACAACCTCTTCCTCTTGCAGTTGGTCCTCTGACACGGACTACAGATTTATTGCTTACAAAATCATGCCCAGAAAACTTGCTAGGTATAAAGACACTGAAAGCTCTAGGAGCTATAATATGCTGTTCTCCGGAAGGAGTACGATTATTCTTGCGAGATTTTAAAGGTCACTATGTATTGAGAGACATGGATCACCGATTACAGAATGTCCCTGCACATTTGTGGGCACAAGGCCCCACTGATGTAGGTTGTATGCACATTACACCATATCGAGTCACAATCAAAGCAGGAGTGGTATTACCACGAATTCGGCAATACAAGTTACCCCCAGATGCTGTAGTGGCTTTACTGAAAATAATTGACGAGCTTATTGCACAAGGAATGGTCGTAGAGACCGACTCCAATGTATGTAATTCTCCTATCATTCCAGTTCTTAAACGTACTGATCCAAATGCACCACCAGTTTATCGATTAGTTATTGATCTGCGCGAATTGAATAAATGCATTGTACCACAGTATCCCGTGGTTCCAGATATCTCTTCATTACTGACAGCCATTGATTCAGAAGCAACGTTCTTTACTGTAATTGACCTCAAGAACGCCTTCTTTAGCATCCCAATCGATCCGGAAAGCCAATACTTGTTCGGATTCTGTTTAAATGGACGAAGTTTCAAATTTGCACGCGCACCTCAAGGATTCACAGAAAGCCCCAGCATCTATAGCCAAGCACTGAAAAGACAACTTGACAGTATCCACATGCCTGTTAACACCGCCCTACTTCAGTATGTCGATGATCTGCTGATCACCGCCCGAAGCGAACCCGAATGTGAAAAAGCATCACTGACGGTTTTAAATTTTCTGGCCGACAAGGGACACAAGGTATCCCCTTCGAAGCTGCAAATCTGTGTTCAGCAAGTTGTGTACCTTGGTCACTTGCTGTCCAAAGGGGGGAGACAGCTCACACCTGATCGCATCCAGTTAATTGTAAACATGTCACCACCCAAGACACAAAAGGAGGTGCGGGCCTTTATAGGCCTCACTTCGTATTGCAGACAATGGATTCCCCAATATGCATTTCTAGCAAAACCACTCATTCAGTTGACAACCCAGGAGGCAGCGACATCGACTGTCCTCCCTTGGACTCAAGAACATACACAAGCTTTTGAAGACTTAAAGAAAGCCTTATGTCAAGCACCTGTTTTAGCAACACCATGTTACAGTAAGCCTTTTACACTTTTTGTCACAGAACGCGAAGGTACTGCCTTGTCAGTACTCACTCAGGAACAAGCAGGTTCACACAAACCATGTGCTTACTTTTCTAGCACATTAGATCCAGTAGCCCAGGCTCTGCCTGCGTGCTTGAAATCAGTTGCAGCGACAGCTTTAGCAATCAGGCAAAGCGATTCCATAGTGTTAGGACATCAATTGACAGTGCAAGTTCCACATTCCGTGGAAGTTCTTTTAAACCGTACACAGACCCAACACTTGACTATAGCAAGACTGACAGGTTATGAATTGACATTGTTTCAGCCACACAAAGAAATCAGACGCTGTAGTACATTAAATCCTGCCACACTTTTGCCATTAAGTGGCGTAGACCCATTGGCACATGATTGTATTGAAGTCATTACTATTACGACGAAACCCAGACAAGACTTGACAGACGTCCCATTACCAGATCCAGACCTGACACTTTATGTGGATGGTTCATGTATGAGAACAAGTACAGGTGAATTAGTGGCCGCCTACGCAGTCACGACAGACACCGAAGTTATTGAAACCAGTTGTATCGACCCCCTGTCAGCTCAAGCAGCAGAGCTCATCGCTCTGACACGAGCCTGCATTCAAGCCAAAAATAAGAAAGTTAACATATACACAGATTCACGTTATGCATTCGGAGTCGTTCACGACTTCGGAGTCCTCTGGCGAGAGAGAGGTTACTTAACTTCTCACGGTGCCAACATTCAACACGGTCCCCTCATTCAAGCTCTGTTAGATGCAATACATCTGCCTACTGAAATATCTATCATGAAGTGTAAAGCACATACAAAAGTCACCGATATCATCTCCCAGGGTAACGACCTGGCAGATCGAACAGCTAAGCAAACTGCTCAGAATCAAACTCATGTAACTGACGTGACAAAGACAATAGTTCCGACATCGACACATTGCATGACAGTCAGGGATCCCGCACATGATGTAATTGACATACAGACACATGCTACACCAGATGAAATCAAGAAATGGACTGAACTAGGAGGGATCCAAACAGATCAGGGATGGATGACGAAGGGAAAATCTACATGGTTTCTCCCCGACTCTATGGTTCAAGTCATCATTAATACGATACATAGTCCAGCACACCTAGGAGAAAAAGCCATGCTAGACAGTATTCAACACATATGGTTCAATAAAAACTTACGAGCAGCAGCCAAACAGAAAGTGCGTACTTTCATGATTTGTTGTCAGTTCAATCCAGGTAAAAGCATTCCCGTAGAGCAAGGTGGATTTCAGCCTCCCGATCACCCTTTTGAAGTCCTCCAGATGGATTATATCCAGATGGAACGTTGTCGAGGATTCAAATATGTCCTCGTAGTCGTATGTGCACTTTCCCGATGGACAGAAGCATATCCAGTCCCAGATTACACTGCTCCGACCACTGCCAAGCAGCTGGTTAGCGAATTCTTCCCACGGTATGGTTTGCCCCGTATCGTGTACTCAGATAACGGTCAGCCATTCTCATCCGAGCTTGTGAAACACATTACACTCCTGTTAGGCTATCAATGGAAATTCCACTGTGTCCGGCATCCCGAGGCAGCAGGTCTCGTGAAGCGCCATAATCAGACTCTGAAAATCCGACTTTCAAAAATCTGCAGAGAGAAAGGCGTTGACTGGATAGTAGCTTTGCCAGTTGCGCTCTTCTACATGAGAATGATTGCGCATTCTCGAACAGGGCTATCCCCGTATGAGGTGGTCTTCGGTAGGCCACCAAATATGTGGGGGACGCCCATACCTCGTAAAATAACAGATGTTGACTGTATTATGCTGACAGATTACCTTGCTTCCTTGATGTCTGCACTACAATCTTGTCGTTCACAGGTAGCTGCAGCCTTTCCCGACAACACCGAGGTGAAGCCCCATGAAGTGGTCCCTGGGGATTTTGTTTTTGTGCGTAATTTCGACCGGAGAAGTCCGCTGGAACCCCGCTGGCAAACCCCGAAATTGGTTCTTCTGACGACGAGGACTGCCGTGAAGATTGAGGGCAGGAAAGGGTGGCTGCACTCGAGCCACGTAAAAAAGTTTCATGGACTTCCTTCTGACTTGAACTCTCAGCCCTGCCCTCCTCCACAGACTGACTCAAAACTCCCCCTGGTTGAGAAAACCGCATCTCAAGAATATAGATTGAAACTACGGTCTAGCAAGTCAGACAGTTTAATTGTTTAAGTCCTCCCCTAGGTGAATCGGTTAAATTAGTTTCTGACATGTATCCCCTAGACCGAGATAGAGAGAGAGATAGACAGAGACAGCTCAAGAAACGGGCATATTGTAAATCGCTTCGTAGTCACTGTATAGTGACATTATTGATTATGTTTTTTCTAAGTCTTCTGATTATTGCTGCAAGTATACTACTGCATATCTATTACCCTATTTTCAAGCGTGCACATTCTGCTTTCAACGTCACTGCCGAACATTCTTTTAGCGAATTACCTCCGCATGAATTGTCTTACAGACTTGCGCTGCGCAACAACACATTCATTAGTATGCTACATCACTCCCATCTGACCAACAACGCTACAAATTGTTGGATATGTGGCCGACTCCCTCCCTATCAGAAATACAAGGGAGTTCTGCCCCTCTTTCCTTACCCGTTCACACACAATGGCTCATGCGGTGCATGGTTTAGATTGATAAATTCTTTAGATTCAGATACTGTTGTTTACGAAGGAAATTGGGTTTGGGGAAACCTGAACTTAGTTTTGCTTAAAGCCTGTTACCCTGACAAGAAGGGACTTCCCACAAGGACAGGAACTGATCTAGAAAATGAAGTATATGGATTAGGTAACTTTACAATTAACCTCATGATTTTGAATGTTGAATCCGAAGCTGCACCAGTTTTGCCTGCTATGTCAGTATTACCAGTCACAGGTGAATTATGCGTTAGGAAAAATGGTTCAGTACACTTAGGTCATAGTAAATGTACTACTGTGGTCGAATTCAGTGATCAAGGCAAGTCTACATTCAGAGCTACTCGTCATTCCTACTTCATTTGTGGTCATACCGCATATATACGTTTACCTCTAGATTGGGATGGTACCTGTTACATTGCATTCCTTCTGCCACCTGTTTTCCTAGCCCCTCCTGATTATCATAGAAATACTAATCTAGTAAACCATAGACTCCGAAGAGATCTCCCGATTGTCGATTACACTGAAACGGCATGGGAGCAATACACAGACTTCAATAAAGGTTTCTTTCCCTACTTAGGTGCTGTCTTTAATAGTAAACTGATACGCAAATTAACTAGAACCCTCGAAGCAGTAGTGAATGAAACTACTTCCGCCCTAGGCAACTTAACAGAGGAGCAGTCTGCTATGCGGGTTGTTGTTCTTCAAAATCGTCTTGTCCTTGACGTCTTCCTAGCCGATAGGGGCGGAGCCTGTAGAGTCATCGGGTCGAGCTGCTGTGTTTTCATTCCAGAAAACGCGCCATCAGTATATAAAGCTATAACCCGTCTTCATAAGATTGCAAGTTTGATACATCAGAATCCAGGCACCTGGACTTGGTCCGGTTGGTTCTGGACAACGTTGACCGCCTGGGGATGGAAGGTCCTATCCTTCCTAGGCATAGTATTCAGTTGCTGCGTATGTCTGCAATGTGGACCAGCGATTTGCGGCCTGTGTGCCACATCATGTATTCCACATTCAAGTTCCTATTCAAAACGCCATAAGAAGAAAGAAGAGCAAATGATGTTACGTGAACAGATTGATCGATTCATGAGGATCGATATATCATGAAGGGTCCGTAGGGGACAAGGAGGGAATGAGGAAATATGAATTTTTATGATCAATTGTGTCCCCTATCTTAGACCCCAACGACTCCGTGTACGCGCTACAAGTACATGTATGTTCCCTCCACTTCCAGCTATGAAGACGCAAATACATTTGCGTCCAATGTTAACATGTCCTCTTTCAGATCCACCATGAATGGGTCGAATATTCCGTTCCTAAGTATGCCTTGCCAACGTCTTTATGTCTTGTACTTTACACGTTTTTCAGCTCTGGCGAAGTAGGCCCTGAATTCTGCCATCGAGCCTTTTCCTGCCTTCAGTCTCTGAATGCTTCAGCCTAGGCCTGCATCTGTATCCGTGATCTCTGCCTTACTCCCTGCGTGGCTAACGGTGCTTGGCCCAGCCTGTTGCCTGCCAAGACTGTATTCAGCCTTCAAGTTATCTGCTCCGCTCCTCGAAACATACATTCCTGTCTAGTAGTTTCAGTAAACATCCTTCCAGCTGCAGAGCAAAGGGCCCGGCCTCACTGTCTCCGTGCAAGTAATTCATAGCTCCTGTTACCATGGTAGGCCCATGCCCCCTCGCATCTCATGCAGACACGTAGACGCTTATACACGCACTCACAGTTAGTATAGAATAGCCTCTGCCCGAGAGACCTTTCCTTCCAGATAATACAGTTCCTTAAACACGAGATATTAGATACGATTTGGGATTGGGTTGATCTGACATCCCAGACTTCTGTCTCCTCATGTAGGGCTAAATGTCAAGTCCCCTTCACCCTCCAGTTACACGTCAATCACACGTCATGCTGCCTGCGCGTGTATCTCTGCCATGTATTTCTGCTGACACTGCAGGATTCTCTTATGGATCCACCCACTTGTGACATCTTCTTAATGACGTTTCTAGTACACGCCTTCATGCACGCCTATTGTAACGCCTTTTCATTACGTATGTGTACTCTTATCTCTCCTCTCAGCTGTTACGCCTTCTGCATCTGTCTTTACTGTAATGCATTGACTATATATACGATTAACTGTCAATAAAGTATGGTCTGTCAGTCCCTTCCCGAACCTACGTGGTGACGGAATGGTATGCTACCTTGTTTCGAACCAATACCAATTCCTTTTTAAGGAATAAAAACCCTTTTATAAACCTCAAATATCACGGATTTTGCCTCTTCTTTTTGACTGAGTTATTCTTATTGAACTTTACCGCATAAATTAAGTATAGGTAATTCAAATTTACCACATAACAAACAACTTAGAAAAATGCACTAAAGTGCATTTTTCTAAGTTTTCGCTATTTACCACGAAGTCAGACTTCGCGGTAAATAGCTGCCAAAAATGGCGAATTCGCAAATAAAAAATGGTTGATGAATTGCATTTAAGGAATCTCTATTAGAGATTCCTTAAATGCAATTCCTCGCAATTTAGCGATTTTGCTATTAGATGAATCCCAAATGCAAAAATTGCGCTCGCAAAGGGCCAGATTCTCAGAATCTGGCCCTTTGCGAGCGCAATTTTCAATGATGAAACTGGCTGATAGTCCTAAGTGACTGTCTGAACTGCAATTTGAAGGAAGCCACACTCAGTAGGTCAAAGGTTCCACATCCTAAGTAACTTCTGGATTTAATGATTGAAGCCAGCCACACTCTGTGGGTGTAGGTTCCACATCCCAAGTGACTTCTGGACTGAAGGACCAAAGGAAGCCACACTCTGTGGGTGGAGGTTCCACATCCTAAGAGACTGTCTTGACTTATGGAGTGAAGTAAACCACATTCTGCGGGTGAAGGTTCCTTGTCCTAAGTGACTTCTGGGTTGAAGGACTGAAGCAAACCACACACTGCAGGTTAAGGCTCCATGTCTAAGTGATTGTCTTTACCAAAGGAGTGAAGCAAGCTAAATTCTGCGGATGAAGGTACGGTGTCCTGAGGGACAGACTGGACTGAAAGATTGAAGGAAGCCACACTCTTCAGGTAAAGTTTCCATGTCCTGAGTAACTTCTGTACTGCGGGTTTAAAGCAAGCCACACTCTACGGGCGAAGGTTCCACAGTCTAAGTGAATGTCTGTACTAAAGGATTGCAGCAAGTCACACAATGCGGGTGAAGGTTCCACATCCTAAGGGGCTGTCTGGACTGAGGGATTGAAGGAAGCCACACTCTACGGGCTAAGATTCCACGTCCTGAGTGGCTTCTCTACTGAGGGTTTAAAGCAAGCCACACTATGCGGATGAAGGTTCCATACTCTAAATGACTGTCTGGACTAAAGAATTCCACAATTCCTTAACTACGGTAATATTTCAAGAAGTCAAAAAATGTCATACATATGCCCAATACTAAAGGAAATAAACCCGGACCCGCTTAACCCCGACAACTACAGACCAATTACAAATGGACCTTTCCTGGGCAAACTGATAGAAAGAGCAGTATTCACCCTGATGTCATAATTCATTGAAGATAATTCCATACCTTTAGACTTCTAGACAGGATTCTGTCCAGGAAGAGGCACATAATCTGCTCTTGTTGCCATCTGGATGACCTTAAAAACACAGTTGATCAGAACGGGGTTGCTGCACCACTTCTCTTGGACCTCTCAGCCGCATTTAACACGGTTAACCATGACACTCTAACACAAAGACTCTACGAAGCCGGCATAGAAGTGACTGCTCTAAATTGGATCACATCCTAACTTCACAAAAGAACTAATGTCACCCGAACCCTCCCTTTCTCTTCTAAACCATACTTCACAAAAGCTGCCATCCCTCAAGGCTCTATCTCGCCCATTCTTTTCAACATCCATATGAAGTCATTACGGGCATTGATCAGTGAATTTCACCTCACATGCTAAAACTTAAACTGGAAAACCCCAAAGACATTGGAAACTCACAAGCTTTCGATGTCTCAGAATCGTTGATCAGTGGATGACATGGAGCCATCTCAAAGTAAATGCTTTCAAAATGGAAATACTCACATGTGGCGATTAGAAAAATTATGACTCACTCACCACCTGGCCAGACGATCTGGAAACATTGTCTAAAGTATCTAAGGAAGTAAGAAACCTCAGAATTGCCATGGGCTCCAAGCTAGCAATGAATGCCCAAGTGAATAAACTAGCAAGATCAAGCTTCATTACTATAAAAACTCTGTAACGCATCTTCCCCTACCTGGGATTTCCACACAAGGTCCGGGCTACTATCTCTCTTGTTTTGTGTAAACTTGATTACACCAATGGCCTCTACCATGAATCACCTTTAGGGACCATGAAAAGACTTCAAGAGATTCAGAACTCTGCTGCCAGACGACTACTACACGTAAAGCCACAAGCGCACATCTCCCCTGCCCTCAAGACCATACATTGGTTACCTATTACCAGAAGATCCACACTCAAGCTGCTTTGTATCAACCACAAAGTGATACATGAAAGAGGGCCGCCCTCCATCAGGAATAAATCACCAAATACATTCAGCAAAGGAACCTCCACTCTAGATTGTCGCCTCACCTCAAAATCCCACCGTACAAGTTCAAGCAGCCAAACAATGGAACTCGTCACCCCCAAACACAGGTTCCACAGATTACAAACATCTTCAGAAGATTCCTCAAGAGTTGGCTCTTCCCCACATACCACCTTACTCAAACATAAATGTACAGCAAATCTTTGTGTGTATAAGTATTTATTTGGATTATATGTATGTATCTAGAAATGTCTACTCCTTCGTATACATTTGTATAATAATTATGTTTATAAATATATAGATATTCATTAGGTCTGCTTAGCAAATGTACATTTTAACTATCATTATATTATTCTATGTTTAATATATATAGGTCACTGCATAAATAAGTAAATGTTTATCATAACTATTATTTACAATTTCTTCACTGTTGAATTATTAAAAGGGAAACAAAGACATTATAAAATCAAATAAATTAGCTTATAGTACAGCAACACTTGAAAGTCTGAATTTATTTTCTGTGAGTGCCTCGAACTTAGAGCTTTCTGGAGGGGCGTGGAGGATGTTTTATGTGGCATTTTTATGTTTAAAGTATTTTATTGAAAGGGTACACAGAACAAAAGGAATAACATTCAAGCCATTGCATTGTGCTGCAAACCCGGGAGCCCATCTTCAAGTAAATGCTACATGTCCCGCAAGAGCAGTAAAGGCTGTGTGGGCTCCTCGTTCATCGACATTACATTCAATAACATCCTAAGTTAGAAGAAAGTGTCCGTGCCCTCCCTTTTTAAGAAAAAAAACGGTTCCCCCCCAACTCCCCCCACCCCCCTCTTATACCCCAACCCCCTCCCAACACCCCGTCCAGTGTCCTGTCTTAAGCCAAACCTGCGGTGTGTAGCCCCCCCATCACCCCCAAACCTTATCTAACCCATGATTATTGTGCAGTGAACTCTAACGGTGGTGTCAATCGTAAGAGCCTCAAGTACCTCGGACAGGTCAGCTCCCTGAATTCGGTAGCCAGCAATGCGTGGAATGGCTGCCACAACTCCCCAAATTGCTCTACTTCCCCGGCCATCATCAGTGACTGTTTTTCCATACCCAGAACGTGCCACAGCCTATGCAACCAGCCCGTGATAGATGGAACAGTGGTGGTCCGCCAATGGATTAGAATATTCTGAACGGCGGAGCCCAATGCAATTGCAATTTGTCTGCCCCTACGGGATTTCAATGGGTACATCAGCCCGTTGGGCAAGCCCAACAGGACATATGCCGGGAAGCGGGGCAACTAAATTTCAAATCGAGTATCGATCTCATCTAGCACCTCTTTCCAATAAAGGCTCAATACCGGGCAGTCCCACAGGACGTGTGTCAACGTGCCCGGGTGCCCACATCCCCGCCAGCATGTATTATCAATGTGCCTGTCCATCTCGTGCAATCGTTCCGGGGTGTAGTACCAATACGTAGACACTTTAGTGAAGGTTTCAATGAGTCCTACATGATATTCAGAGTGCCGTGCGCGATATGAGATCTGGTCCCACTCTTTATGGCTCAGCGTTCTTCCCAGCTCTCTGTTCCAGCGTTCCCTACCTGGATTATGAATGTGTAGAGGGGAGGGCTGCAGTAACTTATATAGATCTGTGATGAGTTTAGCATCCGAAGTACGCGTTACCAGCCATCTCTCGTACGGCAGTAGTTTCCTATCTGCCAGCTCACGCACCTGCGGTTGCAAAGCCCAGTGTCGCACCTGCCAGTAACGCATCCTGTCTGTCTCAGCCAAACCGTACTCCTCCTTAAGCGCTTGGAAAGGGAGAACTCCTTCCGGCCCGTACACGTGGAAAAGTGCCCTACATCCAGCGGCACGCCAGTGCGCGAAAGCCCCCGGAGCAACCCCCGGTGTAAAGTCCGGGTTGTCCGCAATGGGAGTAAACGGGGAGGGGAATGTGGTAAGCTCGTACACCGTGCTAGTAGCGTCTCACACCCTCAGCGGGACCCTTGTTACAAAAGATGCGTAAAGATTCGGAGGGCGATGAGCCCTGCGCAAAAAAGGCACCTCCTGTAAAGGGCGACCGGCTACAGCCTGCTCTTGAAATAACCAATGCTTGTCCGACTCCCATCGGCTCCATTCAACCAGATATCGGAGCTGCGCCGCATGAAAATACTTGCGTAGGTCTGGGATTCCCAGCCCCCCTGACTCTGGTGTCAGCATGGAGAGAACTCTCCTCATCCGTGGTTTGCGGCCTTGCCAAATAAAACGAGATAGGATCGATTGTGTCTGCTGAAACCAACCCTTAGGTGGGTGTAGCGGCAGGGCTCGGAATAGGTACAGTACCTGAGGGAGGACAGTCATTTTAACCGCTGCCACGCTCCCTAGCCACGATATCTCCCCAGTGTCCCTGGCGACATCTGGTATCGTTGTGCTGCGCTTTCAATCAAAACTGCCATATAATTATTGCCAAAATTACAAAAAACAATTTGATGGACAGAATGTAGATCAATGTCTTACATTCACCCCAGTACAAGGATCTGGGCCTAAATCCATCGTTTTTTGCACTCCACACCACCCTGGGTCAGATAATGGCTTTATGCAAATCAGCTCTGACCCTGTGCCCCATGGGAACAGCCCAGTCCGAACTACAACAGCCATATCTTTACCAGACCGGAATCAAGCATCCGAGGACCAGACCGGTTTCGAGGTAACACCTCTCATCAGCCCGGCTAGCTTGACTCCAGTGGTGTGGAGGCTCTGGGACCCAAGTCTGAGCTACCCCAGTACACTCAGGGAGAAAATTACAAAAAACAATTTGATGGACAGAATGTAGATCAATGTCTTACATTCACCCCAGTACAAGGATCTGGGCCTGAATCCATCGTTTTTTGCACTCCACATCACCCTGGGTCAGATAATGGCTTTATGCAAATCAGCTCTGACCCTGTGCCCCATGGGAACAGTCCAGTCCGAACTACAACAGCCATATCTTTACCAGACCGGAATCAAGCATCCGAGGACCAGACCGGTTTCGAGGTAACACCTCTCATCAGCCCGGCTAGCTTGACTCCAGTGGTGTGGCTAAAAAACGGTGTTGGATTAAGCCCTGATCTCTTGACTGGGTGAGAGTATTCTGCTTAATTCAGAAACTCTGTCCATCACCACCCCCTGTTGTTTAATTATTTTGTCCACCATAAGCGTGGAAGGGTATACTCAGACGTGAGTCCCTAGCTCATTGCACCATCAGGATTCAAGCAAGCCGGGCCGAAGACGGCTGAAATGCCAGAAACCGGTCCCCGGTAGCTTGTTTCCTTCCCAGTGAAAGAATTGGCTTGGTAGTTTGGTTTGCCCTGTTCCCATGATACACTGGGCCAGGGACAGACTAATTTGCATATAGCCAGGTTCTGAGCTGGGATGGTGCAGTGAGCTAAAAACGGTGTTGGATTAAGCCCTGATCTCTTGACTGGGTGAGAGTATTCTGCTTAATTCAGAAACTCTGTCCATCACCACCCCCTGTTGTTTAATTATTTTGTCCACCATTAGCGTGGAAGGGTATACTCAGACGTGAGTCCCTAGCTCATTGCACCATCAGGATTCAAGCAAGCCGGGCCGAAGACGGCTGAAATGCCAGAAACCGGTCCCCGGTAGCTTGTTTCCTTCCCAGTGAAAGAATTGGCTTGGTAGTTTGGTTTGCCCTGTTCCCATGATACACTGGGCCAGGGACAGACTAATTTGCATATAGCCAGGTTCTGAGCTGGGATGGTGCAGTGAGCTAAAAAACGGTGTTGGATTAAGCCCTGATCTCTTGACTGGGTGAGAGTATTCTGCTTAATTCAGAAACTCTGTCCATCACCACCCCCTGTTGTTTAATTATTTTGTCCACCATAAGCGTGGAAGGGTATACTCAGACGTGAGTCCCTAGCTCATTGCACCATCAGGATTCAAGCAAGCCGGGCCGAAGACGGCTGAAATGCCAGAAACCGGTCCCCGGTAGCTTGTTTCCTTCCCAGTGAAAGAATTGGCTTGGTAGTTTGGTTTGCCCTGTTCCCATGATACACTGGGCCAGGGACAGACTAATTTGCATATAGCCAGGTTCTGAGCTGGGATGGTGCAGTGAGCTAAAAAACGGTGTTGGATTAAGCCCTGATCTCTTGACTGGGTGAGAGTATTCTGCTTAATTCAGAAACTCTGTCCATCACCACCCCCTGTTGTTTAATCATAATTATTGCCTGCAGTCTGCCTTGGTTGCCGCTTTGCTTTGTATGCATTTTTGAATTGCCATTGTAACTTTTACTTTGATTGCTCGTTATCCCCAAGCGCTCTGTTGTGCTCACCCCTCCGCTGCCATTTTGTTTGTTGTTGTAGTCCTATTAAGCCCGCCCCGCCTCCCAGCTGAGCTGCCCTCGCCCCTCCCCCTCCACTATCCATATATGACAGTTGCTCCCGCGCGCAGCGTTCACGCGCAGCGTTCGCGCCCCAGCCGCGCCGAAGGTGCGCCAAAGGTAAGCCCGTCTACGCCCGTCCGGCGCGGCTAGGGCGCGCCCAGCGCCAGACCCCCTGGCCCTCGTCATGCCCACCCCTCCCGCATTACCTACGATGCCACCACCCTCCTAGCCCTTATCCCGGCCGCCCCCCCAACTGCGTCCAAGCCGCTCCTGGACAAACCCACGGGCCTTTCTCATGCAACTCTTGCAAATTCAACGGCACCGACAACAACTCCGCTACGATCACACCACAGATATCCGACCCCAACCACCTACAATGCATCTTGCTCAACACCCGATCGGTCCACAGGCACGCCATTGACCTATGGAATCTACTAGACACCATCTCTCCGGACGTCGCCTTCCTAACAGAAACATGGATGAACGCCACATCAGCCCCAGACATCACCATTGCCATCCCAGAAGATTATAAGATCATACGCAAGGACCGTACCGGCCACACAGGAGGAGGAATCGCTATCGTCCATAAGAAATCCATCCACATCTCAACCAGCTCAGACGCCAATCTCGCCAACTCTGAACACCTTCACTTCCAGATCCACATCGACCCCAAGACCACACTCAGAGGCACCCTCCTTTACAGGCCTCCAGGACCCCGCGAACAATTTAGTGAAGATATCACGGACTTCATCACTCCACACGCGCTCCCCTCCAAAGATTACATCCTTCTGGGAGACCTCAACTTTCACCTTGAAAAGAACAACGACCGCAACACCACCACCCTTTTGGACAACCTCGCCAACCTCAGACTTAAACAACTTGTCACTTCCCCCACCCACATCGCAGGTCACACACTCGACCCTATCTTCACCTCCAGCAATCATGTCTCCTTCGGCCACACCACGGCTCTCCTTTGGACTGACCACAGCTGCGTTCACTTTACCTACAACAAGCCCACACCCAACAACCACCCCCAACCCACTCTGCAAAGAAACTGGAACAAAATCACCATCGACCAGATCTCCTCATCGCTTCTTCTAAACCCCCCAGCCCACTCCTCAAACCCGGACCAAGCCGCCACCAACCTCACCCTATGGTTATCCAACAGCGCCGACATCCTAGCACCACTGAAAAAACGACAAATCAAACTAGGCAGCAAGAAGGCCTCCTGGTTCAACGATGATCTTAAGAAATCCAAGAAACTCTGCCGCTCCCTTGAGAAGTCCTGGAAAAAAGACCCAACCACCAGCACCAAGGACGCCTTCAAAAACGCCACCCGCATACACCACCAACTGATCAGGAATGCCAAGAAAGCCGCTTTCAAGGACCGACTAGATAACAACGCCCACAACAGCAAGGAACTATTCAACATCGTCAAGGAATTTACCAATCCCTCGGCCAACTCCAACGACATCACCCCCTCTCAAGCCCTCTGCGACTCCCTAGCCTCATTCTTCCACAACAAAATTGCAGACATCCACAACAGCTTCGACAACCAACCCGAAGACCAACCCACCCATCCCCCTGCAGGCCCCCCACCCCCCTTGAACACCCTCAATGACTGGAAGCCAATCTCCACTGAGGACACCATCCGTCTGATGAACTCTATCCACTCAGGATCCCCCACAGACCCTTGCCCTCACCACATCTTTAACAAAGCAGACTCCATCATAGCACCGCACCTCCGAGATGTCATCAACTGCTCCCTCAACTCCGCAACCTTCCCGGAAAGATGGAAACATGCCGAACTCAGCGCCCTCCTGAAGAAACCCACAGCTGACCCCACCGAACTCAAAAACTACCGCCCCATCTCACTCCTTCCATTCCCGGCCAAAGTCATCGAGAAAGCGGTCAACAACCAGCTCGCCGCCTTCCTCGAAACAAACAAATCCCTCGACTCCTCACAATCCGGCTTCCGAGTCAAGCACAGCACTGAAACCGCCCTCATCGCAGTAACAGATGACATTCGAACTCTCCTGGACAATGGAGAGACAGTCGCCCTCATCCTCCTTGACCTCTCCGCAGCCTTCGACACAGTCTGCCATAGCACCCTTCTACAGCGCCTCAGAAACATCGGAATACAAGGAAAAGCACTGGAATGGATCACCTCGTTCCTCACCGGAAGAACCCAGAGAGTCCGCCTCCCACCATTCATCTCAGAGGCCACTGAAGTCATCTGCGGCATACCCCAAGGGTCCTCACTCAGTCCCACCCTTTTCAACGTATACATGAGCCCCCTCGCGGCCATCGCACGCCAACACAACCTCAACATCATCTCCTACACGGATGACACTCAACTGATCCTATCACTCACCAATGACCCTAGCACCGCCAAAACTAACCTACACGAAGGAATGAATGAAGTAGCCGAATGGATGAAACACAGCCGTCTGAAACTGAACTCAGATAAAACAGAAGTCCTTATCTTAGGTACCTCCCCCTCTGCCTGGGACGACTCTTGGTGGCCAGAAGCCCTTGGAAAAGCACCCATCCCGACGGACCACGCACGGAACCTGGGCGTCATCCTGGATTCCTCACTTTCGATGAACAGACAAGTCAACGCCGTTTCTTCATCCTGCTTCAACATTCTTCGCATGCTCAAAAAAACATTTCGTTGGATCCCCACCGAAACTAGGAAAATGGTCACCCACGCTCTGGTCACGAGCCGACTGGACTACGGAAACACCCTCTACGCTGGTACTACCGCTAAACTCCAGAAAAAACTCCAACGAATCCAGAACGCTTCAGCCAGGCTCATATTAGACATCCCGCATAAAGAACATATCTCTGGTCACCTGAAAAACCTCCACTGGCTCCCCGTCAATAAGAGGATCACTTTCCGGCTCCTAACCCACGCACACAAAGCACTCTACGAAATCGGACCCAAATGCCTAAACACACGACTGTCCTTCTACACCCCCTCCCGCCAGCTACGATCATCCAACCAAGCCCTTGCCACTGTACCTCGCATCAACAAAACCACCATGGGAGGTAGATCCTTCTCCTACCTGGCAGCTAAAACCTGGAACTCACTTCCCACTCACCTTCGACTTACTCAGAACCACCTAGCATTCAGAAAGCACCTTAAAACGTGGATATTTGACAAGTAATTCCCCACCCCTCTTCAAGCGCCTTGAGACCCTCTGGGTATGTAGCGCGCTATATAAATTTATTGACTTGACTCTTTAATCTTCCTAGTCAAGGCCGTATAATTGGCTGTTAACATGGCCTGCAGCGTGGGTGCTAACAGTATACCTAAATACTGGACTTGGTGAGCTGACCAGTGCATGGGAAAAAGGTCCTGTAACTCTCGCCGTGTTGCGGGAGTCAAGGAGATATCCAGTGCTGTCGATTTGCCCATGTTCATTTTGAAGCCAGCCACCGGCGAGAATGCCTCCAATTCACCGATACATGCGGGCAGTGCAAGCCTCGGTTCCTCTAAGGTCAAGATCACGTCATCCACGTAGAGGCTGACTGTGTGGACATATCCCCCCATCTTCACTCCGGTAGCGTCCGTATTCTGTCGGAGCATCTGAGCGAGTGGCTCCATATATAAAGCCAAAAGAAGCGGGGACAGGGGGCAGCCCTGTCTGGTACCACGCTCTATGCCAAACCTCCGAGAGCCATAGCCATTCACCTGCACCACCGCCGACGGGAACCTGTAACAATTAAAGACCAGGGTCCGAAATGTCTCACCTATCTCCATCCTTGTCATAACCCGTTCCAGATAAGGCCAGTGCACGCGATCAAACGCCTTTTCGGCATCTACCGACAAGAGCATCCTTACTCCCGGAATCCGGGAGGCCTTCTCCAGAACGTGCACTACTCTCTTGGTGTTGTCCACCGTCTGCCTTCCGGGGACAAAGCCAGCTTGGTCCGGTTCCACCAGGCCCGGTAAGTGAGGTGCTAAGCGCGCCGCCAGAATACCCGTGTACAATTTCAAGTCCACGTTCAAGAGGGAGATCGGGTGGTACGAACCGCATTGGGTCCGGTCTTTCCCTGGTTTAGGGATAACCGAAATCGAGGCCTGTAGGAGGTCAGGTGGGATCGCCCCCGGCTCAGAGAATGAATTAAACAATTTGGTTAGTATGGGGGCCAACTTGTCACTGAACGTCCTGTAAAAGTGCGCCGTATAGCCGTCCGGGCCTGGGGCCGTCCCATGTTTAAGCCTGGAGATGGCAGCGACTACTTCCTCGGCCCGTATCTCCCTTTCGAGATATTCCGTTTGTGATGGTTCTAGGGACGGGAGTGTGATCGAGTCCAGGTAGTCCTTTGACTCCTGATCCCGCAGATCTTCCCCGGCGTACAAGTCCGCATAGAATCGGCGGAAGGCCTCGGCAATCTGTTCGTCCCCCGTAACTAATCCGCCATTCTCAGTCGCAATCTCCTTTACTCGATGACGTTCATTGGCCACCCTGAGCTTATTCGCCAGTAGGCGACCACACCTGTCCCCCCCGTGTAATACGCGTGTTTCAGTCGAAGTGCAGCGTATTCAGCCCTGTCCATATCCAATGACGACAGGAGCTTCCTCGCTGCCTTTAGCTGTTTCCAAATCCTAGGGGCTCCCGTACGGCGGTGCACATCCTCGAATTAACTTACTTTTTGGGTGAGCTCGTCCCGCTTCTGCCTCCGGTCCCTGTTTTCCGCCGAGGAGATCGCAATAAATTCTCCTCTGACCACTGCTTTAAGAGCGGCCCATTGCGTCGCCGCTGAGGTATCTGCGTTATTATGCGTCTGGAAGTCCCTGATCACCCTCGTAACCTTCTCCACCACAGACTTCCTGTGTAACAGAGCGTCTCGGAGGCGCCAGACCCCCCGGGGGGCCCGGTCAACCAGCAGAGAGAAGGTCCCTGAGACCGGTGCGTGATCTGATAGAGACAAGACCCCCACCTCCGATGCCGTAGCTAAGTCGCGTACCGGACCGGTAACTATGAGGTGATCCAGCCTTGCGTAGGTTTTGTGTGCGTGAGAGTAAAAGGAGTAATCTCGGTCTGCGGGGTGCAGGTGGCGCCAAAGGTCATGAAGATCTAGGTCCACAAGTTGGGATTTAACTGCCTGTGACATTTCCCCTGTCTGTGGAGAGCGCTGTGCCGGTCTATCTATAGTGGAGTCTGCCACCATATTTAATTCCCCACCTAAAATGATGTGCCTGTCTGGAGATGCTGTTATGTCCACCAAAGCCGACTGAAAAAAGCTATCCTGACGCTCGTTCGGGCAGTAAATTGAACCAATGGTAAATGTTAAGGCCCCCAATTTGAATCTGTGCGCTAGTAGTCTCCCTTTATGTTCCGCTAACTTGTGGAGGACCTCCCCTCTAAATGAGCTCGATACTAAGATCGCCACCCCTGCCGTCTTAGTGCTAGATGAAAAAAAAAGCTGTGTGGGAAATTTACGGGACCTTAACCTATGGCAATCTCGTGCAAGCAAATGAGTCTCCTGCAGAAGACAAATGTCCGCTTGTGTGTTCTCTAGCAGGGACAGAATTGCCCTTCTTTTGACAGGGTTATTAAGTCCCTTAACATTAAAGGTTACTACCTTAAGAGTTGCCATCCAGAATCAAGACAGAATGTGACATGCAGTGGGTCCTGTATGTCGGGGGGGCCCATGAGCCTCAACTACCCGCGCCTCCCCGTTAGGCCTTCGTGAAAAGATCAAGAACACTGAACGGATTGCACTTCCCCCTCCCCTACCCAACTCCCGACCCAGTCTTCCCCCAACTCTCGGTCCGCCAACTCCCTCCCCTCCCGCCCTGTCCCCAGCCCCCAAAACCCCCCAACTTCTTCAAACATATTGTCCCAGTCATGTCCTATCCGGACAAGTCCGTGGAAACTTATCGTAGTGGGCGTCCAGCCACACCCTTCCCCCCTCTGCCCTCCCCCCAGCCCATCATGGCCCTAAGCCGGCAAAACCAGAAATGCAAAGTCGTTCTCCCCCCGGAGCAGTCTTACGCTGTTAGTGCGACTCCGTCGTGCACCATTGTGTCTCTTGAGGCTTCTTGAATGGCACTCGCCATTTCCGCCCTGATGGTAGGCGAACTCGGACGTTGGGATGCCGCTGATGTTCTGCGTCTCGAGACCCTGTGCCAGCCGTCCCCGGAGGTGCGCCTCCTGCGAGGTGTAGCGGAGGCCTCTTCCTCCACAGTAATCCCCAACACCTCGCACGTATCCTGTAGGGACCTCAATTGATGCAGCACACCGTTCCAACGGAAAATAAGCCTGAAAGGGTGACCCCAGGAGTATTGCGTTTCATGTTGTTTCAAAAAGTCTGTTGCGATTTTAAACGCCTTCCTTTTCTGGAGGGTAATGATGGACAGATCTTGAAACAAAGCCACAGGGTGTCCTCTAAAAGTCAGCGAGGGTTTTTTCCTGGCCTCCGCCATGATTCTTTCTTTCAGAGGAAAATCAGGGAGAAACGCAAGGATATCCGGCGGTGGGCCCGAGGCACGTCTAGGGGGTCCCACTCAATGAGCTCTGTCAATTCGTACCGGAAAGTCCGCTGCTTCGCCCAAGATGTCTCTGAAGAGCTCCCTCAGATATTCCGCCACATCTGTCCCCTCTTCCGTGGATGGTACACCTCGGACCCTGATATTATTCCACCTAGAACGGTTCTCCAGGTCTTCGTTGTGGGCCTGGAGGTCCATCTGTTGGTCCCTCAAACGCAGCACCTCCTGTTGCAATTGCGTGATCTCCTCGTCCTGCCTCTGAGCGGAACTTTCCATCAGGACCAAGGTAACAGAAATCTTTGATAAATTTAATAACATCACGAATGGGGAACTGTCAGATAGTACCAAGAACGTAGCATTCACATCCTCATCTCTGAATGAATTTATCCCTCCATCACTGCCAGAAATAAAAGATCTCATTAAAACTACTATGTCAGGCTCCCCTCTAGATCCTTGCCCACCAACCATCATCAAACTAACATCTGATGTGGTAGCACCAATCCTGGAGAACATCTGCGGTACCATCTGTGAAACAGGAAAATATCCCCAAAACTGGAAAACTGCTATAATAAAGCCACTTTTAAAGAAACCAACCCTTAACACCTTGGAATTAAAAAGTTATCGCCCTATAGCAGCCCTCCCTTATCCATCAAAAATACTTGAAAAAGTCATAAACAAACAGCTGGCTACCTACATTGATCAAAACAACCTGTTAGATAACACCCAGTTCGGGTTCAGAAGAGGACATGGAACGGAGACGGCGCTCATTAAGGCTTCTGAAGAGATCAGACAGATCATGGACCAGGGCGGTTCGGCTGTTTTGATCCTGCTAGATCTATTAGCGGCCTTTGACACGGTCGATCACAACATCTTAATCGACCGTGTCAAAGCCATGGGCATAAAGGGCAAGGCTGCGGAACTTCTGGCCTCTTTCCTGGACAACAGAGAACAGTCAGTGAAGATGGGGAACTTCTATTCATCAACGTTTGTGCTGCCATGCGGAGTCCCCCAGGGATCCTCGCTGAGTCCGAAACTTTTTAACATCTATGTGTCGGACTTGGCGAGGGTCATTAAAACCTATGGAATGGGAGTGACTTCGTACGCCGACGATACTCAGCTGGTGTTGGCAGTACATAAGAATGGGATAGAAGTGGCAGCCAACTTTCAGACTGGCATGAGAGCCATCAGTTGTTGGATGGACAGTAATTGTCTAAAACTAAACACCGATAAGACCGAGGTAATGGTGTTTGGAGACCTAAAACCATCTTGGTCTCCGATCTGGTGGCCACCGGAAATGGGCAATCCACCGATCCCAGTCTCAAAGGTTAGAAACCTAGGAGTGTTGTTCGACAACAAACTAAGCTTCACTAATCACGCTAACGCAGTTGTCTCCTCTTCCTTCTTCACGCTACGGAAAGTGAAAAAGCTACTACCCTACCTTCCACTGTCTGCAGGGAAAACCTTGATGTCCTCTTTGGTGTTATCCAAGGTGGACTACTGTAATGGGCTTCTGCTGAATGCTCAGGAGCAGGTCATCAAAAAGCTACAAATGGTGCAGAACGCCGCGGCGCGAATCCTGACCAAAACTCCCAAGTTTGCACCGATCTCATCAGTCGTTTACCAACTGCACTGGCTCCCAATAAAAAAGAGAACAAAATTCAAGGCCTTATGTATTATATACAGGGCACTAAATAGCCAAGGACCCGACTTTTTTAGGGAATCACTGCAGCTGTATGTTCCCAAAAGAGCGCTAAGATCTGCCTCATCCGCATCCCTATGCATTCAACGAGTGAGAACAGTCACTTGGGGAGACAGACGCTTCTTGGTGGCTGCCTCAAGGCTCTGGAACTCCTTGCCCCATCACATAAAAACCAGCGCTTCACTGTTGCTCTTTAGAAGGCAAGTGAAGACATGGTTATTTACTCAATAATGCACAGGAAGTGCCTCTCTGTCTGCCTAGCGCCGAGACACCATTCGTGGTATTTGTTCGCGCTTTAGAAATTTAGAAAATAAATAAATAAAATAAAAATAAATAAATCGTGACCACTCTCTCGCCAAGGCCGTCAACTTCTCTCCAGATCTCGCAAACCTCCCCGGCCACCTCCTGCTTCAGCGTCTGGAAGTCTTCTCTCAGCGTCCCAAAAAGAGACTCCAGAAAGGACCGAGTGACTAGGGGTTCACTGCCGCCTGTAGCATTGGAACCACTCGCTGCGTTCGGGGACGGCTGGCTCCGGTCCCCCCTGGTTTGAGACCTACCAAGCATCTCGGGGAGTGTGCGGTCGTTCCGTTTATTGCCCTTCTGACTCGCCATCTTGTCTTCCAGGCCGCTCTGCCAAGAACCGGCACCTCGTCAGCTGGGCACCGGGGCAACGGGGCAGCAACTCCACCCGCCTCGTCCGGCTAGGAGGGCTCCGCTTCGTGTCGCAGGGTGCTTCTTCGGGACCTTCCGCGTCCAGGGGGCGGCTACAACGGCCGGGCGCTGTCGCTACAACCAGGGGCACATGGTCGACCGCCACCGCGCCGCGCAAACCGGTCCTCTGGTCTGCCTCTTTCTTCGGTTACTGCCCAGTGTGCTGCGGTCAACCGACTGTCCCCGATGTAGATCTCAAAGGCTCAGCACTTCACCGTCCGACTCTTCACCAACACCGAGAGCCAAAATGGCGCCTCCGAGTGTTCTTGTAGGCCATTGCCTCCCCACTAGCGAGGGCACCAGCTATGGGCGTCTCCCCGTCCAGCACAAAGTCAGTCACTAGCCGGCCAAACGCGGACTCCTCCACAACAGCAAGAGGGTCCCGGTGCCCGTCTTGTCGCTGCAACCTCGTCGCTGCTTATGCATCCAGTGACCCCGCCCTTCCGGCTCGCGGGCCTCCGATCAGCTAGGCCGCAGCCGCGGCCTCAATTTCGACAGGGATCAGCAGCTAGGGGTGCGTCTTCTCCGCGAGTAGCTCGTCCCCTTTCCAGGTCGCAGGTCTCGTCTCGGCACCCAGTGCGGCGCCCGCCGCTCTCCACCGTACCACTGCCGGCTACTACGTGCTTCAGGGAAGGAGCTCAAGACAGCCGCATCCAGGATGCCATTTCTCTTTGCGTCCGGTCTCTGCGTCGCTCAGCGTTCCGAGCCGGATCCCAACCGCTCCTAGGCTGGAGCACGGCCCTGGTGCAGCCCGAACCGTTCCCGCACCTTACCCCAACCGGTTCACACCGATGGGGGGGGGGAACAATCTGTACAAAAGGCTCAGGGCCCGGGCTGGGTCGGGAGCTCTGGGAGAAAGCGTCTCCTCACTCCGCCATCTTGGCCACGCCCCCTATGTGGCGTTTTTAAAGTTAAAATCAAGGTCAATGTCTCTCTGGTTTTGTTTGGGTATGATGGTGTGCTTTGCAAGAACTTACAGCAGATATATAGAGGCCTGTTGTTATACCTGGTCCTAATAGCTCAGAGGGAAATCTGTAACAACTGGAAAGAACCACGGCCAGCAAAATGCGAGGATTGGTTAAAAGCTGCGTTTGCTACGGCCCACTTGGACCAGGGGGGAGAAAGTGAGAGTTGTCTGAACATCTGGCAGGCCCAACTGTCCTGGGGTAGGGATTTGAGTCTGTTATAGTCCCTCCTGGTCCTATGATTACACCAAACTTCCAACAAAGGGGCGGGTCTGGTATGGCCTAAGCGAATGCAGTAGCCGTGGGGCAGCGCACAGATCGGAATGACGGCTTCTTTTTAAGAATTGCAGACGCTTATTGGTGAGATGAGGACAAAAAAAGTCTGAATTTATTAAATAAAAATTAAATTGAGATATGTTTACTTTCTTACACAAATATATTCTCCCCCTGTACTACTGTATCTTTATATTTATTACTATACTCCTAATTCAACATCTCCAATGCACAACCCTATTTCTCACCCTACACCTCTCTCAATATATCCTCTACCTCCACTCTCTGACTCATCCCAAACCCCATTCTACTACTGTGATCCCCAAAATACCCCATTCTAGACTCTTACTTCTTATAGCCCTCCTTGCATCCTCTCAAACCTCTTTTGCTGTTCAGATCTCCCAAACAAGCCTTTCTAACCCTTTACCTCATGTATCCCTCCTGGACTCATCCTATTCCCCATCTTTCTCTCTAATCCACTTCTACAGACTCTTCACTCCTCCATCCCTCCTTTACTCACCCCAAACCTCCTCGTGTTACCAAGATCTCCAAATAAGCACTTTCTAGACCCAGCCCTCTTGGATGCCTCCACTGTCCTTTTCAATCCAACTCATGGACTCGCGTGTCCACCGCTCAAATGAATGTCATCATTGCCTTTACTAATTCACCACTAATCCTTTTTGGGTTCCAGAGCAGCGTGCTTCTCACCCCTCGTCAGAGGTAGTAAGCGCTATAGAAACGCAATTACACTTACAATTGTAGCAAGTCACACTATGTGGGTGAAGGTTCACGTCCCAAATGACTTCTGAACTGAAGATAAGACACACATACGTACAAAGGGGCAGATTTAGGATAACTGGCGCATCCCTACGGATGCGCCAGTTATTTTGCGCCGCTACTCCGCCACCCATGGTGCGCCGCATTTACAATGCGGCGCACCATGGGGCAAAAATGGCACAGATGCGTGACGCATCTGTGCCGTAAAGGTGGCGCATTGCTGGAGTTGCGTCGCAAGCGTGACGCAGCTCCAGCAAGGCTCGGGGGTGCCCCATCTTTACAATGCTGCGTCAAGACCTACGCCTGCTTCAAGCAGGCGCAGGGTTTTGACGCAGCATTGGCCTGAAAGTGACTGAGTGCAATCTTATAGATTTCACTCAGCCACTTTTGCGAGGCGCACCTGCCCCGGAACGCCCACCCTGCGCCGGAGCGCCCACAAGTGGCGCAGGGCTTTACAACCTGACACATCTGCCTAGATGCGTCACGTTGTAAATGGGTCGCAGGGATACGCCACGTTTACACCGCAGTTGCGTGACGCAAACGTGGAGCATTCCCAACATAAATCTGCCCCAAAAGACATAACGCCTCGTGTGACTGCCGCACTGTTCTGCAAATACAATCTTCAGATGCTCCCAGACATGAGCCAGTCTCGCCTCACACACTGGTCTGGGCAAGGTGAGACTTTCCAGTAATTCCAGGGTGAAGCTGTGCCATAGGTCTTGTTGTATTGAAAACCACTGTTCATGTTGCAGCATAATACTACGGCATTTACTGTGACTCTTCACTTATCTGGCTTGTTTTAGCGAGCTCGGAAGGATGAAAGGCGGAGCGAACACGCCGCCTTCCTCACATTGGAATATTAGGCAGAGATTTCAGCAGGAGGCACTGAACCCACCGAGCTGCCTGCCTTGCCCGTCCACAGCTGGTGCTGCAGCGAGCCGGCCGCCCGAGCTGCAGTCTGCGGGCATTTCATCACATGTTCATTATGAAACCCCGGAGGCCCGTCTGAAGGGTCCCTGTCTCACATTCTTCCTGCCCCTCACCTATCACTCCTCTGTCACCGTCTCCCGCCCCGGGCTCTAATCCCCCCCGTATCTGTACAAGTGGCCCTCAGTCTCACCGCCTCCTTATCAGGGCCTGAAATGCTGTTAGTTTCTGGGAAGCGGGAGATAGCGCCTCATCCGGACTCCACGGACCGCGGCCCCCCAGAGTCCGCCCTCTCTTTGTACCGGCGCGTTTCCTGCTGATTTTTCAAGTTTTATTCTCATTTCTCTTGCTCAGGCCATCAAATACCTAAGAGCGCCAAGACGCCTATGGGAAAGGGGAAGGCACTACAATACAACAGGGACGTAGCACAGCATTCTTATTTTATAAGATGTTATCAACATAATGTGTTTTATTTTTATCACACTTTTAATATATTGTGCTTCCATCTGCAGATATTTCCTGTTTATTAGCCCTGTCAACAACAGGTCGTAAAATGACTCAACTCAGCGGTGCCCAGTTTATCGCACACACCCACACAACCAGGCCGATATCAAGTGATCAACTCACTGAGCTGACAAAGCTGAATCAGCTCAGAGAGGAACTAAACCTCGACCTGAGTTTACACATAACGTGTATTTGTAAAGCACACATTTACCCCAGCAGGGTCTCTTGGCGCTGAATAACAGATGTTTATTGTTACCCAACAGTACTCATTTTATCGACCTCAGATAGATGAAAGGCTGAGTGGATCTGCCAGGATTTTAACCTGTGACCATGAGATGAAACACAGGACCCTGCAGTGGATGCATTAGTTCACTGAGCCACCAGACCCAGCACATATAGTGCAGCAGTAAGTATGCAATTTACTAAAGTTTTCGTCTGATTTATGTCGGTCTCTGAAGTCTGAACCCCGATAAACTACAACACTCCAGTGGTTAACTTGTAAAAAATATAAATTTCAGGCCCAGGCCTTTCAGAGGCCTGCGTCTCATGGATCTCAGACCCGGTAGTAATTAAAACGGACATTGAAATGCGTCTCTGTCGGGCCCTACAACACTGGAGGGGGAGATTTACAGAGGTTTCACACTGTGTTTGCGTCAAAAAGTGACACAATTCGGCGCAAAATCTTTTTTTTCCGATTCACCTTCCAGCCCTAAACTTCTTTAGTGCTGGAAATTTATTTATTTATTTATTTATTTAAACTTTTACTGCGCACAGCTACCCACAGTGGGTTTCCCGGCGCTAGGGACAGACTGGAGAAGAAGATATCAGATAGCCATCATGCAGGTACCAACTACTTATGTGAACAACAGCGTTTTCAGTGCTCTGCGAAAACGAAGAAGACTGGTCTCTAATTTAAGGGCAGTGAGCAGGGCATTCCAATATTTGGGGCCAAGATAGGAGAAGGAACGTCCCCCCATCCTTGCCAGCTTAAATCTTGGTATAGAGAAATTGCCAATTTCCGAGGATCGTAAGGTACGTTTGGGCCTGTAAAGTTGCACCAGCTTTTGTAAATAAGTAGGTGCAATGCCTTGCTTGATCCTAAACATGTAGCATAATGCCTTAAACTTTATGCGGCTGGAGATCTTCAACCAATGAAGATCATGCAAGGCAGATAATGCAGAAGTTCTTCTGGGGACATTCTTCAAGAGTCGCGCGGCTGCATTTTGTACAACCTGCAATACTTTAACAGTGGCTACATCAGCACCCAAATATAGTATGTTGCCATAGTCCAGGCGAGATGTTATCAATGCCTGGACAACCGTTCTACGGGAGGGAATGGGAAGCATCCATAAGATCTTTTGTAGCCACCTAAGTGTAGAAAAACAGGTTGCTGCAACCTTAATGGCCTGCTGCTTCATTGTTAACTTGTCGTCAATTTGGAAACCCAAGTTATGTACAGCATGTGTGGGTACAGGAAGTGCACCCATCTCATTTGGCCAATGCTGAGGGCCCCAGAGGTTCTTATTTTTTCCCAGAATGACCACCTCTGTCTTCTCCCCATTCAGTTTGAGACAGTTCCTCTGCATCCAGTCCGCCACAAGAATGAGGCCCGACTTTAGTGCAGAGGGGTTATTCTCGTCTCGCCCTGATAAGGAGAAGACGATCTGGGTGTCATCAGCGTAAGAGAACAGGGTCAGCCCCGCCTGCTCTACGATGTTTGCCAAGGGTTTTACATAAAGATTGAATAATAGGGGGCTGAGTATGGACCCTTGGGGGACACCCCGCGCTGAGGGACAGACCACTGATGCCGCCTTAGGGGAGAAAACTTGAAAGGTTCGCTCGCCAAGAAAGGAGGCCACCCAGGCTAAGGCCCTACCAGTCACGCCGAGTGACCGCAGAGAGCCAAGAAGGATGGAATGTGACACGGTGTCGAAAGCTGCGCTCAAATCCAACAGGATGAGCGCCATGGTTTCCCCCTGGTCGACACCGTGTCGGAGACTCTCTGTCACCCCAAGAAGGGCTGTCTCGGTCGAGTGGCAGGACCGAAAACCCGACTGGGAGGAATGTAAGAAACCAGCACTTTCCACCGGTGCAGTGAGCTGGGTATTAATGTGTCTCTCCAACACCTTAGAGAAGATGGGTAGCAGGGATATTGGACGAAAATTAGCAAGATTCGAGATATCAGCACCAGACTTTTTTAACAAGGGCAATACCATAGCGTGTTTCCATGGCTGGGGTACATATGCCTCAGTAAGTGAGGCGTTTAACAATTTAACAAAAATCTGATGGGTGGAGGAATCTAATTGTTTGAGTATTTTAGCCGGAAGTGCATCGCACGGAGAGCCAGAGCGCACACTATTTAGATAAGAAGAAAAGGAAATATTGTCTAATGGCTGCCATACAGAGAGTTTGGCAACGTCGTCAACGTTAGCTGATGACTGCACAGCGCCAGATGCAAAAGGTGTTACCATCGGTGGCGGGGTAAAAAGATCATAGATCAAGTCGACTTTTTTAACAAAAAAGTCAGCTAATGATTGGCATTGAACCTTGTCTAGCGCAGGAGGCGTAGGAATAGAATCCGCTCCGGTCAGTTTTTTTACAACTGAAAAGAGCACCTTAGGGCAGTTTTGTGCATCTGAAACTATTTTTTTCGTATAGTCTGCTCTGGCTGTTTTGCAGCTGTTATGATAGCCCTTCAGAGCTTCTCTGTAAGCTACTTTGCGGGTAGGGGAATAATTGCGCCTCCATTTCCTTTCTAAAATCTTACATTGAGTGCGAAGGCACTTAAGCTTGTTGGAAAACCATGGTGCAGGTGGGTGATGAGGCATAGTTTTCATATATGTCAAGGGAAGCGTGGAATCAACAGCATTATTTAACCACTGATCAACTGCACAATTTAGTGCGGAGATAGATAGGTCGGTGTTAGGAAGTGTCCTCAGTAATTGTTTATTAAGTTCTAGCATGTTAATTTTACCCCAACTGCGTGTCCGTTTATTTATTTCCTTTCCGATCTGTGATGCTGTCTTGGTAATATCCAATGAAAAAGGAACAGCAAAGTGGTCGGACCTTTCTATTGGGCGTGCTTTCTGAGAGCAGTCCAACTGTAGATTTGACAGGATGGGATCTAATAAGTGACCACCAAGATGTGTGGGGGCAGAGTTCAAGAGTTGAATGTTAAAAACTTCGAGAGTAGAGATAAGCTGTTTAGTGGACGTACAGTCGGAATCTTCGAGATGGATATTTAGGTCCCCAAGAATTGAAAAGTTGGCTGCTCTAAGCAGCAAGGGGGCCAGGAAATCTGGCAAAGAAGAAACCCAGGGATTAGCATTCCCAGGAGGGCGATAGATTAATAGACCTGTCATTGTGAACTGAGGGTTAATAGTTAGCCTAAAAAGGGCTTCCTCGCAACCTTTGAAAGGAATGTCTTCAAATTTACAGGTGTACTTTGATTTAAAGATCATGGCTATCCCCCCCCCCTTTGCCTAGAACTCTGTCCTTTCTTACAATGACATAATTAGGGGGAATTGCAGCGGCAATATCGGGGCCAGAGCTGTCATGCAACCAGGTTTCTGTAAGAAACACAGCATCTGGTTGTTCATCGGTGATGAAGTCACAGATGTTATATTTGTGTTGTGGGAGAGATCTACAATTAATACTCCAAAAATGTAAAGAGGAATGTGAAGAGACAGTGTTGGACTTGACAGGCCTGCTGCGTCTGACATAGCGCTTAAGCGATCTGCAGCTCGCTGGCATTCCGAGAGCAAAACCGCATTGGTGACATTTGTATTTGGGGAAGGGCAATGTACATACAGAGCAGGTCTTGCTAGCGAAGCGGCGCCATGAATGTAATTCCACAGCTGAATAGGAAAGAACCATGGTGCAATATAGTAGATCAGAAACAAGTTACTCACAGATGAAGTATAGAGTATAGAGTATAAAGTATAGAGTACCTGCCAGAGCCCGTCAGAGCGCGGACGAGCGCAGACGGGCTGACTCAGGCGAGACTCCGGCGCTAGGGACGGCGCTTCCGCAAACGCGACCGCTAGCGCGATAGGTGGCCGTATCCTTTTATATGTACCACTAGAGCGCTCACACCGCTCTGGGCACACTAAAGATGGCCGCCGTGGTAATATTTCCCTAACCCCAATTTAACTCAAAAACGGCAACTAAAGGCGTCAAATGTTGGCGAAAATGTGTGCAGGTGGCCTAGGGGTATGCTGTCTGCAAACACAGAGTGAAAAAGTACAGTTTTAAAATCACGAGTAAAACGAGTCAAATAACTCTAAAACAGCTGACAATACAGCATTAATGTTGTCCCATTCACAAATAGCATTTCCTGTAATGGCAGGCAAAGAATCTCGCGAGCACTGTCGCAGGGCTCCTTTTATAGGTACCACTAAAGCGCTCACACCGCTCTGGGCACACTAAAGATGGCCGCCGTGGGAATATTTCCCTAACCTCAATTTAACTCAAAAACGGCAACTAAAGGCGTCAAATGTTGGCGAAAATGTGTGCAGGTGGCCTAGGGGTATGCTGTCTGCAAACAAAGAGTGAAAAAGTACAGTTTTAAAATCACGAGTAAAAAATAACGGGAACTAACGCAAAGCAGCGCATGGCGCTGCTTTGGATGACTTAGTGCCCCGGGGGTGTCCCATAGGTGGAGCATCGGTGTTCCCATGCAACTACCCAAGGCTTCTGACGCTAAACCCAATCTTCTAAATACATTTATCTGGGTTTAGCGTCAGAAGACTGTCCCCTTTTGAAGTAGGCGCAAGTAAGGCGAAATGCTTCACTTTTTCCTTCCTTTTTTCCACTTTGTACGTGTGCTGCACTGTCCAGCACACATACAAAGAGGGAAGATGGTTTAAGGCAACCTATGCATAGTATTTTGTACTGGAAGGGTACCCTTCCGGTACAAATCCTATGCTAGACTCACAGAGCCACCCTTGCACCATGGCGCAGAGGTGTCTCATTTCAGCTAGGGAAAGGGGAGGAGAGAGCCATATTTCAGTACATTTGGCGCTCTCTGCTGTCTCCTTTTCTCCTCAGTGCAGGGTAACAATTGCGGCTCCTTCACTGCGTTGCGTGAAAAAGTGGTAAATCAGCCGGATTGATTACTGAACAATGAATGCAAAAAATGATAACGCAATCCATGTTCCTGTTTATATTTGACATGTTTTATGTTGTGATGCTTCATCCAGCGGAGAAAGGACAACTCGGGAGACGTAGGCCTTATTCAGGTAAGTTTTATTGCAGAAAGCAACCTGGCATCCGACCACCTCGAAAGCGCAGAACAACTGTCAGCTATCGAGTGTCGTGTACCAGATGTTCCACACGGAACACAGGGAAAGAGCAGAACGTGCGGAGAATCTTATAAACAGGTAAGATTCCAACATAACACATCCTATTTCCTTGGAAAAGAAAGAAACAAAAAAAAAAAAAACAGAGATAAACATTAACATGAAACAATACAGAATCCATCCCACTGCGCTGGGAAAAATTAAGAAGTGACATAATCATTGAGGTAGGCAGGAGACTTATGTACTCTACGTCCAAGAGGCAAACTCACACTCGGAGAAGGGAGAGCGAGGGAATCACACGCAGACTCACGGGTACCAGAATCCCTGAAACCAGAATCACACGCAAACTCACGAGTACCAGAGTCCCTGAAATCAGAATCAGGCATGAACATAGCACCTGAGCAACCCTCACCCTTGGAAGCAGGGATATGAAGCGAACCACCCTTCTGATAAAGTGCGACATTTCTAAGGTTCCATCTATCACCACCTTCCAGAACGAGAGAAAACTTGTTGAGGGAAACAACACGGAAAGGGCCCCTAAACTTATGCAGACCAGCCTTAGTTCTGCCAGATTTAACTTTGACCCAATCCCCAACAGCAATCTTCCTAGTGACAACCACAGGAAAACTCTCACCATCGGAAAGTACCCAATCCTTTAACCAAGCAGGAACAGTTCTGGAACCTGGAGATCGCCCACGCATGACTTGGAAAGGGGACAGATGAGTGACACTGTGAAGAGTAGTCCTGTATGACCAAACCATGTCCTGAACCAACCGTCTGGGATCTAAGTTGTTGGCTAAAGCGAGTTGAATGGTACCTTTTATGAGACGGTTGGACCTCTCGACCATACCATTTCCCATGGGATTGTATAAGGAAGTACGAGAGTGCTTGACACCACATTTCTCGAAGAAACATCTCATTTCATTAGAGGTTAACTGGGTGCCGTTGTCAGTCAAAACCATATTAGGGAAACCCTCTAATGAAAACAGATTCTCAAGCACTTCAATGGTTGACCTAGTGGTGATATCTCTAAGAAACTCCACACAAAGCCACTTGGAGTGAACATCAACAATCACAGCAGCAAAACGCATGTCAACAGGTAGGCCAGAAAGAGGGCCAATGAAATCCAAACACAGATTATACCAGGGTTTCCCAGGATCCGAAATGTGCCCTTGATTGGCTTGTAGACCAACTTTCAACCTCTTTTCGCTCTCCTTGCAATAGGAACAATTTTCTACCCAACCACGGATCACATCATCCATGCCTGGCCACCAAAACTCCTGCTTTATCCTCCTGATAGTCATGCCCTGACCAAGATGTCCCAAGTGGGCTAGCTTGAAAATATGCAATCTCAGGCCAAAGGGTGGCACAAAACGATCACCCCTCATTATGATCTCAGAACCTGAAAGAGACAATTCATCTAAGAGTTTCCAAAAGGGCCTACAGCAAAAGGCAACATACTCTCCCTGGGAGCACCTCTCCTAATAAGTAGAATTACTTCTTGCAGGGTAGAATCCTTCTTCATTTCAGACAACCACTGGTCTTGAGAAAAGGCACCCACAGAAGATTCACACACATCCCCAACCACAGCAACAGCCTCATCCACGCTGGACTTCTCAAGATCCCGATCAACCAACTTCCAATCAACAGACAAACGAGATAGACAATCTGCCTGGACGTTTTTCCAACCTTGGATAAAAACAATTTCATATGAGTACTCCTGTAATCTGGCTGCAAATCTTGCAAGACGAGCAGAACCTTTACCAGCACCACCACCCGATAAAATCTTCAACAAGGGCTTGTGGTCGGTTCGCAAAACAAACTTCACACCCCATAAATATACACGAAAATACTCCACACTCCATGCAGCAGCCAAAGCTTCTCGTTCTGTGACCGAGTAATTCCTCTCAGCTTGGGTTAGGGTCCTAGAAGCAAAGGCGATGGTTTTTTCAACGCCATGTTGAAATTGTGAAAACACTACTCCAATTCCAGTTAAACTAGCATCTACAGTCAGGAAGGAATTGCACACTGGATCAAAAGGGGCTAGAATACCTGCGTTGCAGATATTTTCCTTAATCTGTTGAAAGGAGTCCTCTTGCACTTTTTCCCAAATAAATTTGTTGCCCTTTCTCAATAACAATCTTAAAGGTTCAGACAAACTTGCGAAACCTTTAACAAATTTCGAATAATATTCGACTAACCCTAAGAAGGATCGAAGCTGGTCTCTATCTCGAGGTGCTGGGGCTTGACTGATGGCAACTAGAAGATTCTTTTTGGGAGCAATCCCACCAGCGGAGATAGTATAGCCTAAGTACTCAATGCTTTCTGTTAAAAAGACACACTTATCTTTATTAACAGTCAAACCGGTGTCTTCTAGTTTGAAGAGGACTTGACGTAATGCTAGATTGTGATCATTCACACTTTTCCCAGATACAAGAATGTCGTCCTGAAAGTAGACAACACCAGACAGACCCTTAAGCATGTTGGACATCATCCGTTGAAAAACACTAGCAGCCGAGGCGAGGCCAAACGGCATGCGAGTGAACTGGAACGTACCCTCGGTGGTAATAAAGGCAGTCAGTGGTTTGGAGTCAGGGTGTAATCTGATTTGGTGGTACGCACTCCTCAAATCGATCTTTGAGAAAAATCTACCCCCCCCTACAGATTGCAACAACTCGTTGATATTGGGAAGGGGAAAAGTATCTGTTATAATCTCTTGGTTGAGGGACCTGAGGTCAATGCAGAATCTCAACCGACCATCGGATTTCAACGTGATTACAACGGGAGAAATCCAGGGCGAAGCTTCGACAGGTTCAATGACTTTGGTAGCTCTTCTGAGTTTATGTTGCATAGGGGAAGCATTGGGCTTCAAAACAATTTTGTGAAGATAATCCTTAACACACCCTAATTTATCTACAAATACTCTATGGGCAGCATTCAAGATGTCTTTAACTTGAACATCACTTTCAATTACCATAACCACATCAGGTGAGCTGGGATTAATCACAATATTTAAATCAAACTGGTGCATCCAACCCAAGATTGGAGGACCTTCTCTGGCTATATAAACCTTCCCATTGATACTCCTGGATTTAAATGCGATGGCGCCAAACATGTACCCAAGAACATCAATAGGTTTGCCTTGGTACCCAACTGGATCAATGTCTTTTTCAGCCAGAGAAACATTGTGCCACAACAAAGAAAAGGTAGATTCTGGAATTATGGTAAACAAAGAGCCAGAATCGACCATAAGTGAAACATTTTGACCACATATGGTAAATAGTGCGGAAGGTCTTGTTAATCTGGGAGAATCATAGGTGGTACTAACCAGATCACAATCAAGTTGTTGAATCATTAAAACTCTGTTGCTAATTACATTCACCTTAGACTTGAGTTTGTCAAAAGTCTCGGATGATTTGGCTTTATCAGAACCCTCACCCTTGTTTACACATTCTGAGATAATGGCCCTTGCAAACACATTTTCTACAAGTTTGGTCTAAGGCATAACACTTCTTAAAATCACCTAAATGGAATTGGCTTCCACAACGCCAACATTCTTTACTCTTAACCTTGGAAGGAAAATTGTTAGGGTTATTTCTGTTAAAACGTTTAGAAACAGCATTAATTTCATAACCTTCTACACATTCATCACATTCAACACTCCCAATTTGTGAGGAACTTTTGTCTCTACGTTCTAACTCTTTGATACACTTCTGAGACTCTTCAATGACTTTTGCCATGTCTATCGCATCTTTTAAGGAGGGATCTTTGGCAGCCCATAACCTTTCCTGAATTTTTCTATGACGACATTGCACTATGAGCTGATCTCGAATTAGCTCATCAGCCATGTTACCAAAGCGACATTTGATAGAAAGTTCACGTAATCTGGAAACAAATTCGTCAATACTCTCATTTTCAGCTTGCGGATGAGTATAGAAACGGTATCTCGCCATAACTAAGTTGACCTCTTTGGCAAATCTAGTCTCAAGTCTTTTAAGGGCCTCTTTGTAAGCGTCATCCATGGGTTGCCCATTGGGACCTAAAGCAACAGGTAAATACTTAAACACTCTTTGACCTTCATTACCAAGTGTGCTTAGTAAAAGTGCTTTTTTCCTTTCAGGGTGAAAGTTTTTCCCATCAAGAGCAATAATGTAATTCTCCAGCATCTCAACCCAGTCCTCCCAATCTATCAATGGTGTGCCTGGAGAGGATAGAAACATAGGAGGCATAACAATATTTGAGGCCATAATGAAGCAAGAACCAAAACAAATGCAAGCGTTTTTTTTAAAAATAAATAAGACAAGTTAAACTGCAAACTTGAAAAATGAGGTGTGCAAATCACCGTGAAAGTGTCTGCAAAATAGGTGAGCAGATCACCGTGGCCACTCGAAGTCAGGAGAATCACTAGAAGTCAGGTTGACGTCACAAAAGACGAGTGGAATGCAGAGAAGAGCTGCGGTGAGGAGCTGACGTGAACAATAAACAATGCGTAGAAGGCAGCAGAGCGTTCACTCCTCAAACACGTAACAAAGCTGAATGACGATGCGTTTCAGTGACGAGAGGAGAGGCGTCACAAGACGTAACAACGTCAATACGCAGAGCGTGAAATGCGTTCCAGGCACGTCAAATGCGGTGCAGTGACGTGGAATAACTGAAGGGCTTGGAACGTTGGGCGTTCGACAAGCGCGAGAGATAAAACTTTAAAAGACAGTACCTTAAATGTAGATAAGTCACTCGAAAACGAAGAAAGACAATCACCGGAACAGCCGAAGACACAGACAGCACTGAAGAGGATGACGAGTGATCACCAGGTTGCTTTTCAAACGGAAGGTCAAGCAGCTTGAAAGACGGTGAGCCGAGTCAGATGAATCCAAGCATCAAGAAAGCGTAGCCAAAAATGTTGTGATGCTTCATCCAGCGAAGAAAGGACAACTCGGGAGACGTAGGCATATTCAGGTAAGTTTTATTACAGAAAGCAACCTGGCATCCGACCACCTCGAAAGCGCAGAACAACTGTCAGCTATCGAGTGTCGTGTACCAGATGTTCCACACGGAACACAGGGAAAGAGCAGAGCGTGCGGAGAATCTTATAAACAGGTAAGATTCCAACATAACATTTTACTTAATCTTGCATTCCCTAGGTGGTTTCGCTATTTCCAGGATGTTGTATTTCTGTTGTTTTCTCATCTACAAGATTACTCTTTTATAGCGGAAAGAGGCTAGAGACAGTGCGAGTTCTCGCAGTGCCTGTCAGTGAGGTATCCATAATAGTTGATCATCCAATCCTTGGCCTCTCTGCAGAGCGCACAGAGCAAAGGCCACGTATTCCAGGTGTAATTGTGATTCTGTGCAAAAGTATGTGAAGAAGATACAAAGTGAAAGTAAAAGAAAGTGCTTTTAGGTGAGTTGGTGCATTGTGTGGGGATGGTGAAGTGAAGGAGATGTGGAAGTGCATTCAGGAGGGAGTGAAAAGGGGATGCTGAGGAGGAAAGATAAAGTGTAAGCTTTGATTATGGACCAGATGTTGAAAGAAAAAGGCGTACATGTCTAACATAAATTGAACATAACAGAGTGTTTGAGAATAGGCCTGGGCAGAATTTAAATTATGACAAAGGCATTTGAGTAATTTTGTCAATTTCGCATTATGCTTTGATGTGGAATCATCGATAATTACGTAATCACTGCTGCTCACGTAATTTAGGGGCAAAATGCTAATGCAAAAGTAAATTTGGTGAGCACCCGCTTGCGCTCGGTATTTGTGTTCTACTTCATTTGGAGCTATTTCTTAGTGCAAAAATGCATCCTCGCGTCCATTGTGGACCTGAGGCTGTATTTTACGCAAAAAAATAGTGCTAAATAACGAGGGTAAATTGGGGATATATCCTATCCCAAGAGCACATTTAGCAAGCACAAGCGGCTGCTTATGTTCGCTATTCGTGTTCTGTCGCATGCAGTGCTATTTCTTAGAGCAATGAATCCTCGTGCCCATTTTGGATGCAAGAAGGCATTTTTGTGCTAAGAAATATCGCTAAATGCCGATTTACTATTCTTGCATAATTCTGTGTTATCTTGCAGAATTCTTAGGTAATTCTGCATTATTACGCTGCATGGAATTACGAGAATTACGCTCATCCCTGATTTAGACAGATTGAACACCACTACCCCTTCCACAAGCATCAGTTATGTTTACTTGGCAGCCCTACAAATTTAGAATTCAAACAGTTTCATTAATAATTATTCAACACAAAATCATTACTATTGCTCATTTGTCTTGACCAGCTAACAACCATTGACAAAACCAATAGTCCTGGCTGGTCTTCGGTGTACGTCAACTGTTGTGTTATATATCTGCATGAATAACAGAAAGTACAGAGAGGAACAAAAATATTAGTCGGGTGGCACACTATGGAATCACAAAAATTTAGTGTATGTGCTTAAGTCACGGCCTTAATTACATAGGCTGCACCCTATTTTGAGACCCCTCAATTTTTCACCCCATTTGAAGCCCTGTCTTGGTTCAAAGTGTTTGTGGAAAAATAAGTGCTGGTCCTCAAAAAAAATGAGTGCCAATGGGCTCCACCTTTAGCCACCAGCTGAAATCATGCACCGGACAGCCTGCAAATATTTCTGTTTATTATTATTGTTAGACCTGACATCATTGGCCTGAGTCTCTCCTCCATTTTTTTCTGTTTGCCTCCTCTGTTTACGATGTTTTTGCTGGTATATTGCTTTGGGCACTGTGCCACTGCTGATCAGTGCCACAGTGCAAGTGCTCCCTATGTTAAATTAATATTGATTGAATTCCATGTTTGGCTTATTTGGTTTACTGTCAGTCCCTAGTCTAGTGCACCAGGAGTGCCAGGGCTTGTAAATACAAATGCTGCTCGTGGGCTTGCAGCACATGTTGTGCCACCCACAAGAGCAGCCTAGTAAAAGTATGTCTAAAGGTCTGCCATTGCGAGACCTACCTGCAGTTTGGTACTGTCACGCAGACTGCGCAAGTACACCTACTTGCCAGTCGCTAAACCTTCCCTTAACTTCATGTTAGTCACCCCTATGGTAGGCCCACGGGCAGGGTGCGTTGTAAGCATAAGGTAGAACAAACCTGACTAGGTTGGCCTGTCCTAATAGTGAATTACAGCCATATTCGTTTTTCACTATTGTAAGGTTACCTGCTCTCCATAAGTTAGAATGGGCTGCCGGGGTTATTAATGCTATAATCCTAGCTGGCTCGGGGAGCATGGTGCAATATCGAGTTTGGTATCCCTGAACTCGGGGTTTAATAACGCATCCGTTGGTGTGGATGGTTTTTGAAAATAGCACTTTTAGAAAGTGGCTATTTTCTTGTCTAACTATTTCTGGTTTCTGCTGGTTTGGTGTGTGTGTGACAGGGGCTGGGTGGCTCCATAGTTCTGAATGAGTCAGTGTGGGGTGAGTGGAACATTTGCATTGCAGAGTAGGGGGAGAGTAGTTCCTGATAGCCTGCCCTGCCTGATACAATGCTGGCTCCACCTCCTGCCGGGCGACTGATAGCTCTGCTCCTGCCAGTGACAATACTGGCTCCACCTCCTGCTGGGCATCTGAGGACCCAGCCCTGCACAGTGAATAGGCCAGGTGCCTCTGCCTAGCTACACCCACAACAAACCCAGGATGAGGGGAATTCCCCTGCATGGACAAAGGGATCAAAGCCAAAAAGGGGTATAAGAGAAGGACCCCTGAACCAAGAATTTAGATCACTTTGACAAGGAAACCTGAACCAAGGACAAGTAGCCTGCTGATCCAAGGACTTGCATACCCCTTCTGCCAGTGTGCTGTTTGCTGGGGGGATTCCTGCAGTTGCTTCTTTATTTTTGCCAAGGAACCAGGAGAGAGGAACTGTGTGTGTACTCTCAAGCTTTGCTAAAGAAAATCTCCAAGGGCTGGAAGAGTGCCAGCCTCCTGTTGAAGTCACAGGGCTAAAGGACTTAATTTGTTTGCTAAAAAGTGCTTGTTGCTGGAACCTGAAAATCCAGCACCTCTGAAAGAATCCAGCAATCTCGATGCCGCCGAATCTAGCTCGACATCGTGAGTAACGGCTCCAGTGTCCTGCTTCCTCGACGCCGGCCTCCGGGCCCGATCGACGCCAGTAGCGAGTAGTGAGTTCGGCTCCAGCTCCAAGTGACCCCTGTGGACGCCGCCGCTGATCGCATCGACCCCGAGCCCTCTCGACGCCGTGAGCACTGTTCACTCTTGCAACATCATCATCGACATCGAGGACTACGCCGTATCCTGCTTCACCTCGTGAGCGCTGCTCCTGCCTGACATCTGTCGACGCCGCTGCAGGTCGCCCAGACTCTGAGGCTGGATCGACGCCTAAGACGCGACGCCGGACATCTCAACGCCACTGATCATCGTGTGCTTTGCTTTTCCAAGGTACTGTGTTGTGGGGGTCTGTGCGACTGTGGGCTCGACGTAGCGCTCCTTGCGGTCGACGCCGAACCTTTGGATTAACTTTGCCTCGACGTCGTGTGACTCCCGTGTGGTTAACATTGTTGCCAAGAACTGTGATTTAACTAAGAAGAGTTGCTTTTGATACTAAAGACTTTGTGCTAAGAAGAAACTACACTTGAACTATTATTTTTTCTTCCAAGAGTATTTATTAAGATTGTGGTATATTTTTGTCGTTATTTGGTCTTGTGCTAAGCCTTATATAAAAATCCTTATTTTTATAATACTACTGTGTCGTGTCCATTTGTAGTGTATTCACTTTATTACTGTATGTGGTCATAAATGCTTAATGCACTGCCTCTGAGATAAGCCTGTCTGCTTTGCCAAGCTACGAAGGGGGTGAGCAGGGGTTATCTAAGTGTGTGATCCCCTTGCCCTGACTAAAGGAGGTGAGTCCCTATTTGTCAGAAGTGTATACCTTTGCCAACTAGAGACAGCCAAGTCTAACAATTATTATTATTATTTGCAATTTGTATAACACGCAAATACCCGTAGGTGTCTCGGCGCTGCGGACAGTTGTAGAAGAGGCGGGGGAGGGCTGAGTGTTATTGGTTAAACAGCCATGTTTTAAGTTTTTTGCAAAATGTAAGAAGAGTAGGGGCCGTCTTGATGTGGAAGGGAAGTGTATTCCAGAGTCGAGCTGTGGCGATTGTGGAATCTTCTGCCGCCCCAGGATGATTTTTTAGTTCGGGGGACATTTATTAGATTGGCTGCTGAGGAACGAAGGGGTCTAGTAGGAGTGTAGAGGCTGAGAGATTTTTTTAGAAATTAGGGTCCTGTGTTATTTATTGCTTTGTAGGCGATACACAGGGCCTTGAACTTGGTACGGCTTCTGACTGGCAGCCAGTGGAGTTTATGTATTATGTTGGATATGGGTTTAGACTTGGGGGTGTTGGTCAGGATCCTTGCCGCCGCATTTTGGACTATTTGCAGTTTATTTATTACCTTTTCTTGGGTGTTGAGGAATAGACTGTTAAACAGTAGTCCATCTTGGACAACACTAGAGTGGTCATGATCTTTTTACCAGCACTAGAAGGGAGATAGGGTAGAAGTTTCTTTATTTTTTTTACGGTGTGGAAGGCTGATGAGACCACATTGTTGGCGTGTTGTTGAAATGATAGTGTGTCATCGAAAATGATGCCCAGATTTCTGACTTTTTTGACCGGGGAAGGAGGGTGTCCTAAGTCTGCTGGCCACTATTGAGGGGACCAGCTAGGAGAGAGGTTGCCAAAGATCATTACCTCAGTTTTCTCAGAATTCAACTTGAGGCAGTTGTTTGCCATCCAAGTGCTTATTGCGCGCATTACATTTTGAAAACTTGCTGCAATTTTTGGGCCGTTGTTGTGAGTTTCTATCACCAGCTGGGTGTCGTCAGCGTATGTGGTAAGTAACATGCTGTGAGACTTAATGACCCTCGCCAAGTCTGACATGTATATATTGAATAAGGTCGGAATTAGTGCGTATCCCTGGGGGACGCCGCAGGGGAGGGTGAAGGGTGGGGATGTGAAGTTACCCTGGGTCACTGACTGTGACCGTTTAGAGAGGAAAGAGGTGAGCAGGGTTTTAGCCTTATTTTTGATTCCAGGTGCTGAGAAACGGTCGATAAGGGTGTTATGATCGACCGTGTCAAATGCCACTGAGAGGTCTAGGAGGACCAGACCTGCGGCTCCTCCCTGATCGAGTATCCTTCTGATTTCATTTGAGGCCTTAATGAGGGCTGTCTCAGTGCCGTGTGCCTTGCTGAAGCCAAATTGTGTGTCGTCTAAGCAGTTGAGTGCTTTGGGCCCCCCCTGGAACTAGATCACAGAACTCTGTTAGTTCAGAACCGTTTGTAGGTGAAGCAGGCGGGCTGAATCGGCCTAGAGACTTGCGGCGTGCTGTATTGATCTTACTCACCACTTTTACCATATAGTTGTCTATTGGCCCAGACAAAGATGGTGTCTTTGAGAAACGCAGTTTAGCCATGACAGACCCACTCAATTAGCAGCCGATATACAAACACTCAACAATTAACACTCACGGTTCATAAGAGTCCCAAAGGAAAGTCCCAAAGTCCGTGACACAGCACCGAAACCGCCCTCATCGCAGCCACAGACGACATCCGAACACTACTGGACAACGGAGAAACAGTGGCCCTTATTCTACTCGACCTCTCCGCCGCCTTCGACACAGTCTGTCACAGCACCCTCATACAACGCCTCAACAATATCGGAATACAAGGAAAAGCGTTGGACTGAATCGTCTCCTTCCTCGCCGGAAGAACCCAGAGAGTACGACTTCCCCCATTCAAATCAGAGACTACCGAAGTCATTTGCGGTGTACCACAAGGTTCATCACTCAGTCGCACCCTCTTCAACGTTTACATGAGTCCACTCGCATCCATCGCGCGTCAACACAACCTTAACATCATCTCCTACGCTGACGACACCTAGCTGATCCTTTCCCTCACCAAAGACCCTAATTCCGCCAAAGCCAATCTTCACGAAGGTATGAAAGAAGTTGCCGAATGGATGAAAACCAGCCGCCTAAAACTTAACTCAGACAAAACGGAGGTGCTCATCCTAGGATCATCCCCCTCTGCCTGGGACGACTCATGGTGGCCTTCGGCTCTGGGCACAGCACCCACACCCACAGATCAAGCACTTAACCTGGGCTTCATCCTAGATTCCTCACTCTCAATGACCAGACAAGTCAAGCCGTTTCATCCTCCTGCTTCAACGTACTTCGTATGCTCAAAAAACATCTTCCGTTGGATCCCCTCCGAGACAAGAAAAACTGTCCCCACGCACTAGTGACATTTTCTTGTTTTAATGTGTTATGTTAGTATACTGCAGCCTACCTTAAATAAAAGCGCCGGGACACTCTTTTTGAGTAGCCGCGCGCTCTACAAAAGCCATTTTAACATAACATAACATAACATAACTAGTCACGAGTCGACAGGACTACGGAAACACCCTCTACGCCGGAATTACAGCCAAATTACTGAAAAAACCCCAACGTATCCAAAACGCATCAGCGAGACTCATTCTGGACATCCCTCGCCAAAATCACATTACCGGCCACCTGAAAGACCTCCACTGGCTCCCCGTCAACAAGAGAATAACATTCCGTCTCCTCACCCACGCACACAAGGCCCTCTACAAGCTAGGGCCCGAATGCCTCAACACTCGACTGTCCTTCTACACACCCACCCGCCAATTAAGATCCTCCGATCAAGGCCTCGCCGCAATCCCGCGCATCCAAAGATCCACCATGGGAGGTAGATCCATCTCCTACTTGGCGGCCAAGACCTGGAACTCACTCCCCAACCACCTCCGTCTTACACAGAACCACATCTCCTTCAGAAAAGAACTTAAAACCTGGCTATTCGATAAATAATGAACCCCTTCCACAAGCGCCTTGAGACCCTCTGGGTGAGTAGTGCGCTATATAAATTCTGGAACTTGAACTTGAACTCTGGCCTCTGACGGCCGCAGATGGCCCCGCCCTTGTCCCGGGCTTCTCCCGTCGCGTGCCCGCGCGCGTCCCACGGGACGAGAGACCGTCGCTGCCTTTATGCGCCTCCTGGCGCTGCACAGGGCGTCACTGGTGGTGGGAGGGACCCGGCGGAGCCAAGCCCGGCCGGGGAACAGGCGGAGCTAAGCCCGGCCCTTTGCTGCTGGTGCTGCCGCTGGAAACCGTCACAGAACAACCCCCACTGGCCTCGATACCGTCGCTGCCTTTATGCGCCTCCTGGCGCTGCACAGGGCGTCACTGGTGGTGGGAGGGACCCGGCGGAGCCAAGCCCGGCCAGATAGCAGGCGGAGCTAAGCCCGGCCCTTTGCTGCTGGTGCTGCCGCTGGAAACCGTCACAGAACAACCCCCACTGGCCCCGATACCGTCGCTGCCTTTATGCGCCTCCTGGCGCTGCACAGGGCGTCACTGGTGGTGGGAGGGACCCAGCGGAGCCAAGCCCGGCCGAGGAGCAGGCGGAGCTAAGCCCGGCCCTTTGCTGCTGGTGCTGCCGCTGGAAACCGTCACAGAACAACCCCCACTGGCCTCAATACCGTTGCTGCCTTTATGCGCCTCCTGGCGCTGCACAGGGCGTCACTGGTGGTGGGAGGGACCCAGCGGAGCCAAGTCCGGCCGGGGAACAGGCGGAGCTAAGCCCGGCCCTTTGCTGCTGGTGCTGCCGCTGGAAACCGTCACAGAACAACCCCCACTGGCCTCCATACCCTCGCTGCCTTTATGCGCCTCCTGGCGCTGCACAGGGCGTCACTGGTGGTGGGAGGGACCCGGCGGAGCCAAGCCCGGCCAGGGAACAGGTGGAGCTAAGCCCAGCCCTTTGCTGCTGGTGCTGCCGCTGGAAACCATCACAAAACAACCCCCACTGGCCTCGATACCGTCGCTGCCTTTATGCGCCTCCTGGCGCTGCACAGGGCGTCACTGGTGGTGGGAGGGACCCGGCGGAGCCAAGCCCGGCCGGGGAACAGGCGGAGCTAAGCCCAGCCCTTTGCTGCTGGTGCTGCCGCTGGAAACCATCACAAAACAACCCCCACTGGCCTCGATACCGTCGCTGCCTTTATGCGCCTCCTGGCGCTGCACAGGGCGTCACTGGTGGTGGGAGGGACCCGGCGGAGCCAAGCCCGGCCGGGGAACAGGCGGAGCTAAGCCCGGCCCTTTGCTGCTAGTGCTGGTGCTGGAAACCGTCACAGAACAACCCCCACTGGCCTCGATACCGTCGCTGCCTTTATGTGCCTCCTGGTGCTGCACAGGGCGTCACTGGTGGTGGGAGGGACCCAGCGGAGCCAAGCCCGGCCGGGGAACAGGCGGAGCTAAGCCCGGCCCTTTGCTGCTGGTGCTGCCGCTGGAAACCGTCACAGAACAACCCCCACTGGCCTCGATACCGTCGCTGCCTTTATGTGCCTCCTGGCACTGCACAGGGCGTCACTGGTGGTGGGAGGGACCCGGCAGAGCCAAGCCCGGCCGGGGAACAGGCGGAGCTAAGCCCGGCCCTTTGCTGCTAGTGCTCCCGCTGGAAACCGTCACAGAACAACCCCACATATTCAAATGATAGCATTCCACAGCCCACACTGTGTTTTAAACATTCCATACACAAGATGCACGTTGCGCTGCAGCTTGACTGCTATTCCACAAGGCTAGTAGTTAGTGATGTGCTATGGAGTGGCAGAGAGTAGAGTGGCAGAGATCAGAGTGAAATAGCAGAGTTGCATTGATGAGAGTACAGTAAAGAGGCATAGAGTGGCAAAGAGTATAAAGGAGTGCCACAGAGTAGAGTGGATTGGCATACAGTGGAGTGGCACAGAGTAGAGTGGAGTGGCGTTGTGTGGCGTTGAGTGGCACAGAGTGGAATCGAGTAGAGAGTCACAGAGAGGCATAGAGTGGTAGAGAGTGGTGTAGAGTGGACTGGAGTGATATTGAGTGGAGTGGCGGGCAGTGGCATAGAGTGAAGAGGAGTGGCACACAGTGGAGTAGCATAGACTAGTACAGGTGTGGGTGTAAGTAACTTAAACAAGAAACCAAACTTAGGGCCTCATTACAATGGCTGAGGGATCGCAACCGACATGCTGTCAGTAGTGATCCCTCTGCCATCGCAATGCAGTTTTCCCCCCCGCCACATTATGATGGCGGGGGAAAGCAAGGCAGTCAGAAAGACTGACCGCCGCAGTCCAGATGGACAGATCAAATCCGACCGCATTTAGGACCACCTGCTCATCCCTGCATTGCAGTGGTGTCTGCCAGGCACTGCCGTAGGGATTATGCTATCCCTTCCCCATTATGCGGCAGTCAACCTGCTGCAAAACGGATTTGGGGGCTGGAGCGGGCCCCCCTAGATCCCTGGGGCAAGGACATGTAATCTGCAGGGCACCTATAGTGCCCCCTACATATCCCTGCACCATTTGGCAGATGCCACATAGTGCAGGGATATTTCAGTACCCTATTGTTTGTATTGCAGCAGGGGCTGCTGACAGAATCATGGTCACAATACAAAATATAGGTAATGCAACTGCCACAGTGGCGGTCGCATCATAATTCTATTGGTGGGTAGGACGAGTAAGCCAAAAGGTGCAGGCATAGATAAACAATGTCTAAAAATGCATTTGAAAATAGAACGAATGGCGAAAGCAGCAGGAACACTAGAAACAGAGGAAGTGTCCTAAAACAAGTATGTGTATGATAATAAGCCATATATATATATATATAAATATTTAAATTGATGTAGAGAGTGCAGGGAAAGAAACAGTACCTGAATCACACTGCGAGCCGCAGATAGGCACTAATTAAGAGGAATATAACATTTTCTAGCTATTGCAATAAGAATTTTAGATTCTATTAAGGACACGGAGGCGAGGATTATGCTTTCTCATTTCTTTACTGCACAAAACAGCAGCCAATGAAAATGAAACTACAAATGAGGCATTGAACCACGCCTCTCTTACAACAACCAATCACAGTGGCAATAAGCATATAAAGTATAAAGACACTAATCTGGCCTCCTCTTTCTTTGCACGAACAGTCTCGTCATAGTGAACAAAAGTCTTAACTCTCAACGGAGAGAACAGTTCCATTAGGAATTCTCAACGGAGAAAATCCAGAACCACAAGGAATCATCCTCCAACAGGAAGGGACAGCAGCCGAATCCACAGGAGGCAATTAACTCTTGTTGGAGTCGTTTTCTGAAACAGAAAAGGAAGTTTGAGAAAAGAAGCCCACAAACAATATTTCTCAGGGGGTGGGTACAAAGTTGTTAAACAACATCATTTCACAACAACAGTACAGTTATATAACTGTCCCAACGGGTGGGATAATCCTCGCCTCCGTGTCCTTAATAGAATCTAAAATGCTTGTCGCGATAGCTAGAAAAGTTTGTATTCTATGGCAGGACCGGAGGCTTCTGATTATGCTGGTTCAAAGCTCATCAATCAAAGCTCATCAATCACAGCATCAGAAACATGAGGAATAGGCTTATAATACAACACTTTAAACATTGAATCCGAAGGCCAATCAGCCACTTTGAGGATATCCTCTAAGCGGGACCCTAATAAATAGGCTTTAGAAGCCATCGCACCTCTAGCTGAATGAGCACCATAAGCAGAGATATCAATGCCAGCCTCCGACATGATCCATCTAACCCATCCTGCTAAAGTAGCCGCAGCGACTGGTTCGAAGGGTTTTTGAATAGATATGAGCAACTGGCCTAAAGGATCAACCCTGTGTGCACTAGTACGATCCTCATAACATTTTAGACACTGCAACACACATAGCTTGCTGTTATGTGGAAAAGCGGGATACTCCACTGAGCGTGACATGGTCTTAGTTCGTCGTGTGATAACAAAGGAGACACCCTGAGGAGAAAACATCCTACCAGCCAAATCTAAAGCTCTAACATCTGAAACTCTGCAACATGAAATGAGGCACAATAGCATAGTAAGCTTCACAGAGAGCTGTTTTAAAGACAAATCACCATTATTGGGCCAGGTTTCCAACAAATTAAGCACCATTGTAACATCCCACATTATGGAATACCTGGGCCGAGAACGGTTGGCCACACGCACACCTTTAAGCAACTTACAAACCAGGGGATGCATCCCCACCGGCTTACCGTCAATGTGGTCGTGACCAGCATAAATTGCAGACCTGAAATTATTAACCGACGTGTAAGCCAGGCCTGAAGCTGCACGTTCAGACAGAAAATTCAGTACATCAGTCACATTTGATCCCAAGGGATCCACTTGCTTTGAAAGGCACCAACTCACCCACTTCTTCCAAGATGCAGAGTATATTTTCCGGGAGGAAGGAGCCCACGCTTGTTGCATAAAGCCGGAAGCCTCTCGTGAAAGGCCTGCAAGGCATTCATGTCTCCGGAGAGCGTCCACACCATTAAGGTCAAATGGTTCTGCAGGATTAAGGGATGGCAAGCTCCCACTGGGTCCTGCAGAAGCGTCGGACAGACTGGGAGCCGGAAGGGAAGATCCACAGATAACTCCAACAGTGTGGGAAACCAGAACGGAGTCACCAACACTATTGTCGCCCTCTGCCGGCGTACCACCGCCGCCACTCTCGGAATCAGAGCAAACGGCGAAATGCATAATTCCTCAGTTGCCCCCAATGGTGAAGGAATGCGTCCGTCCCCATCTCCATTGGATCCGGTCTCCAACTGTAAAATAGGGGAAGATGGGCATTGAGGCGAGAGGCAAACAGGTCTACCTGACAAGGGCCTCGCATAGTCATGATCCGAGAGAACAGCGATGGGTGAAGTCTCCAATCGCTGAAGTCTCAGAGAAACCGGGAATTCCAATCCGCCACCTGATTGAATTTCCCTGGAAGGTATTCCGCCACTACAGAGATTTTGCGATCCAGGCAGAAGTGCCAAAATTCCTTCGTAATGTGGACCAGCATTCGGGACTTCGTCCCCCCTAATCGGTTGATGTATCTCACCGCTGAGACATTGTCCATTCGGAGGAGAATACAACAATTGCTCTTCAGCGGTGAGACAGATCTGATGGCAAAGGACCCTGCCAACAACTCTAGACAGTTTATGTGAAGTGAGAGTTCTTCTGCTGACCACCGTCCTCCTGTGGTATATTCTCCACAGCGAGTGCCCCAGCCCCATTGACTGGCGTCCATTCGACTACCACATCTGGGGCTGCGCCGAAGATGGCTCGGTCATTCCAGGCTGACATGTGCTCCAGCCACCACTGGAGTTCCTCCCGGGCCTCGGGGCAAAGGGGGATAAGGTGATCGTAGTGAAATTTCCTCTGTAAATAAAAGATTTTCAGTCTCTGCAGGGCCCTGTAATGTAAAGGGCCGGGAAAGATGGATTGGATCGACGAGGTCAGAAGGCCCACAATCCGCGCCAGCACACGCAAGGAAATCTTCTCCTTGGTTAAGGTGGATTGTATTTCCCTCTTGATGGACCTGATCTTGTGAAGGGGAAGGAGCAGTTGAGCTGAAACAGAGTCTATCAGGAAACCCAGGAATTCCATCTGCTGATTCGGTATCATCACCGATTTCTTGGTATTGATCACGAATCCCAGATTTTGCAGCAAGGACGTCATCCACTCCAAGTGAGAGAGAAGAAGAGACCGGTCCTGGGCCAGAAGGAGCATGTCGTCTAGGTAAACAATGAGACGCACTCCCATCTCTCAAAGACGAGAGATCACAGGTTTGAGAAGCTTGGTGAACACCCAAGGGGCTGAAGACAGACCGAAGGGAAGCACCTTGTAACAATACCAACGCCCTTTCCAAGGGAACTGAAAATATTTTTGATAAGATGGGCAGATGGGGACTGTCAGATAGGCATCTTTTAAGTCTAATCGGACCATCCAGTCGTTCTCCAACAGAAGGTCTCACAAAAGATGGATGCCCTCCATCTTGAAGTGGCGATAAGTTACAAAGGGATTGAAGTCTCTCAAATTTAGGACGAGGCGTTGACCGCCTCCTTTCTTTTGAACTAGAAAGACGTTGCTGCAGAAGCCTTCTGGAATGAAGGGTCCTACCGCAATAGCCTTTTTTGTCAAAATCATTTCCAGCTCTGAGTCGATAAAACTCTGTTCGAGACGGGAAAAAAGGAGAGGCGGAGGGGAAAAGGGTTGCAGGGGGCATTCCACCATCTCTATTTGGTAGCCCTGGACTGTCTGTAGGACCCAAGCATCTTCCCTGAGACTCGTCCAATTCATTACAAAATGACGGAACCTTCCCCCTAGAGGGACCAAAGGACACATTTGACTTACCAGAGGACTGATTGTCGAAGTTTTTGTAACCTCTGTTGACCCCTCGATTATAGCGGCCCCTGAAGCCGCGGGATCTTGACGGGTAGAAGCCAGCTTGGGCAGGTTCCTGTGTTTAACCTCTGCCCCGCCTGGGGGCGTAACCTCGTTGAGGACTGGTATTCGAGTAGCGGCCGGTCGAGCGTCCTCTTCCACGACCGGCCCTATTAGAGACCTAGTGCAACACCCTCTTCAAGGAGGCTTGAGACTTATACAAGGATGCAAAGGTGTTGACAAATTTAGCAATGTCTTTTACGAAGTTGTCCCCAAACAACTGTCCTTTCGCCAAAGGACCCGGCTCCGATGAAGCCAATTCAACCAATTGGGGGTCAATCCGGAGCAAGACTGACTTGCGTCTCTCAGAAGCTAGAGCGCAGTTGGCGTGGCCCAACTTGCAAATGGCTCACTGCGCCCAACCCGCACGTACTTCAGGGTGGATGGCATCACCCGTTTCCTGAGCCTGGAGGGCCAGCTCCAGTATCTTGGCCAAAGGCCCTGAAAGGTCAAGGACCTTATCCTGGCACGCTCTGAGCGCGCGATCAATTCCTTTCTTGGGATCTTTCTTGTATTTTTGGAGGAAAGTAGTCATGAAAGGGTCGATGTCTGGGGTAACGGCCACCTTGTGGGCCAAGTCGGGACAGGGGCACTCGGACTTAAGGCGAACCCTCACCTCTTTATCAAAACCTTTACGGAGATGGGACTCCAGATATTCCGCCACAGCTGGGGGGGAACCTAATCAGAGGACCTGGGATGTACGATGTCTGTCTGGTCAAAGGAGAAGGGGGAGGGGGTGACAGAAGGGGAGACATGCTTGTGTTTCTTAGAGCGCTTGCGGGGTGCAGCATCCGAAGAATCTGTGTCCGTATCTGTGTCAGTGGTGGTATCTTTAGGAGGGGGGTAGGGGGGAGGGCGGGACGGCAAGGACTTGATGCCAGCGGAAGACTCTTTGGACTTATAAAGTTTATCATAGGACTGGGCGTTGGGCCAGGACGGATCAAGAGCCACCTTCTTCTGGGGAGGGGGACGTGAGGGATCCAGGCTAGGAAGAGGGAGTGTCTTACCAGGGACCAGCAGTTCCAATTTTTTGGCTAATGGAAGCAGGGCAGAGGAGAGGGCCTTATCAAGCTTAGCATCCAGCTTCTTGTCAATTATATCCTCCATAGACTCCTCCTCGTAATATTCCTCATTGCCCTGGTAATCGCACGTAGTACCCTCCTCTTCGCAGTACTCAGTATCTGCCATAATCACAAGGGACCTCTCAATCCCACTCAAAATCCCCAGAGGGAAGCAGAATTGCCAGCCCAGGCAAGGGCGTCAATCAGGGGAAGTGCTAGGCGCAGGAGCCGGAAATACCAAGAATTAAACAACTCAGGCGCAAAGTCCAAACCTAGGACTAATGGAGGGAAAGAACAACCTTTATCTGGTCTAGAAAAAGGGTTGCCAAAAATTGTCCCACTTCCAAACTCACAGGAAGCAAGGGGTTAATGCTGACAAGCTCCGATTTCAATTGCGATGGAAAACGCTGCTTAATTGCTGCTAAAACGGGCCATCGGCTCCTGGCCAACTGCGTGAAGCCCACTTCAGCTGGGGGCAGAGCGTCATGCACTAGAAGCGGGATGCGCGCGCACGCTGATGCGCGCAATTCACCGCCGGCGCACGCCGGGCGTCAGGCGAGCTCCGACGTGCGCCTCCTTCCACGAGAGACGCGGCAGCAGCGGAAGCAGCAGGCGGGGAGAGGGGGACCTACCAGCGCAACACGCGCTCGGAAAAAGAAACTAACCGACGCGGAGTGGGCCAGAGAAGCTCCGCTCCGAAGTCGGGAGAGGGAAAGAAGCCGATATCGGCGTGCAAAGAGATTAGAACACAGACGTTAACCTGCAAACAAGGTTCAACAGTGTAGTGCACACAATGCATAAATGGCAACGTTCAACAAATAGATGCCCTGGGCGCTAATCACACATGAAAGTAACAATCAAAATAAATGCCATGGGCGCTAATCACAACATGAGGCCTGCCTAGAAGCAGAATAAGCATATAATGTAAAGAGCACTTATCTGGGCTGCGGAGCAGCAAAGAAAGAGGAGGCCAGATTATTGTCTCTATACTTTATATGCTTATTGCCACTGTGATTGGTTGTTGTATGAGAGGCGTGGTTCAAAGCCTCATGGGAAATGTTGTTTTTTACATTTGTAGTTTCATTTTCATTGGCTGCTGTTTTGTGCAGTAAAGAAATGAGAAAGCATAATCAGAAGCCTCCGGTCCTGCCATAGAATCAATCTGTTCTTGGTCCAGAAAAAGAAAAGGAAGTGACGTCTGGCTCGCGCTGGCCACTTAAGCCAGCAAGGAACAGTGACGATGTTGCCAATGAATGGTAAGCAATGGGTTTGCTCTAAACCCTTTATAATAAATAATACCCCTCCTAGCGGGCAGCTTATGCGCTGTCCGCAGGCGAGACCTAATAAAAGTGTAATTTGTCCATAAACTGTTACTAATCACCTGGAACATATGTAAATATTCTACTCTGAGGAGCCAATCATTTTCTACATTCATTCAGGTGTCTCCATCAAATAACAGTGTCAATGTACAAAAGACCAACCGTTCGATGGCCCCCCGTCACCTTTTTATAACACGAATAGCTCAAAATGAGGTACCAGATTTACATCTAACCACAAAAAGGCCACTTTTCGATAGTTCTGTTCAGAAGTTTCCTACTGTTGTGCAGAGCAAAATTCCCATTAGAATTAAAATTGAAAGTGGCGCTTCAGTTTCATTCTCAAAAAAGTTTTCTCCCCACTTGCAAATCGTACATGAAATTTAAAAACAAAAAAACGTGATTTGATCGGACACTTTGTTGTTAAAACATTTGGAAATACATCATTTGGGGACCAAGTCCTGGGTTTACACACCTCCCTCTCCCGTACAATAATGGTAATAAGTAAAATATGACCCTACGGGGTGTGCATTCATGTTTTGTGTCCTGCTGTCTTTCCGAAGTAATAGTCAGAAACAAATCCATTAAACCAGGGGGTTTTAATCTGTGCGTGTAAAGTATCCCCCATCGCATCGGTGTAAAGTGTTGATAAAGTGAGACCTGTGAGGCAATAAAGCACTGACTGCTGTGGTCATAGCATGCCATCTGATGTATGCACTGCAGTGAGGAATGTGCAGATATTCGCTTATTAATCCACCTATTCAAGACCAGAGAGGCAGGTGAGAGTGGGAGGGACAGAGAAAGCTGGCCATGGAGAGAGAAGGGTGTACAGCTAGAGGTGACCACAGGAGAGGAAGAGGCCGAGACCCAGAGACTCCAAGGAGGAGACAGGGGGTTTAGAGGAGCGGTGAGAGGGAGGGGGGAGGACAGAGGCTGAGATAATCCTGGCTCCGCTCAGCTCGTGTCTTACTTTGTAGCACTTGAGAAAGGACATCAGCACTAATCCCTACAGGCCCTAATCAGACTCCTGCACTTGAATGTACATGCACTTATGTGGGAATTCTGCTGTGCACTGTCACAACTGCATTTACACCCTCGCAGGGAAGCCACACTATGGAAAGATGAGAGGTTCATCACAGCAGCACGGGACAGGAGGCTGAGCGCCCTAGCAGCACAGCAGCACAGAACAGGAGGCTGAGCACCACAGCAGCACAGAACAGGAGGTTGAACACCCCAGCAGCACAGGACAGGAGGCTGAGCACCCCAGCAGCACAGGACAGGAGGCTGAGCACCCCAGCAGCACAGGACAGGAGGCTGAGCACCCCAGCAGCACTGGACAGGAGGCTGAGCACCACAGCAGCACGGGACAGGAGGCTGAGCACCCCAGCAGCACAGGGCAGTAGGCTGAGCACCCCAGCAGCACTGGACAGGAGGCTGAGCACCACAGCAGCACAGCAGCACAGGACAGGAGGCTGAGCACCACAGCAGCACAGAACAGGAGGTTGAACACCCCAGCAGCACAGGACAGGAGGCTGAGCACCCCAGCAGCACTGGACAGGAGGCTGAGCACCACAGCAGCACAGGACAGGAGGCTGAGCACCCCAGCAGCACAGGCAGTACTAGGCTGAGCACCCCAGCAGCACGGGACAGGAGGCTGAGCACCCCAGCAGCACAGGGCAGTAGGCTGAGCACCCCAGCAGCACGGGACAGGAGGCTGATCACCCCAGAAGCACAGGAAAGGAGGCTCAGCAGCACAAGACAGGAGACTGAGCACCACAGCAGCCCAGGACAGCAGGCTGAGCACCACAGCAGCACAGGACAGGAGGCTAAGCACCACAGCAGGCCAGGACAGCAGGCTGAACACCCCAGCAGCACAGGACAGGAGGCTGAGTACCACAGCAGCACAGGGCAGTAGGCTGGGCACCACAGCAGCACAGGACAGGAGGCCGAGCACCCCAGCAGCACAGGACAGGAGGCTGAGTGCCCCAGCAGCACAGGACAGGAGGCTGAGCATCCCAGCAGCACAGGAAAGGAGGCTGAGCACCCCAGCAGCACAGGAAAGGAGGCTGAGCACCCCAGCAGCACAGGGCAGTAGGCCGAGCACCACAGCAGGCCAGGACAGCAGGCTGAACACCCCAGCAGCACAGGGCAGTAGGCCGAGCACCACAGCAGCCCAGGACAGCAGGCTGAGCACCACAGCAGCACAGGACTGTGGTAAATAAAAATTACCTATGCTTAATTTCTATGCGGTAAAGTTCAATAAGAATAACTCAATCAAAAATGAGAGGCAGAGTCCGTGGCATCTGAGTTTATAAGGGTTTTATTCCTTAAAAAGGAATTGGTTCGAACCAGGTATCATGTTCCATCACCACGAAGGTTCAGGAAGGGATAGACAGGGAATGGACAATGGACATGTACAATGCTTTATTAACAGAATATCATATATATAGTCAATGCATACAGTGGTGATGGATGCAGAAGGCGTAACAGCTGAAAGAAACGAGATAAGAACACATATGCGTAACAGGAGGCGTGCACAAGGGCGTACACGGAGGCGTGTGGTAGACAACGTCATAGAGAAGTGTCACAGGTGGGTGGATCCATAGAGGAATCCTGCAGTGTCAGCAGAAATATGTGGCAGAGATGCGCGCGCAGCAGCATGACGTGTGATTGACGTGGAACTGGAGGGTGAAGGGGACTTGACATTTGCGCTATACGGGGAGACAGAAGTCTGGCGTGTCAGAACAACCTAAACCCAAATCATATCTGGTATCTTGTGTTTGAGGAACTGTATTATCTAGAAGGAAAGGTCTCTCCGGCAGAGGCTATTCTATACTGACTGCTAGTGCATGCATATGTGACTACGTGTCTACGGGTAATGCGAGGGGGCATGGGCCTACCATGGTAACGGGAGCAATGAATTACTTGCATGGAGACAGAAAGGCCGGGCCCTTTGCTCTGCAGCTGGGGGAATGTTTTCCTAAACTACTAGACAGGAATGTATTTTCGAGGAGCGGAGCAGATAACTTGAAGGCAAAATACTGTCTTGGCAGGCAAGCAGGCCGAGCCAGGCACCGCTCGCCACGCAGGGAGTAAGGCAAAGGTCAGGGATGCAGATGCAGGTCCAGGCTGCAGCTTCCAGAGACAGAAGGCAGAAAAGGCTCGATGGCAGAAATCAGGGCCTAGCTCGCCAGAGCCAGGAAAACGTGAAAGTTCACCATGTAAAGACGGTGGCAAGGCATACTTAGGAACTGAATAATCGATCCATTCATGGTGGATCTGAAAGAGGACATGTTAACATTGGACTCAAATGTATTTGCGTCTTCATAGCTGGTTGTGGAGGGAACATACATGTACTTGAAGCACGTACATGGAGCCGTTGGGGTCTACGTTAGGGGACACAATTGACCATAAAAATTTATATTACCTCATTCCCTCCTTGTCCCCTACGGACCCTTCATGATATATCAATCCTCATTAATCTATCAATCTGTTCATGTAACATCATTTGCTCTTCTTTCTTCTGACGGGATTTTGAACGTGGACTTGAATGGGGAATACATGATGTGGCGCACAAGCCACAAATCGCTGGCCCACATTGCAGACATAAACAACAACTGAATACTATGAGAAGGGCTATTCCTAGGAAGGATAGGACTTTCCATCCCCAGGCTGATAACACGCTCCAGAACCAACCGGACCAAGTCCAGGTGCCTGGATTCTGGTGTATCTGACTTGCAATCTTGTGGAGACGGGTTATGGCTCTATACACTGATGGTGCGTTTTCTGGAATGAAAACACAGCAGCTCGATCCGATGACTCTACAAGCTCCGCCCCTATCGGCCAGGATGACGTCAAGGACAAGACGATTTTGAAGAACGACAAGTCTCATAGCAGACTGTTCCTCTGTTAAGTTGCCTAGGGCGGAAGTAGTTTCATTCACTACTGCTTCAAGGGTTCTAGTTAATTTACGTATCAGTTTACTATTAAAGACAGCACCTAAGTAGGGAAAGAAGCCTTTATTAAAGTCTGTGTATTGCTCCCATGCCGTTTCAGTATAGTCGACAATCGGGAGATCTCTCTTGGATCTATTGTGTACTAGATGGGAGTCCCTATGATAATCAGGAGGGGCTAGGAAAACAGGTGGCAGAAGGAAGGCAATGTAACAAGTACCATCCCAATGTATATATGCTGTATGACCACAAATGAAATAGGAATGACGGGAAGCCTTGAATGTAGACTTGCCTTTATCACTGAATTTGATCACAGTAGTACATGTACTATGACCTAGGTGTACTGAACCATTCTTTCTGACACATAATTCACCTTTGACTGGTAATACGGACATAGCGGGCAAGACAGGTTCGGCTTCGGACTGGACATTCAGAATCATGAGGTTAAGTGTAAAGTTACCTAATCCATATACTTCGTTTTCTAGATCGGTCCCTGTCCTTTGGGGAAGACCCTCCTTGTCAGGGAAACATACTTTATGCAAAACTGTATTCAGGTTTCCCCATACCCAGTTGCCCTGGTAAACTACGGAATCAGAATCTAAAGAATTAATTAAACTAAACCATGCACCACAGGAACCATTGTGTGTGAACGGGTACGGAAAGAGGGGCAGAACTCCCTTGTACTTCTGATAGGGAGGGAGTCGGCCACATATCCAACAATTGGTAGCATTGCTGGTCTGATGGGAATGGTGTAACATACTAATGAATGTATTGTTGCGCAGCGCAAGTCGGTAAGACAACTCATGCGGGGGCAGTTCACTGAAAGTGTGCTCGACAGTGTCATTTGCAGAAGAATGTGCACGTTTGAAAATAGGAAAATATACATGAAGCAGTATACTTGCAGCAATAATCATAAGACTCAGAAAAAACATAATCAATAGCGTCACAATACAGTGACTACGGAGTGATTTACAATATTCACGTTTCTTGAGCTGTTTCTGTCTATCTCTCTCTCTATTGGGGTCTAACGGATACATGTCAGAAACTTGTCTAACCGATTCACCTAGGGGAGGACTTAAACAATTAAACTGTCTGACTTGCTAGACCTCAACTTTGATTTATACTCCTGAGAAGAAGTTTTCTCTACCAGGGGGAGTTTTGTGTCAGTCTCTGGAGGAGGGCAGGGCTGGGAGTCAAAGTCTGGCGGCAGTCCATGGCATTTCTTAACGTGACTCGAGTGAAGTCAGCCCTTACGGCCCTCCACTTTCATCGCAGTCCTTGTAGTCAATAACACGAGCTTCGGCGCCTGCCAACGGGGCTCCAGCGGACTCCTCCTGTCAAAGTTCCTCACGAACACCAGGTCCCCCGGAACAATCTCGTGTGGCTTCACCTCGGTGTTGTCGGGAAAGGCTGCAGCAACCTGTGAACGACATGATTGTAGTGCAGACATCAAGGAGGCAAGGTAATCTGTCAGCATGTTACAGTCAACATCAGTGATTTTACGAGGCAGAGGCGTCCCCCACATATTCGGTGGCCTACCAAAGACCACCTCATACGGGGATAGCCCTGTTCTTGAATGTGCTATCATTCTCATGTAAAAGAGTGCAACTGGTAAAGCTACTATCCAGTCGACGCCTTTCTCTCTACAGATCTTGGCAAGACGAATTTTCAGGGTCTGATTATGACGTTCCACGAGACCTGCTGCCTCGGGATGTCGGACACAGTGGAATTTCCATTGGTAACCTAGCAGGAGTGATACCTGCTTCATAAGCTCGGATGAGAATGGCTGACCATTATCTGAGTATACGATACGGGGCAAACCATACCTGGGGAAGAATTCACGAACCAACTGCTTGGCAGTGGTCGGAGCAGTGTAATCTGGGACTGGATATGCCTCTGTCCAACGGGAAAGTGCACATACAACTACGAGGACATATTTGAATCCTCGACAGCGTTCCATCTGGATATAATCCATCTGGAGGACTTCAAAAGGGTGATCGGGAGGATGAAATCCACCTTGCTCTACGGGAATGCTTTTACCTGGGTTGAACTGACAACAGATCATGCAAGTACGCACTTTCTGTTTTGCTGCTGCTCGTAAATGTTTATTGAACCAAAGGTTTTGAATACTGTCTAACATAGCTTTTTCTCCTAAATGTGCCGGACTATGTACTGTGTTAATGATAACTTGAACCATAGAGTCGGGGAGAAACCATGTGGATTTCCCCTTCGTCATCCATCCCTGTTCTGTCTGGATCCCTCCTAGTTCAGTCCATTTCTTGATTTCGTCTGGTGTAGCATGTGTCTGTATGTCAATTACATCTAGGGCGGGATCCTTAACTGTCATGCAATGTGTCGGTGTCGGGACTATTGTCTTTGTCAGGTCAGTTGTGTGAGTCTGAGTCTGAGCTGTATGCTTGGCTGTTCGGTCTGCCAGGTCGTTACCCTGGGAAATGGTATCTGTGACTTTCGTATGTGCCTTGCACTTCATGATGGATATGGCTGTAGGCAAATGTATTGCTTCTAACAGAGCTTGAATGAGGGGTCCGTGCTGGATCTTGGCATCGTGAGAGGTCAAAAAACCTCTCTCCCGCCAGAGTACACCGAAGTCGTGTACGACTCCGAAAGCATAACGTGAATCTGTGTATATGTTGACTTTCTTATTTTTGGCTCGAATACAGGCTTGAGTCAGAGCGATGAGCTCTGCTGCTTGAGCTGACAGGGTGTCAATACAATTCGTTTCTATGACTTCAGTTTCTGTCGTGACTGCAAAGGCGGCCACTAACTCTCCTGTACTTGTTCTCATACATGAACCATCCACATAAAGTGTCAGGTCTGGATCTGGTAATGCAGTGTCTGTCAAGTCTTGTCTGGGTTTCGTCGTAATGGTAATGACTTCAACACAATCATGTGCCAGAGGGTCTGTCTCACTTAATGGCAAAAGTGTAGCTGGATTCAATGTATTGCAACGTCTGATTTCTATGTGTGGCTGGAACAATGTCAATTCATAACCTGTCAGTCGTGCTATAGTCAAGTGTTGAGTCTGTGTTCGGTTTAAAAGAACTTCCACGGAATGTGGAACTTGCACTGTCAACTGATGTCCTAACACTATGGAATAACTTTGTCTGATTGCTAGAGCTGTCGCTGCTACTGATTTCAAGCACGCAGGCAGCGCCTGGGCTACTGGATCTAATGTACTAGAAAAGTAAGCACACGGTTTGTGTGAACCTGCTTGATCCTGAGTGAGTACTGACAATGCAGTACCTTCACGTTCTGTGACAAAAAGTGTAAAAGGCTTGTTGTAACATGGTGTCGCTAAAACTGGTGCTTGACATAAGGCTTTCTTTAAGTCGTCAAAAGCTTGTGTATGTTCCTGAGTCCAAGGGAGGACAGTCGAAGACGCTGCCTCCTGGGTTGTCAACTGTATGAGTGGCTTGGCTAGAAATGCATACTGAGGAATCCATTGTCTACAGTAAGAAGTGAGGCCTATAAAAGCCCGTACCTCCTTTTGTGTCTTGGGTTGTGACATGTTTACAATTAACTGGATGCGGTCAGGTGTTAGCTGTCTCCCCCCTTTGGACAGCAAGTGCCCAAGGTAAACCACTTGCTGAACACAGAATTGTAGCTTCGAAGGGGACACCTTGTGTCCCTTGTCAGCCAAGAAATGCAAAACCGTCAGTGATGCTTGCTCACATTCTGGTTCACTTCGGGCGGTGATCAATAGATCATCGACATACTGAAGTAGGGCAGTGTTATCAGGCATGTGAATACTGTCAAGTTGTCTTTTCAGTGCTTGGCTATAGATGCTGGGGCTTTCTGTGAATCCTTGAGGTGCGCGTGCAAATTTGAAGCTTCGGCCATTTAAACAGAATCCGAACAGATATTGGCTTTCCGGATCAATTGGGACACTAAAGAAGGCGTTCTTCAGATCAATTACAGTAAAGAACGTTGCCTCAGAATCAATGGCTGTCAATAGTGAAGAGATATCTGGGACCACAGGGTACTGTGGTACAATGCATTTATTCAATTCGCGTAAATCGATAACTAATCGATAAACTGGAGGTGCATTTGGATCAGTGCGTTTAAGAATCGGAATGATAGGGGAATTACATAGATTCGAGTCGGTTTCTACAACCACTCCTTGTGCAATGAGCTCGTCAATGATTTTCAGTAAAGCCACTACAGCATCTGGTGGTAACTTGTATTGTCGGATTCGTGGTAATACTACTCCTGGTTTGAGTGTGACTCGATATGGTGTAATGTGCATACAACCTACATCAGTGGGGCCTTGTGCCCATAAATGTGCAGGAACGTTCTGTAATCTGGGATCAATATCTCTCAACACATAGTGACCCTTAAAGTCACGTAGAAACAGTCTCACTCCTTCCGGAGAACAACAAATAACAGCTCCTAGAGCCTTCAATGTCTTGATACCTAACAAGTTTTCTGGACATGATTTCGTTAGCAACAAATCTGTAGTGCGAGACAACGGACCAACTGCTAGGGGAACTGGTTTCGATACTTCATTTACAATAGGCTTGCCTGAAAATCCAAGGGAAACATTCTGCGAGCCTGAGAGGGGTGCCCCTGGAACCTCGTCGTGACTGATTGTCGTTCTGCTTGCCCCTGTGTCAATCAAAAACTTTCTATCTTTCCCTAATACTTGACTATGTACGTAAGGACCCTCTTGATCTACAGGAACCCCAATAAGAGGCAAGCCAACTTCCCTCTCTAGGCTGTTTCATGTGTATCGCTGATAATCGGGATAATCAGTTTGTGCATACTGGTACATCTGCTGAGTTGCATGTTGTGTTGCGGCAATCGGTTGTGGCTGTGGTACCGCTACGGTCTGTACTGTCTGTTGTGGAACATGCAAAGGCTGTACATTCTGTGGCACGTGTTGTTGGACCTGGTCTGGTCTAGGTTGACGTGGTCTTTCTTTAGTTTTACCTGTAGCTATATTGTGTTTCAAAACTGCACACTCGTTTATATAGTGACCTGGCTGTTTACAATAGTTACATGTCCCTTTAACAGGAGCTGCTGAATTATTGGACTGTGTCATGCCCTTTTTCTGACCGTCAGCTGGAACTGACTGAGCTACTAACATTTTCATTTTCGTGTCTTTCATACGTCTTTGTTCGTGATCATGTTCTTCTCTAATTCTGTTCTGGTGGTACTGTAACATCTGTAACATTTGGGAAGGCGTGTTTGCTTGCCATGTGCTCTCGACTTTCAATACACGATTCTTTACTTGGGGCAGAGAATTCTCGACTAATTTAGATACAAAAAGATGTGGATATGACTCGCTACTTGCTTTCAGGCCACTATTAATAATAAAACATTTCTCAAATCGGGAATAAAAATCACTAGTGTCTTCATCGGGTTTCTGTTTACAGGCTGAGATTGCATCCCAGTCCTCCTTTTTAGATGCTAATAACCTTGGCAATACTTGTACTAACAATCCTGGTAATGCTTTAGTTTTATCCCCAAGCCCTAGGCCTGGAGTTCGAGTATTTTCTTCGTTTTCTAATGCAGCCCAATCAATCTTTTGCTCTCCCACCTCCCATTCTTTTTCTTTGAGTTTCTCGTAAATACCGGCAGGCAATAATACTTTCAATATTTTCATGATGTCGGGATAGGTATAATCTCCCATGAGTAACATGTCTTTTATTTCACGGTGGAAACCTGCGGGGTCTTTATCGTGACTAGGCACTAATTTCTTCATTTCCAATAATTCCATTTTAGTTATGGGCGTGTACACAAACACACGTCTAAGGGTATTATCATCATTCCTGACTGGATGCACTTCTCGCAAGGGATTTTGTCTGTCTATGTAAAACATTTTTCATTCTGGGGGTGGAGCTGAAACAAACTGTGGATTCAGGAAAGCACTATATCTGTGTCGATGTTCTAGAATTACCTTAATTAAATCGGTACCCAGGCCTCTCCATGTATTCATGAGTAACTCTATTAGTACATCAGGTAAGGGACCTGGATCAGAATGTTGGCTTTTATACAACAAAAGAAGGTGTTGTATCATGTACATACCAGCTAGTCGCTGTTCGTCTGGGGAAAGATTCAAAAATGTTTGCCCTACGGCGTCATCATTATATTTATCGGAATTGTCAGCCCATTGTACTGCTGACCTGGCTAATTCTTGTTCATCCATGGAATTGAGTACATGGTACCCCATTCGTTCTTGAAGTATTTTATCGGTAGCCTGAAATAAGTGTTCAGGAGTCTTCGGGTTTGACATAGCAGAGTGAAAAAGTCTCTTGCTTTCTGGACGTATCGGTTTATTAAAGGATCTACCCTTTCCTACATATGCTATCGTTCCTCTATCTTCTGGCTCTTCCTCCCCTGAGGACTTATTCGCGTCTGATTCTGCTTCCCTTTCAGCTTTCTCTTTTGCATGAAATACTGTTATTTCTTTACGAATTTTCCTGTACATGGCCTCTATACATGCCTTTTTATCATGTTTTCCGTCTGCAATATTCTGACCCCATGTAGTTAGTACCTCCATCTCTTCTTTATTTACACCAGGCCGGTCTCGTTCTCTTATGAAACAGTGAGGAATCTTAATAGTACACCTTGAGTGTCTACTTTCTGATGTGCCATAGCCTCGTGAATACATTCCTGACCCTCCCCAGTCTGAACAAAATGATATATCCTGTCTAGGTAATCTTGCATTCCTGGAAATAAAACCAAAAAGTTTGCAGCACGTCTTATGCGTGTTGAGGCTAATATCATGCAACCGTCTTTGCCTGGTATTGGGTCATATCTACAGTCTGTGAGAAACTCTTTAAGCTTTTCAATTGTGACTGGTTTCGGAGTACGTTCCAATGCTAGTTCTCTAATAGTTAATCGGCGTACTGGTGGCGGGGTATTGTAACCCCCTGATGCACCTCCTGAGGCGGAGGCTTGAGCATGATCTGTCTGTAGGGCCGTGTCCGGCCCGAAAGGATGAAGCGGATTAATAGGGGGTGCAGGAAGTGGTGGAGGAGGGGTATGCTGTTGCGGACCTGGGGGCTGATGATCAGGGAGCGGGTTACCGTCAGCAGGTGGTACACGGGCCGGTACATTGGTGTATGCGGGTGCTACATCGTCTAAATAGGAAGAAAGAAAAATCTCTGCTGCGGTCTTGTGACGTAATTTAGTCGGAACCAATGGAGGGGGCAGATCTTTTGGTACTTCCGGGGTCGCCTTGGGCAGGCCCTCGGCCAGGACTGGATACAATCCTGTCATAATAGCATTACTACGTCTTTCGTGTTGTTCTATTCTAACTCGTTCTCCTTCTTCTAGTAGTTCTTTTTCTTTGGCTTTTTCGGAATCCTCTTTACTTCTCTCTGCTTTTCTGAGTGCTTTCTCTGTCCGTCTATGCGATTCTTTACGCCATAATTCAATGGCATCTTTCTGTGACTGTCTGGCTTTCTTTTTCCATAATGCTTCTTCTACTCTCATGATGCACTCGGCATCCCATGTCCCTGTAACGGGCCATCTTTGATTCTCTGCTAAATCCTTGGTATAGTCCACCCACAAGTCGAGATATAATACAGCGTCTAAGCCGTGCTTGTGGTACATAAAATATCCGGGAGTGTCCCTGGGTGGGATGGGAACAGCTTCCTCGAGTATTCCTTTCCTAGTTCCTATCTGTTCAGTTTAGAAAACAGCGGCATTTTGAGCCGTGATACTTGATACTTGATACTTACTCGGATTTGGACACCACTAATACAATAAACACAGTAATGAAAATCAAACAATCACTCATACCACGACATTTAAAACACATTGAAACATTTCGGACAACGAACAATAACTTAATAGCTGAATACTTGATATACTGCTAAACAGTACAGATACACTGCTAAACAGTGCAGACCGGATCTGTGTACCCAAACCCGTCTTGACCGGACACAAATTAATGCACCCGTCTAGATGCGTCCCCAGCAACGGTACTCACCGGGAAGCATGGAACGGAAGGCCTCGGAAACTCGACGATGGACTGGACCGGACTGGACTCGACTCGACTTGTGACGTAGGTACTTCGGAACTTCGGAACTGGTGGGCCTCTGAATACCTCGGACCTTGCTCTCTCGGCTGGGCTCTGGTCGGGATCCTCCGCACTCCTCACCGCCTCGTCTGGGTGTCGATCGCAGCCTCAGTCACCTCCGTTGGCCTGAGGGAGATACAGGAAATCCTGCGGGTACGCGTAGTTGTCCGTCACGGCTGTGGCAGGGGACCAGGCCTGCAACGCACCGCCGGCGCGTAAGTTGGGGGAGGGGTCCCTGTTCGGGCGCCAATTATGTGGTAAATAAAAATTACCTATGCTTAATTTCTATGCGGTAAAGTTCAATAAGAATAACTCAATCAAAAATGAGAGGCAGAGTCCGTGGCATCTGAGTTTATAAGGGTTTTATTCCTTAAAAAGGAATTGGTTCGAACCAGGTATCATGTTCCATCACCACGAAGGTTCAGGAAGGGATAGACAGGGAATGGACAATGGACATGTACAATGCTTTATTAACAGAATATCATATATATAGTCAATGCATACAGTGGTGATGGATGCAGAAGGCGTAACAGCTGAAAGAAACGAGATAAGAACACATATGCGTAACAGAAGGCGTGCACAAGGGCGTACACGGAGGCGTGTGCTAGACAACGTCATAGAGAAGTGTCACAGGTGGGTGGATCCATAGAGGAATCCTGCAGTGTCAGCAGAAATATGTGGCAGAGATGCGCGCGCAGCAGCATGACGTGTGATTGACGTGGAACTGGAGGGTGAAGGGGACTTGACATTTGCGCTATACGGGGAGACAGAAGTCTGGCGTGTCAGAACAACCTAAACCCAAATCATATCTGGTATCTTGTGTTTGAGGAACTGTATTATCTAGAAGGAAAGGTCTCTCGGGCAGAGGCTATTCTATACTGACTGCTAGTGCGTGCATATGTTACTACGTGTCTACGGGTAATGCGAGGGGGCATGGGCCTACCATGGTAACGGGAGCAATGAATTACTTGCATGGAGACAGAAAGGCCGGGCCCTTTGCTCTGCAGCTGGGGGAGTGTTTACCTAAACTACTAGACAGGAATGTATTTTCGAGGAGCGGAGCAGATAACTTGAAGGCAAAATACTGTCTTGGCAGGCAAGCAGGCCGAGCCAGGCACCGCTCGCCACGCAGGGAGTAAGGCAAAGGTCAGGGATGCAGATGCAGGTCCAGGCTGCAGCTTCCAGAGACAGAAGGCAGAAAAGGCTCGATGGCAGAAATCAGGGCCTAGCTCGCCAGAGCCAGGAAAACGTGAAAGTGCACCATGTAAAGACGGTGGCAAGGCATACTTAGGAACTGAATAATCGATCCATTCATGGTGGATCTGAAAGAGGACATGTTAACGTTGGACGCAAATGTATTTGCGTCTTCATAGCTGGTTGTGGAGGGAACATACATGTACTTGAAGCACGTACATTTAGCCGTTGGGGTCTACGTTAGGGGACACAATTGACCATAAAAATTCATATTACCTCAGGACATGAGGCTAAGCACCACAGCAGGCCTGGACAGCAGGCTGAACACCCCAGCAGCACAGGACAGGAGGCTGAGTACCACAGCAGCACAGGGCAGTAGGCTGGGCACCACAGCAGCCCAGGACAGCAGGCTGAGCACCACAGCAGCACAGGACAGGAGGCCGAGCACCGCAGCAGCACAGGACAGGAGGCCGAGCACCACAAGTGACAATAAACGAGACACAGCAAAAATATGCAAACTCTGCCACTGGACCCTAGACACATTCTTACAAGCCATTGTTTATCCAGTAAGCTGTCTATTAATAGCTCCAGTGAAAGCATCTCACCATGTGTACATGCAGCTCTATATGGTTCCTATATACAGTTCCAGAAGCACTTCCCTTATAAACAGCTTTATTGAAAGTTTTAGTTTTCCATACATTTCCTATAACTAGGTAGCACTGACTCTCAGACTGAATAAGTGATGTGCCTGCATTCTATTGCGTGGGGCTATTGTGCATACACTCAATGATTAATCTATTGTTCGGGGTGTTTGTGTGTGCGCTCTGTTCTTTTTGGGGAGCGTGGATGCATTGTGTTGTAATGGTATATTTCAGATGCATTCCATTGTTTTGTGGGATGTGTAGACACATTATCTCCCAAGGTGCAGGGCACAGACTTTACCTGTAGTGGATTCTGGGATGCTGTGTCAGTGCTTAGTTTGAGCAAGTGGTTCCCAGTGCTCGGCATTGGCACTTATGACAGCTACCACATGGTGGTGCTGTTTGTGTAATTTAGAGATGAGCAGACCAACAGTTGTTTATTAGTTCAATATACATTATAACAACTAAAGCTTGCCACCCAAGCCAATCATATGGCTTTGGAGGCCTCAATCTGTCTGAATTGTCATACTTGTAGCAGTGTGATGTTTAGTGGTTGCATAGGCACTGTAATTGGCAGTGCTGCTAGTGGCAATGGGGGGGTGCTAGTGGTAGTGGCCTCCTGACTGAGGCCTCTTGCACTTATTTGTTTGTAAATTAAGCACTGTGCTGTGTATTGTAGCGCATGGATTTAATATTTCATTGTAGACCTTCTTCATTCAGCCAGGGCACAGTGGCTCTCCCTCATTGGTGGAAGAAGTCGAGGCTGCTTGTGTTGGTCAGTCTACAGTTTTGCTGAGGTACTCAGAGACCCACAGGCCTTCCACCATTATGACTCAACCAGTGGCGGCTCCTCTGCTAAGTCGGAGGACCGCCGCCCCACTGCTTTCAAGCAGGAAAGAAAGGAATAAATACAATTATACCATTGTAATGTTATTATCATTTTATCTTTGCCTCCTGCTGCGGCAGGCGGCGTGAGGTTGCGGGGCGGGGCTGAAGAGCAGGGGGAGGTTACAACCCTCCTAAGTGCACAATGACTGTTTGGTCGGCTCTCTCGGGCTGCCCAAAACAGTCATGTGCACTTCCCTGTTCTCCATGCAGGCCGCATTACAGCCTGCATTGAAAACATGCCCACCCCTACAGCCCATGGCTGAGCACTGTGTCACAGCGCTCAAATCAATCACAACGCTGTTTTGCAGCATTGTGATTTGCTTAGGGGTGGGAGCTTGGCTGCCTGCTTCCTGTTCTGACCTGGAGTCGGACACAGGAGAGCAGGAGCAGAGACGTGCAACCGGGCGGCGGCAAGGTAAGTGGTATTTTTTTATTGCAGCCCGCCCCACCAACCGCAAGCCCGGCTGGCCACCCCTGGACTCAAGGTGTATGCAGATCCATCAGATGTGTCCTTTAAGGGCAGGCACAGTGTGTCTCCTCTCCTGGGTGCAGGTACTGGGAACTGTTTGCCACAAGTGCTGGAAAAGGAAGTATGCTCACCTATGACCTATCAGCCATTCCACCTATATGATAATCACTGCCTTAAAGTAAATTTGGGTGTATCGTTCAGGTTCCTCTGCGATTTGCAATATAGTAATATTCGCAGTCACAATCTACAGATTCTGTAATACCAAATCGGTAAACTGGAAATCAACATTTCAGGGTCGCAATTTGGAAAAGTCACTTTTTAGAGCGGTGTGATGACATCACAAAGAAGAGGAAGTGATTGAATTCATGCTCAATGCAGGCCTCTGTAACACTGAGGAAGTCAGACATTGGTCACAGAACTTTGCTGGTGTGTATGGATGTCTGAGGCCTTTTTATACAGAATGCGCAAAAGGAATCTGAGAAAGATGGTGTAGAGAGCAAAAGAAAACTCATATTTAGTCAGAAGGAGCTTGAGGTGTTTAGAAATGAAAGTGTACCACAGTATCATGAGCTGTTCAGAAACAGCTCATTCAAAGTCTGTGACTGCCAGAAAACACAGTCTAGAGCAGAGGTCTTCAAACTTTAGGATGCCGAGACCCCCCATTCAACATTTTCAGGCATAAGGACCCCCTTCTGACAAAAATGTCTAAACCTGTAGGCAGGGCTACTGGAATTATGAGGCAGGTGAGGACCAAATTACACGACAGGCTTGACCAAATTGTGTGGGAAGAAAATGTAAATAATGTTATGTGATGCAGCATATTTTGGGTTAGCATTGCTACATTATTTTTACACACAGTAACACTGAGAAACGATTTCACCCTATCAGTACCAGCTTATTACCAAAATACAGCAATTAACATCAGCAAGATGTCTATTTAACCTTTGTGATGGGCCTTCCACTCCACAGGAATACGTGCTGCCACATTAGAAGCTCACATGGCCCTGGCCGGGACCAGCAGGGGTTCCTTAAAACCCTGGCGGTCTTGTGAAGAGTTAAGAGTTTACCTATGCCGCTTTCCTCTCACCCCCTCTCCTCTCCTAATCCTGGATCCCTCTCTCAATTTGCAGTCCACTTCTATCACCCCTTTTTACAATTTCTGAACTCTCCCCATTCAACCTCTCACTTCACCTTTAACCACCTTCTGCAATTCTGTACTTTCACTGCCCTCATCTCTAACAGTCTCTCACATTTATCGCACAGATTCTCTGGCCCCGTCACCTCCTGTGCCCCTCAGCACTTCTCATTCACATCAAGTCTCTCCATTCAAATTTTTGTCTATTTGTATCTTACAGCTGTTTAGTCCCCCCCATTCATCTTCCACACCTTTGTTCTTCCACACCTTCTTGAACCAACATCCCTCTCCCCAAGTTACCTCAGCACCAGTGCCTAATTTGAGCAGGTGCTTTCCGGTGCTTGGCACTGGCACCTAATTGTGCACACTGCCACTATGAGAGTCTGCCACATGGCGGCTCTGTCTAATCTGTGTAATTTAGAGATGAGCAGAACAGCTGTTTATTAATTCAATATACATTAAAAATGATAAACTCCTGACACCCATGCCATTCTTATAGCTTTTGAGACGTCAAATAGTCTGAATAGTCACACTTGTACAAGTTTTATGGTTCGTAGTTGCATAGGTATGGTCATTGGCCGGGCAAGCAAGGCAATCGGTGGGTGGTTAAAGTTGCAGTGGCATACTGGTGAGGGCCCTGACACATGTTTTATTACAAATTAATCACTGCTCAGCACCCACCCCTGTACTCCCTCTCTTCTCCTATCACTGCTGCCCGCACTCAGTCCTATGATTAGGGTTGCCAGCTCATTATTTTGATGTCCCAGATGGTACAAAAATAAGCAGTCACCTAAAGCTGTATTTTCAGCACTTATCTGTGCATACTTAGAGCAGCAAATATAAATAGAAAGCACTTTTAATTGTGTTCTAGGGCTGCCTCAATGACTGATAATTAAAGGGGTACAAAAGGGGGTGGTAATGGACGGAGCATCTGAACCAATCAAACACTCACACCCAGTCAAAAGATCTGGGTTTAATCCATCACCGTTCTTTAGCCCACTCTGTCACCCCAGTTCAGACATGGCTATATGCAAATCAGTCTGACCCTGTGCCTCATGGGAACAGTCCAGCCCGAACTGCCAAGCCATGCCTTCCCTGGACCGGAAACAAGCTTCCAAGGACCGGTTTCTGGCATTCTAGCCGTCTTCAGCCCGGCTTGCTTGAATCCAGTGGCAAAGTGAGCAAGGGACTCACGTCTGAGCATACCCTGCCACACTTATGGTGGCCAAAAGTAGTGCAAAAGGGGGTGGTAATGGACGGAGCATCTGAACCAATCAAACACTCACACCCAGTCAAAGGATCTGGGTTTATTTAAAGGGAACAAAGACAGATAAGTCACATAACAAATGAATACATATTTTTTTATTTATAACTCTATTTAGTGTCAAGAGGACGTCTTTGCGGGCTCTTTAAACAACACAGGGCTGGCATTTTCTTTTGGCAATCCTACTTTAAGTTCCTTTTTATGAAATGAATTCTCACACTACCCCAGTAAATGTAAAATGCAAATGTATGGAATAGGCAGAGTGGGGGCCCATGGGGTACTGGAACTAGAAAAAACCCGAAGCCTCTGTAACCAGTTCACAAAAGGTATGTAAATATGCTATTGGTCTTTAATGACCTGTGAAAAACTCGGGCTGTGCCGGAGATAAGACTCCAGACACTGCCCTGCCGAGCCCACAGCAGCTCCAGCTGCACTGCAGCAGCCCGTGCTGAGACACGACGGGGGGGTAGGGGGGGGGGGAGAGGGGGCTGAAGCTTTGGGCCTGGGCAGAAGTGTGGAGGGAATGCTCTACCCCTTCCTATCACTCCACGGCACCCCTGGGGGTCGCGCCCCACAGTTTGAATACCCCTGATCTAGAGGGATATTCAGGTAAAAATAAACTGGGTTGAGTCAACTAGCTTTCCACAGATATAATCCACAAAAGGGGGTCCAGGAGTAAGGAAAAGGGGGCCACCAGGCTCTCCGAGGCATATGTAAAAGGTGGTTGACCTTCCACACAGCTGTTGGCAACTCTAACGGAAGATCTCGTTGAGTCCACCCTCCAGCCAGAAACCATTGTAGGAGTCACCGAAATTGCGGCTTCCAACGTACCCCGTACATCTAAAGGTAAGTCTGAGTGTTCTGGCCTGTAACTAGGAGTTAGCAAATCGTAACCTACAGCATAAGCAGAGCGGCAAAAATGACTCCATTTAACCTCATAGATGCTTGTAAACATCCCTCCCCAGTGCTGCGCTGTCCATTGGAACTAGTGCTGAATGGACGTCCAATGGTCGTGCGCAGCACTGGGGAGGTAGTGCTGCCGTCGGCCAGCGCCCCGACGCAGCACTTAAGGGGTTAGAAATTACATTATGAGACATGTAGTACTAAAACTTTACTGTCCCCAACAAATGATCATTTACATTAGGAAGAAAAAGGCATTTCAACATGCCCAAATAATCAGTTACAAAGGGTACACACTCAGAATACTATTTTTTTAAATGCTGTAGTTTAATTAAAAAAAAAAGGGGTTGTCTTTCAGCATAGGAAAATTTAAAATCTATATATCACAGATTTGTTATCACAGACGGATCAACAAACAGGGCCAGAGGCAACCCCAAGAGAGTCACTCTAATATTGAGAAAGCCACTGGTGTACCAGATACAGCAACTGCACCTGTACCCTACCTAATCAGACCTGCTTTTTCACCATTGACAGATTTCCATGATGTCTCTGAGGAGCCAAGCACAGCTAGGGACACACCACAATCTACTGTGGGGGACCGCCAGATGTGCCGGAGGCTTCATCACCGTGGATGCAGTGCTTCCAATGCAGGAATGCAGGGCTTGTAACCCCCGAAGATGGTGGTGATACATCAGCATTGTGTGGTGGGTTAGAGGCCTCTATGTTGTCAGTGCAGCGTCTGCAGAATCAAACCATGAAATTTGCCAATCGACAGCTGGTAGCCATGAATGCAAACATGACAAGTTTAGAGAAACCGTAGAGGAGGGACAAAGATTTCATGGGATTTATATTTCGGTGGACGGGATATCCATCACAACGGCGACGGAGTAATCCATCTGCCCAGATCTAAATCAGGCCGAATGTCACCGCAACAAGATAAAATGATCTCCCAATTCATTGTGCTTGACAAATATTCGCTAACTAATCATTATTATCCTAAAAACACACAATAGCACAAAGAATCATACATGTTTCATTATTAAAGTTCAAGATGCTGAGGACTTTAAGATATCATAAACAATAGATAAACAAATTCAGTACAATTCATGAAAAGTTAATAGTAAAACCCTAAAAAGCCACTATACAAAACAGTTGAAAAAAAACTTAAACCCCATGTTCCTGATCTTTATCATAGTTAAAATAAAATTAGTTACAGCAAAATAGATTTTCTCCGTAGCTAGTTGTTGCAAAACCAATAATTCTGTCTCACCATGGATAGCCTAAAATTCCGCCATATTGGGAGGAGATGTTGTTTTCTGGGGAAGAAGTAAGATTTACAGAAAATGATGAAGTGTAAGATGCTCTGAATATTGCAATTGTCACAAGGGCGTTCGATAGCCTCTCAAACAGGTGCCACAATTAGGGAAAGCAACCACACAAATTGACAGTGTTTAATCTAAATCGTTGTAAATAAAATCTGTATTGGGGGTTAATAACCCACGTGAGGTAGGGCTCCGGTACCCTCCCTATAAGTAAGTTAGTGTAGTACTGAGTTGAAGATTTGCTTGATTCTTGTATTAAACTAAGGTTCAAGGTTAGCATAGTACAATCTCTTCACCATATCTATACTGGTTAACACAGCTATTTCTGGGTTATTAAAAAAATCTTGTATCGCTAGTGAAGTTAAAGTGTTTTTTTTATATATGCTAACCATGGAATCTTCAGAGCCTTGTCCACGTTTAAGGCAGTATTTTACAATTTGTTGAAATTCAGCTCTTAGCTTCACCACACAGAGACTCACAGAAGGTGATGGCGGATTTTATATAGTCTTTATCATAAGACAAGCCTAGCTCACAATAACGACATAAAAAGGTAGAACAACCCTTAGGAACAGACAATGGTCTCCCATTTCATAACCCCACAGGCCAGCCCTATAGGTAGTAATAGATAAACATTTGCTCTTGTATAAAATGAGCAGTTCTTTGATAGATGTGTGCCCCTGTTTATGTGTAGATCTTAAAACTTGCTTTTATAGGTCTAGAAAATTGCTGAGATCTAATATTAATTAAATGCGCCAAAAGGAGTGAGGCATGGAACGGAATACCTAAATATGTAAAAGTGTTACCCACAATACAGTCCTTTATTATGTGTACATGCTTTTTTGTATTCCTCGGCTCGCAAATCATAGAGAATGTCTTAGATAATTTAGTATTAAGATTAGGGTTGGGAGGAACCCACGAAATTTCATTCTGCAGAATTCCATGGAAGAACATAAAAACTCAGCAAGATTCCTTGGAGTTCCACCAACGATCAGAACAATAAAATGCATGCTGTGCTGCTTGTGCTGCAGTTAGCACTGGTATAGCATTCCGCACAGAAAAATGACTGCGAACGGCAATACGCGGTGCACACGAGTGTGCAGTCATTCGAGTTGATTTTACTGTCGTTCAAGTAGAAAATCTACTCGAGAAGCAGCCCTCTGGCCACTCCTGCTGCAACTCATGTTAGAAATTCATGCCGGAAGGCTTCCTACTAAATGGAAATTGCACTAGGGGGCGACGAATCTCGGCTGCGCTCGCTAGCTCGCTCTCTGGAGACTCGCGTTGCTCCAGTTGTCATAGCATTGCTCGAATGGGAAAAATATTCCACCATGTGGTGATTGGTGGAATTTGGCCAGAGCTCTGCAGTGGATCTAACTCTCCACCTTTGGGGCATGGGGCTTAGTGAAAAACCGAAGATTGATAATCTTACATAAAGCATCACTGTCCTTTAATTCCCCTGCAGAAATAAGCTTGTCCTAGCATTTTTTCTGATTTCTCACTTCCTGTGAGCTATCACAGCTTTATCTTTCTTCCTAAACTCCTGATCTTCCTCCAACATTGTGTATTCTTTTTTAAAGATACTAATAAATGTATATGGGCCACCATGCAGACCTTGTCAAGCTATCTATGGGGATTTGTCTCTCTTACACCTTTATCCCTGGCCCTCAGGGCTTTTAGGGCCCGATGTAGGTCGGTCGGTAACGGCCGAAAATCGGTATTTTCGGCCGTTACCGATCGGTATACATGATTTGACATGTAGGTGCACTATTTTACCGAATCGGTAACTTTACCGATTCGGTAAAGTTACCGATTCTGTAAAATACAGAATCTGTAACTTTACCGATTCGGTAAAGTTACCGAATCGGTAAAATACCGATTCGGTAGTTTTACCGATTCGGAGCCACCCATATGTAGGTGGGACTCTTCAGAGTCCCAGGAGCCTTAACGAATCGGTATTTTACCATCAAATCCTATTTGATGGTAAAATAACGATTCCGGTGTGCATGCACATGTGTGCATGCACACCTATGCCATGTGACAGGCAGACCTGCCCTTAGGGCAGGTATGCCTGCCACATGGCACCCGTGCCTGTTTTGGGGGTGCCAGAGGGTGTCAAAGTGACACCCCCTGCACCCTTGAGAAATTCGGTATTTACCGATTCGGTAAATACCGAATCGGTAATGTCCATTCATTCCTATGGGCTTCAAAGCCCATAGGAATGAATGGGCATTACCGATTCGGTATTTACCGAATCGGTAAATACCGAATTCATCCGATTCGGTATTCCAGCACATCTGGAATACCTACATATCGGACCCATTGATTTACCGATTTTAAATTACCGAATCGGTAAAATTCGGTAATTTAAAATCGGTAAATCAATTTTACCTACATCGGGCCCTTAATGATTCACAAACTTTAGAATAAGATGGTCTGCCATAAAATCTAAACAAACCTCACAAGGCCTTTCATTTGACCTCATCAGCCCTTGTAATAAGTGCTCAGGATCTAATTTATTCCATTTTACTACTACACCATTATTCTTGCCATAAGATAAATCAGTGTTAATTAAGACTGAGGTTAAGTGAAATGATAAGTGGGTTATGGTCACAACAGCAGGTTGGTAAAATATTGTATTTCCAAATCCACAGATGAATATCATGGGAAAATAATATATAATCAATGGCACTGGTGGCCCCCCTCCTGTGAAAGAGGGCCACAGTTTAGCCCCATATCGGCAGGCCTCTGAAGCAAATAGGAGGTCATCAGCAGGTGGTTCAGGGCTTCTCCATAGCTATGATGAGGGAAATTTATAAAGCCATTATCATTTATATGATGTGATGAACATGAACTAAAAATTGTGTTTCATTTAGCAATAATGTCCAAGTGTGTGAGTAAGTGAGGACAGAGCTTGCAAAAAGAATTCCAACAGGTGTGAGTAGAAAACAGATGGTTGAGTTGGCAACAATATTGTAGTCTGCATGAATATGAAGCCACGCTTGTCTTATGAACGGTCAATAGAGCCAAACAGCCAGTCGAGATCTCCCAATATACTGTCAAAACAGCTGACTCTTAAATAGAGTAATACAATACAAGCGATTCAATAAATAAATAATCAGTCATTTGTTAAAACCCATCCAATTGATCTAGTTAAAACAGCCTTATAATACATGGGTTTTACATGTATTATAAGGCTGTTTTAACTAGATCAATTGGATGGGTTTTAACAAATGACTAATTATTTATTTATTGAATTGCTTGTATTGTATTTTTATCTGTGTTTTTATGTCCGCCTTGGCCGAAATAAAGACCTTTGAATTTAATTTAATTGAATTGAGCTGACTCTTAAATAGAGTGAAATAGTAATCACAGGATTTTCGGGAAAGGTATGGATAATATATATCCAAGTTATAGAGCAGTCAGACTTTTAGTAACAAGGTCCAAGCTGTGGCAGGGAACTGGTAAAAGTGAATAGAACTGTTCAGAGATCTTGACTTACTCAGACTCTTGGGTATTATCCTGGAATAAAACACAACAATTTCTACTTAGCGTGCATGACATCCTGATACTTTCTTTTATTCTGGATCTGGGGGATATAGATATTCTAAATAGTAGTGAAGATACATACACACATATTCATAATAATTGCAAAACTTAAACAAGTGTTATAATAAAACTGTCAGAAACAGATAAGTGAGATCTTTCACAGCCTTCATACCATTATCGCCAATACACACATTAAATAATATACGTAAACCACCATAAGTGAACACAACACACTGTGTGAAGTTTAAAAAGATCAACCACACAAACACATTAAGTGAATTTGTGCATTGCTGAAGAAGAAAAGTGAAAAATCATGCACACAAGCATGGAAGCCAGGAAGACCCTATTGGAAGCAAGGCCCTGGGGTCCTGATAGTCCCACTCTGCAGCACAAAAGCACTCCTCATGGGACCCGTACCCTCCAGATATGTCCCCGCCTCCCTCAAATCCGACATAGATATGCAGAGTCCCCACATTGAAATCACCAAGAAATTTGGGCGGGGTAAAAAGGCCATGTTTAATCACAACATTGTATAAACATGACAAGCAAATAACATGCATATCTGATATTTGCAATTACATTTAAGAACATATCATGCTCCTTCCACATTCCCAGCCCTAAGAGAGGAACCCCATCTGGCTCACATCTCGCAACTGGGTATCCTACGCCAGGTGTCCGCCATTACCAGGGCCCACCTCTCGACCACCAGGCTGCCCAGGGATGCCCAGGAGGCTCGAAATCTGTCGCCCTAGCCTCCCCAGCCGGTGGTCACTTCCTCCCAGCGGAGAGCTTACCATATCCCCCCTCAGAGCTGGCCTATGGAGTCCGCCAGGCGGCCTCCCATCCATTTTGTTTAGTCACTGTTTACTGATCGCAGGTCTCTTCTCCGCCACAAGGGTGGCCAAGGCCCTCAGGTCTGACACCCTCCCCACCAAAGTTCTCTTATAAAAGTGTCTGTGCCTAAGTCCGACAAATGCACCCCATCTTGGTGGTATATCGCTTCTCCAGAAATCATCCGATGTTGAATGTAGCGCAAGCGGCCCTTCGCTGAGCACAGCCTTGCTAATTCGCCGTTCAGTCGTTTTACGGAAACGTTCAATGATCTGGTACGCACTCCTGGGCCCCATGTCCTGCATGATAGCATGCCTGACCAAACAATCCTAGCTGATGGAAAAATATGCCCCAACCAGGCAAATTCTGCCAGTGGGGCCTCCTTGACCGCCAAGCGTCCTCTGTCGACCATGTCATTGCCTCCCAAGTGCAAGATAATCCAATCAGGTGACTTTTGCCCCTCCTGCGCCCTGAGTTCCTCGACGAGCCGCCTCAAGTGCCGGATTCGCATCCCCCCAACGCCACGCCACAGGAATTCGGTCTCGCCCAATTCCGCTGGCTTCACCACCTTTCGTTGCTGCAAGCGCACCATCGCGCAACGCACAAACGAGTGCCCGAGTACCCACACCACCAACGCGGGCATACTAATCAGAAGGAGAGAAATGGAACTGTTAGATACAATCCGCACATTTTGTCACAACAAGTCTGGCCTCACATATCTCCTATAACACTCGGACGTCCAGCGCCCAATGCCCTTTACAACGTTAGGGGCAAGACCAGCCCTGGCCGCCAGAGTGGCAGCACCAATTCTAAAGGAATGCGAGGTATAACCTGCTGCTCCTAACCCCAGTTTCCCCAGAGCCAAACCAAACACTGCCTTGAACTGGTATTGAGACAGGCAATCCCCATTTTCATGAATGAACAGCGCCGCCCCCCCCCCAGCCGGGCGCAGGGCCAGGTACGCCTGCAAACGGGATACGGGGCAGGCCGCTACTCCAGGTGCCGGCTGCAAACGAATGGTGGCCCCCTTACCCGCCTGATCTGTTTTGGAACGTCTCAGAAGCACCACTAGACCCCCCGGGGAAAGGATCGTGTCCCGGAACTGCAGGCCCCCCCCATGATCTGATCTGGAGGCCCCAACTATCTCACCCAGACGGAATGCCCCATAGAAGGCCAGGCAGAAAGCCGCCCCTAGCATTATTCCCTCAAACAGGGAATCGCAGATAGAGGGTAACACCCCAAGAATATCAATCAAGGTCAGGAGATCCAAAGGCCTACGACAGTCCCGCCTCGGCACCTCGAGTTTGGCCCACCCTGCCAATGCTTTCCTGATTAAGAACGAGGCCCCAGGGTCCCGCTCCCCCGCCAGTTTTGCAAAGAAGCCTATCGCTGAAAGGGAGGCCCTAGCATATGCCACCGCTCTGCCCTGATCCCTTAATGCCTGTAAAAAGGCGTAGATCGTCTCAGGAGAAAAGATCCTCGCCGTCCCTGCATGTTCCGCAAATGACCTGTAAGCGTTAAAATGCAACTGATAGGCACGTTTGGTGCGATCACTCAGGGCGGCACCTACCAGCCCCGCTAAAGCGGGGCTCCAATTGTCCACAGTGATGTAGGGAACGTAGTCATGCGCTCTTCCGCCTGCGGATGGAACCTCTGGAAGTCCTGCAACTTGGAACGAGACAAAGCATCAGCAGCATGGTTATCAACACCTGGTATATGTGCAGCCTAAAAAGTCAAATTCAATTTCAAGCATGCCAGCACTAATAGCTTCAACAACCTTAGCACATGCGGGCAAGTGTCCCCCTGCCGATTGATAACCTGGACAACTGCCATGTTATCTGACCAGAAAGTCACCGCCCTGTCTCTGAAGCGCTCAGCCCAGATCGTGAAAGCCACCCAAATGGGAAAAAGGTCTAGAAAGGCTAAGTTCCTTGTCAAGCCTGCTTTGTGCCACGCCGCTAGCCAAACCGCCCCGCACCAGGCGGAACTCAGAATCGCCCCAAAACCAATGCTTCCAGCCGAATCAGTGTACAGGCCAAGCTCAACGCTGGACACCGGCGGCGCGGGCCACACTTGAAGTCCTTAAGGAAATCGCGTCACACCTTGAGGTCCTCCTTAACTCCCGCTTTTAATCGCACCCGGTGGTGCTTCTGGGTAAGACCTACCATCGCTCTAGCTATAGACCTCGAGAAAGGGCGCCCCATGGGAATGATTTGTAGAGCAAAATTCAACTGACCCACCAACACCTGTAACTGGTGCAAGGTCACCTTAGGACCTGCCAGGGCCGCTTCAATGGCTAGGAAAAAGGCTCTCACTTTATCCATCGGCAACCTACACTCCCCTGCTACCGTATCAATTTTGATGCCTAGAAAGGACATGCATGTGTCTGGGCCCACTGTCTTGTTCGGTGCCAGCGGCACTCCAAATTCCTGAAACATAGCCACCAGTTGACCAAGAGCCAGGGTGCATGCATCTGATGCCGCCGGGCCCATCACCATGAATCACATCTGTACACCCTGACCTGAGAGAAAACACCCACTGCAACATGGAACTAAAGGTCTCAAAGTACTTGCAGGAGACCGCGCACCCCATCGGCATACATTTGTCATAATAAAACTGCTGGTGCACCTGGAAGCCTGGCAAATGGTAATCATCAGGGTGAACGGGCAACAGGCGAAATGCTGACTCAATGTCCGTTTTCGCTAAAAATGCCCCCGACCTAGGTCCATCACTTTCTGTACCGCGGCATCGAAGGACGAGTATGTCACTGAGCACAACGCCGGATCAATGGAGTCATTTACAGACGAACCTTTTGGTGCAGAGAGGTTATGAATCATCCTGAACTGCCCAGGCTCCTTCTTGGGCACCACCCCCAGTGTGGAACACACATAATTCTCCCATGGAGGGGCCGGGAAGGGGCCTGCCACTCGGCCTAATGCCCGTTCTTTGTCCACCTTCGTGGGTTCTCGCAGATAATTGATTGCTACACTGGCTAATAGGGGGGACATGCAAGGCCGGGATGCGAAAACCTTCAGAAAAACCATCACCTTGGCTGCCCTGTCTGGGTACTCGTTCAGCCAATAAGTCAGTCTTCCAATATCCACCGGGGTAGGCAGATTATACCTGGGGGGGCTTGATATCCTTGGGAGTAGCACCCCCACGCTCTTTGGCTTTCTTGTTGCACTTGAATTTGGGGTGGGAGGGGTGACCACAAAAGGCGCATGCATGCTTAAACTTGCATTGCCCAGGGGGCCATGTGCACCCCTTGCTATTGAATGCCCAGCAGGTCCCTCTCTTCTCACCCGGCCCTCCCTGGGAAGTCCGAAAAGGCTGCCTAGCGGGGTGCTCCCTACTGCTCACGCTTTCTAACCAGGCATTCACCTCTACCTGATCCTAACAAATGGCTGGATTCTCTTCCTTCGCCCAACGAAACTCCCTATCATAAGTCAACCAAACTGAGCCCCCGTGTGTGGAGTGTGCCTTCACGATTTTGTTAGTATAAAACACCAATGGGATAGCCAACTCTGGCCTCTTCTCCAACAATACTGTGACATAAACATGAAAAACGAACAGCCAGTTCGTTATTGTTTCTTCGATCCTAGGTCTCCGATCCCTGAAGGAGAGCTCTTTCCCATCCCTGTCCTTGTAATCCTCATCTCTTCTCTTGGGCCTGATAAGGGAGAATACATCTACATAAGCGCCCTTCCAGATTTGCTCCCGCACCTCCATAGTCAAGTGAGTAGCTAACATCTCTGACTGAGACAGCACATTCCCTTGCACACCCCCTATCTCGCAGCTCCTCGCTGCTGTATCACCTGGCTTACCTCCTGTAGGTGCTGCAGCTAATGCTGCCGTGGGGGGCTGCACTCCAACTGCCACGCTGGGGGTAGCCTTGCGCAATTCACCTATAAGCGCCAACTGCCTCTGAATATCCTGTAACGCGCCATGCTCTGTAACCTGGGGAGGAACCCAAGGTGCTGCCGCTCCAGCGCTCACTCTCTCTAATACCTTATTCGGAGCAGATAATTGGCCCACTAATGTGGTCACTGATGCCAGCAAGTTCTCTATTGGGTCCTGCACGACCGCCACTGCGGCCACCGGCTGCGGTGGGAGTGGGGCCGGCGGGTCCGCGGTTTTTGGTACCACGCCTCCCGGGGCCAATGCCTTCAGCGCCTCCCTAATCTCAGACAGTACTGACCCCACTGGGACAGAATTTCTCTCCTGATAGTAAAATCACTTATAAAACAGCACTCAAAGAATATCGGAGAATGATCGAAGAACATAAACGGGACTTTCTAGCATCTAGAACCAAACTCGCCACCAATCGCTCAAGAGAGATTTTCAATATTGTGCGATCCTTTACAGAGCCCAACGCTCTGACTCAAACTCAGCCCGCATCACAGTCATTATGCGACAAACTTTCACAATTCTTCGAGGATAAAATCGAGACCATCTACTCCTCCTTCCCTACCTCCAACAAAGAAGACTGGGAAGAGGTATCCCCCACCCTCCCGCCACCGCAGGCTACCTTGTCCAAATTTTCAACCCTCTCGGAAGCAGACACCTTGGCCGAACTACTAAAGTGCAAATGAGACTCTCCCAATGATCCATGGCCTGCTAAGCAATACAAAAAACTGGCACCCCTTCTGAATCCCCACCTTAACCACATCTGGAATGATTCCCTCACATCGGGCAGTTTCCCCGCAAGGTGGAAACACGCTTCCCTAGTCCCCATCCTTAAGAAACCTAACCTGGATCCGGACCTTCCCCGCAACTACAGGCCTATTTCCCTCCTGTCCACCCCGGCTAAAATCCTGGAAAAACGGGTTAATTCCCAGTTGGCGAATTTCATTGAAACCAACAGTCTACTTCATGATTCCCAACACGGCTTCAGGTCGGGCCACAGCACGGAGTCGGCCCTTATTGAAATGGCTGACTCGGTGAGGTGGACGCTCGACCGAGGGTCAAGGGCGGTGTTAGTGCTGCTGGATCTTTCAGCAGCATTTGACACCGTCTATCACAGGATCCTGCTGAGGAGGCTGGAGGACTTGGGCGTAGGTGGCACGGTGTTGAAATGGCTCACATCGTATCTCTCTGACCGTACACAGCAGGTTTTCACCCCTCCCTACACTTCCTCAGCCAGACCACTCAAATGGGGAGTCCCACAGGGCTCCTCTCTTAGCCCGCTCCTGTTTAATGTTTACTTCACCCCCCTGGCTAAGCTGATCGCTCAGACTGGGATTAAATCTACTTCCTACGCTGATGACATTCAGCTTCTTTTTACTTTCGACTCCCCTTCCTCTTCTGCTTTTGATCAGTTAAAAACTTGCCTTAGGGGTATTTCCAAGTGGATGGACGCTAACTCCCTCCAACTTAATGCAGGAAAAACAGAGATTCTGTTTTTTAACTGACCATCCCCTCTGGACTCCAGTTTGTGGTGGCCAGAAGATCTGAGCCAAGCCCCCACACCCAAAGACTCGGTAAGAAACCTTGGAGTCCGTTGGGATAACCACTTCAGCTTTAACACTCAGGTTCAAACAGTAGCAGCCTCCTGTTTTGGCAAGATCAGGACCATCAAACGGCTTATCAACTACTTACCAGCGGACTGCCGTAAGACTGTGATCCAGGCATTGATCACTTCCCATCTTGATTATGCCAATGCCTTGTATCTAGGTATCACTACAGGCCTATGTCAAAAACTTCAGACTGTCCAAAACGCCGCCGCTCGGCTAGTGGAAAGTATCCCCTTCAGACATCATATCACTCCCCAGCTCCGTAAACTGCACTGGCTGCCAATAGCTAAAAGATGCATTTTCAAAGCTATGACGCTGGCCTATCGAGCTTCGAAGGGTCATGGGTCCGCCCATTTGAAAAACATCCTGCGACCGTATACCAACTATAGGACATTACGGTCCAACTCTCTTCTCCTCCTGGAAACTCCACGCTTTAAACGCTCACGTGCAGGAGGAAAAACCTTTGAGGTCTGTGCCACTCAGCATTGGAATAAGCTACCGGTAGCCCTACGTTCCTCCCAAACAGAACTGTCATTTCGCAAGTCCCTGAAGACCTATCTGTTCTCCCTCTAACCCACCCCTGTGGCTTCCGCTTTCAAAGTTTTCAGCGCTGGGACGCCCCGTTGGGGCAGCTGTGCGCTTTATAAAATACACAAAAAAAAAAATCTGCTGGCGCGGGAGCCCCAGCCCCTGAAGAGGGAACTACACCCTGTGGCACTGCCGGAATGGGTGTGGAAGGTACAACAGCCTCTGCATCTAATGGAAGAGTGGGGACGAAACCTGCTGATCCCTCGTCCTCCTTTCCCCCGGCAGGGCTAGGCCTACACTTCTTCTGCTTGGCCCCCCCTTCCTCCTTGGCTGTGCTTTGGTTTTCTTCTTTAATGGAGGGAAAGCGGCCCTCTGTGGCACCCCCTCCCTGCGAGGCCGCTCCACTACCTCAGGCTGATACTCCTGCGAGGAATCGCTATCCTCTCCGCTCTCTGGAGCATCTTTGCTCAATTTTGCCAGAAGTAATTTTATAATCTGTGCTATCTCCGGGTCAGAATCCTTCCTCTTTTGTCCTCCCTTCTTGGGCGCCATGCTGTCTATACTTTGCCTCACGCCCTAACTCGAGTTAGCTGTTACCCTGATGCTGCGCCGTGCGCTATTTGTGAAGCCTTGTGAGGCCTGCTCTGCTCTGCTGTTAACCCGCCAAGATTTCGCCGCTCCCGGTCCCTCCCCAAGCACCGTCCACGCCGCCCGGCAGGATCCCGCACCACGAAGGAGCCCCGCACACAGCCGTAAACCCCGAAAGGCAGTGACAATCCTACACCCGTCCCAGCACCCACCGTGACTCACGGCTGCCCACGAGGCCCCCCCAGGCACTCGACTCCTTACCTGGCCACGTGGATGACGCCCGATCCGTCTGCCTCTAGTTTCAGAATGCCGGCCTGGATCACGAGAATGGCCAGGTGCCGGTGTGTGCAGTCAGGTATCCTGGAGTGGTAGCGGGAACAGAGACCCCGGTCACAGGGAGTTGACCCTAAATAGGTCAAAGGTCTCCGCCCCCTATCACCCAGGACACGCGTCATCGCCTGACCCGGAAGTGGGTCGGCCGGACGCTGATTGGGCCTCCCGGCCGACCAACCAACAGTGACCAGGGGTGGGGTCCGGAGGTGCCGATCCTAAGAGCGCGCGTCCTGATTCTCCACGCTTGTCATACAATGTGCTCATAAGAAGACACAAGCAAACATTTGTATGCCACTTACTTCATGAAGGAGTGCACCGGCTGTTGAGCTATGGCTTGAAGGCTCCTATCGCTGGGCAACCGTATTGGTGAACAAGCTTTTCTTTTAAAGAGCAGGAGTAGTGTTAAGTGGCAGGAAGCAGCTACCACTAGTGCCTGCAATGTCAGAGCATCATGTGTGCTGGCATTGGAATGTCACTGCACTGTTAGCAGATAACTAGATCGAATGATGCAGAACATGAGACAGTGCATGTATGTTTCTGGAAGACTTCAGGATGCTGGGTGGGCATGCATTAGACATCACAGTGCTTCTACAAAGATACTAGTACCTGAGGTGCTGAACTTGTTATGCCACATTTATATACGTGTTGTTAAAAGACTCCATAATACTTGGCAAAATAGGGCAAGGCAGCATAAACCAAATGAGTATGTATGTCACCAAGAAAGTGAACAGTATTAAAGAAGAATTTGGCAATGTAAACAGAAGGATGTGAAAGCCCAACTTGGGGTGTACTTGCTCTTATCTTTCTTTTTCTATTTACTTTCCAAGCTGTCTTCATAGGAGCACGAACAGCGCTTCAGAGATTAAAGGGGAGTGTTACCTCAGTGCCATTGACCTCAGTATAGCCTTGTTTAGACCACAGTGATGGGGTTTTAACCTATAAATCCATCCATTTTGTTGGACTGTTTCTAATATAACCCAAGTCAATTTGTTCTTATTGTGTCTCTTTTCCAAAATATGGCTTGTCATTTTGGTAGTGGGTCAATAACAGCGAATGGTACTCTTATGTGAATTTATATGAATATTTATTTTGCTAAGGTATTTCAACAAGCAATGACATACAATCATGTAAATGGCATTGTTGCGCTTGCAGTTGGTATGTTTTCCTAAATCCCAGGTCTCACTTAGTCCAAGATCCAATTCCTTTGTGGTGATTGTCTGATTGTAAGTGCAGAAGCATGGGAATACCACAATAATAATGTCCTAGAATCGGCGGAAACACCCGACTTGTGATTATTATGTTAGCAAGTGAGGGCCTTTTTTGGGGCGAGTGTGAATATGAGTATCTCTGATATTCCAACCCCTTGTATAGAAAAAAATAGAGGGCTGCAAAAGAATATTTCCTGTGCATAGACTATGTCACTGTTTTTAATCACTTTCTGTAATGCATTGGGTGCTTTTGGAGAAAAACTGGTAATGCACGCAAACTTCACACTGAGGACAAAGACCAGCTGGCTTAATAGTAATAGCTGAATCCTAAGACACATAAAAAATAGCTTTTTCTTCTTCTGATGGTAAATTGTGGAATTTTTCCTTTCCTGCCGCTTCTCAATACCTTTGAGAACGGCCTGTTCAAAAACAAGAAATTCCTGTATTTTCCTAAGTGGTTTCTTTGAACTGTTGTCATCAGAGAAAAAGAACCAATGGTGTATTGTCTGAAAAAAATCGAAAAGTTCACATTGAAGAAAAAAACTGTCAATTTTGAGTGTGGTGACAAAGTCTATTCCTTTGATAAGGGCTGTGTGTTGTCTGTCAGAAAGGTTTTTTCCTGCTAAATTGCCCACTATATCTGTTTGTCTCCCCCGGTGTTGGTTCTTTGTCATTGGTCCTCGAAATTGTTTGGCTTGAGTCTGACCATTGACCCGGGGAGCCTCTTTCTGTTTCTTCTTCCTGTGCCCCTTCTTGTTCGTAAAAAGTCCATCTGATGCCAATGACGGGCATTGGGAGTTTGAAAATGCCAAAGCTGATCAACCAATGCAATGAGTGGTGGGCGAAAGCCTCTCGGAGGGAATCTTGAACGTGTACCCTCTGTGCTCCAATCAAAGGTGCTACAGGACCGTCGTTGATAGATTAATTTCCTTTGTGCACATGACGGAATGCATTTAGGTTGCTGTGAGTAATTCTCTTCCATTATGTACGGGTACATTTCTTCATGGAAAAACGTTTTCCTTTAGTTGCGTAGAGATCTTTTGATGCCTCAAGCACGACTTGTGTTGAGTCATTTCTTTGTTAACCTGTTTCAGCTTCTTTTCATACAGTATTCTGAAATGTGGTTTTCAAATTGGCTTTATTTGCCAAAATCATCTGTCCTAGTCAATGCATTGTGCAGCCTTTATGATTCGGATATACCAATTCTGGGTGCAGGGTGGTGCCACTGGTGCCACTGGGTGCTGGCTTCAGGGGGCACAGTTTTGCAACTTTATTTTGGTATTGAAAGCACCTACTGCTGCCAGCAATATCCAGGCAACAATACAACTGCCAAGATAACTACAGTGATAAATGTTATTTCTGAAGAGAGTTTTATCTAGTTGAGGTTTTGACTGATAACAAAAAAGGTTTCAATGAACGTGCACCAGCAGATCACAAAGTGCAAATCATGTAAATAGGTCAGTGGGTTTCTGCTTTTCTAAGAGACATCCTTGTGTTACTTGCCGTTTATAAGTTAAAATCCTTGTATACAAGAGTGAATTGATAACTGTCATCAAAGAACTGCATGCACACTGCAAAATATAGAGTAGAGCACAGATTAATGTTGAAAAAAGGTTCATTTGAGTAGAAATCGATTTTTATTATTAAAGCGAACCACCAACTATGGTGTTCCCTCTTCAATTCTGAGTTTGTGCTTCTCCAGACCCAGCACCCTTAAACTATACTGACTATCAGTATGGATGACATGTCACTCCTACACCTTGTAGTTCTCTGGCTTATGTAACATTTCCTATACTCTGATATATGCACACGTGATTGATTGTCTTTGTACAATGTGTGTGTGATGTAAAGTGCTCGGACACCCTACACTGGTAAGAATGACGCTACATATCTAATTAAATGCATATGAAAGAGAGAGAGAGTGGTTATGGAGACTTGAGGGGCACGGTTAAACGGTAGTGGTGAGGGACTCTGAGGTGGAGGTAGTCACCACCCCCACCATGGATGGAGGGGCGCCAATAAACATTGTCGTACCGGGCGCCACCACTGCTAAAACTAGCACTACCTGGGTGCAATTCCTTGCTGTTTTTGACCAGTCCTTACAGAAGGGCATGTCACACAGGAATATCTTTAATTCATTGGCCACTGTTAGCTCTCAAGGAGCTCTATTTGTTCCCAGCTAGTTTGTTATAGTGGCCCGATGGAGGGTAGATCGAATCTAGGGGCATATTATCAAGGGGGTTTATCTCTGCTTTTTTGGCTTTAAAAGCCAAGAAAGCGGAGATAAAATTATCTCCCTATTACCTAGCTGTCGCTAACACCAGTTAGCGCCAGCTAGTAGGAGATTGCGACCATCCTGGGCCCCGCTTTGCATGTCAGTGATATTTATCACTAATGACATGCAAAGTGGGCGTGCCAAGATGTTAGCGACTGGAAACAGTCGCTAACATCGCTATCCCCTATTACCAACTTTTGGAGATATTCGTGCTAAGCGCAATTATCTCCAAAATCTAACACCTGCTCTGAGCAGTTCTTAGCCATGTTATCCAATGGGAGGTGGATAACATGGCTAAGAGCATTAGCTCGGTAATGCATGAATATCGCTGAATTTTCAGCGATATTCATGCATTGCGGCCGATTTTTATCGCATTTGCGATAAACCTTGGTAATACCAAGGTTTATCTGCGATGAAAATCGTGGCAGCTCAGCTGTAAATTTTTGTCTCTAACCAAGCAATAGCGATAATTATTGCTATTGCTTGGTAATATGCCCCCTAGTTCTTTTTAGTTTGTACAAAGCACTCCCAGTGGTCTTGATGACTTGTTCCTCGGGTTTGTGTCACCCAATAAGTTTGATAAATTAGTTGCAACCATTTGGTTGTCAAAGCTGAGACCTTGCTGTTTAGGCATAGGGCCTGATGTATATGTTGATGAAGAGGGTACTCCGTCGCAATGGTAACAGAGTTACCTCCCAACCAATAAAATAGTTCACTCGCCAAATGTATTTATTGCCGGACCCTAAGTTTGGTCACAGTGGAGACTGCTCTGTCTCCACCGCGGCCACGCTTTCCAATGGCCTGGGGAGTAAGGGCCATCGGAGAAATGGCTACGTCTGGCCATCCATTTTAGATGGGTGGACATGTAGTCTTATTTTACTGGTTTTTTACTGCCAGGTAAAGGAACATGGTGGTAAGGAACAGTAAAAACATTATAATGTTCCCTCTACCTTAGGGGAGGACTCCACTGGCTCGGGAGCATTTCTGTTTTTCTTTTCAAAAAGAAAATCCCATTTCAGGGTTTTTCTTAATAAAAAGAATACAGTTAACTGCAGGGCTGCGTCCTTTCGACGCATCCCGTAGCAAACAGTAAAATGGTTTGGTAGGAACAGCCATGATGGTGGTTCCTGCCAATGCCTTTTTAAATGGCCATCTGCTTGGTGGTCATTTATAAATTAGGTAGGTAGCCTCTCCACCATGGGGACAGAATAATTGACTTCGTCCCCGTGGTGGACCCATGGGCCGTCTGCCCTTATTTAGATCTGGCCCATCGTGGGAAATGTAGAACAGGCATTCTAAAGTGATTTTTTCATTTATTATATGCACTATGTTCATATTATTCTTATTCTTTACTACCTGTGGTAAGGTTAAAAACAGAATGGAACATGTGGGAATTAAAAACCACTAAAGTCCTTAATTATGACATAGTCAATATGTTTCTGCTGTTTTTCCTATCTGGCTCATTGGCATTCATCAGAACCAATATCCTTCACTCCACTGTGGTTAAAGTCTCTTCACCCCTACACCCATTAAATAATATATATAAACCACTGTAAGTGAACCCACTAAAGCATGCACTACAGTGCACTGTGGGTTTACACAGGAAGACCGCATAGCACAGCCCCAACATATTTCTTGGGCCTGATATGAGTTGCACCCATCTACAACCAGTGAATGCATATATACATGATTGGAGATCTTTCCATGTGACAGGCGATAACTTAAATATGCTGCCCACATATGGCAGAAGCTAAGATCTGCAGGCCACCGTGATTGAGGAGAAAAGTGCTTGTCATCTTGCCTACAGGTAGGTTTCTTGCTCCAGCTGCCTCCTGTCCCATCATGGCAGGCGTTCATGGTACTGGTCCCATCTGCTGCACTTCCTCATATTTTCACACCTCTTAACATGACTGCTTCACATAATCGTTAACAGCACAATGCAGCAAAATGTCTTTAAAGTCCTAAACGTATCTTATTCATAAGATTTCCATTGCATTTTCACATTTATGGGCACTTTTAAAGGTACTCCTCCTTGTCCTATGTAGAAATGATGCAGTAGGTGTGGAAAAGAGCTTAAATTGTAAATCAGGTATTTGAAAAGCGCGAACGACTCACCCTTACAGGTTGAAGGCGCTGGGGGTCATCGCGGAAATTAAGGGCCCGATGTAGGTAAACGCGATTTTCCGATTTCAAAATACCGAGGCGGGCCGAATCGGTATTGTGAAATCGGAAAACGAGATGTAGGGAAAAAAAACGAATGAATACCGATTCGGTCGGCATCGGTAATGAGATTCGGTACGTTACGATTCTGCTCGGTCCGAATCGGAAAGTACCGAATCGGCCAACAACGATTCGGAAATCACCGATTCGGCTACCACCGAATCGGATATTCCCGATTCGGCGAATACCGATTCGGTAAAAGCCGATTCGGTAAAATCCGATTCGGCAATCATAGATTCGTAGCCATGAAAACAGACCCATGGCGAAAAAGCCCATAGGAATGCATTGAATGAACCGAATCGGCTTTTACCGAATCGGATAATACCGAATCGGATTTTACCGAATCGGATATTACCGAATCGGTAAAAGCCGATTCGGCAATAGGCGATTCAGCCAATGAGGTGGCTCCCCCTCCCCCACCCAAACAGGGAGTGGCAACCCTGGCAGGTGCAGCTAATTAAGAAGTTTCTGGAAAGCCTGCCTGAGCCCAACACACACAGTTAGCAGCAGTGGGAGAAGGAGGTTGCCAACTGAACAGGAGAAAATGGCAGATCAGTCAGGAAGCCAGAAGTCCTCCCAGAAGAGGAAGCCCAAGTTCACCACCACCGAACTTCAGGTGCTGGTTGAGGAGGTGGTGAGGGTGCACCGCCAGCTGTTTGGCAAGCTGTCACTCAACGTGCCAGACAGCACCAAGAGGAGAATCTGGGCCGACATCGCCCAGAAGGTGAATGCTGCGGGTGTCACCCCCAGGTCCATCGAGGAACTGAAAAAAAGGTTTTACGACATCCGCAGCCTCACGAAGAGGAAGCTGGCTGACATACAAAGGCAGGCTGGACTCACTGGAGGAGGCAACAACCCGGCGCCACCCCTCACCGAGCTGGAGAAAATTGTCTCCAGCACCATTGAGAGGGAGAGTGTCGTAGGAATCGGGACCCTGGACAGCTCTGCGAGAGCCACAGCTACAGGTAAGAAGCATGCGCATCATGACACACCCTACCAGACACCTCCCCATTAGACACAATGCATAGGCAAACACCAGCACTGTACTGTCACCAACATACAAGAGACAAGCATCATGGTACATGTAGTCAGCAGAAGTTAGCCAAATATGTCAGTGCAGAATCACAAGACAGGAAACAGTGTGACACGGTGTAAGGAGATGCAAGGACATGTGGAATGCCATAATTGTACTGACTGTAATACATCGGCACTCAGTTTACAAATGCTTCTTTGTACCTAGGGGCCCCAACAGGCGGAACAACTGTGACAGCAGAGGGAGCAGCAACGTCCAACACTGCAGTCGCAGGGCCGAGCACCAGCCAGGCTGGCCAGGAGGAGGAGGAGGATGAGGAAGGAGACACCCCAGGGCTAGGAATGGAGGGAGTCCTGGTCATTGACTTCCAAGCAGTGCACTCCCCAGTACTGCCCAGCACACCCCCCTTGCAATTCTCACCAGAAAACTCCCCTACAAGGCAGACCATTCCGCCTACACCAGCTCCTGCCACAACCGTGGCCTTGCCACCTGTCCAACCTGTCCTGGGAGCAGGGGCTCAGGGACCGGCCAGCTTCACACCCCCACCAGTGGCACCCCAGCCCACTCAGCAGGCCGGAAGCAGCAGTGCCCGACGCCGTGCCACCACCACCACTGCTGCACCAGCACGGGAGGGCAGTGTGTTCCTGGGCCTGGAGGGACAGATGGTTAAAATCCAGCGCCAACAGGCCAGATCCACCATGGCCTGCCAACGCCAGCTCCTGCAGCACAACATGCAGATGGGGGAGTTGGTGAAGGGATTCCAGGCTGTTGTGGAAACCAACAAGGAGGTGGCAGCAGGGTTAGGCAGGCTGACCACTGCCATCACCCACTCATCTGCCAGACAGGAGGAGCATGAGGTGGCGCGCAGGAGGGATGCCCGGGTGCTGAACCGGGCCATGGCCCGCCTTGCAGCGGCGACCGCACAACTGTGCCATCGCAGCTCCAACCAAGAATCTGTGCTCAGTCAGCATACGGCTGAGCTCACTAGGGGGATGGCCAGGATCACCACGGCCATGGAGGCCATGATAATATCAAACACCGCCTCCAATCCTGCCCTGGACCTGGGTGATGCTGGAGACAGCAGCAGCCGCAGCAGCCCGGCCAGCGCTGCATCTGAGCCACGGAGGAGCACCAGGCGATCCGCTGATGCTGCTGGGCATTCGGAGGGGGCCGAGGGACACCCCAGTGGGTCTGGCAAGTGGGTCTGGCAAGCGGGCAAAAAAATAGCCTGGCAAGGGGGGATGAGCAAACCAGAACCCTGGACTTTATTTGATTTTACATACTCCATTTTTTGATGCACATCAGTGCTGTAACTGTGGTGCATCACGATTAAAATTTGTTTTTTGCAAGCAACATTTAGCTGTCTTTGCATCTGTACTCAGTCAGAAATAGTTCTCAGTGATCTCCTCACGTCTGTATCTGCCATCACTTGGCGTACACACCCCAGCTGGCTGTGTCAGTGGCACAGCTTCGTCGTCGTCATAGTCCTCGTAGTCAGACAACTCCACCTCAGTGCCCTTCTTGACCGCAAGGTTGTGTAACATTGCACATACAGCTATGATCTTGCAGCAGGTGATGGGGGTATACTGCCTTGCACCTCCACTCTTGTGCAGGCATCTGAATCTACTTTTCCAGATGCCAAAGGTCCGTTCAACAACATTCCTTGTGCGTATGTGGGCCCGGTTATACCTCCTTTGGCTGGGTGTGGAGGGGTTGAGGTAGGGGGTGAGTATGAATGAGCGGAGGGCATATGCACTGTCGCCTGGAAGAGAAAGGGGTCACATTAGACACATGTATACATGTATTCCACCTACCTACTATGTGTTATGGGGGTCTGATGATGTGTCTCACCTAGGAGGTATCCTTCTCCAAATTCGCCAGCCATCAGCCGTGCATATATGCCGCTCTGTTGGAATATATAGGAGTCATGGGTACTCCCTGGAAATTTTGCTACCAGGTCTGTGATGGTGCACTTGGCATTGCAGATCACCTGCACGTTGATGGTGTGTGTAGATTTCCGATTGCGGTATATGTATTCGGTGTCCGCTGGTGGGCAAATCGGAATGTGTGTGCCATCTATGCAACCGATGATTTGGGGAAATTGTGCCATCTGGTAGAAGTCAGCTTTAGTTTGTAGCAGTTCTGCGTGGGTTGCAGGGAAAGAGATGTATTGGTCCATCCTGTCTATCATGGCGTCAAGGAATATGTGGAAGAACCTTGACAGGCTGCTCTGGCTCACCCCTCCTGCTGCTGCTACTCCACTTTGATAGCTGCCAGACGCAAGCAGGTGTAGGCTGCATAGCACCTGGACGTGCGCAGGGATGGCGTGTGCCCTTGGGGTGTGGTGGTCCAAGAATGGCTTAAGGTCCCTGATGAGCTCAAGTATGGTGTCAGAGTCCAGCCTGTATCTCTGTAGGATCTCAGCCTCAGTGAGCATGAACAGGGTTACCCTCTGTCTGTAGACCTGTTCATTTCTTAGCCATTCCCTCTGTCCTTCCTGCTGTAGCCGTAGCCGCCTCGCAATGACATAGAAAGCTGCCATCCTGCAAGTTGCAATGCATTTTGGGACTGTTTATATGGGTTGGAGTTGGTTACCACCTGATTGCAATCCATGGTAAATACCGAGTGAATTCTACCGATTTTGAGCCGATTTTGGTGTTTCTGTGCCTCCCTACATCTCCCCAACTGTCGGAATCGGGGAATTTCCCGATCGGAGATTCATACGAATCGGCATGTTTTCCGAATCGGATCATGTCCGATTCGGTATTTGTACCGAATCGGTAATTGTACCGAATCGGTGAATTTCCGATTCGGTGTCACTAACGAATCGGTAATTGGACCGAATCGGTGATTTTCCGAATCGGTGTCACTAACGAATCGGTAATTGGACCGAATCGGTGATTTTCCGATTCGGTGTCACTAACGATTCGGTAATTGGACCGATTCGGTGATTTTCCGATTCGGTGTCACTAACGATTCGGTAATTGGACCGAATCGGTCTTTGCATCCGATTCGGTGTTTTTCCGATTCGTTACATATCCGATTTTCGGTATGTACGTATCGGATTCTTTCCCATTCGGTACTCATTCCGATTCGGTTTTCTATCCGATTCTTTCTGTTTTTGGTTCCCTACATCTCGATGGCTGTTTACCGATCGGTAAGGGCCAAAAATCGGTATTTTCGGCCGTTACCGATCGGTAACGCCCTACCTACATCGGGCCCTAAGTGAGCTATTGCCTAGAGTCACATGGTGCTGAGCTGATCTGCCACCAGGGATCGAACCGTGAGCCCTGTACTCCGAAGTCAGCTGCCCTGGCTGCTGCACCACATCAACTGCCTCCATTTCCATTGGGTTTACAGAGAAATATAAGACGTTTTATAGGAAATCATGTCCCATGCACGGTAAACAGGCACGCCCCCTTGCTTTGAGTTCTCAACTGCCTGCTAATCTAGCACGTGCACATAGGCCAAGGCCTGTCCATATTAACAAGAGGTTCAGAAACCATTCTGTGTCTTGGATGGGTGCACCATGCATCCCTTCATGGTGGACATTGGACTGCTGTCCATTCCTTGGATGTATGGTGCTTGCTGGGAGTCTTTTTGATTGCACGGTTTATTGCTCACTCGTTTTATGCTTGAAGGTACCTGGGTGATCTTTGCCACCAGCCGGTTTATATAACCCTTGACTCACTCACTGGTTTTACTCCTGCTTAACAATAATGGTTGTAGCGGTATCACATATCTCCTGTCGTGAGTTGAGTAGAGTATAGGGGCCTTTTTAAATTTCTTTGATAAAACATAGAATATAGTTGATTGTATTCATGGCTGATGTTTGCTTTTTTGCTCCGCAGAGCGTATGTACTAAAGTACTATGAATAGTTGATGGACAAATCTCTCCACAAAAATCAAGAATGAATATATGAATTATTTTTGGGTAAGTGAACAAGAATGCTTACCCTGCACGACAATATTATTGGATTCCTGATTTTTTGAAGCGCGGGATACATCATCAGGCGCTTTTGCGCAACACTGTCTTTCTTTAAACATCTTTCTCCTTCCGCTTTTATTGTTTTTTCTTGTGTCTTCCTATTCTGTTAGTAAAATGGCATGGGAATCAGGGCTGGACTGGATGTAGCGGGCTCTAAGCGTTTCCCCGGTGGACAGAAGGGTGGGGGCCGGTTTTGGTCTGTTGGGGGCTGTTTTTGCAGCAGTGCTGCAAAATTGTCCCCATGTAACAAAAGTGCAGCACCAGTGTTCCCACCGGTCCCTCCTCCACCCCCTCCTCCGGACAGTCGGATGTAGTTACCAGGGCTGGTTTGTGATGCCAGTCCGGCCCAGATGGGGATATCACTGCCCGTATCTTGTGTACCCCTGTTGCTCTGAGTCTTGTTATTCCTCTTACAAGATGGTATGGTTAGTGAGGGAGGTGCTGTCTTATGCTAATCCAGAGATTAACATTATGGGACCAACTACACTACCATAGACACAAGGGTCACCCATGTGTGGTTAGGCTTTTGGACATGAGTGTATTGAGCAAGGAATGAATGAAATGTCACCTGAGTTATGGTCTAAGAGTAATGCAAAGCACTTTCTTAGCAACACTTTTAAGTTTCCCATGTGAGCAACACAATGAAGAGATCATTGAATTTGGTGTCTCATTGGTGAAATGCGGTCAAAATTGCCAAAAAACATCAAGAAAAAAACTCAATAATGTAGGATGACAATCCTTTAGCCTGTAAACAACAGACAAATGATTTTTTACAAAAATAAATCTTATGTAAGGAAGAAAAGAAGCACAATGAACAATGTTGTGTTGTGCAGACTTGGTGACATTATGTATTCAGCAACCGTTGTTCTCCTACCATCATGGTATGTTAATATTTTGTTTTGTATTGTATTTATGTGTGTAGGGATCAAATGTAAAATACAATATTTGTATGAGAGAGTAATGTAAGTTACGTTTGTATATGTTTGCAGCCTTGAAGAAGCCCATTACTGAGCAAACCGCGCTGGCTGCGTGGAACTGTTCTCTTCAGTCCGAAGTCTTTGAATAAAGAATTGCAGAATTCAAGGAAAAGACCTCCCAATTCACCTATTCTTATCGATCATTTAGCACATTGCTTTTACCCATATTTTTTTCGAAGCTGCCTCTCTACTGTGTTTAAAATTGTAATTATTAATGCCTTAAATTAGTGGAAAACCACAGGTGGGCAACAAATAACTTTGTACCTAAATATTCACAACACACGTGGTGGTGTGGCAAAAGGCTCGCCTGGCCACCAATACTTGTTCAGCTTCCCCAGAGAATGGAAGTGTATTGTCTTGCCTCACTTGTTTGTCTGGCTGGTGGAGACCCAGATAATGAAGTGGGGAAAAATAGGGACAGGGCTACCTTCAGACATGCTTTGAGCACTGCCATTTGGTAGGTGGTAGAGATGAGGGCTGCGAATGCAGTTTCTGTTGTACAAGGTGACATTTCTAGGCAAAGCCGGTCCTTTTGTCTGTCTCTGTTTACTGCTTCAGGAAGGATGATGACAGAAACGCGCAGAAAGCTCACACTTTGATGTGCCCATGTTTTGGATGCTTCTGATTAGAGCCAGACCCACTGCTACAGCGCCGAGACGCCTGCGGGCATTTGTTTGCGCTATATTAAATGTTAAAAAATAAATAAATAAATAAATACCTGCTATGAGAACCAACACTTTGCCCCATTGCAGGGTCTAGAGAACAACCTGGACATTACATTTGAAAGTGAAGTTATCCAGACCACTTCTGATACCTTTAACAGTGGATTCATATCTCATGACTGGGAAATTAGGATAAAAGTGGAAATTGAACCACCTCACTTGGAAAAGATCGCTCGAAGAGCTTTTGTGCACTCGGGGTGGAGTCTGCCTAACAGCAAGTATCCCCAAGGGGTGAGAGGATATCACCTGAAGACTGTCCAGAAGAAGAATTGCAGCATGTTTCCGATGCGTGGATCAACAGAGAAATTAATTTATTCTGGAGCATTAGGCCAGGAGTGACCCGTGCAATGTTGGAGCCACACAGACCTCACTGCACAATTCCTATTTGAGCCACTCTGTAGGAAGGAAGGATCCTTCTGCATGGTTACCCCCACTTTTGTCTGGTGCTTTGCTGTTTCTGACTAGTCTGACTGGGATCCTGCTAATCAAGACATTAGTCTCTCTGCTTTCTCCCCTCATCTGGTATGGTAAGTACTTAGGTCCATCCCAGATTGCACACTGGTGCCCCCTTATCAGTCACTAGTATATGATACTAAGGTACCCAGGGCATAGGTACACCAGGGGTCCCCCAGTGGCTGAAGCATGCATTTTGCCACCCATAAGGGATCACACATAATGTAACTACAGGCCTGCCATTGTAGCCTGTGTAAGATGGTGCTAGCACCACTTACAAAAGGTATGGGTATCTAAGGTCACTGCACTTAAAACCCATGTCACCGCTAAAGCAGGCATTTCAATCATGAAGGCAGGGTGCTCGATGGCTCGATGGCCAGAAACCGGTCCTAGGATGCTTGATTCTGGTCCAGGGAAGACATGGCTTAGCAGTTCGGGCTGGACTGTTCCCATGAGGCACAAGGTCAAGACTGATTTGCATATGGCCATGTCTGAACTGGGGTGGCTTGGTGAGCAAAATAACGATGAATTAAACCCAGATCTGTGACTGGGGGTGAATGTTCTGCCACTGTGCAACATTCCGTCCATCATCTTGTGTGTTTTGCTGTTCACCCTATGTGGGAAGGGTATGCCCAGATGTGGGTCCCGTGCTCACTACGCCACTGGAGTCAAGCTATCCTGGCTGAAGATGGCTGATAGCCAGAAACCGGTCCTAGGATGCTTGATTCCGGTCCAGGGAAGACATGGCTTGGCAGTTCGGGCTGGACTGTTCCCATGAGGCACAGGGTCCAGACTGATTTGTATATGGCAATGTCTGAACTGGGGTCACTTGGTGAGCCTAATAACAATGGATTAACCCCGGATATGTGACTGGGGTGAATGTCCTGCCATTGTGCAACATTCCGTCCATCATCTTGTGTGTTTTGCTGTTCACCCTACGTGGGAAGGATATGCCCTATCGTGGGTCCCGTGCTCACTACGCCACTGGAGTCAAGCTATCCTGGCTGAAGATGGCTGATAGCCAGAAACCGGTCCTAAGATGCTTGATTCCGGTCCAGGGAAGACATGGCTTGGCAGTTCGGGCTGGACTGTTCCCATGAGGCACATGGTCAAGACTGATTTGCATATGGCCATGTCTGAACTGGGGTGGCTTAGTGAGCAAAATAACAATGGATTAAACCCAGATCTGAGACTGGGGGTAAATGTTCTGCCATTGTGCAACATTCCGTCCATCATCTTGTGTGTTTTTCTACAACAGTACAACATGGCTGCTGCTGACAAGAGACACGATAATGCCCTCCTGCTGCTGAGCCAAGCTCAAACACAGGAAGGCAGAACAATAGGTATCCTGTCGCAGGGAGGTGTGACCACCTCCCAGACAGGGTTTAGTGTATTGGGGTCGGGTGGGAGCACTTGCCAGCGCCACTCAGTCTGCTAGAAGAGCACATTTAGTGCCCTTCTTGCATAGTCCACTTCAAACCGTTGGCTCCCACTCTGGTGCAAAACTGGACAAAGGACATGGGATTATCCTCCCCACTGTCCAATCCCTACCCTGGGAGGGAACCATGAATTGTCCCAACCCTTTTCTTAGGTTACTTAAGTGCTTACCTGAGGGTGGGTCCCTAGATTCATCGTGGGACAAGATTAATTTCAAGACACCACTTCAATTTGACCATCTGGGCTCTCTGGACTTTGCTCTGGGCGTCAAGGCTGCAACCAGGAAGACACCTGCTGCTCCTGATCTCATTGCCCTGCCCGTCTGCTGCAACGTCAGTGCCTGTCCTCCATACAGGAACCTTCCAAGGCCTGTGGGCATCAAAGACACCTGAAGGAATCTCCATTCAAGTAAGGGAGTCTGTTCCCTGGACCTGCAGGCACCGCAACTAAGCTGACAAGTCTGCTGATCCTGGGTTCCTACAGACTCTGAAAGGCTCTGCAACAGAGGTGGTGGTTCTTCTCAGCCTGCCATGTCCTCTCACCAAGTTGAGGCCAGTATCCCTCGTCAAAGCCACAGCAAGCAAACCCCTGTGCACCGCGTTGACTTGCCGTTGCAAAGACTTGTTGGCTTCCTTCCATCAAGATCTTTGGGCTCTAAGTAGCCCCCACCTCAAACATCTTCTGTGACCAAGATCTTTATCCTCGCCGCATCACTTGCACTGTGGGCCTGCATCTTTTGTGAGCTGCTCGAGGTCCTCTTGCGACTCCAGTGCCTCTGGTCTGTATGTCCACAAGATGCCCCCCTTTGATTTCTATGCGCTCCCCTGATTGCTCAGTGCCTGCCCTGACTTCCCTGCTTGTCCCAACACTGCACCTTCTTCGCTTTTCACTTTGTTTGCAGTTGCCAAGGCTTGTTGGGGCTGCCGATGGAAACTGACCCCTCAACTCTCTTCATCTGATGTGGGACAGCTTGTGAACGGCTCCTGGTCTTCCACAGCATCGCCTGGTCCTCACTGCTGCAGCTCCAAGGTCACTGTCAACTCTCCTGCAGCACCCGACATCGGTGGACACTTGGCTTCTATGCCCCCAGGTCACTCCTGAATGACCTAGACTCTGTACCCTCAGCTTACAGGTACTCTTCACCTTGAATCCACCTTTGGGCTCCACCTGACACTTACCCCGTCTCCAGCAGTGACATCTTCCTGAAGTCTCCAATTGAGTTCGAGATCGGTTTCTGACACCACTTCACACCTATGCACCTGGCTTCCCTGTTGTAGGTATCCCAGTTCCTAGGATATCCACGGGTGGGGTGGCTCTCTAACCTCATGTGTTCCACAGGGTTTCTTCAGGGTCCACTGGAAAGATCCTTCTTTAAAATTAAAACTGCGACTTACCCGTTGATTTGTACTGAGAATGCGGTCGTGTTCCCACATTGCACACGACCTCCGTGGAGCTCCTAGATACTCAAATTGGGTAATTCCTTGAGTCCCTGGCACTTCTACATCCTCTGTGATTTGTCTTGATCTCAGTCGTGATTGTTATTCCACTATTTTAGTAAATGGTTTCGTCTCCCCCTGGTGACCACTGTGTATTCTGTGCTACTTACCTGTTTCTTTGAAAAGTATTGTGTGCATTGTGTATGTCCCCAGCTAGGAGATATCTGTATGTGTTAGTGAGTGTCTTATAATAAATACATATTTTTATAAATACACAGTGTGGTTCTTTTTCGCTTAACCTATGCCTATAAGATTATGTTCAGGTAAAAGCAAGCTGCTTTACACTTCTTCTGGACTAAGCCTGAAGGCTGCTTTCCACTGCTACCACTTAGAGAGCTGTCTAAGACCACTAAAATCACCATAAGGGTTGTCTGGATTGGTGCTGGGTCCCACTGACATAAGTGTGCACCATATACCAAGCGAGCTTCACACACACTATGGTTGTTGCAGAGTAAGTACCACTCTGACAGGTGGCAGTCCACTGTGGGCCTGAATGACTGGTGCTGCCTCTGCTGATGGAAGGGATACTGAAGGTGTGTCGCCACCAAAGCGAGAAGCTCTGCTCAGTGTAGAGGCCCAACAGCTGAATGTCCAGCTCAGCAAATAACTCAGCCTGGAGGCCACAACTGCCAAATCTGAACTCCTGTCTGCAAACAGCCACAAAGACTGCCCCTGTTGAACACATGGATTACCTCCCAGAAATGCTTCCTGCATCTCAGCAGACGTACACTGTCCCAATGCAAAGCTGCCACTGCGGGCCCCGCAGGACAGGAGCCTCTGCTGTGAGTGTGGGATCATGAACAGCCTCTATGGATACAAAGCTGCCACTGCGGGGGCCCCTCAGGACAGGAGCCTCTGCTGTGAGTGTGGGATCATGAGCAGCCTCTATGGATACAAAGCTGCCACTGCGGGCCCCTCAGGACAGGAGCCTCTGCTGTGAGTGTGGGATCATGAACAGCCTCTATGGATACAAAGCTGCCACTGTGGGCCCCGCTGGACAGGAGCCTCTGCTGTGAGTGTGGGATCATGAACAGCCTCTATGGATGCAAAGCTGCCACTGCGGGCCCCTCAGGACAGGAGCCTCTGCTGTGAGTGTGGGATCATGAACAGCCTCTATGGATACAAAGCTGCCACTGTGGGCCCCGCAGGACAGGAGCCTCTGCTGTGAGTGTGGGATCATGAACAGCCTCTATGGATGCAAAGCTGCCACTGCAGGCCCCGCAGGACAGGAGCCTCTGCTGTGAGTGTGGGATCATGAACAGCCTCTATGGATGCAAAGCTGCCACTGCGGGCCCTGCAGGATAGGAGCCTCTGCTGTGAGTGTGGGATCATGAGCAGCCTCTAAGGATACAAAGCTGCCACTGCGGGCCCCGCAGGACAGGAGCCTCTGCTGTGAGTGTGGGATCATGAACAGCCTCTATGGATACAAAGCTGCCACTGCGGGCCCCGCAGGACAGGAGCCTCTGCTGTGAGTGTGGGATCATGAACAGCCTCTATGGATGCAAAGCTGCCACCGTGGGCCCCGCAGGACAGGATCCTCTGCTGTGAGTGTGGGATCACGAACAGCCTCTATGGATACAAAGCTGCCACTGCGGGCCCCGCTGGAGAGGAGCCTCTGCTGTGAGTGTGGGATCATGAACAGCCTCTATGGATACAAAGCTGCCACTGCGGGCCCCTCAGTACAGGAGCCTCTGCTGTGAGTGTGGGATCATGAGCGGCCTCTATGGATGCAAAGCTGCCACTGCGGGCCCCGCAGGGCAGGAGCCTCTGCTGTGAGTGTGGGATCATGAACAGCCTCTAAGGATGCAAAGCTGCCACTGTGGGCCCCGCTGGACAGGAGCCTCTGCTGTGAGTGTGAGATCATGAGCAGCCTCTATGGATACAAAGCTGCCACTGTGGGCCCCGCAGGGCAGGAGCCTCTGCTGTGAGTGTGGGATCACGAACAGCCTCTATGGATACAAAGCTGCCACTGTGGGCCCCGCAGGACAGGAGCCTCTGCTGTGAGTGTGGGATCATGAACAGCCTATATGGATACAAAGCTGCCACTGCGGGCCCCGCAGGACAGGAGCCTCTGCTGTGAGTGTGGGATCATGAACAGCCTCTAAGGATACAAAGCTGCCACTGCGGGCCCCGCAGGACAGGAGCCTCTGCTGTGAGTGTGGGATCACGCGCAGCCTCTCTGGATGCAAAGCTGCCACTGTGGGCCCCGCAGGACAGGAGCCTCTGCTGTGAGTGTGGGATCATGAGCAGCCTCTATGGATACAAAGCTGCCACTGCGGGCCCCGCAGGACAGGAGCCTCTGCTGTGAGTGTAGGATCATGAACAGCCTCTATGGATGCAAAGCTGCCACTGCGGGCCCCGCTAGGCAGGAGCCTCTGCTGTGAGTGTGGGATCATGAACAGCCTCTAAGGATACAAAGCTGCCACTGTGGGCCCCGCAGGACAGGAGCCTCTGCTGTGAGTGTGGGATCATGAGCAGCCTCTAAGGATACAAAGCTGCCACTGTGGGCCCCGCAGGACAGGAGCCTCTGCTGTGAGTGTGGGATCACGCACAGCCTCTATGGATACAAAGCTGCCACTGCGGGCCCCGCTGGACAGGAGCCTCTGCTGTGAGTGTGGGATCATGAGCAGCCTCTATGGATGCAAAGCTGCCACTGCGGGCCGCGCTGGACAGGAGCCTCTGCTGTGAGTGTGGGATCATGAACAGCCTCTATGGATGCAAAGCTGCCACTGCGGGCCCCTCAGTACAGGAGCCTCTGCTGTGAGTGTAGGATCATGAACAGCCTCTAAGGATACAAAGCTGCCACTGCGGGCCCCGCAGGATAGGAGCCTCTGCTGTGAGTGTGGGATCATGAACAGCCTCTATGGATGCAAAGCTGCCACTGCGGGCCCCTCAGGACAGGAGCATCTGCTGTGAGTGTGGGATCACGCGCAGCCTCTCTGGATGCAAAGCTGCCACTGCGGGCCCCGCAGGACAGGAGCCTCTGCTGTGAGTGTGGGATCATGAACAGCCTCTATGGATGCAAAGCTGCCACTGCAGGCCCCGCAGGGCAGGAGCCTCTGCTGTGAGTGTGGGATCATGAACAGCCTCTATGGATACAAAGCTGCCACTGCGGGCCCCTCAGGACAGGAGCCTCTGCTGTGAGTGTGGGATCATGAACAGCCTCTATGGATACAAAGCTGCCACCGTGAGCCCCGCAGGACGGAGCCTCTGCTGTGAGTGTGGGATCATGAACAGCCTCTATGGATACAAAGCTGCCACTGCAGGCCCCGCAGGACAGGAGCCTCTGCTGTGAGTGTGGGATCATGAACAGCCTCTATGGATACAAAGCTGCCACCGTGAGCCCCGCAGGACGGAGCCTCTGCTGTGAGTGTGGGATCATGAACAGCCTCTATGGATGCAAAGCTGCCACTGCGGGCCCCGCTAGGCAGGAGCCTCTGCTGTGAGTGTGGGATCACGAGCAGCCTCTATGGATACAAAGCTGCCACCGCGGGCCCCGCAGGACAGGAGCCTCTGCTGTGAGTGTGGGATCATGAACAGCCTCTATGGATGCAAAGCTGCCACTGCGGGCCCCTCAGGACAGGAGCATCTGCTGTGAGTGTGGGATCATGAGCAGCCTCTATGGATGCAAAGCTGCCACCGTGGGCCCCGCAGGACAGGAGCCTCTGCTGTGAGTGTGGGATCATGAGCAGCCTCTAAGGATACAAAGCTGCCACTGCGGGCCCCGCAGGACAGGAGCCTCTGCTGTGAGTGTGGGATCATGAGCAGCCTCTAAGGATACAAAGCTGCCACTGCGGGCCCCGCAGGACAGGAGCCTCTGCTGTGAGTGTGGGATCATGAACAGCCTCTATGGATACAAAGCTGCCACTGTGGGCCGCGCAGGACAGGAGCCTCTGCTGTGAGTGTGGGATCATGAACAGCCTCTATGGATACAAAGCTGCCACTGCGGGCCCCGCAGGACAGGAGCATCTGCTGTGAGTGTGGGATCATGAACAGCCTCTATGGATACAAAGCTGCCACTGCGGGCCCCACAGGACAGGAGCCTCTGCTGTGAGTGTGGGATCATGAGCAGCCTCTATGGATACAAAGCTGCCACTGCGGGCCCCTCAGGACAGGAGCCTCTGCTGTGAGTGTGGGATCACGAACAGCCTCTATGGATGCAAAGCTGCCACTGCGGGCCCCGCTGGGCAGGAGCCTCTGCTGTGAGTGTGGGATCATGAACAGCCTCTATGGATACAAAGCTGCCACTGCGGGCCGCGCTGGACAGGAGCCTCTGCTGTGAGTGTGGGATCACGAACAGCCTCTATGGATACAAAGCTGCCACTGCGGGCCCCACAGGACAGGATCCTCTGCTGTGAGTGTGGGATCATGAACAGCCTCTATGGATGCAAAGCTGCCACTGCGGGCCCCACAGGACAGGAGCCTCTGCTGTGAGTGTGGGATCATGAGCAGCCTCTATGGATACAAAGCTGCCACTGTGGGCCCCGCAGGGCAGGAGCCTCTGCTGTGAGTGTGGGATCATGAACAGCCTCTATGGATGCAAAGCTGCCACTGCGGGCCCCACAGGACAGGATCCTCTGCTGTGAGTGTGGGATCATGAACAGCCTCTATGGATGCAAAGCTGCCACTGCGGGCCCCACAGGACAGGAGCCTCTGCTGTGAGTGTGGGATCATGAGCAGCCTCTATGGATACAAAGCTGCCACTGTGGGCCCCGCAGGGCAGGAGCCTCTGCTGTGAGTGTGGGATCATGAACAGCCTCTATGGATACAAAGCTGCCACCGTGGGCCCCGCTGGGCAGGAGCCTCTGCTGTGAGTGTGGGATCATGAACAGCCTCTATGGATGCAAAGCTGCCACTGCGTGCCCCACAGGACAGGAGCCTCTGCTGTGAGTGTGGGATCATGAGCAGCCTCTATGGATACAAAGCTGCCACTGCGGGCCCCTCAGGACAGGAGCCTCTGCTGTGAGTGTGGGATCACGAACAGCCTCTATGGATGCAAAGCTGCCACTGCGGGCCCCGCAGGACAGGAGCCTCTGCTGTGAGTGTGGGATCATGAGCAGCCTCTATGGATACAAAGCTGCCACTGCGGGCCCCACAGGACAGGAGCCTCTGCTGTGAGTGTGGGATCACGAACAGCCTCTATGGATGCAAAGCTGCCACTGTGGGCCCCGCAGGACAGGAGCATCTGCTGTGAGTGTGGGATCATGAACAGCCTCTATGGATGCAAAGCTGCCACTGTGGGCCCCGCAGGACAGGAGCCTCTGCTGTGAGTGTGGGATCATGAACAGCCTCTATGGATACAAAGCTGCCACTGCGGGCCCCGCAGGACGGAGCCTCTGCTGTGAGTGTGGGATCATGAGCAGCCTCTATGGATGCAAAGTTGCCACTGCGGGCCCCGCAGGACAGGAGCCTCTGCTGTGAGTGTGGGATCATGAGCAGCCTCTATGGATGCAAAGCTGCCACTGCGGGCCCCTCAGGACAGGAGCCTCTGCTGTGAGTGTGGGATCATGAGCAGCCTCTATGGATGCAAAGCTGCCACTGCGGGCCCCTCAGGACAGGAGCCTCTGCTGTGAGTGTGGGATCACGAACAGCCTCTATGGATGCAAAGCTGCCACCGTGAGCCCCGCAGGACGGAGCCTCTGCTGTGAGTGTGGGATCATGAACAGCCTCTATGGATACAAAGCTGCCACTGCGGGCCCCGCAGGACGGAGCCTCTGCTGTGAGTGTGGGATCATGAGCAGCCTCTATGGATGCAAAGCTGCCACCGCGGGCCCCGCAGGACAGGAGCCTCTGCTGTGAGTGTGGGATCATGAACAGCCTCTATGGATACAAAGCTGCCACTGTGGGCCCCGCAGGACAGGAGCCTCTGCTGTGAGTGTGGGATCATGAGCAGTCTCTATGGATGGAAAGCTGCCACTGTGGGCCCCGCAGGACAGGAGCCGCTGCTGTGAGTGTGGGATCATGAGCAGTCTCTATGGATGCAAAGCTGCCACCTCGGGACCCTCAGGACAGGAGCCGCTGCTGTGAGTGTGGGATCATGAGCAGCCTCTATGGATACAAAGCTGCCACTGCGGGCCCCGCAGGACAGGGGCATCTGCTGTGAGTGTGGGATCACGAGCAGCCTCTATGGATGCAAAGCTGCCACTGCGGGCCCCGCTGGACAGGGGCATCTGCTGTGAGTGTGGGATCACGAGCAGCCTCTATGGATACAAAGCTGCCACTGCGGGCCCCGCAGGACAGGACCCGCTGCTGTGAGTGTGGGATCACGAACAGCCTCTATGGATGCAAAGCTGCCACCCTGGGCCCCACAGGACAGGACCCGCTGCTGTGAGTGTGGGATCACGAATAGCCTCTATGGATGCAAAGCTGCCACTGCGGGCCCCGCAGGACAGGAGCCTCTGCTGTGAGTGTGGGATCATGAGCAGCCTCTATGGATGCAAAGCTGCCACTGTGGGCCCCGCAGGACAGGACCCGCTGCTGTGAGTGTGGGATCACGAACAGCCTCTATGGATGCAAAGCTGCCACCCTGGGCCCCACAGGACAGGACCCGCTGCTGTGAGTGTGGGATCACGAACAGCCTCTATGGATGCAAAGCTGCCACTGCGGGCCCCACAGGACAGGAGCCTCTGCTGTGAGTTTGGGATCATGAACAGCCTCTATGGATACAAAGCTGCCACTGCAGGCCCCGCAGGGCAGGAGCCTCTGCTGTGAGTGTGGGATCACGCGCAGCCTCTCTGGATGCAAAGCTGCCACTGCGGGCCCCGCAGGACAGGAGCCTCTGCTGTGAGTGTGGGATCATGAGCAGCCTCTATGGATGCAAAGCTGCCACTGAGGGCCCCGCAGGACAGGAGCCTCTGCTGTGAGTGTGGGATCATGAACAGTCTCTATGGATGCAAAGCTGCCACTGTGGGCCCCGCAGGAAGGAGCCTCTGCTGTGAGTGTGGGATCACGCGCAGCCTCTCTGGATGCAAAGCTGCCACTGCGGGCCCCGCAGGACAGGAGCCTCTGCTGTGAGTGTGGGATCATGAGCAGCCTCTATGGATGCAAAGCTGCCACTGTGGGCCCCGCAGGACAGGAGCCTCTGCTGTGAGTGTGGGATCACGCGCAGCCTCTCTGGATGCAAAGCTGCCACCGTGGGCCCCGCAGGACAGGAGCCTCTGCTGTGAGTGTGGGATCACGCGCAGCCTCTCTGGATGCAAAGCTGCCACCGTGGGCCCCGCAGGACAGGAGCCTCTGCTGTGAGTGTGGGATCATGAGCAGCCTCTATGGATACAAAGCTGCCACTGTGGGCCCCGCTGGGCAGGAGCCTCTGCTGTGAGTGTGGGATCATGAACAGCCTCTATGGATGCAAAGCTGCCACTGTGGGCCCCTCAGGACAGGACCCGCTGCTGTGAGTGTGGGATCACGAACAGCCTCTATGGATGCAAAGCTGCCACCGCGGGCCCCACAGGACAGGAGTCTCTGCTGTGAGTGTGGGATCACGAACAGCCTCTATGGATGCAAAGCTGCCACCGCAGGCCCCGCAGGACAGGAGCCTCTGCTGTGAGTGTGGGATCATGAACAGCCTCTATGGATACAAAGCTGCCACTGCAGGCCCCGCTGGGCAGGAGCCTCTGCTGTGAGTGTGGGATCATGAGCAGCCTCTATGGATGCAAAGTTGCCACTGTGGGCCCCGCTGGGCAGGAGCCTCTGCTGTGAGTGTGGGATCATGAACAGCCTCTATGGATACAAAGCTGCCACCGTAGGCCCCGCTGCACAGGAGCCTCTGCTGTGAGTGTGGGATCATGAACAGCCTCTATGGATACAAAGCTGCCACCTTGGGCCCCGCTGGACAGGAGCCTCTGCTGTGAGTGTGGGATCACGCACAGCCTCTATGGATGCAAAGCTGCCACTGCGGGCCCCGCAGGAAGGAGCCTCTGCTGTGAGTGTGGGATCATGAACAGCCTCTATGGATGCAAAGCTGCCACTGCGGGCCCCGCTGGACAGGAGCCTCTGCTGTGAGTGTGGGATCACGCACAGCCTCTATGGATACAAAGCTGCCACTGCGGGCCCCTCAGGGCAGGAGCCTCTGCTGTGAGTGTGGGATCACGAGCAGCCTCTATGGATGCAAAGCTGCCACTGCGAGCCCCGCTGAACAGGAGCCTCTGCTGTGAGTGTGGGATCACGAGCAGCCTCTATGGATGCAAAGCTGCCACTGCGGGCCCCTCAGGACAGGAGCCTCTGCTGTGAGTGTGAGATCATGAGCAGCCTCTATGGATACAAAGCTGCCACTGCGGGCCCCGCTAGGCAGGAGCCTCTGCTGTGAGTGTGGGATCATGAACAGCCTCTATGGATACAAAGCTGCCACTGCGGGCCCCGCAGGACAGGAGCCTCTGCTGTGAGTGTGGGATCACGAACAGCCTCTATGGATACAAAGCTGCCACTGCAGGCCCCTCAGGACAGGAGCATCTGCTGTGAGTGTGGGATCATGAACAGCCTCTATGGATGCAAAGCTGCCACTGCGGGCCCCGCTGGACAGGAGCCTCTGCTGTGAGTGTGGGATCACGCACAGCCTCTATGGATACAAAGCTGCCACTGCGGGCCCCTCAGGGCAGGAGCCTCTGCTGTGAGTGTGGGATCACGAGCAGCCTCTATGGATGCAAAGCTGCCACTGCGAGCCCCGCTGAACAGGAGCCTCTGCTGTGAGTGTGGGATCACGAGCAGTCTCTATGGATGCAAAGCTGCCACTGCGGGCCCCTCAGGACAGGAGCCTCTGCTGTGAGTGTGAGATCATGAGCAGCCTCTATGGATACAAAGCTGCCACTGCGGGCCCCGCTAGGCAGGAGCCTCTGCTGTGAGTGTGGGATCATGAACAGCCTCTATGGATACAAAGCTGCCACTGCGGGCCCCGCAGGACAGGAGCCTCTGCTGTGAGTGTGGGATCACGAACAGCCTCTATGGATACAAAGCTGCCACTGCGGGCCCCTCAGGACAGGAGCATCTGCTGTGAGTGTGGGATCATGAGCAGCCTCTATGGATGCAAAGCTGCCACTGCGGGCCCCGCTAGGCAGGAGCCTCTGCTGTGAGTGTGGGATCACGAACAGCCTCTATGGATACAAAGCTGCCACTGCGGGCCCCGCTGGAGAGGAGCCTCTGCTGTGAGTGTGGGATCATGAACAGCCTCTATGGATACAAAGCTGCCACTGCGGGCCCCTCAGTACAGGAGCCTCTGCTGTGAGTGTGGGATCATGAGCGGCCTCTATGGATGCAAAGCTGCCACTGCGGGCCCCGCAGGGCAGGAGCCTCTGCTGTGAGTGTGGGATCATGAACAGCCTCTAAGGATGCAAAGCTGCCACTGTGGGCCCCGCTGGACAGGAGCCTCTGCTGTGAGTGTGGGATCACGAGCAGCCTCTATGGATGCAAAGCTGCCACTGCGGGCCCCTCAGGACAGGAGCCTCTGCTGTGAGTGTGGGATCATGAGCGGCCTCTATGGATGCAAAGCTGCCACTGCAGGCCCCGCAGGACAGGAGCCTCTGCTCTGAGTGTGGGATCATGAACAGCCTCTATGGATACAAAGCTGCCACTGCGGGCCCCGCAGGACAGGAGCCTCTGCTGTGAGTGTGGGATCATGAACAGCCTCTATGGCACTGCTATTGCTGCATCCAACCAGCAGTGAAACATGGGGTTTCGCTTGCACTGCAGATAAGAGATTGATACATGGAAGAGTCTGCGGCGCATGCCTGAGACCCTTGTGGGAGGAGTAAACGACTTTGAACTGAGGTGCATTCGACTTTTGAGAGAAATTGATAGAATTCTCACCTGTGACTGTTTGATGCCGAAGCCCCGTGCGTTGAGGACTGTAGACATGGAATCCCAACGCTGACAAGAGAGAGGCGAATGGAAGTGCTTATGACCCTGCACCACGCTTCACTGCGTTCTGCATTCATGCTATGAGATTAAAAGTACTTCTTTTGACTGAAGAGCCAAGCACAGGGCTGGAGGTTGTATTATTCTCCCTGTTGGTGAAGGGTTGAGTTCTGAGCTTTTGTGTCCCCCCCCCCGTCAGAAACCTGGTCCTGCTTGTGCTCATACCCTGAGAGTCAAATGCGGAAAGGGTTGAACTTCGCCCAGTTTGCAGAGTTAGTGTAGAACATTTTCAAGGACTCCAGTGGCAAAGACCCCCAAATTTATTGGGGATTGGTTAGTGGTAACAATATCACAACCATACCAAGCGCACAGCCAATGTTTATGTTATTTCCCCCTTTGCAATGATTCTTCTGATTCAATCTTTGTACTTAATTCTCATATTTATTCTGAGGCCTTATTTCACGTGAATCACTCCAAACTATATATCAATACAATCTTTTTGCTAACTTAGCACAGTGTATTTCAATACACGAAACTCATAATCAAAAAAACTCCTATGTCATCATAATACATTCATAACAAATGATCGACGATTGCTGAATTTGTTGGCCCGATGCATTTCGGGACCAGCGTCCCTTCTTCGGGGGCCTCTGTGGAAGAAATGATATACACATTACTTTCTGCTTATTATTCTTAATTTAGCCACTACTCAGTGTTGAGTACCACACTCCTTTGTTACAATCAATTCCTGTCTCTGAGTGCACTTGAACAAACAATGCAGACAAACCCATCGCTTTTCAATAACAATGTTACTTTCTATGGTGATTAGGTTAAAGAAACGAAAAAAATAATGCATACTGATTCCTTAATGTGTATTTGTACTAGCAGTGCAAACAATCGTGTTAAATAAATCAATTTCTCATATAATAAGTAAAGCTCACTCACATGTGTGTCGCAACCGTCTAAATGGACCTCACTGTCTGTATAAATGGAGCTGAACCATGTCACTACTCTGTAATGGATAGAGAACATTTTCCATGAGGGACTCTGTAGTGTCAAAGTCATGATGGATATTGAGATTAAGTGTGGTAAAATTACCTGCTCTTCGAAATCGAAAGAACAACGTATCTGAAAAACAATGAGAGACCCATATTAAAAACCGGGTCTTTAAAAGCGCTGGAGCAAAATGTTGCCAAATGCGAAGATCATGTGTGCTTACCGATAGTTTTCAGAACGCGTTCGAAAAGATCCTCCTTGGATGTGCCTCTCGGTCAATGCGGTGTAAGTTGAAACGAAAGACTCGCGGGTTTTTAAATTGCGCGGTTGCTAAGTGTCGCGGTAAGCAAAAACGGACTATACAACAAGTGAAAGATGTGTCGGCCATATTAGAAGAGGGTGAATGCAGCGTAAATACCCGAAATTTGAGTGTGGGTGTTTTAAAGAGTAAGCAAGCTGAAAAATACTTCTCCTTGGGTGTGTTTCTAAAATGATATAACACTGATAAAGAAAAATCACGAAAGGTGCGTACTGCAGGTTCTAAGTATCGCGATCTTAGGGTGAGACGTGCTGATCGCATAAGGTGATAGGAAAAAGGACTAATAAAACGGTTAACAACGTGTCGGCCATATTGAAATGGGTTTTTTTTTTTTAGAGGTACAAACCCCCAATATTTGATGTTAGTTCAATTTCGATCTACAGGGATAAGTATACATATAATAAGCGCTGGGGTAGCGAAGCTACAATACTGAGGTGCGAGCCTAGTATAAATAACCTCCATGTAACTATATTATGGGACAAAAGGGAAGCATCGGAGTGCCTGCATAATTATGTATGAGTGAAAATTAAACAGTGTTATAATTGCGTGGCAATTAAAAAGTGTACAGACATGACAGTTCAACTAAGCTGGAAATCAATGTAGATCCTTAAATCTACGACCCAAGTATATACAAAAATACTTTCAATTCATTACCTAAATTGATTGACAATTATATACACATCAAACAAATCCTGACCATATGCAGTTTAGATTAATCCCGATTTGCTTACGTAATCATAGAAAACATCCTAAATCCAATTTGTCATTCAAACCCATTGGTTCCATTGTTTGAAATTTTTTAATTAACATGACTTCCCTTTGAGATAAAAGTTTCTGACTATCTGTTCCATCTCTTTGGTCAATTTTTTCTAAGGCCATGAATCGTACTTGGGAAACATTGTGGTTGTAGGTTATCCAATGGGCTGCCAGATTGGACTTCATGTTTTTGTTGCGTATCATGCTTTTGTGTTCTCCTATCCTTATTTTTAGCTTCCTCTCTGTTTTGCCTATGTACATTAGGCCACATGGGCATTTTATACAATATAGTACAAAGTTCGAGTTGCAATCGGCTGTAAGTTTAAGTTTGATTTTTTCTCCAGTCCTAGGATGGGTTACAAAATCCTGTTGTATGACATTGTTGCAATGAACACAGTTGTTGCATTTGCGCATCCCCTTGTGATTAACGTTGTTTGGTTTGGTCATCATTTTTAAGTGTTCTTGTAAGTTGCGACTTCTGGTGTATGCAAATAGCGGTTTGGATTCAAAGATGTTATGGAAATCCTCATCATTTTCTAAAAGTTCCCACCTTTTACTGATGATTTTCCTTATGTTGACTGCTCGTGTTGAAAATTTAGATACAAAAACGCTGCGGTTGGTGTTGGTGGTTTTGTTTTTGCTTATCAACAGATTTTCACGGTTGATCGCCTTAATGCGTGTTTCAGCTTTTTCTACGCATGTAGTGGGATAACCTCGTTCCATGAATCTTTTCTTTAGTCTTTGCATATCCTCATCATGTGCTTCTGGAGTGGAACATATTCTTTTGCTCCGTATCATTTGCGAAAACGGCAAATTTTCAAGAAGTTTAGGAGAGTGAAAGCTCTGGTATAATAGGGTGTTGTTTCTGTCAGTGGGTTTCACATAGGTTTTGGTAGAAAATGTTTCTTCTTTTTTTGTTATTTTTACGTCCAGAAATGTTATTTCTGTGGTACTGATTGAGTGTGTAAATTGGATTCTGGCATTTTTTTCATTGAGTTCCTTTATGTTTTGCTCCAAGTTTTCACGAGAATCATCCCAGATCAGAACAATGTCATCAATGAAGCGTTTATATAGGATTAAGTGATCCGACCATTTGGTGTCTGAAAAAATGTGCAATTCCTCAAATTGGGCCATAAAAATATTCGCGTAGGTTGGCGCACCTTCAAAACCCATGCTGGTTCCGCTTATTTGTAGAAAGAAGTCATCTTTATACTTAAAGTAACTGTGTTGGAGGCAGAATGTTAAGAGCTCTAGTAGTAGAATTTGATTGGCGCCTATGTTTTCCATCTGTAATAGTGCCCATTCCATCGCTTCAATGCCTTCTTTAAGAGGGATCGACGTGTACAGAGATGTCACGTCAATCGTGCACATAATCCAATGTTGGCTGTTGTTAAGATCCAAATTATTGAGCTGATTCAAAAAATCTGTAGTGTCTTTAATGGTGGTTTTCCAGTTTAGAACAAATTTTTGAAGAAAGAAATCAATGTATGTACCCAATGGTTCAAATAGCGATCCTACAGCTGAGACGATAGGTCTGAAGGGAGGATCGTATAAATTCTTGTGTACTTTTGGTAACATGTACAAATGCGGTCTCTTTGGGTTTTGTTTGGTCAAAAATTGCTCTGTTTAGGTAGAAATCCAATCCATATCTTTAGCATCAATCAAGATTTTTCCAAGAGTTGACATTATTTCTTGAGTTGGATCTTTTTCCAAACGCAGATATGTGGTCTCATCAGCTAGATGTTCCATAACCTTCTTGTTGTAGTGTTCAGTGTTCATTATGATGAGGGCTCCCCCTTTATCTGCTCGTTGGAATGTTAATTCCTTCTGATTAGATAATTTTTGGAGTATATTTCTTTCTTTTTTAGAGAAATTTGTTTTCTGCTTGACTTGAAAATCGAGTTTGTGAATGTCCAGCAAAACAAGTTTTTCAAATAAATCCAGTGTTTTGTGTGATACTGGAGCTACAAAATTACTTTTAGGTTTGAATTCCACATATTCCTTGGTCGCTGGAGGCTGTTGTTCAATGATAACATTTGCAAAAAAGTGTTTCAGTCTGATGTTTCTCATGAACTTATAAAATGCTATTTCTGTTTCAGCCAGATTAGATTGGTATGTGGGGACAAAAGATGTACCTTTGTTGAGAACTTTCATTTGTTGGCTTGTCAGTTGCGTGGATGAGATATTAATCACTATACTCTCCCGCTGCGTAGATTGGGTTTGGTTTTTTCTTTTGGTTTTTCCTCTCCTGGTTTTTGTTGGTTTCCTCCCGCTTTTGCTGTTGGATCCGGGGCTTTTGATACCTGTTGATCTTGTTCTAAAAAAGCCTCAGTGGAGGTTGTTGTCGGGGGTGTAGCTGATGTTGTTGCTGTCTCTTTCTCTATACTGGGTATTTCTTTTCTTTGTACTGGAGCTCTAGAAGTGGATATATCTCCGTCTGACACTACACTCTCTTCCGATGAGGTGAATTGTTTTTTAGAAGATGGACGACGTTGTGCATACATTTCTGCCCATGTGTACACTTCTTTTAAATGATAATCGATGGTATCTCGTTTAAATTTTCTTAGTTTCCTTTCTTGCAGGTCTTTCTCATAACTCTCCAATTTTTTGTTGATTAAATCCAATTCATTTTGCCATTCTTCTCCATCCATGCGTTTAGATAAATCTTGCTGTAAGTTGAATATCTCTTCTTCTAGTTCTTTTATGCTTTTAGATAATTCCTCCACGATTAGTAAAATTAAGTCTAGCGAGCATTTATTTAACACCGCGTACCATCTGTCCATAAAATTCTTATTGTGCTGAAGTCGAAACAGAAGGGGTTTAATTGCAAGTCTCAAACCTCTTGGAATGCGTTGATGTTTATGATATTGGATTAGTGTTGACGCGTGTAGTCTTTGATTAAGTTCACGACGCATGATGAATTCCAGTTGTCTTAGTTGTTGATCCCACACTCACAGCAGAGGCTCCTGTCCTGCGGGGCCTGCAGTGGCAGCTTTGCATCCATAGAGGCTGTTCGTGATCCCACACTCACAGCAGATGCTCCTGCCCTGCGGGGCCTGCAGTGGCAGCTTTGTATCCATAGAGGCTGTTCGTGATCCCACACTCACAGCAGAGGCTCCTGTCCTGCGGGGCCCGCAGTGGCAGCTTTGTATCCATAGAGGCTGTTCATGATCCCACACTCACAGCAGAGGCTCCTGCCTAGCGGGGCCCGCAGTGGCAGCTTTGTATCCATAGAGGCTGCTCATGATCTCACACTCACAGCAGAGGCTCCTGTCCTGAGGGGCCCGCAGTGGCAGCTTTGCATCCATAGAGGCTGTTCGTGATCCCACACTCACAGCAGATGCTCCTGCCCTGCGGGGCCCACAGTGGCAGCTTTGTATCCATAGAGGCTGTTCGTGATCCCACACTCACAGCAGAGGCTCCTGTCCTGTGGGGCCCGCAGTGGCAGCTTTGCATCCATAGAGGCTGTTCATGATCCCACACTCACAGCAGATGCTCCTGTCCTGCGGGGCCCGCAGTGGCAGCTTTGTATCCATAGAGGCTGTTCGTGATCCCACACTCACAGCAGATGCTCCTGCCCTGCGGGGCCTGCAGTGGCAGCTTTGCATCCATAGAGGCTGTTCATGATCCCACACTCACAGCAGAGGCTCCTGTCCTGCGGGGCCTGCAGTGGCAGCTTTGCATCCATAGAGGCTGTTCGTGATCCCACACTCACAGCAGAGGCTCCTGTCCTGCGGGGCCCTCAGTGGCAGCTTTGCATCCATAGAGGCTGCTCATGATCCCACACTCACAGCAGAGGCTCCTGTCCTGCGGGGCCCACGGTGGCAGCTTTGTATCCATAGAGGCTGTTCGTGATACCACACTCACAGCAGAGGCTCCTGTCCTGCGGAGCCCTCAGTGGCAGCTTTGCATCCAGAGAGGCTGCGCGTGATCCCACACTCACAGCAGAGGCTCCTGCCCTGCGGGGCCTGCAGTGGCAGCTTTGTATCCATAGAGGCCGTTCGTGATCACACACTCACAGCAGAGGCTCCTGTCCTGCGGGGCCCGCAGTGGCAGCTTTGTATCCTTAGAGGCTGTTCATGATCCCACACTCACAGCAGAGGCTCCTGTCCTGCGGGGCCCGCAGTGGCAGCTTTGTATCCTTAGAGGCTGCTCATGATCCCACACTCACAGCAGAGGCTTCTGTCCTGCGGGGCCCACGGTGGCAGCTTTGCATCCAGAGAGGCTGCGCGTGATCCCACACTCACAGCAGAGGCTCCTGTCCTGCGGGGCCCGCAGTGGCAGCTTTGTATCCTTAGAGGCTGCTCATGATCCCACACTCACAGCAGAGGCTCCTGTCCTGCGGGGCCCACGGTGGCAGCTTTGCATCCATAGAGGCTGTTCGTGATCCCACACTCACAGCAGAGGCTCCTGTCCTGCGGGGCCCACAGTGGCAGCTTTGCATCCATAGAGGCTGTTCATGATCCCACACTCACAGCAGAGGCTCCTGCCCTGCGGGGCCCGCAGTGGCAGCTTTGCATCCAGAGAGGCTGCGCGTGATCCCACACTCACAGCAGAGGCTCCTGTCCTGCGGGGCCCGCAGTGGCAGCTTTGCATCCAGAGAGGCTGCGCGTGATCCCACACTCACAGCAGAGGCTCCTGCCCTGAGGGGCCCGCAGTGGCAGCTTTGTATCCATAGAGGCTGTTCGTGATCCCACACTCACAGCAGAGGCTCCTGTCCTGCGGGGCCAGCAGTGGCAGCTTTGCATCCATAGAGGCTGCTCATGATCCCACACTCACAGCAGAGGCTCCTGTCCTGCGGGGCCCACAGTGGCAGCTTTACATCCATAGATGCTTCTCATGATCCCACACTCACAGCAGAGGCTCCTGTCCTGCGGGGCCCGCGGTGGCAGCTTTGCATCCATAGAGGCTGCTCATGATCCCACACTCACAGCAGAGGCTCCTGTCCTGCGGGGCCCAGGGTGGCAGCTTTGTATCCATAGAGGCTGTTCGTGATACCACACTCACAGCAGAGGCTCCTGTCCTGCGGGGCCCGCAGTGGCAGCTTTGTATCCATAGAGGCTGTTCATGATCCCACACTCACAGCAGAGGCTCCTGTCCTGCGGGGCCCGCAGTGGCAGCTTTGCATCCATAGAGGCTGCTCATGATCCCACACTCACAGCAGAGGGTCCTGTCCTGCGGGGCCCGCAGTGGCAGCTTTGTATCCATAGAGGCTGTTCATGATCCCACACTCACAGCAACACTAATCCAATATCATAAACATCAACGCATTCCAAGAGGTTTGAGACTTGCAATTAAACCCCTTCTGTTTCGACTTCAGCACAATAAGAATTTTATGGACAGATGGTACGCGGTGTTAAATAAATGCTCGCTAGACCTAATTTTACTTATCGTGGAGGAATTATCTAAAAGCATAAAAGAACTAGAAGAAGAGATATTCAACTTACAGCAAGATTTATCTAAACGCATGGATGGAGAAAAATGGCAAAATGAATTGGATTTAATCAACAAAAAATTGGAGAGTTATGAGAAAGACCTGCAAGAAAGGAAACTAAGAAAATTTAAACGAGATACCATCGATTATCGTTTAAACGAAGTGTACACATGGGCAGAAATGTATGCACAACGTCGTCCATCTTCTAAAAAACAATTCACCTCATCGGAAGAGAGTGTAGTGTCAGACGGAGATATATCCACTTCTAGAGCTCCAGTACAAAGAAAAGAAATACCCAGTATAGAGAAAGAGACAGCAACAACATCAGCTACACCCCCGAAAACAACCTCCACTGAGGCTTTTTTAGAACAAGGTCAACAGGTATCAAAAGCCCCGGATCCAACAGCAAAAGCGGGAGGAAACCAACAAAAACCAGGAGAGGAAAAACCAAAAGAAAAAACCAAACCCAATCTACGCAGCGGGAGAGTATAGTGATTAATATCTCATCCACGCAACTGACAAGCCAACAAATGAAAGTTCTCAACAAAGGTACATCTTTTGTCCCCACATACCAATCTAATCTGGCTGAAACAGAAATAGCATTTTATAAGTTCATGAGAAACATCAGACTGAAACACTTTTTTGCAAATGTTATCATTGAACAACAGCCTCCAGCGACCAAGGAATATGTGGAATTCAAACCTAAAAGTAATTTTGTAGCTCCAGTATCACACAAAACACTGGATTTATTTGAAAAACTTGTTTTGCTGGACATTCACAAACTCGATTTTCAAGTCAAGCAGAAAACAAATTTCTCTAAAAAAGAAAGAAATATACTCCAAAAATTATCTAATCAGAAGGAATTAACATTCCAACGAGCAGATAAAGGGGGAGCCCTCATCATAATGAACACTGAACACTACAACAAGAAGGTTATGGAACATCTAGCTGATGAGACCACATATCTGCGTTTGGAAAAAGATCCAACTCAAGAAATAATGTCAACTCTTGGAAAAATCTTGGTTGATGCTAAAGATATGGATTGGATTTCTACCAAAACAGAGCAATTTTTGACCAAACAAAACCCAAAGAGACCGCATTTGTACATGTTACCAAAAGTACACAAGAATTTATACGATCCTCCCTTCAGACCTTTCGTCTCAGGTGTAGGATCGCTATTTGAACCATTGGGTACATACATTGATTTCTTTCTTCAAAAATTTGTTCTAAACTGGAAAACCACCATTAAAGACACTACAGATTTTTTGAATCAGCTCAATAATTTGGATCTTAACAACAGCCAACATTGGATTATGTGCATGATTGACGTGACATCTCTGTACACGTCGATCCCTCTTAAAGAAGGCATTGAAGCGATGGAATGGGCACTATTACAGATGGAAAACATAGGCGCCAATCAAATTCTACTACTAGAGCTCTTAACATTCTGCCTCCAACACAGTTACTTTAAGTATAAAGATGACTTCTTTCTACAAATAGGCGGAACCAGCATGGGTTTTGGAGGTGCGCCAACCTACGCGAATATTTTTATGGCCCAATTTGAGGAATTGCACATTTTTTCAGACACCAAATGGTCGGATCACTTAATCCTATATAAACGCTTCATTGATGACATTGTTCTGATCTGGGATGATTCTCGTGAAAACTTGGAGCAAAACATAAAGGAACTCAATGAAAAAAATGCCAGAATCCAATTTACACACTCAATCAGTACCACAGAAATAACATTTCTGGACGTAAAAATAACAAAAAAAGAAGAAACATTTTCTACCAAAACCTATGTGAAACCCACTGACAGAAACAACACCCTATTATACCAGAGCTTTCACTCTCCTAAACTTCTTGAAAATTTGCCGTTTTCGCAAATGATACGGAGCAAAAGAATATGTTCCACTCCAGAAGCACATGATGAGGATATGCAAAGACTAAAGAAAAGATTCATGGAACGAGGTTATCCCACTACATGCATAGAAAAAATCTGAAACACGCATTAAGGCGATCAACCGTGAAAATCTGTTAATAAGCAAAAACAAAACCACCAACACCAACTGCAGCGTTTTTGTATCTAAATTTTCAACACGAGCAGTCAACATAAGGAAAATCATCAGTAAAAGGTGGGAACTTTTAGAAAATGATGAGGATTTCCATAACATCTTTGAATCCAAACCGCTATTTGCATACACCAGAAGTCGCAACTTACAAGAACACTTAAAAATGATGACCAAACCAAACAACGTTAATCACAAGGGGATGCGCAAATGCAACAACTGTGTTCATTGCAACAATGTCATGCAACAGGATTTTGTAACCCATCCTAGGACTGGAGAAAAAATCAAACTTAAACTTACAGCTGATTGCAACTCGAACTTTGTACTATATTGTATAAAATGCCCATGTGGCCTAATGTACATAGGCAAAACAGAGAGGAAGCTAAAAATAAGGATAGGAGAACACAAAAGCATGATACGCAACAAAAACATGAAGTCCAATCTGGCAGCCCATTGGATAACCTACAACCACAATATTTCCCAAGTACGATTCATGGCCTTAGAAAAAATTGACCAAAGAGATGGAACAGATAGTCAGAAACTTTTATCTCAAAGGGAAGTCATGTTAATTAAAAAATTTCAAACAATGGAATCAATGGGTTTGAATGACAAATTGGATTTAGGATGTTTTCTATGATTACGTAAGCAAATCGGGATTAATCTAAACTGCATATGGTCAGGATTTGCTTGATGTGTATATAATTGTCAAGCAATTTAGGTAATGAATTGAAAGTCTTTTTGTATATACTTGGGTCGTAGATTTAAGAATCTACATTGATTTCCAGCTTAGTTGAACTGTCATGTCTGTACACTTTTTAATTGCCACGCAATTATAACACTGTTTAATTTTCACTCATACATAATTATGCAGGCACTCCGATGCTTCCCTTTTGTCCCATAATATAGTTACATGGAGGTTATTTATACTAGGCTCGCACCTCAGTATTGTAGCTTCGCTACCCCAGCGCTTATTATATGTATACTTATCCCTGTAGATCGAAATTGATCTAACATCAAATATTGGGGGTTTGTACCCCTAAAAAAAAAAAACCATTTCAATATGGCCGACACGTTGTTAACCGTTTTATTAGTCCTTTTTCTTTTCACCTTATGCGATCAGCACGTCTCACCCTAAGATCGCGATACTTAGAACCTGCAGTACGCACCTTTCGTGATTTTTCTTTATCAGTGTTATATCAATTTAGAAACACACCCAAGGAGAAGTATTTTTCAGCTTGCTTACTCTTTAATACACCCACACTCAAATTGCGGGTATTTACGCTGCATTCACCCTCTTCTAATATGGCCGACACATCTTTCACTTGTTGTATAGTCCGTTTTTGCTTACCGCGACACTTAGCAACCGCGCAATTTAAAAACCCGCGAGTCTTTCGCTTCAACTTACACTGCATTGACTGAGAGGCACATCCAAGGAGGATCTTTTCGAACGCGTTCTGAAAACTATCGGTAAGCACACATGATCTTCGCATTTGGCAACATTTTGCTCCAGCGCTTTTAAAGACCCGGTTTTTAATATGGGTCTCTCATTGTTTTTCAGATACGTTGTTCTTTCGATTTCGAAGAGCAGGTAATTTTACCACACTTAATCTCAATATCCATCATGACTTTAACACTACAGAGTCCCTCATGGAAAATGTTCTCTATCCATTACAGAGTAGTGACATGGTTCAGCTCCATTTATTCAGACAGTGAGGTCCATTTAGACGGTTGCGACACACATGTGAGTGAGCTTTACTTACTATATGAGAAAATGATTTATTTAACACGATTGTTTGCACTGCTAGTACAAATACACATTAAGGGATCAGTATGCATTATTTTTTTCGTTTCTTTAACCTAATCACCATAGAAAGTAACATTGTTATTGAAAAGCGATGGGTTTGTCTGCATTGTTTGTTCAAGTGTACTCAGAGATAGGAATTGATTGTAACAAAGGAGTGTGGTACTCAACACTGAGTAGTGGCTAAATTAAGAATAGTAAGCAGAAAGTAATGTGTATATCATTTCTTCCACAGAGGCCCCCGAAGAAGGGACGCTGGTCCCGAAATGCATCGGGCCAACAAATTCAGCAATCGTCGATCATTTGTTATGAATGTATTATGATGACATAGGAGTTTTTTTGATTATGAGTTTCGTGTATTGAAATACACTGTGCTAAGTTAGCAAAAAGATTGTATTGATATATAGTTTGGAGTGATTCACGTGAAATAAGGCCTCAGAATAAATATGAGAATTAAGTACAAAGATTGAATCAGAAGAATCATTGCAAAGGGGGAAATACCATAAACATTGGCTGTGCGCTTGGTATGGTTGTGATATTGTTACCACTAACCAATCCCCAATAGTTTTGATAATCTCAGGGACAGGCAGCCCAGAGCTACCAAGCAGCACGCAAAAGAAGGACAATAACTTTGACGAAAGTTACAAGTTAAACTACTGAACATAAAGTAACAGGAGTGCTAAAGACCTACCCCACAATTTCGAATAAAGACCCCCAAATACCAGGAGGCAGCCCTGTCTCGTCTCTGGCCCCTGAATGGGATCTGACACAGAGGAAAACAATACAGTATTGGAGGTTCCCTAATTTCCAAAGCCTACATAGGAAGAGCTCCAAAGTGCACAGATTATATGCACATGAGGTCAGGTCAGATAGGCATATGTCAGAAATGTGTGCGTAAGAGCATACATTTACACACACACATTCCAAAAGTCATAGGAAACTTCTACATAAGTCTGGTTGTTCTGTGAAGCAAGGATATCAAAGATAGAGTTGTAAGTATTCGCGGCCATGCTTGCGTAGAGATTTAAGACTTCTTTCTCAATGCACCACTTAAACTTCGCTCTAACGTGTTCGTGTTGAACATTTTCTAGCTAATTGTGTGTGTATATGTGTGTCTAATGTTGTGATTATAGAACTTTTTTTGTGCTTTCTAAACTGTTTTCTATTCAGTTCCTATATTTGTTTTCAACCAATGTTCAACGCCAAGATGCCGCAATGGGTGAATATGGGCGTGTTATGTTATAATGAGTTGTTCAAGGCGACTTTCTTTCTTTGCCAAATGCCATAATATTTTGGGGAGAATATTTACTCTCTAACTAGATACACTCTGTACCCCCTCTCCACACACCTCTGCAGGCAGTTCATTTGGCCTAGAGCTTTAATTGCAGATCTTGTGGTCAGGAGACCGAGGCATGGATTGGCCCACCATGAATGCTGCATAAGTCCAATTTCATAAAACAATGGGGTATCCATAGGGCATGCGTATGTGCCAACTCTGCGAGCTGGTTGTGAGAAGTTGGCCCGATATGCAGCGTTCGCTATTCTAGCGACCGCTATGTATCGTTCCAAACGACCCTTATGGTGATTGGTTGTAAGTCAACCTATAGACCAGCTATCCTAGTAGCGTGGATACGAGCAGTCTAAGGCTAAAGACTCGAGAGGGCGTGTTAAGCCAGCTGTTTACCACACATGTACCCCTTGAACACCAAGTGAAAGGACACCACACAAGTGTTATGAAAATAAACAGGATATTTATTAAGATTCACAACAGCCCTGTACTCTTTATGAGGACAGGGTACTAAGCACAAACCAAATCTCTTAGGAAAATACTTCAAGTGCACAATTAAAACAAGTGTCCGAGGACACGGAAAGTTTAGTGGTCTCGGGCGGACCCGATAAGGCAAGTCGGAAGCGAGGGACTCAGGACCCTAGAGTAAGGAGGCTATGCAGGCACCGAAATGCCGAGTTTACCTAGCCACGAGGGCTGCGGCTGCACAAGTCTTACAGGCGTCGGGGTCTTCGCTGACGAGCCAGGAGCCGGAAGAAAAGGAGTTGCTGGCCGGCGACCAGTGATGAATAGTTCGTAGAGATCCAAGCCTGGATCAGAGATCGTTGACACCTGAAAGCAGAGGGGACCAAGTTCGTACTACTAGCCAGTAGTGAGAGGGTACCAGGAGGGCACCGGTTGGCCGTCTTCTCGACTAGGTGAGTGGGCGACGCTAGGCTCTGCAGTCTCACGGACCAGGAGGCGTTGTCGGCGACCAGGATGGAGGTGCGAGCTGTCCCACGAAGGATGATGCTGTCGGCGTCGCTGGGCCCAGGATTGGGGCAACAAGCCTTGGCAGATTTCAGGACCACGTGGTGGGCCTAAAATGGCGTCTTGAGGGGACCAGGAGGGTCCGGGGTGCTTCTCTCAAAGATGGAAGCAAAGGCCAGTCTGGAGCAACCAGACCAGCAGCGTTGGTTGTCGGATGTCGTCACAGGAGGGCACAAGCCAGCGGCTAGTGACCGGACAACGTGCTGAGCAGCGAGCAGAAGGGCCCCACGCAGATCGTGGAGATGCTGGGAGACTGCACTTCGGTGCTGGAGCGGCTCAGGGTCGGGGCTTCTCGGACCCCAGAGCACTCACCAGAGAATTACTTCGATGGTCGTGCTGATTAAGAAAGCGTGCAGGTTTTGATGATGGCCGGTCCCTCGAGGTCTCGTCGCACCCACAGATCACAGCTGAGCTGATGACGTGGGTAGAGGTCAGAGGTGCCAGGGAAGCCGGTTCTCGTCGAGCTGGGCTGTCGGATTCCTGAGGAAGGACTTGCAGCAAACCGCAGAGTTCTTAGATGGTGCCCGCTGATGCAGGGTGACTACTCCTTAGTCACAAGGGAGAAATCTTGAGAAGAGTCTCGAATGTCCTTTCGTAGAAAGTAGCTCTTGATTCAAAGATGATCTAATTTGGAAGGGTCCCCGCTCCGGCCTTTATCCTAAAGAAAGGGGTGGGTACATGACTAGGTCCTGCCCTAAGGGTGGGACCAGGAAGGGGGGTAGTTACACCCCTCTCCCCTGCCGGACTTTCCCCAGGCCAGGGCTGGCGCCCCTGGAACTGGTTCTGACCGGCAGATGCGTAGTGAGCACCGGGGTGCCACTCCGCAGTCACCTTCTCGCAAAAGCCCTACCTACCCAGAATACACAAACCCTGTCTGGGACGGTGCGAACATCGCCCTCGACAGGAAACCCTTTGTCCAAGCGCTCCTCGCTGGAAAGACTCCCAGCAGCAGGAGGTCAGACTCGTGTCTGTGGTGGCAGCATCCATTTTGTGGAGCTGAGGCTTTAGTTAACTTTAACCGGGGTTCACAGTTACGTACATGTCGTGTCCCTCTAGAAGGGCGGAATGCTAACCTCGTCGCCAGGATTGGTGAGGGGGCAGCATCCCGATTCGTATGACACCTTACTCGACATGTCTTGATAACGCGATACCGAAGTTACCGATGTGGTACGCGTTATCATGGAACAGCCATTAGGACTTGGTTCCGCAAGCTGCAGACGGGCTCAGCTCATGCCAGAGCACCATCTCACACGATTCCAAGCACTCTGCCTTCAGGATTGTCAAGGCCTGCCATAGGAGTGACTGATAGGAATCTGTTTGTCCATTTTAGGGTTAGGTATAGGTATACTACACCTACAGCAAAGGGTGATTACACGACTTTGCCCCAGCTGTCATGCAGCCAGTTGTGTCAAATTTAGGAGGCCAGCCAGGGGTGGCATAATACATGCTTCAGCCCCTGGCAGCCCTGGGTACACCCATGCCCTGAGTTACAGGGTCTGATAGGGTGGCCCAGTACCAATTGGAAATGTACCTAGGGTACATGGAATCCATTTTAAAGAGAGAGCAGTAGGCCTGGGGTCCTGATTGGCAGGACCACAGGTCGACTATGTCAAAAACCAGCTAAAACACAGGGCAAAAAGTTGGGGGCAACCATAGTCAGGATGTACCTTCCTACACAACCCCCCCCCCCCAAACGAAAGGAGATAAGGCTATCCTTGTCCAGGTAAGCCTCTATTACCTAAGTGGCCATATAAGGAAGGGCCAGCTCTGGCTTGGTTTCCCCCTGTGTCATGGTCCACAAGGCAACCCCTCACCCTAAGGGTATCTGAGGGTCTCCACCATAGGGAATCTCTGTCTCTGGTGTGTCTTGGGAAAGAAGAAGGCTGATGCTGGGATGGAGTACTGAAGTGAGGCTCCTCTACCTTTGGGCTCAACTTCCTCCAATCACCATTCATCATATGTGCCTTTCTTTCTTTAGCTGAGATGCACTGAGCTCTCAGGGTCAGCCTCTGGCTACCTAAAGCTGGAGGCTGAGTCCCTCTGTTTGGCTTACTGGAGGGACAGGTCAGGTCTGGGATTTTTAGGCCCCAGGCTTGGCTGTGCCCAACAGTGTCCAGCTGTGGGAGTTCCCTAACTACTTTTAAGGGGGATCCCTCAGGAGTCTGTTCTATTTTCACCTGGCTAGGTTTACCAGCTTCAGTGATCCTAATCTTCTGATTAAGGGGTTCTTTTGGACAGGGGGCCCTCTGGGGTCCACCACTGGCCTCCCTGATCTCTTCAGCCCTGGGCTGACTGAGACAGGGTAGAGAGGTGCAGGTTACCTGCTCCAGACTGGGTCCCACCTGGGAAGGGTCCACTACCATCAGGGGCTCTGCCAGGCTAGGCCTGACTACCTCTGGGGCAGTTCCTTCAACAGGGGTAGAGTCAGTTCCCTGAGGAGGCTGGCTCTCACCTAGTGTCTGGGAGGGGGAAGACTCTTCTTCCTCCTCAATGCTCTCTGTTTGAGTGGAGTGATCCATTGTTTCAGGCTTCACAACCTCACTATCTGTCTGAGTAGAGGCTGAGACCATTTCAACCTTGCCAACCTTTTCAGGAGGGCACTCAGTCTGTGTTTGGGCTGTGACTGTCGCAGCCCTCCTATCCTGTTCTGGAAAGTCTGTCTGAGCCTGGGCAGTGGCTACCACTGCCCTTCCAACCTTTTCAGGGAGGAATGGTTCTTGGACTGGGGCTGTAGCTATTACTGCCCCACTAACCTGTCTGGATAGGCCTATCATTCTGGAATGAGTTTCTTGTTCCACCTCAGCCCATGCTGAGAGTTCCAGGTCATTCCCCAGTAAGCAATCTACAGGTAGGTTATCTGTCACTGCCACTCTCACGGGCCCTGTGACATTACCCCAGCTGAGCTTGACTACTGCCATGGGATGCCTTCTCTTCATTCCATGAATGTCTGTCACCTGATAAGTAAAACCAGGGGTCAGTTGAGCAGAGGGGACCAGATGGTCACTCACCATGGTGAGGCTGGCCCCTGTGTCTCTGAATGCCTCAACTTTCTGACCATTAACTAAAACTTCTTGTCTATACTTCCCCAAAATGTGGGGTCCAGTAGTGAAGTTGGCAAACCCCATGCCAGTCTCACAGACAAGAGTGTGGTCAGGGAACCTGGCTAGGCCATAGTCCTCCTGATTGCCCAAAGTAATGCCCACCACATTCTTGGGGGCACTCCCACCACCTGGGGGATTACCACTAGTGGTAACAGGAGGTTTAGGAGTATTACCTGGGGGTATATTTCCCTTATTACCATTTTTAGGGCAACTGGCATCACTTTTGTAATGACCCACCTGTTTACAGGTATGGCAATAAGGTTTCTTCTGTTCTAAAGGAGTGTTCTGGGACCCACCACCCTTGTTGGAGTTTTGGGGCCCTTGGGAAGTCTTCTCTGTGGATTTATCCCCACCCTTCTCTTGAGGCTTGGTTGATTCCTTTTTCTGGTCACCACCCTGGTTTTTAGGCCTAACCCTGGTTCTGACCCATTTGTCTGCCCTCTTACCCAATTCCTGTGGAGAGGTCAACTCAGAGTCTACCAGGTGCTGATGTAATAGCTGGTTCTGACAATTATTTAAGATTTGCTCCCTCATAATTAGATTATACAATCCTTTAAAATCAGTAACCTTACTACCCAGTAGCCAGCCTTCAAAAGCCTTAGTGGCACAATCAACAAAGTCAGTCCAATCTTGAGACTGAGTTTTCTGGGTGTCTCTGAACAGCATCCTGTATTGTTCAGTGGTTAAACCAAACCCATCAACCAGTGTATTCTTCAAGATTTTGTAATTGTTAGCATCCTCCACCCTTGTGGTGAGGAGCTTATCTCTACCTTTACCATCAAAGGAGAGCCACAAGATAGCTGCCCACTGACTTTGGGGAATACCCTGCACAGTGCAGGCTCTCTCCAAAGCAGTAATCCATTTGTGGATGTCATCCCCTTCTTTAAAGGGGGGCACTATCTTATTCAGGTGCTTTGTATCAAAACTCCTTTCCCTATTGCTAGGTACAATGCTGCCACCAGTGGGGACTACCCCACTTAACTGTTGCTCTCTAGCAAAGGCAAGCCTTTCTTTGGCCAGGGCAAGTTCTTCCCTTTCAATCCTCAGATTAGCTGCCCTTTCCTTAGCTTCGTACACTCTCCTCTGAGGGGACGTCATCCCTCTTTGAGAAGAGTTGTGAGAGCCATTGGTTTGAAGGGACCTGCCAGAGTCTCTTGACAGAGATCTGGCTCGTCCATTCCCAATGTTAAGCTGACCTGACAGTAGCCCTGGGGGTCCCCCAGTACCACTATCATGTTGGCTTAAGTTGGACCGGGTTAGTCTACCGACTTCTACCTGTCCCTTATCTGCCTCATCCCCAGAGGGATCCTCATCCTCTTCCTCCTCCACATTCTCATTCTCGGCTGAGAGGAGGATTAGGTCAGGGTCACCTCTGGTTCCCTCGAGGGGAGGCATGTCTCCTTCTGGATTAGAAGGGCTAAGAAGCTTCTCAGCCTTTCTGGCATCATAAGTCTCTAGGAGACCAATCAGAAAGGAGGTGGTGGGGTCAGCCCCTTGCTTAATCTTCCTAGAGTTACATACTTGTCGTAACTCGCGGAAGCTAAGCACAGTATATCTCGAAGGGATGACCTGTGGAGGGTCAACTGACACAAGGGGAGACTCAGAGTTTCCTCCTTTGTCCGACATACTGTTTCTAGTGTGGTGTAAGTGATGCACCTACCTACACTATGTGTTTGCCTACTGATCCCTTGCTAAGAGTTGCAGCCAAGGTGTGCTAGGCCTTGAGGAGCTGCAACAGCTGGTTCAGTAGAACTCAGAGTATTCTAAGCTTAGTTATATGTACTAACAGTACTTATGTGATCTTTCAACAAGATATTCTTAGGATACGTGTGGTAAAACAACAGCAAGCTCAAATCCCAACCGCTGCTCACCAATGTGAGAAGTTGGCCCGATATGCAGCGTTCGCTATTCTAGCGACCGCTATTTATCGTTCCAAACGACCCTTATGGTGATTGGTTGTAAGTCAACCTATAGACCAGCTATCCTAGTAGCGTGGATACGAGCAGTCTAAGGCTAAAGACTCGAGAGGGCGTGTTAAGCCAGCTGTTTACCACACATGTACCCCTTGAACACCAAGTGAAAGGACACCACACAAGTGTTATGAAAATAAACAGGATATTTATTAAGATTCACAACAGCCCTGTACTCTTTATGAGGACAGGGTACTAAGCACAAACCAAATCTCTTAGGAAAATACTTCAAGTGCACAATTAAAACAAGTGTCCGAGGACACGGAAAGTTTAGTGGTCTCGGGCGGACCCGATAAGGCAAGTCGGAAGCGAGGGACTCAGGACCCTAGAGTAAGGAGGCTATGCAGGCACCGAAATGCCGAGTTTACCTAGCCACGAGGGCTGCGGCTGCACAAGTCTTACAGGCGTCGGGGTCTTCGTTGACGAGCCAGGAGCCGGAAGAAAAGGAGTTGCTGGCCGGCGACCAGTGATGAATAGTTCGTAGAGATCCAAGCCTGGATCAGAGATCGTTGACACCTGAAAGCAGAGGGGACCAAGTTCGTACTACTAGCCAGTAGTCAGAGGGTACCAGGAGGGCACCGGTTGGCCGTCACCTCGACTAGGTGAGTGGGCGACGCTAGGCTCTGCAGTCTCACGGACCAGGAGGCGTTGTCGGCGACCAGGATGGAGGTGCGAGCTGTCCCACGAAGGATGATGCTGTCGGCGTCGCTGGGCCCAGGATTGGGGCAACAAGCCTTGGCAGATTTCAGGACCACGTGGTGGGCCTAAAATGGCGTCTTGAGGGGACCAGGAGGGTCCGGGGTGCTTCTCTCAAAGATGGAAGCAAAGGCCAGTCTGGAGCAACCAGACCAGCAGCGTTGGTTGTCGGATGTCGTCACAGGAGGGCACAAGCCAGCGGCTAGTGACCGGACAACGTGCTGAGCAGCGAGCAGAAGGGCCCCACGCAGATCGTGGAGATGCTGGGAGACTGCACTTCGGTGCTGGAGCGGCTCAGGGTCGGGGCTTCTCGGACCCCAGAGCACTCACCAGAGAATTACTTCGATGGTCGTGCTGATTAAGAAAGCGTGCAGGTTTTGATGATGGCCGGTCCCTCGAGGTCTCGTCGCACCCACAGATCACAGCTGAGCTGATGACGTGGTTAGAGGTCAGAGGTGCCAGGGAAGCCGGTTCTCGTCGAGCTGGGCTGTCGGATTCCTGAGGAAGGACTTGCAGCAAACCGCAGAGTTCTTAGATGGTGCCCGCTGATGCAGGGTGACTACTCCTTAGTCACAAGGGAGAAATCTTGAGAAGAGTCTCGAATGTCCTTTCGTAGAAAGTAGTTCTTGATTCAAAGATTATCTAATTTGGAAGGGTCCCCGCTCCGGCCTTTATCCTAAAGAAAGGGGTGGGTACATGACTAGGTCCTGCCCTAAGGGTGGGACCAGGAAGGGGGGTAGTTACACCCCTCTCCCCTGCCGGACTTTCCCCAGGCCAGGGCTGGCGCCCCTGGAACTGGTTCTGACCGGCAGATGCGTAGTGAGCACCGGGGTGCCACTCCGCAGTCACCTTCTCGCAAAAGCCCTACCTACCCAGAATACACAAACCCTGTCTGGGACGGTGCGAACATCGCCCTCGACAGGAAACCCTTTGTCCAAGTGCTCCTCGCTGGAAGGACTCCCAGCGGCAGGAGGTCAGACTCGTGTCTGTGGTGGCAGCATCCATTTTGTGGAGCTGAGGCTTTAGTTAACTTTAACCGGGGTTCACAGTTACGTACATGTCGTGTCCCACTAGAAGGGCGGAATGCTAACCTCGTCGCCAGGATTGGTGAGGGGGCAGCATCCCGATTCGTATGACACCTTACTCGACATGTCTTGATAACGCGATACCGAAGTTACCGATGTGGTACGCGTTATCATGGAACAGCCATTAGGACTTGGTTCCGCAAGCTGCAGACGGGCTCAGCTCATGCCAGAGCACCATCTCACACGATTACAAGCACTCTGCCTTCAGGATTGTCAAGGCCTGCCATAGGAGTGACTGATAGGAATCTGTGTGTCCATTTTAGGGTTAGGTATAGGTATACTACACCTACAGCAAAGGGTGATTACACGACTTTGCCCCAGCTGTCATGCAGCCAGTTGTGTCAAATTTAGGAGGCCAGCCAGGGGTGGCATAATACATGCTTCAGCCCCTGGCAGCCCTGGGTACACCCATGCCCTGAGTTACAGGGTCTGATAGGGTGGCCCAGTACCAATTGGAAATGTACCTAGGGTACATGGAATCCATTTTAAAGAGAGAGCAGTAGGCCTGGGGTCCTGATTGGCAGGACCACAGGTCGACTATGTCAAAAACCAGCTAAAACACAGGGGAAAAAGTTGGGGGCAACCATAGTCAGGATGTACCTTCCTACACAGGTGCATGCAAATGTGGCAACACTTTAAGTGGGCAAAATCTGAATCTGTGAACTGCAGACACGGATGGGGCAGCACACATACTTGTGACCCTTCTTGTTCTGCAGCATGAAACGTGGGCTCAAACACCTGTATTTGCACAGGATACCTCCATAATCTGGCCTCTTGGTTCCAACCTCAACTTTCCACCATGGACCCCAAAGCATCTGATTCGGTTAAAATTGCATAACCATAAGGGATGGTGTGTAATATATTTACAATTGAGAAGCATGTCTGCTTGCATGATTTCCCCCTCACTCCTTTTCAGCTGGATCCACTTACCACACTGATCGATATGGCGCATCCATGGTAGACCACCCTGAATTGAACACGGTCTCTGTAGAGGACTCCTTTGAGCTAGCTGCTGGGTCCATGCTATATCAAATCCATGGTCTTCTACAGACTGTGTCATATCGTATATCCTGTGTTATGTTATAATGCTATCCGTTATCATATATCCTTTGTTGTACATCCTTTGTATGTCCCATTATGTTATGTCGTTTATCCTATGTTATGTTATGTTATATCATATAGTACCATCATGGCGACAGACCCTCCCCACCCCCAAACACATAGCATGCATGCAAATAAATACACACCACACAAATTTTGTTATGGGAAAAACTGCTGCAGGTTTATTACATACAACGGTATGAAATATGGTGGGTTATCTTACGGGCGATCCAGGGGCAGGCAGCATTCTCGCCACCTGCCCGCCTGATGAGCCAAGCAGCACTGGGGCGAACCCCGTCTGTGCTGCCCCTTCTGGTGATCTTCCTCCCCGATCACATGACACTTCTTACTCATGCCCCTTTCAGGGCAGAGCGTAGCAAGGCAAGTCCCCTGTTGTTCAGGCGCACAACCGCCGAAGGACAAACGGGGCGCCGACACGGTTTCCCGGAACCTTCCATGAGGCTCCTGGGCTACGGACCCCTATGTGCCGTGCAGAGGTACCCTTCTGTACCCATTTGCTTCCAGATCGCCCTGTAACTCCGCCTGCAACGAAAAAAGGTACAAGATTACAACATTCTTACCATGCTCCCTACCACCGACCCCGCTGGGTAAGCGGTAGGGTGGGAGATGGCGTGTCCCGCGAGGCAGCGGCCGCACATGTCCGGTGCGACGACAAAGAGTTTGTCAGCGTGGTGAGGGGGACATATATACCCCTCACCCCGCCTCGTGCACCGGACATGGCGCGGAACCGCCCACGCCCAGGAGGGGACTCGAGAGTCCCTGCCCCTTCAGGAGGAAAGGGGGTGGAATACCCCATGGCACTAGAGGGCTGCCCTAATGAGTGGCCTCCTGCGGTGGCCTCAGGCAGCCGCATATCCTGCATTATGTTATTTCGTATATATCCTATGTTATGTTATATAGTATATCCTGTATTATCTTGTATATCCTGTCTTATATTGTATATCCTGTGTTATGTTATATCATGTATCTTATGTTATGTTATATCGTATATCCTGTGTTATGTTATATTGTATATCCTATGTTATGTTAAATCGTATATCCTATATTCTGTAATATCGTATATCCTGTGTTATATCGTTTATCCTATGTTATTTTATATCCTATATCCTGTTATGTTATATTGTATATCCTGTGTTATATCGAATATCCTGTCTTATATCATATGTCCTGTCTTATATTGTATGTCCTGTCTTATATCGTATATATAGACGGGAATCTAGGGATGGTATTGCACAGGGTTGGCTCCTCCTTAATGGCAGATGAGCTGCGTCGCCCCACAGCACATATCAGCAGACAATAAATCAAATGATAATAAGACAGTGTTATTAGCATCTCATTTATGCTGTCTAAGCCCTGCAATACAATACACATAGGGTGGAGCAGTGCCAGACCGAGGCAGAGAGGAATACTGTGCACTCATAGGTGCGCATGTGTGCTTGGTTGGCAGTCATACGCCAGCCAAACACATATGCGTACTTATGTTTCTCTAACCCTGCTGTGCTACACAGCAGGGCTGGAGAAGCAGCAGAAGTTCCTGTGCACCATCTGAGTGGCAAGCTAGGCCACTCAGACCAATCCTTGCGATGCCGTCATGTGAAAGCAGCATCTGGATTGAGTGAGGAGCCTGTGCCGAAGGCCCATCCCCTTCTGGCCCGACGGCGATAAGAGAAGAAGTGAGGCGGAAGCAGGAGAGGAGTAGCAGGTACTTTTTTAACGTATATTTTATCCCCCCCAACCATCCGCCCTCTCCGCCTGCGGCCGCCCTACCACTTCAGATAGATGGCGGCTGCCACTGGGTTCCCATTCAGTCTTCATAGAGGTCTATAGATGGTACAAACCACAACTCATCCTCCTAGAGTTCTCCTGACAGAACCACATGAACTCTCCTTAGAGGTCTGGAGTCAGTAAGATGTCTCATCTGCATGGATGTCTAAAGACAGCGTCACATCTCTTCTCCTTACCGCTGCACAGACAGTGTCTCTATGCAGGTGGACACAGAATCACATCTCAGCTGTACAGACAGTGTCACATCTGGCTCCCACACAGCTGTATAGACAGTGTCATATCTCACCCCCACACAGCTGTACAGTGTCACATCTCATCTCCATACAGCTCTACAGAACATCTCATCCCCACGCGCGCTGTAGTGTCACATCTCATCTATGCACAGCTGTACAGACAAAGCCACATCTCATCTCCATAAAGATGCACATCACATCTCATCTCGATACAGCTGTGCAGTGTCACAACACCTGTCCATTCAGCTGTACACTGTCGCATCTCTTCTCCAACCAGCTACACAGACAGAGTCCCATCTCGTCTCTATACAGCTGTACATCTTACCTCATCTCCATACAGTTCAACAGACAGAATTAAATTGTATCAACATACAGCTGTACAGGCAGTGTCACATCTCATCTCCATACAGCTGTACCTCAGATCTTATATCTATAAACCTGTGCAATGTCACATCTCATTTACCTAGAGCGGTGAAGTGCTAAATCACATCTCCATCCAGGTACACAGAGGCACATCTCTTCTCCATCGAGCTACACAGAGAGAGTCACATCTCATCTCCATACAGCTCTACGGCACATCTCATCTACGCACAGCTCAAGATAGTCACATCTCATCTCCATACAGCTCTACGGCACATCTCATCTACGCACAGCTCAAGATAGTCACATCTCAACTGCACATCTCATCTACGCATGGCTCAAGATAGTCACATCTCATCTCCATACAGCTCTACGGCACATCTCATCTATGCACAGCTCAAGATAGTCACATCTCATCTCCATACAGCTCTACTGCACATCTCATCTACGCACAGCTCAAGATAGTCACATCTCATCTCCATACAGCTCTACGACACATCTCATCTACGCACAGCTCAACATAGTCACATCTCATCTCCATACAGCTCTACAGCACATCTCACTGTACGCACAGCTCAACTTAGTCACATCTCATCTCCACGCAGCTCTACGGCACATCTCATCTACGCACAGCTCAAGATAGTCACATCTCATCTCCATACAGCTCCACGGCACATCTCATCTATGCACAGCTCAAGATAGTCACATCTCATCTCCATACAGCTCTACGGCACATCTCATCTACGCACATCTCAAGATAGTCACATCTCATCTCCATACAGCTCTACGGCACATCTCATCTACGCACAGCTCAAGATAGTCACATCTCATCTCCATACAGCTCTACGGCACATCTCATCTACGCACAGCTCAAGATAGTCACATCTCATCTCCATACAGCTCTACGGCACATCTCATCTACGCACAGCTCAAGATAGTCACATCTCATCTCCATACAGCTCCACGGCACATCTCATCTACGCACAGCTCAAGATAGTCACATCTCATCTCCATACAACTCTACGGCACATCTCAACTACGCACAGCTCAACATAGTCACATCTCATCTCCATACAGCTCTACGGCACATCTCATCTACGCACAGCTCAAGATAGTCACATCTCATCTCCATACAGCTCTACGGCACATCTCATCTACGCACAGTAGATAGTCACATCTCATCTCCATACAGCTCTACGGCACATCTCATCTACGCACAGCTCAAGATAGTCACATCTCATCTCCATACAGCTCTACTGCACACCTCATCTACGCACAGCTCAAGATAGTCACATCTCATCTCCATACAGCTCTACGGCACATCTCATCTACGCACAGCTCAAGATAGTCACATCTCATCTCCATACAGCTCTACTGCACATCTCATCTACGCACAGCTCAAGATAGTCACATCTCATCTCCATACAGCTCTACGACACATCTCATCTACACACAGCTCAACATAGTCACATCCCATCTCCATACAGCTCTACGGCACATCTCACTGTACGCACAGCTCAACTTAGTCACATCTCATCTCCACACAGCTCTATGGCACATCTCATCTACGCACAGCTCAAGATAGTCACATCTCATCTCCATACAGCTCTACTGCACATCTCATCTACGCACAGCTCAACATAGTCACATCTCATCTCCATACAGCTCCACGGCACATCTCATCTACGCACAGCTCAAGATAGTCACATCTAATCTCCATACAGCTCTACGGCACATCTCATCTACGCACAGCTCAAGATAGTCACATCTCATCTCCATACAGCTCTACGGCACATCTCATCTACGCACAGCTCAAGATAGTCACATCTCATCTCCATACAGCTCTACGGCACATCTCATCTACGCACAGCTCAAGATAGTCACATCTCATCTCCATACAGCTCTACGGCACATCTCATCTACGCACAGCTCAAGATAGTCACATCTCATCTCCATACAGCTCTACGGCACATCTCATCTACGCACAGCTCAAGATAGTCACATCTCATCTCCATACAGCTCCACGGCACATCTCATCTACGCACAGCTCAAGATAGTCACATCTCATCTCCATACAGCTCTACGGCACATCTCATCTACGCACAGCTCAACATAGTCACATCTCATCTCCATACAGCTCTACGGCACATCTCATCTACGCACAGCTCAAGATAGTCACATCTCATCTCCATACAGCTCTACGGCACATCTCATCTACGCACAGCTCAAGATAGTCACATCTCATCTCCATACAGCTCTACGGCACATCTCATCTACGCACAGCTCAAGATAGTCACATCTCATCTCCATACAGCTCTACTGCACATCTCATCTACGCACAGCTCAAGATAGTCACATCTCATCTCCATACAGCTCTACGGCACATCTCATCTACGCACAGCTCAAGATAGTCACATCTCATCTCCATACAGCTCTACTGCACATCTCACTGTACGCACAGCTCAACTTAGTCACATCTCATCTCCACACAGCTCTACGGCACATCTCATCTACGCACAGCTCAAGATAGTCACATCTCATCTCCATACAGCTCTACGGCACATCTCATCTACGCACAGCTCAACATAGTCACATCTCATCTCCATACAGCTCTACGGCACATCTCATCTACGCACAGCTCAAGATAGTCACATCTCATCTCCATACAGCTCTACGGCACATCTCATCTACGCACAGCTCAAGATAGTCACATCTCATCTCCACACAGCTCTACGGCACATCTCATCTACGCACAGCTCAAGATAGTCACATCTCATCTCCATACAGCTCTACGGCACATCTCATCTACGCACAGCTCAACATAGTCACATCTCATCTCCATACAGCTCTACGGCACAGCTCATCTACGCACAGCTCAACATAGTCATAAGGCCCAGATCTCTGTACTGGGGTCAATGTATGACATTGTTCTGCATTCTGTCCATGCTGCCTCTATAAGGTCTAAAGAATGTCTGACATCTCACCCACAGGAGGCTCTGGATAGCAGGTCCCACGGGTAGCTGCAGCTTTGTATAGTATCACAACTTACACCAGGCGCGCAACACCCATTGGGCTGACACAGCTTTGCGGGCTGGCGACCATCTAATTGCAGCCGCACCCGAGTACTAAACAGGTTTTTAAAAGACCGTTTCTTGTAAATGAGGCGTTTGTTGTGTTTTCACCCCTTCTTTCAGCCACTCTGTCTATGGTAGTAAGAATTAGCCCCCCCCTCCCGAAATATTTTTCAGCCCCCCCCTCCCCCTCCCCGGAATTTGGCTCAGTTGCCCGCCTGACTTACAACCACGCAGGTGTGTGGACGGGAGTCAGTCTGACATCTGCTCTCTGCGTGTCCGATCCGCACTCTAGGATTCCTGTAAGAGGGACCCACCGAGACACCGAGTCAGAGGGGTTACAGAAAATGATGGCGCGCGGCTGATGGCAGCGTCCAGAAGACAGGGCGCTAGAAAGGCAGACACCAGTAAAAGAAACCGCTAATATGGAAAAAGCCAAAGAAGTATCAGTTCCCGCGATTACTCAGTCCTGTGCAAGGAAAGACGGAGGATCGGGACATGATGCCAGGAAAGGCGTCTGGTTTCAGCTCGACCCCGAGTAGAGTAACGGATAGTGCAGCCTGCATGACACGCTTCAGAAAAGAATGCCTTCCAGACACCCCTCGTCACGCGGCCTGCACGTGTGTCACGCACTGTGTCACGCACCAGGCTGCAGCGGGAGCCCCTCTGACTCAGAGATGGCACTCAGGGGGGACATTGCAGTTACCCCTGGAGGTCTGTACGTCACGGCACGCGCCCTGGATGCTCGACTCGAGGACAAGCTTCATCCTTCGGATGGCAGGAGGGTTTGAGGAGACACTAACGTCCCTGGGGGTAGTAGAGAGTCTGTCTGTCCGTCTAGTGATCCCTACGAGCAGAATCGCCCAGTGACAGACACACCTCCATTTCCACTACTTGGTCTGGCAAGCTTCCGGACGACTCCTCCAAGGTGGCAGTGGTTTAGCTGGCATCTTCAGTGGCACCTCCGACCATACTTGGCACAGTCAGTATTCTGGTAGTGGTGGCTAGCCATGAAAATGTGAGTTGTGTGTCCTTAGCAGGCTTTGAAACACAGACTTCCTCCACGTTATGCTTCGTACATTCCTTAGATCCCCATCAGGTGTCGAGAATTCCACGCGCCTCGCACCCACCCTGGAATTTAAAAATTTTCACTAAACATTCGCCTTAAAGTAGCTTAAGTCGCACCTGCAGTGACAGGCACGTGGAGAGGAACATTCCCACAGAGATCTAAATGCAGGAATGATAGCACTCCCTTGAAGTTAGTAGTGGAAGATACAACTCTTCCAGTACAAACACTTTGAAACCAAAATAAATCAAGAGCAGACACCTAAGATACACAGCAAAGACATCCTCTCATGACCAGGGGCGGACGCAACGCCCAATTTAAGCTCCTCTTATCTATTGGAAACAATAGATCTACCAACAGAGAAGCTAAAACTGTATATGGGCAAGACCTAGAAATTAGCACAAACTCAACCAAACTATAGACAGACTTTAGTCCCGGATGCTAATTATAAATTTTAATATTGTTGAATATCTTTATTCGGTAAAAAAATTGCTTACCATAAAAGAGTACATTTTACACAGTAGAGTACATTTCCTCCGCTAAAACAATGATAAAATATAACAATATAATTAGTATGGGCCTTAGCCAAAGCACCCTCAACAGTTCATTATGTTATAATAGGAGAACCATCAATTACATCCAGTCTAATCGATTGGTAACCTAGAGTGCAGCTTCAGTAATTTTGAGCGCGTCAGCCATGCACTGCTCAAATATTTTGCCACCCCGCATATCATGGCTGTGGATGTTGAGTCCTTAGAGAGTACACGTAAGGCCAGTCTGTGACACCTCAGCCCCAACTCCCTACATACAGGTTTCAGCCAGATCTTCCGTGCCACTTTGTAAGCGGGGCAGGCAAAAAGTAAGTGGGCCACAGACTCCTTAGAGGCCGCACAACCAGGGCACGATCGCGATGGGCCACCAGAGTTAGACCACCTCGCGGTGAATTCATGCACCGGGAGGGTCCCGTACCTTAGTTTTAAATATAGCGCTCTGTCTAGTGGCTTAGTTATAAGATCAAAAAGGGGTTCCAACTTTCTAACCCATTTGAACTCTAAGAACCGTTCAGTGAGTGGACCCCCAGCCCCGCCTCGTGTTGCCTCACCCTGCACCCAATCCCAGTATAACTTCTTAATCGCTAGTTCGGGCGGCGGCATTTGGGTCTCCCACACATCTCTCAATCCCAATTGGAGAACCAGGTGTCTCACATTGTTCAGCCATCCAATCTTGTTGCCAGTATCAAGCAATATTAAGTCATCCAACCCTTCAGCATATTTGGCAAGCTCCTTGGTCCTTCTTAGACGGACCCAGAAGAGCAATGGTCGCAGCCTCACTAGGTCTTTTAGGGCTCATCTGCCCAGATCTAGCCGGAGGGGGATCAACGGCGTAGAGGCGGGGAAACTTATTTTCCGCTGAGGATAGCTCCAAAACGTTTTCGAACCCCCAAAGCTCAGAGCCATATAATGCAGCCGGGAGTATCTGGCCCTCATAAATGGCCATGACCGGTGACACAGGTTTACTTGTTGACTCTCGATACTCCCTCAAGGTCACCCAGGTTACTCTTTTGTGACCAAGTAACATGTTAGCCAAATGGTCCTTCCAATTCATTCGACTATTTATCCGCACCCCTAAATAGTCGAATGAATCGACCATCTCCAGGGGTGCCCCATTGAGCGAGAAATTGTTTTTAAATCTTTTGGAGGGTGAGAAAACCATCAGCTTGGTTTTCGAGGTGTTGATGGTTAGGCCTCTATCTATGCAAAAGGAGCTAAATCGATTCAAAAGCTTTTGCAGTCCTACCAGGGATTTGGAGATCAGTATAGTGTCACCAGCGAAGAGCAGAGTGGGGATTCTTTCCCCCGCCAGGGATGGAGCATCCGACTCTTCCCCTCTCAGATGATCCACCACTCCATTCACAAACAAGGAGAAAAGAGTCGGAGCCATGACACAGCCCTGGCGTACTCCGCTCCTCACGGGGACCCTGTCAGTCAGCTGTCCCTGGGTACCCCATCTGATCCTCGCATAGTTCCCCTTGTGGAGCCTTACAATTAAACTCAAGAGTGTACCGGGGAAGCCCATCCTTCCTAAAATCTCCTACAATTTAACCCGAGGGACCAGGTCAAAAGCTGTTTTGAGATCTATGAAGGCCATATAAAGGCTGCCCTTTTTGATGGTAACTGTCTTCCAATAGATAACAAAAAAAGCGAAAGACCTGGTCCATCGTACCTTCCGGCGGAATCCAGCTTGGAGGTGGGAGAGGATGCTTGCCTCCTCCATCCAGTCACCAACCCTTGAGATAATGACCCTGCCAACCACTTTCTGGATTACATCTATCAAACTGATAGGTCTGTAATTGGCAGGGTCATCTCTTGCCCCTTTCTTATGGACAGTAACCACCTCAGCCCCCTTCCAGGAATCTGGCACAGGATGGCCCCTTACAATCAGATTCATTATAATGGCAATTAAGTTGGCCCAAGCCATAGGTTCCGCAATCAAGAGGTCCCCTGGGATCCCATCCGGACCAGCCGCCTTCTTTGGGGTCAAGTGTCTAATAGCTACTGCTACTTCTGAGGCCGTGAATGGATGCTCATCCTCCCCTGAAGGTTCCCCACCCCCACCGCTGGCTACCGCTGGGCTAATTTTATCTTCAATTCCGCCATATAAAGCTGAGAAGTGATTAAACCATTGCTGGCTAGTTATATGAGCTGCTAGTGGTTGCGATCTCCCCTGTCTAGCTCTATTGATTAAGTCCCAGAATAGCTTCGGGTTCCTCATGCTCAATGCATCTGTTAAGTCCTGCCAGTGCTGTTCCTCCCATTCACGTTTAGCCAGCGCTAATACTTTCAAATAAACCTTCCTAGCCGCTCTAACTAGTAAAGGATCCTTTGTGAGAAGGGCATCTGTCAGGTTTTTCCTTTTACCCTTGCACTGGGCCGAATACCAAGGGTTGCTTGAAATGGGGGGGTGTGTTGTTCATTCTGCGACTTTTCTCTTTAGAGAGAAAATGGTGACTCACTTGCTCTATTGTGGCTTTATAAACTGTATCAAGGGTAATTGGAGGTTTCGGGCTACTCCCATTCTCCCGGTCCCTACCCTCCAGATCCAAATGCAGGTCCACCACAAGGGATTTGATGGTCCCTAGTTGGTCCTCCTTCAGATTTGCCTTATCCCATTTCAGTCTACGATTGTTATTATATGGGATAAACTCTTTAGTTAACTTCATGGGAGCACTCACCCCCTATCCTTAAGGTTACCCCACTTAAACTTGCTGCACAATGGGTTATGGTCACTATCCTGAGTAGATACAACCTCCATATAAATTAGGTCAGTCCACATACTAACATCCATTAAGATGTAATCGATTCTGGACGGCCCTGTAAGTCTATTAAAGGTCATCGCACCTCCCCTGTCGGACATGGTCCTACCATTAAGTGCTCTTAGTTTGTGATCCCTAGTGAGGGCATTAATTTGGATTGCCCTTGCAGACCATTTTCGAATGGGGGGTAAGGACAAGGGTGGGATGGACCATTTAGAGTCTTCTTCTTCAATACCTAGGGGGTCATCTCCAAGGAGAGGTTCAAACATACAATTGAAATCTCCCCCCACGATAATTTTAGCTGCAGGAGGACACTTAGCTAATGCTGAATCTAAGCTTAGTATAGTTGCTGAGGTAGTATCCCCTGGGGCCCCTCTGGCATACACATTGAATAGTTCAAGTCTGTGCCCCTCAATATGACCCCTAGAGGAAAGATGTAGTATATCACTACACTGAGAGTCATGGAGGACCACATCCCAGTCCAGATAAATTTTTATCCAGACCGTGAGACCTCCCGCCGGTCTGCCCTTCCCTCTACTTACTGCTGGAGAAAAAAAGGTAGTATAACCCGATTTATTTATTGGAAGCAGACTCCAGGTTTCCTGAAACAGGCAAACATCGATGAATATGTGCCATTCCGGTATAGCCATCTTCCTTTTTAACCCCGCTACATTCCAAGATAACAGGTTTATTACCCGACGGCCCTTAGGAACTTTGACATGGCCCCCTTGCTCCCCCCATCACCACCCGCCTTAGTCGTACAAGTATCCACCACATGGATAGAAGATTTGGAGTGTACAGTACAACCAACAGTATTATCCATACTCAGATCTACCAATAAGGCCCCGTGATACAGTTGATAGCCGCATTTTGAACTACAAGAGATCCCTCCTGACTTGTATCTTTACATCCAGCTAACCGCAGAGCCTCCACACCTAAATGTCCACCTCTCTCCCTCTTAGTCTGTAAACATCAATCGCAGTCTTCCATACCGGAAAGCTGCGAAAACCTATTGCAAGTGTCCAGAGGAGTGAAGGGTCTCAGGTGCTCCATCCTAATATCGTGATTCATTTTGTATCTCTGTAATCCAGCCAAAGTGATCAGCGGCCTGGGCAGGGTACTGCCCGTACGGAGGATAGATGTTGCTTTGTGGTACAGGGGGGTTAGTTCTAAAACGGTGGAACTTGTTTTGTTGATTGGGGGGAAACGCAACTGACCTAGGATAGAAATATGTTAGAGCCCGAGGGGTAATACAATTACCCCCCCTTCCAGTGGGCCAGCTTAGAATGTAGTCTACTGCCCGAGGGTCTCTAAAGTTGACCACCACTAGGTCCCCTTCAATATCTTTGCGTCTACTACCCAGCCAGTTAATCCGCCTAACATGCACTATGTCCCCATCCATATTATGTGCTATGGGCCTATATGTCCTCAACCAATGTATGATTTTATTTTTTAATTCAGCGTATCCCTCCTTCTTATTCTCTACTAACGGTGGAACCCCGGTCAAAACTACCACAAAGGGCACTGCTTGTGGGGGAATTTCCACTTGTGGCCCCTTGTTTACTGGACCTCTAGTATATCTACCTTCCCCATGTTCCTCCTGTTTGTTCGTTATGGAGGCCTTCGTCACTACCCTTTTGGGGTCACCACCCGTTCCTACTACTGGAGTGTTTATATGTTTTGGGGGGAGTGGATTTTGAAAGCCAGGCTCAGCCCTACCATGAGGCTGTGGCTTCTGTTTAGACGGCTGGGATGAAACAGTTGGGGTATTAGCAGCATTATTGGTAGGTAGCTTAGCTGGAGGTATGGGATGCGCCACCCCGCTCCCTTGGGCTTTGGTTAAGGTGACCATGCTGTTTATAGCAGTCTCTAGGATTGTCAATCTAATTTCAACTTTCTTAATGGTCTCATTAATGGGTAGGAGCAGAGATCTCAATAAGAATTCCAAATTCCCTATTAATGAGGGGGGAGGTAATGAATTTGATACTGCAGCCCCCGTATTAATATCAGAACCTACAGCATTTGTGACCATTTCGGGTGATTTGATCTCTTGCGGTGGTGCCTCAGATGGTGGAAATTCTGGCACCTCCACTATTGCCCTCTCGTAAATAGTGGGAGTTTTTGACGCTTTACCAAAGTCAGAGTGGGGAATTTTAACTTTGCCTGGCCCCACCCTTAATTTCCTCCTTCTTTTACTAGGTGGTGGACCATGGATCTGGGCTACAACTAATTGCTTAGGTTTCATCTTCCTGGGCTTTGCTGTAACAGTAGTACAACGGAGACTAGGAGTAGGAAAGACAATTACAATATGGTCTGCGGGCAAACAGGGGGTGGGGGTACAGTCGCGCAGCAAAAAAGGGACCCCTTCTTGACTAACTATTTCCCCACTAATATCAAGTGAACCTCCCTCCCGGGCCGTAGTAAGAGGAGCACTGTCGGTGAGGGATCTATTTTTCAAACTCTCGACTGAACGTCGCCGCTCAGCCCTTCGCTCAGCCAAAGATGATTCCTTATCACCATCACACAAGACCTTAGGGAAATAATTGTCCAGAGACCCATTACGTAGTCTTCCTCTTTTCCCATATGTTCCCTCTTCAGACGGCATAGCCATTACACTTGCCTGTAACTGGGACCGCAGATCAGCAGACGTTAGAGGATGGTCCCAGCCCAGCCTACTCTGGCCTACGAGGGCCTCAGAGGGCCCGCCCTTTGCCCGGGCTTCGACCCAAACTTCGTCCCGCGTTCGCGTGGATAGGCGGGGCTAAATAGGGAGGAGGGGGAGGGCGGGAAGAGTCGCAGGTGCGCTGGTGACCTGAGCGCTACTCCTGCTGGGACTCGCAATCCACACAAGCTTCTTTACAGCCCCTTGCAGTCCAGGAGGTCCAAATCAGCACACACAGCGATAGTCCGCTTTCTCCCACCTTCAAAGAATTACCTTGGAGTCTCTGACACAGTCACCGGCTACAAGCGGCACCCGCGGAGCCGGGGCCGCGAGCCTCTTTGTACAGCAGGGGGAGGGAGACAAGAGTCGCAGGTGCGCTGGTGACCTGAGCACTACTCCTGCTGGGACTCGCAGTCCCGCCCTCGCAATCCACACAAGCTTCTTTACAGCCCCTTGCAGTCCAGGAGGTCCAAATCAGCACACACGGCGATAGTCCGCTTTCTCCCACCTTCAAAGAATCACCTCGGAGTCTCTGACACAGTCACCGGCTACAAGCGGCACCCGTTAGAAGCACAGAGAAAGACTCTTGACGATAATTTTAGTCTTATCCAAGATAGTAAAGAGCCCTGGTCTAGAGAATCGGATAAGACCCTTACGGTCTTTCCCCTCCTTACCTTGGAAGACCTTGACTCCTTGCTGAACAAAACGAAGTCGGGCTTTCCGCTGGACCCCTGCCCTTTAAAGATTTTGAGGGACTGTAAGGATACCTTGTTACCACCATTACTGGAGGTGATGAATGGCGCTATCCTTCAGGGTACCTTTCCGGCAGCTTGGAAAAAGGCGATTGTTAAGCCCCTTCTTAAAAAGCCTACCCTGGACCCAGAAAACCTTAAAAACTTTAGGCCTATCTCCCTGCTCCTGCTAAGATGCTGGAATCTCACCTTAATTCGCATCTCACCACTTTTCTTGATTCCTCTGGTTACCTGGACCAGTCCCAACATGGGTTCAGGAAATCACACAGTACGGAATCAGCACTAACTGTGGTGATGAATAATATCCGAACTAAGGTTGATCAAGGACAGACCACCTTGCTAGTCCTTTTAGATCTGAAGGCAGCATTTGATACCCTGTCTCCCTCGACTTTAACAACTCGTCTGAGGGAGGTAGGGTTGCAGGGCCCAGCGCTGAGTTTGCTATCTTCCTTTTTAGAACTCAGGGAGCAGAGGGTGAAGCTTGGAGAGTTCCTCTCCCCTGCTAAACCGTTGCAATGTGGGGTTCCTCAAAGGTCGGCGTTGAGTCCGACCTTGTTTAATATCTATGTGGCCCCACTTGCTAGGTTAGTTAAATCGCAGGGGATGGAAGTTGTATCATACGCACATGATACACAGATTATGGTGTCCCTGACCCATTCGGTCAGCACCACTGCGTCCAGCTTCAGGAACTGCATGCAAGTAGTTGCAGAATGGATGATTCGAAAATCCCTGAAGCTGAATGGCGACAAAACTGAGGTGCTGATCTTTGGTAAGGACCAGGATGTCTGGTCCAATGAGTGGTGGCCTCCCTCTTTGGGAGCTTGTCCTACACGATCGCCTTCTGCCAGGAATCTTGGTGTTATCTTTGACACCTCGCTGACTATGAACCTTCAGGTAAATCGAACTGTGGCTACCTGTTGGGGAGTTCTCAGGATTCTGAGGAGAATTGTCCACTATCTCTCCCCTCAGGCACATAAACAGACTGTAGTCGCGTTGGTGTCTTCCCGACTAGATTACTGCAACGCTCTGTATGCAGACATCAATAAGGGCGATATTCAACGCCTTCAGAGCGTGCAGAACGCTGCGGCGAGATTTGTGTTGGACGCCCCCAAGTCTTTCTCTGCCACTCTAGCCAGGAAGAAGCTCCATTGGCTCCCGATCCAGCAAAGAATTGTGTTTAAAATCCCATGTCTGGTTTTTGGAGCGCTTCTGGCTGGACCCTCAGATGCCTTAGGCTCTAAGCTAATTTCCTACTCCCCTAGCAGGAGCCTTCGTTCCTCCAACATGAATCTTCTGTGCATCCCGCGTAGTAAGAAAGTCAGATGGGGAGGCAGGGCCTTTGCCACCGTGGCCCACCGTCTGTGGAATGCTCTCCCCTCCGACATAAAGACGCAACCTTCGTTGTCTCTCTTCAGAAAAGCATTAAAAACGTGGTGTTTCATTAAGGCTTATCAATAAGCTTGCTATGTGGACATTTTTTGGGTTAGGCGCCTTGACGCCCTTTGGGCTAAGTAGCGCAATATAAGACGGATTTCATTCATTCATTCATTCAATCTGGGAGGCGGTGGGGTTTAACCTGCTGACTCCACAGACGCTTTATTGTTGGGCCTCTGGTATCACCTGTGCTGGGAGCCAACCTCACGCACTGAGCCCCGCCCACTCCAGGCTTCTGTTCCACTGGTTCCGAGTGGACCACTGCACACCGGCTTCTAAGATGAAGCCCCCTGCTGTGCAGCTGAGGTAAGCGGCACAGCGCTGGTTACATGTGCACACATGTGCAGCTGAGGTAAGAGGCCCACACTGCTTACATGTGCACTCATGTGCTGCTGAGGTAAGAGGCCCTGTGCTGAATACATGTGCACAGATGAGCAGCTGAGGTAAGACGCCCACACTGCTTACATGTGCACACATGTGCTGCTGAGGTAAGAGGCCCTGTGCTGAATACATGTGCACAGATGTGCAGCTGAGGTAAGAGGCCCTGCACTGATTACACTTTGCACACATGTGCAGCTGAGGTAAGCGGCGCAGTGCTGGTTACATGTGCACACATGAGCAGCTGAGGTAAGAGTCCCTGTGCTCGTTACATGTGCACAAATGTGCAGCTGAGTTAAGAGGCCCTGTGCTGATTACATGTGCACACATGTGCAGCTGAGGTAAGAGGCCCATGCTGCTTACATGTGTGCACATGTGCAGCTGAGGTAAGAGGCCTACACTGCTTACATGTGCACACATGTGCTGCTGAGCTGAGAGGCCCTGTGCTAAATACATGTGCACACATGTGCAGCTGAGGTAAGCGGCGCAGTGCTGGTTACATGTGCACACATGTGCAGCTGAGGTAAGAGGCCCTGCACTGATTACATGTGCACACATGTGCAGCTGAAGTAAGCGGCGCAGTGCTGGTTACATGTGCACACATGTGCAGCTGAGGTAAGAGGCCCTGCGCTGCTTACATGTGCACACATGTGCAGCTGAGTTAAGAGGCCCTGCGCTGATTACATGTGCACACATGTACAGTTGAGGTAAGAGGCCCACGCTGCTTACATGTGCGCACATGTGCAGCTGAGGTGAGAGGCCCACACTGCTTACATGTGCACACATGTATTGCTGAGGTAAGAGGCCCTGTGCTGAATACATGTGCACACATGTGCAGCTGAGGTAAGCGGCGCAGTGCTGGTTACATGTGCAGCTGAGGTAAGAGGCCCTACACTGATTACATGTGCACACATGTGCAGCTGAGGTAAGAGGCCCTGCACTGATTACATGTGCATACATGTGCTGCTGAGGTAAGAGGCCTTGCACTGGTTACATGTGCACACATGTGCTGCTGAGGTAAGAGGCCCTGCCCTGTTTACATGTGCAGACATATGCAGCTGAGGTAAGAGGCCCGCACTGATTACATGTGCACACATGTGCAGCTGAGGTAAGAGGCCCTGCACTGATTACGTGTGCACACATGTGCTGTTGAGGTAAGAGGCTTTGCACTGGTTACATATGCACACATGTACTGCTGAGGTAAGAGTTCTTGCGCTGGTTACATGTGCACACATGTGCAGCTGAGCTAAGAGGCCCGGTGCTCGTTACATGTTTTCACATGTGCAGCTGAGGTAAGAGGCCCTGCACTGATTACATGTGCATACATGTGCTGCTGAGGTAAGAGGCCTTGCACTGGTTACATGTGCACACATGTGCTGCTGAGGTAAGAGGCCCTGCACTGATTACATGCGCACACATGTGCAGTTGAGGTAAGAGGCCCTGCACTGATTACATGTGCACACATGTGCTGCTGAGGTAAGAGGCCTTGCACTGGTTACATGTGCACACATGTGCTGCTGAGGTAAGAGGCCCTGCACTGATTACATGTGCACACATGTGCAGCTGGGGTAAGAGGCCCTGCACCGATATATGTGCACACATGTGCAGCTGAGGTAAGAGGCCCTGCACTGATTACATGTGCACACATGTGCAGCTGAGCTAAGAGGCCCACACTGCTTACATATGCACACATGTTTAGCTGAGATAAAAGGCATTGCGCTGGTTATATGTGCACACATGTGCAGCTGAGGTAAGAGGCCCACGCTGCTTACATGTGCACACATGTGCTGCTGAGGTAAGAGACCCTGCGCTGATTACATGTGCACACATGTGCAGCTGAGCTAAGAGGCCCGGCGCTCGTTACATGTGCGCACATGTGCAGCTGAGGTAAGAGGCCCTGCACTGATTACATGTGCATACATGTGCTGCTGAGGTAAGAGGCCTTGCACTGGTTACATGTGCACACATGTGCTGCTGAGGTAAGAGACCCTGCACTGATTACAAGTGCACACATGTGCAGTTGAGGTAAGAGGCCCTGCACTGATTACATGTGCACACATGTACTGCTGAGGTAAGAGGCCTTGCACTATTTACATGTGCATACATGTGCAGCTGGGGTAAGAGGCCCTGCACCGATACATGTGCACACATGTGCAGCTGAGGTAAGAGGCCCTGCACTGATTACATGTGCACACATGTGCAGCTGAGCTAAGAGGCCCACACTGCTTATATATGCACACATGTTTAGCTGAGATAAAAGGCATTGCGCTGGTTATATGTGCACACATGTGCAGCTGAGGTAAGAGGCCCACGCTGCTTACATGTGCACACATGTGCAGCTGAGGTAAGAGACCCTGCGCTGATTACATGTGCACACATGTGCAGCTGAGGTAAGAGGCACTGCGCTGGATACATGTGCACATATGTGCAACCGAATGAGGAAGAGTGATGTGTAACTCAGTCTGCCATCTGCACGCAGGTAGCCTATTGCGAATAGGACCTGGACAAATGGGGAATGGCAAAGGCAGACCGTATAATTTATTTGGGAATTCAAAAAATATATATATAATTTCTTTTTGATTATAGTATAAGTCTGTAGTGTGCCATTGGCTGAAAACTGTGGAAAAATATAATTTTGGATAAGCTCAGCACAGTAAAATGATTGATGTGACTAATTTATGTCTATAAAGGTCCCACCCTTAAATAAATGATTCATTTGCCCATATTTGCCCTCAATTGTGCGCTTTGGCAATTTATCATATTTCCTTGAGCCAGCAGGAATGAGATTCAGGTTTTTGACTACTCTGGGGGGCCAAGTTAATTACCCTGCTGGACACTGACAGGTCACAGTTACACATGGACAATAGGCCTTAGGGGAATAGACTTCTCCTGATGGAGGAGGGCAGTTGGGGAAATCTGCATAGGGTGATTAGTGGGCACCCAGATACACGCCTGAGCATCCGTTACCCACATGGACAAAGGGTGAACAGGTTTCTTTTGAAGTCTTGGAGGGAAGGAACCAGATTTGCAGGGTCAATCTGGGTGGGAGCTAAGCTCTGGGGAGATGTCCTTCAGAACCCAGCTTGATTTTGCCATTTTGAAAGTAACTAAGATGTTGCGCTGGGTTGGGAAATGGTGGAGGGGCTATGTGGCATCGCTGAGTTCGGTAGTGATGCTCGCTTTCTAGAATCTACCACATCAACTTTCAAATCCCTACACAGGGGCATAAACGGTGAGATTAGAGGGAACTAGAGAAGAGGAAGGACGGACCAGCTCACTGATGAACCCCTGCTTGGAAAGCCCTCCAGCTTGTAATTTTGGGGCCCTTTCTCCAGCGCCTTTGGTACTGGCCTACATACTCCCTGTAGCTGAATGTAGATCATGGGTTTGCAGGCGACTCTGAAGGAGAGGATCAAGTGGGACTGCTGTACACTATGAGGCATATTATCAAGTTATATATCGCCACTTTTCTGGCATATAGCGCCGAAAAAGCAGCGATTTTTTCATCTCAATATTATCAAGTCGTCGCTAACATGCATTAGTGCATGTTAGCAGCCGATTTTGTAACGCATCTCATGACAGCGATAGCTATCGCTAATGAGATGCAAAGAAGGCGTTCCCTTCTAAGACAACATGAGAAATGATCGCAAAACCAAGATCGTGGTATCAACAACGCGGTTCCTTAACAGCAAAGCGATAACAAAAGGCGCACTAAGCCCCCATTATCGCATGATTCTAATGTCTGCAAAAAACCTGACTTAGCCTTATTGCCTATGGGAGGTGGATTGAATGGTTAAGTACACACTATCTTATCAGCAAGCTTTTCTATTATCGCTGCTCATTTATCTCTGGATTTCTCGCGATAATTGGTGTTTTCGCTGCTATCGCTGGATTTCTTATCGCCTTTGAGATGAGAGTTGATAATACTGCGCTATCATGGCAATGAAATCCAGAGATAGCCGGCGATAAGAAAAACAGCGATAAGGGCGCTTTGCAATAATTATTGCAACTCGTTGGTAATGTGCCCCCAAGCCTCGCTGGAGATGCTTGGGGAAGGGGTATCCAATACACCTGAAATACACACAGGTGTACAGGCATTCACTCTGCAAGTGACCAGGAGGCATTGGAACTGGGAATGTAGCCACGTGGTTTGGTCTCTCTTGAGAAACTGCTGCTTGAAGACCCCGGGACAGTCTGCTACTGGGGCCTGAGGGACAGGGCAGAAGGTCCCTGAAGCTTTTCCTCAATAGAGGAAGAGAGATAAAAAAAAAGCTGCATAAAGCATCCCTAAAAACCTTGTCTGTTTTAGCACAAGGGCCCAGAGTTACTTGATTTCAAAGACCCCACTGTTTTGTAAATTGGTTGGTAGGTTGCCAGGGTCATCAGGCTCTGACAACCCCTACTGCACTCAGTGGTTCTATACCCCAAGGGTAGAACACGTGCATCTTGGAGTCAATTATCTTCAAACAAAGTCACAGAAATGTCAAAATATTGCCCCTGTCCGTTAGAGGTGGGAGCCACCCTGGGGGGATCTGTCCAATGAAACCCCTGGGCCTATCTGACACCCATTATCGAGGCTGAGGTTCTGGGGTGCAAGAACCATTGTCTGTACACCAACCGAGGTTACTTGACAACCTGTTCAATGTAGAACTAAGATCCAGACACACACTGTTTACTGTTGTCTTGGGCAGGGATGGTATATGCAAAGCGAAAGTCACAACAATTCATAATTATAGCCTAATTGAAAGTTAAGCCAGAGCCCTAACTGAAACGGTTTATAATGTTATATATTTCATTGGCATTGAGGGCAAATGTTCTGCAGTTGATTAGGCCTGACTTGTTATTGATGCACCCCTCCAGTTTTCCTGGGCGTGGAGGGAATCAGGCGGCATTGTGTTTTTAGGGTGTAGATCTTGCTAGGGTGCACCTTTGAATGCGCCTCCCTCATATGGGAACTATGATATATTTAGGACGGTTATGCCCCATATAGGCTGCAAGGCACTTTAAAGAGAGTTCCCATAGGCATTTACAAATGCCATTCTGTAAATGTGGCTTAATTTTTATATGGTAGTGTAGTAAAGTACTTTTTTGTTTTTATAAGCGACAGCACTATCTCACTAGTGATTTATAAAGTGGCTTTGTTTTGTTATTCAGTACTGAGACCTAATCCCGCAGTACCTCGCAAGAATAACTCTGCGTCGCTACCCTGAGAGTCAAGTACAAAAAAGGGGTCCTTGATTTCTAATTTTGGGCTACTCTCAATGCTTAACTTGAGCAGATGTTTGTTGGTGCTCAACATCAGAACTTAATTCCCAACCTCAGCACTTATGAAAATTCATCACATGGTGGCGCTGTACGTCTATGTCTAAGGTAAGCACATCAGAGTGTTTAGGAAGTCTAAATATAATTAAAGAAATAATAATATTAATACATTCAGGCCATTTTGAAAGGCTTTGGTGGCCTGGAATAGTCCAAATTGTTACACTTGAGGGAGAATGATGATTGGTAGTTGTATTGATAATCGCATTGGCAGCATTGGAGGAGCAATAAGTAATGCAAGCACTGGCTACTCTAGTGGGCCCAGAACACCAGAAGCAAAAGACTCCCATTGTTACTGGTAAGGCTTAGTGCCTTCTGATTGCTCTGGGACCCTCCAACCTGGAGTGCCACACAATCCCATTCAGGGGCTTCAAAAGAAAGGATAATTCTAAACCCCCAAAACATTCCCAACTTCAATCACAACAGAACGACATGTTGGCTACTCATTGCTGGCTTGAGTAAGGCTGTAGTGTAAGGAGGAAGTCTGTATCTAAAAAGAACTGCTTAAGAAGGGAGATGGGGCAGGACATTGTTAGCTAGTGCTACACCATTACCTCCCTAAGAAACAGCGTGAGGCTTCCTGGAAGGAAACTTTAGGATTCAGGAATCATGAGGAGGTACATTTGTCAACTGATGCAAAACAGTATTTTCAATTGTCGTGTTCTTACTTTATTGTGGAAATGCTGCACGGTGCTTGCCCGCTTGATCCACGACGCCCTGTTGGGGTCATGCAGTCTGGGTAGGAACCATCCTTGAATCTCTCAGCCTGTCATGATCTCACTTGGAACACCCCAGAGAGAGAATGAACCCTCAGCATCCTTGGTTCCTTGCCTGGTTCCTTGAAAGTAGTTGAATATTTACAACAAGGGGTGGTGAGGGACAGAGTCTCTGAATTAAGCAGAAAGCTCTCACCCAGTCAAGAGATCAGGGCTAGATCCAACACCGTTTTTTAGCTCACTGCACCATCCCAGTTTCAGAACCTAGCTGTATGCAAATTAGTCTGTTCCTGTCCCAGTGCATGATGGGAACAGGGCAAACCAAACTACAAAAGCCAATTCTTACACTGGGAAGGAAACAAGCTCCCGGGGACCGGTTTCTGGCATTACAGCCGTCTTCGGCCCGGTTTGCTTGAATCCTGATGGTGCAATGAGCAAGGGTCTCACATCTGAGAATACCCTTCCACGCTTAGGGTGGACAAAAATATTTACAACAAGGGGTGGTGAGGGACAGAGTCTCTGAATTAAGCAGAAAGCTCTCACCCAGTCAAGAGATCAGGGCTAGATCCAACACCGTTTTTTAGCTCACTGCACCATCCCAGTTTCAGAACCTAGCTGTATGCAAATTAGTCTGTTCCTGTCCCAGTGCATGATGGGAACAGGGCAAACCAAACTACAAAAGCCAATTCTTACACTGCGAAGGAAACAAGCTCCCGGGGACCGGTTTCTGGCATTACAGCCGTCTTCGGCCCGGTTTGCTTGAATCCTGATGGTGCAATGAGCAAGGGTCTCACATCTGAGAATACCCTTCCACGCTTAGGGTGGACAAAAATATTTACAACAAGGGGTGGTGAGGGACAGAGTCTCTGAATTAAGCAGAAAGCTCTCACCCAGTCAAGAGATCAGGGCTAGATCCAACACCGTTTTTTAGCTCACTGCACCATCCCAGTTTCAGAACCTAGCTGTATGCAAATTAGTCTGTTCCTGTCCCAGTGCATGATGGGAACAGGGCAAACCAAACTACAAATGCCAATTCTTACACTGGGAAGGAAACAAGCTCCCGGGGACCGGTTTCTGGCATTACAGCCGTCTTCGGCCCGGTTTGCTTGAATCCTGATGGTGCAATGAGCAAGGGACTCACGTCTGAGTATACCCTTCCACGCTTATGGTGGACAAAACAATTAAGCAAAAGGGGGTGGTGATGGACAGAGTTTCTGAATTAAGCAGATAGCCATGTTCTGAGCTGGGATGGGGCAGTGAGATAAATAACGGTGATGGATCAAGCCCTGATCTTTGGACTGGGTAAGAGTGGTCTGCTCAATTCAGACACTCTGTTCATCACCACCCCCTTTTGTAAATTGAAAGTAGTTGAAATCAGTTGAGTTAGGTAAGAAACCTCAGGGGTGAGGATCCAGAATGGCATTTTGAAATGGCTACTAAGACTTCAATTTATCTTGCCATCATAAATAGCACTAACATTGAGAGATATTAAGTAACAAACCCTTCCCGTATACTATGTTGTACTCAATGTCTTGAGAAAGTGTGAGCAGATAAAGACTTTACCAATCTTTTAACAGTGTCCAGATCGCAGTCTCAATGTGGATGCTTCTGTAGAATGAGTTCCAGATATTTGTTTACATTTACTTCAGTTATGTTTTAGTGAAGCACTGCGCCACCCTAGTGTAGCTGGAGTGCACACCGCAAAAGGATACAGTGATGGTGGCAGTGTCTATTGAACAGTAAATATATTCTAGTATGTGGATTAACTAAGTCCAAGCCTGGACGGGACTACCCATAATGATATAATGTTATGCTTAAGAAAAGGCCAACGGTGCATGCAGAGTGTGGGTGTTGTTGGTGTGAGGCTTCGTGCCAGTGGTGCTCGCACTATACGAAACATACAAGTTGGGTCAAGAAAGTCTACATGTCCCAGAAACCCGCAGGACTCTCATGAAACTTGCAATGATGGCAGTCACCTTGGATTCATGGAGTATACGTTCCTCTTGTTTCAGAGCGTTTCATACTAGGCAATCGAGATACTTAGGGGCATATTATCAAGCAGCAGCGATAATTATCGCTGGCCGCGCTTAGCGCGAATTTTCTTATCGCTGGAAATCGCTGGAATTTATCGCCATGCTAGCGCTGTATTAACAACGCATAGCGCAATGGCGATAAATATTCCAGCGACAAGGCGGGAAATAGGCCAACATCAGCGATGTTGCATGTAAAACGGCGATAACCTTGCTGATACGACCCTGTGGTCGTATCACCATAATCCACCCCACATGTAATGTATACATAAGTCATGGTCTTTGCAGACGTTAGAAAGCTGCTTTAATGCTGAGTTAGCGCAAATATGATTATCGTTTCGCCAGACGGGGCCTCATTGAAAATATCGCTATACCCCATAAGCGACATTATTTCATGATGTTTTGTGAGGCATGCCTCCTTTGTATCTCATGAGCGATGAGATGCGAGGCGTGCCGTAAACGGGTGCTAAGTCATTAAAACACGCGCCAGCCTGTCCTTGTAAATAATGCGATAAAATTATTGCTGCTTTTCGCCTGAAAACAGATGCTAAAGCAGCGAAAATTGTATTGCCAGCCCTTGATAATATGCCCCTAAGTTGCTGCAGTGGGACCGTTGTTGCCAAAGATAGTAACTCTTGGGGGCATATTATCAAGGGCTGGCAGAGAAAAGGTAGCAACTCAAAGATCATTCCCTTGAGTTAATGAATTCCATCAAAATACAGAGAAGAGATAGTAACTCAAAGAATCATTCCCTGGAGTTAATGAATTCTATTGGAATACAGAGAAGAGATAGCAGCTCAAAGAATAAATCCCTGGGGTTCATTAATTCCATCAAAATATAGACAAAAGAAAGTTACTCAAAGAATCATTCCCTGGAGTTAATGAACTCCATCGGAACACAGAGAGAGTGGAAATTATCTTAATCTAGTACAGATTTGGTTTCCCTTTATAGGTCTCGGCTAGCATAGGCTGCGCATGTGCAATCTCGCTGGCGAGATCTTATGTCTCAGAGTAGCGAGGCTTGAACCCGCCCCTCTTCTCCATTGGCTGGCTGCCTAAACGGAGGCCAGCCATTGGAGAAGAGGGTTCTGTGACATCATTTTTGGTAGCTAAGCCCCGTCCATTTTGGATTGAGGGGTGTGTTTTTTCGTTTCTTTCTCTCCTCGAAAAACACGCCCCCCAGTCTGCAAAGGACGAGGCTTAGCTTCCGAAAATGACGTTGCCTCCTCTCCCCCACCCCTCTTCTCACCTTCTCACTGTTACTACAGAGGCCCTATGTTTGTAGTATATTACAACGAGTTCCAGTTTGTTCTGTTGTGACAAACGTTAATATGGATGTGAAGTGCCACCCGGCCTCTAAGGTACTTTGTATTCCAGTTTCAACCCAATGGCCTGGTCCTGCCCAAGGGTATAAATTAAGGGCGGGAGTGATCGATGGACTTCTGCATTGTGTGGAAAGGGTTTCCTAATAGCAATAGCATCCCAGCTGCCTAGGCAGTGCCTGTGCAACGGACGCCACATAGGGTTTATTAGTCTTGTTTTTGCTTGATATTTTGAAGATATTGATTTTCTAGTACGGCTTTAAAAGTACTAGGTTTTTAAGTTTTTGAATTTTGCTTTCTGCCTCCTACTTAAGATAATGGATCCTGCACCATTATAAGATGGCCGCTGGTTGGTCGTGACATCCTGCAAGCCCTTCGTTCCTTCCAGCTTCAGAGGCTGTGCGCGCGATTCGGTGCCCTGCCGTCGTCACCTCCTGGCAGATGCACCATGCGCCTCCTTCTGGGTTCGGTGGCTGTCAAAGAGAAACAAAATGTCGAGCCATGTACTAAGGACAGTTGGAGAGGGCTGATGCGCACTGGCGGGCATGGGGGACCGGGTGGTCTTGCGCTGAGGTGAGAGCTGGATGCCTTAATACAGGTGAGGACGATATCAAACGAGTGTCCATTGCTCAGCATCGGCTTAACTCACCATGACCAACAAGAGCCCTTGTTTACTTGTACAGTATGCTCGTGAGGTTTAGGTGACGTTCTTATGGTCTAGGGTATTTCTGGTCCCTCTGATGAGTCTCTGGGTTATGCAAACAAAGTGTATGTCCTAACGTGTGTACGTCCAATAGCCTGGTCCCGTTGGCACGCAGGCATACTCAGCGTGGTCAGCAGAAAGCGTGTACTCTGTGGAGCTATGGCTCAGTTCTGTGCAAATTTAGTGTCCTTGTGCACTTGGTTGGTAGGTCACCTGCGCTGCTTGTGTTAACAGCACCCACCGCGACAGCAGCAGGCAAGTGCATTACATTGCAAGGTCACCCGCTAACACAAGGACGTGTACCGACCCCAAGACCTTTATTGCGGTTATGTATCCATTTTACTATTTTCTATAATGAATCGAATGTTTATTTGCCACAGTCTAGAAGCTCTTATGTTTGTAGAGGGAACTAGAGATACTGGTGGTACTTTCCACCTAAGTATACATATTCGTGCGCCCGAGGAACGCCAGCTCTGGCTCTCTACTGGGAATGTGTAAGTTCTATATTCTATTTAGGCGGGTGATTGGGCTTTGAAGGGAAGATGCTTCAGGAATGGTGGGGTGTACACTGCTGACAGTGTGTGTGTTTGCCAGATTGGTCTCCCTTCTTGGAGGTGCACTATCACATTTTGGTTGTTGTCTCTGAACGTGCTTGGAGGAAGGGGGAGTCTGACCTGGGCACCCTCTGACAGCAACTTTAGGCGCTTCTTGCAGATAGTTATCTGTGTTGGAGGTTCAGTCCCTGTGTGTCCTCTAAAAGTTGTCCTGGTTTTGTGTGACTCTCTGTGTGTGGCTCTGTGTGTGTGTGGCTCTGTGTGTGTGGCTCTGTGTGTGTGTGTGTGTGTGGCTCTGTGTGTGTGTGGCTCTCTGTGTGTGTGTGGGTCTCTGCGTGTATGGGAGGATCTCTGTGTGTGTGTGTGTGGGTCTCTCTTTGTGTGTGGGTCTGTGTGTGTGTGTGTGGGTCTGTGTGTGTGTGGGTGCGAGGGGGTTTCTGTGTGTGTGTGGGTCTCTTTGTGTATGTGTGTGGGTCTCTGTGTGTGTGTGTGTGTGTGTGGCTCTGTGTGGCTCTCTGTGTGTGGTTCTGTGTGTGTGTGTGTGGCTCTGTCTGTGTGTGTGTGGCTCTGTGTGTGGCTCTGTGTGTGTCTGTGTGTGTGTGTGTGTGTGTGTGTGTGTGGCTCTGTGTGTGTGTATGGCTCTGTGTGTGTGGGTGTGTGGCTCTCTTTGTGTGTGTGGCTCTGTGTGTGTTTGTGTGTGTGGCTGTGTGCGTATGTGTGTGGGGGGGCGCTGTGTGTGTGTGGCTCTGTGTGTGTGTGTCTGTGTGTGTGTGGGGCTCTGTGTGTGTGTGAGGCTCTGTGTGTGTGTGTGTGTGTTGGGCTCTGTGTGTGTGTGTTGAGCTCTGTGTGTGTGTGTGTGTGTTGGGATCTGTGTGTGTGTGGGGGGGGCTCTGTGTCTGCTAATACTCTCTACTACTCTCTAATGCTCACCTGTTGCCATTGTAAATGAAAATACCATTTATTTATGTTTTTAAAAAAACAAAAAGTGAAAAAAATGCTATTTGCAATGCCAATAGCTCTAACTTTAACAAAGACAAGACCATTGCATTGTAAATACCTGTTGTTTTTTATGAATGTATGGTATTAAGGTATTTTAAGATATTGGTAGAGGTGAAGTTATTGCTTTTGTCAGAAGAAAATTCATGACTCCGATGTGCATTTTGTTGCAATTTATGAACTAGATACATTGACGTTTTTCAGAGCTCAGATTAAATTTACAAAATATGGAAGGTAGTAATCTATAATCAATCAATCAATCAATCAATCAGGAATTTGTAAAGCACGCTACTCACCCGCAAGGGTATCAAGGCACTGGTGTGGGGGGGGGGGGACCCGCTACTGCTCGAAGAGCCAGGTCTTGAGCTGTTTCCTGAAGAAGAGATGGTCCTGGGTCAGTCGTAGGTGGGTGGGGAGGGAGTTCCATGTCTTGGCTGCCAGGTAGGAGAAGGATCTTCCTCCGGCAGTGGTTCTGCGAATGCGTGGGACGATGGCGAGGGCGAGGCTGGCGGAGCGAAGCTGGCGGGTGGGAGTTATGTTATGTTATGTTATGTTATGTTATTAATGGGTCTTATATAGCGCAACGGCTACTCCAAAGGAGTGTCCCGGCGCTTTGTGCTCCAGACCCAGAAAAGATACTAAAGAAGAACATAACAGCAAACAAGAAGACAAAGGAAAGGAAAACAGAACTCTACCTAGCGAATAACCAAGTCTTCAGACCCTTCCTAAAGGCTAACAGATTGGATGTGGAACGTAAGGACAATGGTAGGGAGTTCCATAACTGAGGGGCCAGGAATCTGAAAGATCGCCCTCCCAGACGTGCCCTCTTTATACGGGGAACTGCAGCAAGAGCTAGAGACTCCGATCTTAAAGATCGAGTCGGCCGATAGAATTCCAGCCTCTTCTGAAGGTATTTTGCACCCGTGGCATGCAGTGCTTTGTGGGCTAATGTCAAGGCCTTGAACATTATCCTCTTCCGTATAGGGAGCCAATGGAGGGATTGCAGCAAGTTTGAAACACTGGCTCGACGGTGCAGGCCGAAAATGGCTCGCGCAGCGGCATTCTGGGTCACCTGCATACGCTGTAAAAGGTATTCTGGGAGACCCAGATATAGAATGTTGGCATAATCCAATCTGGATCCGATGAGAGCCTGCACAGTTATTCTCCGATGCTCCTCAGACAGCAGAGGGAAAAACTTTCGGAGCATCCTGAGAATCCAGAAGCAAGTCCCAGTCAAGGTTGCCACCTGGGATTTGAGCGAAAGCCCATTGTCAATTTTTATTCCCAGGTTCTTGGCCCATTTAGAAGACTGGGCTGGAGGGAACTTGTCAGCAGGCCACCAACCATGCCAGTCCGGTTCCACAGGGCATCCAAAGAAAAGTATCTCGGATTTATCCAAGTTGCACTTGAGGCTGTTCAGATGAAACCAATTAAAAACAGCCCCAAGGCACTCACGGATACTTTTGCCATTGAATTCTTCGCTCTTGCAGCAGGTGAAAAGGAGCTGGGTGTCGTCAGCATAAGAGACGATCCGGGCCCCGTAGGACTCCACCAAATCCGCCAGAGGGGTCATGAGGATGTTAAATAAAGTAGGGCTCAAAACTGAGCCCTGAGGAACTCCGACTCCCAATGGCGGCATTTCGGCAGATCCAGGCGAGGCCCAGACCGTTTGTCGGCGGTTGGCTAAGAAGGAACGAAACCAATTGAGCACCGTCCCCCCTAGACCGATGTCATGTAGTCTTATGAGGAGATCCTCATGGGGAACGGTGTCGAAAGCCGCCGACAAATCTAACATGACTAACATCACCCTGCCTCCATCATCCAGCACCTCCTTCACAGTCTCTGAGACTTCCAAAAGTGCCGTCTCGGTGCTTAGGTTGGATCGAAAGCCCGATTGAGACGCATGGAGAAGCTCATTCGACTCCAGGAAGTTGGAGAGCACGCTATGAACGTGCTTCTCGAGGATTTTAGTAAGTGCAGGAAGGAGCGAAATTGGTCGATAGTTGGACGGGGCTTCCGGGGCAAGGTTGGGCTTTTTAAGCAGAGGGATCACCATGGCCTGTTTCCAGGATGGAGGCAGAACCCCCTGACTCAAGGAAAGGTTGAGAATAGGGTTAGCTAGGGGGTTCACAACATCTGCCATTCTAGCTAAAAATTTTGCCGGGCAGGGATCACAAGGCGAACCAGATTTGAGATTCCTCATCAATGCTAAAGATGAGGAAATCGTGAGAGGTGGAATATTCAACAGAACCGGACCAGAGATAGGCTGGTGGACTATCTCATTCGACAATATGCGAGGAGCAACTGTCGGTCTCGGAAGAAAGGAGTCCTGAATCTGTCTAATTTTGGTCGTAAAGAAATTAGCAATAGTGTCAGCCCAGGTTTCATCCGGAGTCTCCTGATCTATGCTCGAGCGAGGGGTAGTAAATTCTCGCACGATCGAGAAGATCTCCTTACAGGAGTTAGCTGCTTCCTCAATTTTTTTAGCAGAGTAGTCCTTCTTTCCCTGTAGAATTAAACCGTGATACGATTTCATCATGGTTTTATAAGTCCGTTTTGCCTCAGCATCGTATTGGGCTCTCCAGGCCCGTTCGGCGACTTTTCATTGTCTCCGGGAGTGGGCCAACTCTGCCGAAAACTAGGGGGCCGACGTGCGTTTAGTGAGAGATCTGGGTGGCTGTAGAGGGGCCAACTCATTCAGTCTAGCTAAGAGCCAGGACTGCAGGGTGTCCAGGTCACACTCCAGATCACCCTTGTAGGAAGGAGGATGGTTCACCAGGGCCTGGGCTAACAGGTCAGGAGTCACCCGATGGTATGCCCTGTAGCTACTGCCCAGCTGTCTCATGGCCCTGACAGATGGTTTCTCAGTGCTAGATATTTGAAAATGAGCGAGATGATGGTCAGACCACAGTACCGGCAGAAGTGCAGTAACCGTAATTGGTGAGGTAGAAAAGACCTGATCTAATGTGTGGCCTTTGTCATGTGTCGGGCCAGAAAGGTAAGGGAACAATCCCAAAGCAGACGTGATATCAAGCAGCTTATTGGCCTCCTGATCCAGCTGATCTTCCATATGGAAGTTAAAATCTCCCACCAGTAGGCACTGCTCCGATCTCAGAACAAGTACTGACAAGACCTGCTGAAGATCCTCAAAAAAAGAACCCACAGGTCCCGGAGGTCTACATACTACGAGACCCTTCACCGTTTGTCGAGGCGATAGGGATAGGGTAAAGGCAAGGGATTCGGCACCCGTGATGGTCTCTGTGCACACAACTGCGCACGTGAGAGATTTTTTCACAACAAGGGTGACTCCTCCCCCCCTTCCCTTGGCTCTATCTTGTCTATAGATATTGTACTCAGAGGGAATGGCTGCCACTATGTCCGGATGGGAGGACTCATTCAGCCAAGTCTCGGTGAGCATAAGACAAGAGGGGTTATTGGTAGAAAGCAGACCAAAAATCTCCTGAGTATGTCTGTGCAGTGACCTAGTGTTAAGGAGTAAGCAAAGATGTTTAATGCTACATTCCTTCATGTGGGTAGTGTGGGGGAGGACGCTAGTAAGATGCCAATTACATACTGGGCATTTATGTTTGCCCCTGTAACGACCAGGAAAGACAAAATGACAGGACTTATTACCAGAGCGCAGGGAGTGGAGCTCCTCAGATGTATACGTCAACATAATAATACAGGAGAGTAAAAGGTGGCGACCAAGAGAACCTGCCACGCCAAACGCCTCCGGGACGCTGACGGGCGCAGACGGGCAGGACTCTGACACGACTCCGGCGCAGATCCGGCGCGTCCGCAGTACGCGTCCGCTGCGCGGAGGGAGGAGCTTTTTATAGCGCTACTAGAGCGCGAGGGCGGAGAGTCCTACCCCCAAGATGGCGGCCGAAATCAGATCCCAGCCCTCGGCGTCAATACTCAGCCGAGGGCGGTCTGAAACCCCAGGCAAGGAGGAGGGAGCAGGCGAAGCGCTTACAAGCGCTGGGAAGTCTGAGGCAAGACAGCAGCACGCTTACAACACAAGCGCGATCCTAAGCTGCACAGAAATTTAATTAAAAGTGACTAACACGAAAGTCAAACACACTCGATTTAAAATTGCCAAGAAAAGAGAGGAGACCTCCCGGCTTCCGCCTCAGGAGGGAAAAGGTTAGGTAGCAGTTGTTAATCACATGCAGGATGTCACAATTCCCTTTTATAGCGCTACTAGAGCGCGAGGGCGGAGAGTCCTACCCCCAAGATGGCGGCCAAAATCAGATCCCAGTCCTCGGCGTCAATACTCAGCCGAGGGTGGTCTGAAACCCCAGGCAAGGAGGAGGGAGCAGGCGAGGCGCTTACAAGCGCTGGGAAGTCTGAGGCAAGGCAGCAGCACGCTTACAACACAAGCGCGATCCTAAGCTGCACAGAAATTTAATTAAAAGTGACTAACACGAAAGTCAAACACACTCGATTTAAAATTGCCAAGAAAAGAGAGGAGACCTCCCGGCTTCCGCCTCAGGAGGGAAAAGGTTAGGTAGCAGTTGTTAATCACATGCAGGATGTCACAATTCCCTTTTATAGCGCTACTAGAGCGCGAGGGCGGAGAGTCCTACCCCCAAGATGGCGGCCGAAATCAGATCCCAGCCCTCGGCGTCAATACTCAGCCGAGGGCGGTCTGAAACCCCAGGCAAGGAGGAGGGAGCAGGCGAAGCGCTTACAAGCACTGGGAAGTCTGAGGCAAGGCAGCAGCACGCTTACAACACAAGCGCGATCCTAAGCTGCACAGAAATTTAATTAAAAGTGACTAACACGAAAGTCAAACACACTCGATTTAAAATTGCCAAGAAAAGAGAGGAGACCTCCCGGCTTCCGCCTCAGGAGGGAAAAGGTTAGGTAGCAGTTGTTAATCACATGCAGGATGTCACAATTCCCTTTTATAGCGCTACTAGAGCGCGAGGGCGGAGAGTCCTACCCCCAAGATGGCGGCCGAAATCAGATCCCAGCCCTCGGCGTCAATACTCAGCCGAGGGCGGTCTGAAACCCCAGGCAAGGAGGAGGGAGCAGGCGAAGCGCTTACAAGCGCTGGGAAGTCTGAGGCAAGGCAGCAGCACGCTTACAACACAAGCGCGATCCTAAGCTGCACAGAAATTTTATTAAAAGTGACTAACACGAAAGTCAAACACACTCGATTTAAAATTGCCAAGAAAAGAGAGGAGACCTCCCGGCTTCCGCCTCAGGAGGGAAAAGGTTAGGTAGCAGTTGTTAATCACATGCAGGATGTCACAATTCCCTTTTATAGCGCTACTAGAGCGCAAGGGCGGAGAGTCCTACCCCCAAGATGGCGGCCGAAATCAGATCCCAGCCCTCGGCGTCAGTGTAGAATTTGAGGCGGTTGTTGAGGTATTTGGGTCCCATGTCGTGGAGAGCCTTGTGTGCGTGGGTGAGGAGTCTGAGCGTGATCCTCTTGCTGATGGGGAGCCAGTGCAGGTCTTTCAGGTGGGGAGAGATGTGGCTGTGGCGGGGGATGTCCAGGATGAGTCGTGCAGAAGCGTTCTGTATGCGCTGGAGTCTTTTCTGGAGTTTGGCTGTGGTTCCCGCGTAGAGGGTGTTTCCGTAGTCCAGTCGGCTGGTGACGAGGGCCTGGGTGACCGTCTTCCTGGTGTTGGTGGGAATCCAACGGAAGATCTTTCGGAGCATGCGCAGGGTGTTGAAACAGGATGATGAGACGGCGTTGACTTGCTTGGTCATGGTGAGGGAGGAGTCCAGGATGACGCCCAGGTTGCGTGCCTGGTCCGTTGGCTTGGGGGCGGTGCACAGGGCCGGGGGCCACCAGGAGTCATCCTAGGCGGAGGGGGATGTTCCCAGGATGCGGACTTCCATCTTGTCTGAGTTCAGTTTCAATCGGCTGAGCTTCATCCATTCTGCAACGTCTATCATTCCTTCCTGGAGGCTGGCTCTGGTGGTGGCGAGGTCTTTGGTGATGGGAAGGATCAGCTGGGTGTCGTCTGCGTAGGAGATGATGTTAAGGTTGTGCTGGCATGCAATGGCTGCGAGGGGTCTCAGGTCGACGTTGAAGAGGGTGGGGCTGAGCGAGGATCCTTGCGGAATGCCGCAGATGACTTTGGTGGCCGCGGACCGGAACGGGGGGAGGCGGACTCTCTGGGTTCTGCCGGCGAGGAACGAGATGATCCACTCCAGGGCCTTTCCTTGGATTCCGATGTTGCTGAGGCACTGTACTAGGGTGCAGTGGCATACGGTGTCGAAGGCTGCTGAGAGGTCCAGGAGGATGAGGGTAGCTGTTTCCCCGTTGTCGAGCAGGGACCTGATGTCGTCCGTGGCTGCGATGAGCGCGGTCTCGATGCTGTGGTTTGCTCGGAAACCGGACTGCGAAGGGTCGAGGGATCCGTTTGTCTCGAGGAAGGCGGAGAGTTGTTTGTTGACAGTCCTCTCGATGACTTTGGCCGGGAAAGGGAGGAGTGAGATGGGGCGGAAGTTCTTGAGGTCTCTGGGGTCCGTGGTGGGTTTCTTCAGGAGGGCGCTGAGCTCGACGTGTTTCCAGTTCTCCGGGAAGGTGGCGGATGTGAAGGAGCAGTTAATGATGTCCCGGAGTTGGGGTGCGATGATGGGGTCGGCTTTCAGGAAGTCACAGAATGTCAGAGAGTGAGAAATACAGAAATAGTCACAATGTATATCATATGTCATGTATGGAATAGTGAATGTGGATCAGAAAGATGAAATTCTAACTAACTCTTTAATACCTTCGCTGCGGCGTCTATTCCGCCGCAGCGCTAAGGGGGCGGGGCGGCCGCACGGCACACCCATGCTGGTGACGGAACCACTCCGTCACCAGCCTCGGTTGAGCTGTGCTCATGACGGAGTGGTTCCGTCATGGCCCGCCCGCTCAATGGAACACCCAGCACAGGCGCGGAATCCGTGCCGCGCAGGCGAGGCGAGCGGGCCGTGACGGAGCCGCTCCGTCATCAGCACAGCGCTACCGCGGCTGATGACGGAGCGGTTCCGTCATCAGCTTCGAAAAGGTTAAATATCATCACTTCTGCAGTACAGACAGAGTCCTGTTGTGACAATAGGCGTTGTGAAGATATGTAGGGGCAGATTTACAATTACTGGCGCATCCCTGCAAATTAGCAGGGATGCGCCAGTAATTGTGCGCCGCTGCTTCGCCACCCATGATGCTCCGCATTTACAATGCGGCGCACCATGGGGCCAAAACGGCACAGATGCGTCACGCATCTGTGCAGTAAAAGCGGTGCATTGCTGGAGTTGCGTCGCAAGTGCGATGCAGCTCCAGCAATGCTCTGGGGGGGGCCTATTCTTTCAATGCTGCCTCAAGCCTTATGCCTGCTTCAAGCAGGCGCAGGGTTTTGACGCAGCATTGGCCTAAAAAGTGACGGAGTGAAATCTTGTAGATTTCACTCAGCCACTTTTAGGAGGCGTTCCTGCGCAGGAACGCCTCCTTATGGCGCAGGGCTTTACAACGTGATGCATCTCCCAGATGCGTCGCGTTGTTAATACCCTGCACCATGGCGCATCTTTTGCGCCGCTGCTGCATCACAAAAGTGACGCCACAGCGGCGCAAAAGAGGCGCAAGGGGCTTGTAAATCTGCCCCCCAGTGTCTCTATATGTCTCTCTCTCTTGTGCTATTCCCCGCTCGGCGAGTCTACTGTTAACCAACATAATAGTCATTGTATGGTTGACAGTGGGTATGGGGAAGTGGGAAGATTCACATCACTACGACTGGATCCGAATTACCAGGTTAGTGCAAACTTGACCCTCGGGTAAGACAGTTTCAACTATCAAGCAATTACATGTGGAAATATAAGTTCGTAGATGTTGATGGACCCTATTACAAAGTCAACAACTCACTTTATGAAGAAGGAGTGTGTGGTTCCATCAAACGCTTCCTGCGTCTGATCGCAGACAGTAGAAAAATTATAACGCAAAAAATGATTTCTCTCTAGTGATGGAATGCTTCAATTTCTGCATTCCCACTTAAATACAAAAAAAACAAAAGACAACTTATCGTGATCTTCTGGAAAAAACATAGGTTTGCACAAGAAGTGTAGCTGGCACTGATTAAGAAATAATGCAAACTTCTGCGTATGCTCAGAAAATCTTCTCGAAAGTGGTAAGGGTGTAGCAGTAGTCAATACTGATCAGGACTGTTGCCCCTTAAAGGAGGTGGTAATGCCCATGAATCAATATTTATTGTTAAAATTATTATGTACAGTACTCAGAAGTATCTATGAGGCTATGTGTTATATATAAATTAGTAAATATAAAAATCTGATACGTCTGACCTTAATGTGCTAGAGCATGGACACACTGGCATTTACTGAGGGTCGGATTATGAGTTTAGAGGTCCTACAGTGGTGGCGGTCCTCCACCATCCACTCTAGGACCACCAAACCCTTAGTGCGACCACCCACCAGAAAAGTAGGTGCATCCTGGTCTGTGTAATGTTTGACGACCGCTGGTATGCGGTCTAGTGTTTGCGCACATAGCCGTGCGCTAGCGCGACCGTGACGTATCACGGTCGCGCAGACTATAAATAAAGAAAGGCGTGGTCACGGAACTAGTCCGGACCACGCGGAGGCTAAGAGTCCTGGGGTCATTATTTATCACGCTGCGACTGGGGCTCTGCGCGAGGCCTACAAGACCCCTACTATGGCGACGAGGGCCTGAAGAGCCCATGGTGTGCCCTGAAGCACTACCTGCCCTGCCCCTCCACCGATCGGCGATGTCCTGTGCCTGGCTGAGCCCCACTGGCAGTACCACGTGGGGTGTGAGGCCCCAGAGCAAGTGGATGACGGCGCACCTTCCCAGCTGCCAGGAGGTCAGAGGGGTGCTCAGCCTTTGACACAGCAGAGGCGCCTGGGCCCAAGAGCAGAATCCTGCACTGCAGCCCCACGCGCTCCCCGCGCCACCAGTGGTACAGGAGGAAGGAACAAGCGCACCCATGAACTGTGTCCTGAAGGGGCCCTGTTAAAGACAGCCCAGCATCACGCTCCCTGCAAGAGTGTCCCGCCGGCCCAGTCAGTGTGGCATATCAGCCCTGCAGCTGCCTACCCCGTGTACCCGAGGCGGTGAGAGACAACTTTTTCCCCATTATGGCGTCCATTCCGCCAATTGAACCCTTCTCCGTCGGCGGTGCGCCAGCGGCCCTTGCCCCAAGTTGGAAGGACTGGGTTGAACGGCTACAATTCTACTTCGAAGGCACAGGCACGGCGAGGGAGAGACGCAGGGCACTCCTCCGACATCTTGGTGGGAAGGATATTTATCGGATCTACAAAACCCTGACGGAAGCCACTCCTCACACATATGTCACGCTCCTTAACGCGCTCAACGCCCATTTTGAGCCGATGCAAAGCAAGGATTACGAGCGATTCATATTCCGGCAAGCGCGACAGGAAGCAGAAGAATCCCTCGACGCTTTCCATGGCCGCCTGAAGGAGCTCGCAAGCACGTGTGGATTCCGCGACGAGCAAGAAGAAATTCGCAGACAAATCATCCAGGGCTGTTACTCCTCTGACCTGAGGGTGAAGATCCTCCAAGAGGATGGCAAACCACTAGTGGAGATCTTAAAGCTGGGCCGCTCTAAAGAATTATCTCAGGCAAGGGCGTCCCATATGGAAGCAGCACTCCACAGACCAATTAAAACAGAACAGGTGCACGTGGCGGAACACGTCAACGTAGTGTGGCCCAAACAACGCCCGGCGGGGAGAGGAAGGCCGCTAGAACGCCGCAAAGACTGTGGATACTGCGGTGGCGCGCCACACAGAGCACAGGACTGCCCAGCCCGAGGAAGGAAGTGTGGGTCATGCGGGCGCATGAATCACTTCGCATCTGTATGCAGGTCGTCTAAGCCCAGACCTGAAGCTGCTCATGCCATACGGGAAGACCCTGAGAGCGAAGACATGGATGACGACACTCACAGCTACCCGGTACACAATGTGTTTGCCATAGACCAGCCGCTGAGAAAAAAACGGCGACTCCCGAAGTGCAGAATAACGATACAGAACCAAGAGGTGAGAGCAACCATCGACACAGGTGCATCCCTCGAACTCATGGCGGCAAACGTTTACGCACAACTGCAAGACAAACCGAGTCTAAAACCAGCGAAGATCAGAGTCTTTGCTTACGGCCAAAAGACACCCATACCACTAATCGGGTGCTTCCAAACGGAAGTACAACACCAGGACAAGAGAGCACCATCTACGTCACCAAAGAAGGCAGCGGAATGCTACTCAGCGGCCAAACAGCAGAAGAACTTCATCTAATATCCTTCGCAATGGCAGTACTGGAGGAGGAACTCGAAACGATCATTGAAGAATTCGAAGACGTCTTCAAAGGCATCGGATGTCTCCGTGGAAAGGAAGTATCCTTACACATCGACCGATCCATTCAGCCAGTGGCCCTGCGTCATCGACGGATAGCTTTCCATCTAAGAAAGAAGGTGGAACAGGAGTTGGAGAACCTCGAAAAGCAGGGAATAATCGAGAAAGTCAGTGGACCCACCCCCTGGGTATCGCCAATCGTGGTGGTGCGAAAACCTAAGCAGCCAGGGCAGGTGCGCATCTGCGTCGACATGCGCCTACCCAACGCCGCAGTCAAAAGAGAAAGACATCTGACGCCCACGATAGACGACATCCTGGGAGAGTTGAAGGGAGCGAAGTGGTTTTCCAAAGTGGATCTGAGGTCAGGATATCACCAACTGCCCCTGCACCCGGACTCTAGATACATCACCACCTTCTCCACTCACGTTGGACTCCGACGCTATCGGAGGCTCAACTTTGGGATATCAAGCGCAGCGGAAGTATTCCAAAACCCAATTCGAGAGGTACTGAGCGGAATAACAGGAGTCCTCAATGTCAGCGACGACCTGCTGATATACGCCGACACCGTGGAAGAACACCACCGGAGGCTCAGGAGTGTGCTGCAAAGGATCAGAGACTCAGGTCTTACGCTACACAGAGAGAAGTGTCAGTTCCTACAGAACACTATCAGCTTCTTCGGATACACCTTCTCCGACAAGGGAGTAGCGCCAGACCCTGAAAAGGTGAAAGACTTGCAAGCAGCCCCTGCCCCGACCAACACGTCAGAAGTGCTGAGTTTTCTCGGAATGGTGAATTTCTGCGGGCGGTTCATCCCGGACCTCTCCAACCTCACAAGACCACTAAGGGAACTCACGAAATCCACCACCCCATGGCACTGGGGAAAAGAGCAAGAGCTGGCGTTCCAGAACACCAAAGCCGCCCTGTCCGCCAACACCACTCTGTCGTACTTCGACCCCACCAAAACAACTAACATCGCAGTTGACGCCAGCCCGTATGGACATGGGGCGGTAGTGACACAGAGCCAAAATGGAGAGGACTGGGTGCCTATAGCCTATGCAAGCCGCTCCCTAACGGAGACCGAACAGCGATATTCTCAAATTGAAAGGGAGGCCATCGCAATCCACTGGGCCTGCAGGCACTTTCACGTGTACGTCTATGGACGTCCTTTCACTGTATCCACCGATCATAAGCCTCTGCTTCCCCTATTCCGGGGATCAGTCTCCAAGCCTCCCCCTAGAATCGAAAAGTGGATCTTACAGCTCCAAGAGTATGACTATAGGCTGGAGTTCAAGCCCGGTGCAAACAACCCGGGCTACCTCTCCGGGCATCCCCGAGCGGCAACCACACAGGAAAGGGAAGATGCAGAAGAAACAGAAGAGTATGTAAGGATCATCCTGGAGCGCTCACGACCCCTACCCATGAGCATCGACCTGATTGTAGAAGCGACCCGAAATGACAAGGTCCTCCAGCTGGCAATAGAGGCGTCCCGAAACAGCGACTGGAAATCACTCCAGACTTCCCTAGGTCAGAGAACTCCCGAGGCAAGGAAGGCCCTAGAGGCGATCATCAGGGTGAAGGATGAACTATCGGTGGATGCCCAAGGGTGCCTTCTCCGCGGACCCCGAATTGTAATGCCAGCGAGTCTAACACAACAGGCCGTCGAGCTGGCCCATCGCGGCCACCAAGGGATCGTGAAAACGAAAAGCAGGCTCAGAGCAAATGTCTGGTTCCCGGAGATGGATGAGAAGGTCGAACAGCTGGTAAAAGGATGCCACTGGTGTCAAGCGGCAGGTCCACCCGAGCCTCCGGCCCCGGTAATCACTGAAGATGATCTGACAAAACCATGGGAACGAGTAAGCGCCAACTTCAGACAACTTCCGGACGGCCGCTACATGCTTGTCGTCATCGACGATCTGACGAGATATCCCGAAGTCGAAATAATAACATCTTTGACCGCCAGGGAGGTGACTGCCAAGCTGGAAAAGATAATCGCCACACATGGCATCTTTGAACAAATGAAGACGGACAACGGACCACCGTTCCAAAGCCAAGAGTTTGCCGACTACCTCCAGGAATGGGGGATTCAACACAGGAAGATCACCCCCAGATGGCCCCAAGCCAATGGCGAGGTGGAGCGGTTCATGAGGACCCTCAACAAAGTCATCAGAATCGCTCAGGCAGAAGGAACACCAGTCGAGAGAGCTCTGTATACATTCCTGAGGGAATACAGGCTAACGCCTCACCGCACAACTACTACCGCCCCGGGACCCTCGGCAATGGGCAGAATTGTCCGAGACACCATCCCTCATCACTGCACCTGGACCCCGAATGAGGCAGACCCCCAGCAAACACTGCGGAACAGAAGACGCTCGAATGAGTACGCCAGTTTTAGATGCCGGGCCAGGCAATCACCCATAGAGGAAAGAGACTGGGTCTACGTGAGGGACCGGTTCCCCGGGAGCAAGTTCAGACTCCCATTTGAGCCCCGTCCATGGACAGTCACTCGCCGGTCGGGCACGATGGTGACTGCCCAGCGCGACGGCGAGAGCGTCACACGCAACGTATCATTCTTCAAGCGAGCGGCAATCCCGATTGGAGAACTGCAAAATCAAGACCAGGACAGTACCTCCTCAAGCCCCTCGGCGTCCGGCATCGGCTCCCCAGGGAATGCGCAAGAAAGCCCAGAGGAAAGAACTGTGGCGAACGCTCAGGATCCCGGGAGATCAGATGCAGATAGCCTCCACCACTCCGTTGACGAGCTATCACCAACTCCAGCCAGACAAGACACCCCTCGTAGGGTCCTGTTCCGAGGGGAAGCTGCTGGCTATGGGCTGAGAAGAAACCCCGCGCCCTCTTCGCAGCTGGCGGACTTTGCTGTGGGCTAAGACTGTGGTACCTGATCATCAGACTGGTAACAGGCCTGCCGGCAATTTTGATTTATTTCCTGTCCCTGGTTAACCATGTGACTTTGAGACAGACTACTGTTGTAGTTGTTCCCCCTTTTCTTTTGATTTAATAAAGGTTGAAAGGAGTGTAATGTTTGAAGACCGCTGGTATGCGGTCTAGTGTTTGGGCACGTAGCCGTGCGCTAGTGCGACCGTGACGTATCACGGTCGCGCAGACTATAAATAAAGAAAGGCGTGGTCACGGAACTAGTCCGGACCACGCGGAGGCTAAGAGTGTGTCCTGGGTTCATTATTTATCGTGCTGCGACTGGGGCGCTGCGCGAGGCCTACAAGACCTCTACAGTCTGGAAGGTGGTGTTGCTGCAGTCTGCAAGACTCATAGAAGAGCCTATAATCCAACTGCACTTTCCTACAGGTTGTGACATACATGCCACACCGTGCAGGAAGTGGGAGTGCAAATAAAGGGGAGCACTACATGTGCCCCCTGCATGCACCCTCTGCCCCAATCTGGCAGGGGGCCTCTATTGTTGCCTTCCCGCCACCCTTTTCATGGTGGGATCACCCACATGAAAAAGGTGATGAAAATGCAACTCGTAATATGCTTGGCGGTGCAGGCAGCTACACAGTCAGCATATGACAGCCGGTTGCAGACCGCCGACCCAGCAGGATCCTTGATCCCGGTGGTGCCGGTGGTCTCATGACAGTCCGACTGCTGCAGTCTGAATACTGCGGACGGCGGTACTGCATTGTGGACGTGGTCCGATGGCTACCACGGGTTAGGCAGTTCTATGGACCACCAGACTCATAATCAGGCCCTGAGTCTGTTTGCATGCATAAACACATTAGCCTCAGACCTATTGGCTTTGCCAATATTTGATTGAACAGGTTTTCTGAAGGCATAATTCCTCATGCTTCTTATTTATTAAGATGCAATATTACAGGTCTCTGCCCCCCACCCCCCACACACAGATATCAATGTTCTCTGCCTTGGTTTCCTCTACTTCAGCCTGTTCCTGCTTCTCTTTCAGTGGTTGCATTTTACTTTTAGCCAACCTTCAGTGAACGAATGGAATTATTTTTGAACGGCGTCTAGGCGCTTTTTAAAGGGACTTTACTGGCTACCCTTACGCCAGCGGACAATTTATGGAGCCCCGTGTTATCGGCGCAGCAGAGTGAACTTTTATTCAACCATTAAAGCTTTGAGGTGTTTTATGCTCGGTTTGGCTCAAGTGCACCAGGGTCAGCACAGCAGAGCTGGTGGTCAGTCCTTTCACTTTTGGCCACCGCGCATTGGAATGAATTTCCTTTGATTATCTGTGTTTGCAATAAAATAGTGAATTTCAAGAAGTTATCCAAAACTTGACTGTTTTTATCTGCCTTTTTAAGTCCTGCTTTGATGGGCCTATGTCTCAAATTTCAAGGCAGAGATCTTCCTTTGGAGTCATCACGCGCTTATAAGTCATGAATAACAAGTGTGGAAAAGAGGAGAAATGCACTGAGCCACATGGGCCACTCGGAAAAGTGGTTTCTCATGGGGAAAATATTTTTACTGTCAGGGAAGATAATAAAAGCTTTTAAAGTGCAACTGCTCTGTGAGCGCTGCAGCAGTAAGACCACAACACTATCTTTCTGGATTTGTTTTGTGAACCGGCGGGGGGGATATTAATAAGCGGCAGTGAAAATTATCGCTGATCACTGTTAAAGTTAGAAAATATATCGCCGGCTATCCCTGACGATAATCGCCAATGTAGCGCAGTATTATCTACACTGAGCGGCATGGCCAGGGAGAGCAGGAATATCGCTGTTATACATTGAATAACGCTGGATTTCCAGCGATATTCAATGAAAAACTGCGATAACCTTGGTGATAGTGACAGTGGTTGCAGTAACATAATCCACCTCCCATTACAGGTATGCCTAAATCTGAAAATTAGCAGACTTTAAAAAGAAGCTTTAACCGTGGTTAGTGCTTCTTTTTTTATCTCTAAGAGGGTTAGCGTGAAGCTTGATAATAGGAGAAATGTCGCTTAGCGACATTTCTCCTATTATTTTGCTCTGGAACGCCCCCTTTGCATCTCATTAAAGATGCAAAGGGAAGCGTGGAGAAAAAGGGTGCTAACATGCGATTTTGCATGTTAGCACCCTGTTGTTGATAGGGAGATAATTTTATCTCTGCTTTTTTGGCTTTTAAAGACAAAAAAGCTGCGATAAATCCCTTGTTATTTTGCCCCTAAAGGGCATATTATCAAGGGCATTATCGCCGCTTTAGCAGGACTTTTTCCCACGAAAACGGCAATCATTTTATCACCCTGTTAGCAAGCTGTTGCTAACAACAGTTAGCGTCAGCTTGTAGGTGATAGCGACCGGTTTGGGGCCCGCTTTGCATGTTAGCGATATTTATCGCTAATGACATGCAAAGTGGGCGTACCCAAACTGTTAGCGACTGAAAGCAGTCGGTAACTTCGATATCCCCTATTATCAACGCAGGCGAAGCGATAAAAAAATTTGTGCTAAGTGCAAATATCGCCAAAACCTAACACCTGCTTAGACCACTTCTTGACCTGTATATCCAATGGGAGGTGGATATTCAGGTTAAGACCCTATTGGCGATGATGCCTGAATATCGCTGGATTTCCAGCGATATTCACGCATTGAGCCGCTATCGCCGGATATTTTATCGCATTTGAGATAAATGTTGGTAATAGCACGTTATCTCTGCGATAAAATCCGGCGATGAGCGGCGATAAAAAAATATTGCTAAGCTCATTTAGCGATAAATATTGCTATTTGTTGGTAATATGCCCCTAAGTTCGGTAACAGAGCAGCAGCTGTTGTTTGAAAGACAGACCCCATGTCAGTTTGTAGCGTTTGCTAGTCAATCATATTATTTCAGAATATTTGTCGATGATCGCACACGGAATTGGCTCTCCTTCCCTATTCAGGATATTGACATTCGACTGACATTTGAAAAGATATTGAAAACCTCCCTAATTCATCCAATTTCTAAATCAAAAATGAACATGCAGACTCTGCCTTGGGGCCAAACTGCCCCAACCCAGTGGCATGTCCAGACCAGCCCTCCGAACACCGTGGGCTTTTACGTTGTGTAGCCAATAACATATACATTTTATTGTTAATTGTACTTACACCCTTTTACGTTGCAGAGAAGGGGGTCAGAGCGATCTATGAAAAGAGCAAACAAGTAAATACAATAAAAGAGAAACGAAAGGAAACACAATCCGTTCTGAGACCTGGATGGAAAATTCAGATCTCTGGCACAAGGACAAAAAGACAATCGCATGCATTACACACCCTGGAGCAACGAAAGCAGTGAACAGACTCAGGGCCGGCAGGTACCTGTTAACCTCGTAGAAGGCTGTAAATTAAGTTTGCCAGTAACCGCCTTCCTCCTTCCCATAAGAACAGAGCTCGGTGTATCTCTCTATAAAAAAATTAAAAAATCAAAATATGCTAAGAAATATTTTCCCCTGATGACCTTTGGAGCAGGAATCTGGCTACAAGACACCCATGCAAGGAAAAGCAGAGTTAAGAAGTCGGCTGTGCAAACTTTATATTTCACTCGTGAAGTGGTGTGAGATCACATCACAACACCTGTGACATCACCTCGTTTGTAAACTTTGCATTTGCAAAGAAAAAGTTTTCCAAGAGACTTCTCACCCAAAAATATTTCGTTTTGTGGAACAATTTTTCTGCAAACACTTTGGTGGGTTCTGACCCAAGGCCAGTTGTTTTTCGTTTTTTTCCCAACCTTTTATTTCTTTTTTTGGCAAACTTTATGAAGTACAAATACACTTAATGAACTTAGTAACTTTCAGAGCTCCTAGAGGGAGTCAGGTGATTAGGAGAGAGCCAAGGCCCAGGTACCAAGCATCTAAGGTAGAACTAGGTCATAGAATGTATTAACCTACAAACTGCCACACTCCAGTGAAAGCAGCGCTTACTGGCATCGGAGCTGAAAGGTTTATTGTGACAGAGGAAGAGACACCTTTGAAGGGTCAGCCATATTAGTGAATCCTAAGTGGGAATCAAACACAAAAGTCTTCTTAACTAAATTCATGGTCCTTAGGCCTCCAAGGACCGCACCAACGGAGTAGGAGGAGAAGTCGCCATCGTCCACAGGAACACTCTCCAAGTCTCAACCAACACGACGACACCTTCAGCACCGCCGAACACCTGCACTTCCAGATCCACACCGACCCCAACACCACCCTCAGAGGCACCCTTGTCTACATACCCCCCGGACCCTGACCGCACTTCAGCGACTCCATCGCCGACTTCATCAGCACACATGCTCTCGCCTCCATGGACTACATCCTCCTCGGGGACCGGAACTTCCACCTCGAGAACAACAACCACTCCAACTCTTCCACCCTGATCGACAACCTCGCCAACATTGGACTCATGCAACTTGTCACAGCACCCACCCACTCCGCCGGCCACACGCTTGACCCCATCTTATCAGCAAGCACCCACGTCTCCTTCAATTACACCACCGAACTCCACTGGACCGACCACCGCTGCATCCACTTCACCTTCCGGACACCCACCACACACCACCACACCCAACAGATGCCTCTCCGCATCTGTTGGGTGTCACTGAGGATCAGCTTACCACCACTCTTGCCAAGAGCCCACCCGCAGACCCGACCGACCCGGACGCCGCAGCCCGCAGCCTCAGACAGTGGATCGACGACTGCACCAACACCCTCGCCCTGCTCAAGAAACCCCCAACACCAACACTAGCAAGAGAGCCAGCTGATTTACCGAAGCCCTCCAGGCCTCCAAGCGAACCTGCCGAAAACTCAAAAAGAACTGGACCCGCGAAAAAACACCGGAAAGCTACACAGCTCAGAAGAACGCCACCCGCAGACACCACCACCTCATCAGATCCGCCAAAAGGACCTCCTTCAAAGACCGCCTAGACAACAACACAACAGCAAAGAAATCTTCAGCATCGTGAAGGAAATCTCCAAACCCAGCTCCAACACCAACGACATCCCACCGTCTCAAGACCTGTGCGACTCGCTGGCCACCTTCTTCCATCGCGACATCACGGACATCAACGACAGCTTCAACGCCGTTACCACCCCAGCAACCGCTGAGACCCCCGCTCCCATGACCACTACCAGCACCAACCACCTGCTGGCCTGGACCAACATCAACGACGACGACACCATCAGGTTCATGAACACCATCCACTCCGGATCCCCGGAAGACCCCTGCCCACACCACATCCAAAGCCAGCAGCACCATCGCCCCCACCTCCGGAAAACCATCAACATCTCCTTCGAGACAGCGACTTTCCCCGAGAGCTGGAAGAATGCACAGATCAACGCCTTACTCAAGAAACCCAATGGGGGACCCCAAGGACCTCAAGAACTTCCGACTCATCTCCCTGCTCCCGTTCACGGTGAAGGTCATCGAAAAGGCCGTCAACAAACAACTGACCAGCTTCCTTGAAGAAAACAACATCCTGGACCCGTCCCAGTCCGGGTTCCGCAGAAACCACAGCACCGAAACTGCCCTCATTGCCGCCACCGACGACATCAGGACCCTGCTTGCCTTCAGCCTCCTGGACCTGTCAGCTGCCTTCGACACGGTCTGCCACCGCACACTAAGAACACGCCTCCACGACGCCGGAATCCAAGAGAAGGCCTTGGGCTGGACCACCTCCTTCCTCTCTGGCAGAACCCAGAGCGGCCGCTTCTTCCCCCTTCAGCTCCAAAGCCACCGAGACCATCTGCGGCGTCCCCCAAGGCTCATTCCTCAGCCCAACGCTGTTTAACATCTACATGCCCACGTAGCACAATGACACAACCTCAAAATCATCTCCTATGCCGACGACACCCAGATGATCCTTTCCCTCACCAAAATACCCCCACACCGCCAAAACCAACCTCCACAAGGGAATGCAGGCCATCGCCGACTGGAGAAGAAACAGCTGACTGAAGCTGAACTCGGACAAGACGGAGGTCCTCATCCTCTGACCCACCCCCTTGGCTTGGGACGACTCCTGGTGGCTGACTGCACTCGGAGCACCCCCTACACCCACCACCATGCACGCAACCGAGGAGTCATCCTCGACTCCACCCCCTCCATGACGAAGCAGGTCAACGCCGTCTCCTCCTCCTGCTTCAACACCCTCTGCATGCTTCGCAGGATCTTCAAGTGGATCCCCACCGACACGAGAAGGTCAGTCACCCAGGCGCTCGTCAGCAGTAGACTGGACTATGGCAACACACTATACGCAGGAGCACCGGCCAAACTCCTGAAACGGCTCCAACACATCCAGAACACCTCCGTCCACCTGATCCTCGACATCCCTTGCCACAGCCAATTCACACCCCACCTGAGTGCCCTGCACTGGCTCCCCATCAACAAGAGGATAACCTTCAAGCTCCTCACCCACGCACACAAGGCACTTCACAACACCGGACCAGCGTACCTCAACAGCCGACTCAGCCTCTACACCCCCATCCACCAGCTCCGCTCCACAGACCGCGCCCTAGCCACCGTCCCCCGCATCCGAAGAGTGGCCGGCGGTGGCAGATCATTCTCCCACTTTGCCACCAAGAAATGGAACACCCTCCCCATCCGCCTGCAGCAGACTGAAGTCCTCCTAACCTTCAGGAGACTTCTCGAGACCTGGCTCTTCAAACAGTAGCAGCGTCCCCCCCTCCAGCGCCTTGAGACCCTCACGAGTATGTAGTGCGCTTTATAGATACCATGATTGATTGATTGATTGATTGATTGATTAATCCACCAGAGACAAAAGATGCGAGACAAACTCAAAGAAATCAATGTCTCCATATATAAAATGTTAAATCATTTTAGCAGAGAAATAGCTCATGGGTTTCTTGTTCCAGCCCTTGGACACGCGCATCACCAAATGATATACTGCAGTGTGTACTGGATAGAATCTGCAGCTGTGGGACACTCGTTTCAGTCTGATTCTTCCTGAATAATTTACTTTCCTTTGTGGCCCGAGGAATGCAACACTTTAGAGCCTTATCAATTGGGTTTTCAAAGCAAAGTTGGCACCAATGAACAATGCTTAAACCTTAATTTAATCATGGGCAAATATACCATAGCGTGGGTATCGCCAATCTATTTGGCCTTTATGGATTTGACCTCTGCTTTTGACCTTGTCAATAGGTCAAAGATCTGGTCTATCCTTTTGGCCTATGGATTGGATGAGCACTTGGTGCATTTCTTGGCGCACCTTCACAAAGATGTTAAGGCTAGGGTTAGGATCAGTTGCGGGGGTGAGGTCACGGAAGCTATTAAAGTAGGCAGGGGGGTTAGACAGGGCAGTGTTCTAGACCCCCTCCTCTTTATCATCTATATTAATCGACTGCATAAAACATTAAAAACAATGTCCCCGAAATCAACAGTAAAACACTCCCTGTACTACTCTATGTGGATGATGCGATCCTTATGGGCCCCACTCTGAATTCCTTATGCATTTTAGTGCAGGGTTTGGTTAACCACATGGACAGTTTGGACTTAAGCACTATTTTTAAAAGAATCTTTCATAATGTCACGTGGCCCTAGGAAACGCCAACTTAGCTTTATATCTGTGGGCAATCAGAAACTGATTAGTACTTTCGTTTTTCTTGGGGTGGTATTTGCTGCAAACAGCTCCTGGACTGAGCATATGGCTCACTCCAGGATCAGGTTCACAACGGCCATTGACTCGATTCCTAGCCTTCCTCGCCCGAAGAGAGCTGTCGTAATACGTGAGACAGACCTATGTCATGATGCACACACATAATCCAAGTTTGCCTAAGACAACAAAAATCAGCATTAAGGATCCAGACAACAGTACAGTTGGGGCATGCAGAACATTTTTCCATCCCAACAATGCTCATTATATGGTCCTATCAAAGTATAGTGTTTACAGTTTGTTGGAAGTGTTGGAGAAGAGATGCCTCGGCAGAGAAGACCAATGACATTAGAGCGATTCAGTGGCAGCATCGTCAGTCTCAAGGTAAGGGTTCTTGTTTGTTGAAATGCGATAGAGACTCTTCCAATCTATTAAAGAGGTAGGAATATACTACTGTGTCATAAGTGTAGAGCTGAATCCATGCTCTTTACCGTCATAACAAACAGTTTTCTAAAATATCTCTCTTGCACAGTCCTTCAGTACCACATATTATTGTTCTACAGTTATTGGTGAGGCTGCGTGCTTTTTTTCTCACTTAGGCATTTAATTTCATTTTACTTGCTGACCTTTGTTGTGGTCTAATGTGTGTTTTTACTTGAGCTAGGGCATATTCTCAAGGAAGCTATCACTGAGTTAACAGAACTTTATCGCAGCCAAAGTTGCGATAAATGAATTGCCTCATTCACAAGCTGGTGCTAACAGCCCATAGCACCAGTTCACCTTTGATAGCAGCAACAAAAAACATCAGATGACCCACGCAACTATCACTAATGAGATGCAGAGTAGGCATTCCTGAGCAAAAAGCTGCAACAACACTACTCTACAACATTCTCAACGACCAGCCACATCGGCGATAAAATCACAAAACATGCGATATGGCGCGCTAGCAACAGGAAACTAACACCTTGTCTGACCTGGCGTAAAGTGGGACCACAGCCTTCAACACAAAAGGGAGGCCAGCCGAGAGCCACGCATGAAGAACAAAAGATGCCATGGAGCCACACGTCATACAGCCCAAACACCTAAGAGGGCCACAACACCTACCGCCAACACCCCCAGCACCCCACTTCCCTGGTACCCCACACCAGAAAAAGACATGCCGCATCGAGTACCAAACATTCCACCTGATGATGCACAATCACATCTAGTTACATGCATGTGTCGACACAAACATTATCATCACACATTCACCTTCGAAACAACAAATGAAAATATTTATTAAAACAAACACAGAACAGAAAGGAACACACATGGCGGCACCCCTCGGGACACACCGTAGGTCACAGCCTGCAAGACAAAAACTGTGATGAGAAGGTATGTCCTGCACACATCAAGGGACAGAGAGAGAGCACAGGAGAGAGAGAGGGGGAGAGATAGATAGCCCGGCAGACAGGGTGAGAGAGATAAATGGACAGAGAGGGGGAGAGAGAGATAGACGGACAGAGAGGGGAAGAGAGTAATAGACGGACAGAGAAGGGGAGAGAGATAGATGGACAGAGAGGGGGAGAGAGAGAGATAGAGAAAAGAAGAGAGGGACAGGAAGAGAGAGTGCCAACACTGTGCACCCAGTCCACACTGCTCACCTGTTGCCACCTGTGTGTCTTCAACCAGGCGCCAGCATGTAGTGAATTCCACCAGGTCCTACATCTCAGACAGACCCATCACCTGAAACAGAGTCCAGATACATGAATGGCACAGTACATACAATTGCACATAACATCATCGCTGTCCGCCCATGCACACCCAGGCAGCTGCACACCAGCCCCTACCGCCACCCAGTGGTGCATGCCCACCCCTGCGTACCCCAGCCCCTCCTGCCGCCCAGTGGTGAATGTCCGTCCCTGCGCACCCAGGCCTCACTTTTCCCCTGCCACTACCGGCGTGTAGAAATGAGGGCCCACCATGTGCCGGTGTTAACCCCAAGCCCGGGGTTCGCAGACATGGCACCCTCCACATCATGCAGCTTTGCTACGCGGACCCCCAGGTCTCACATTTGGTGCTGGGTCTTGATTTCTCCATGGCAGAGGATATACCAGTGCACCCCGCATCATCGCAGGCTGCTCACCAGCTCAGCCTCATAGGTGCCACTAACTCTGTGATCCAGGAGGCGACACCACGTGGCAGTAGGCCTGTGCTGCCCGCTGGCTCTGGCCTACACTGTGGTCCAGCAGGGCACACAAAAGCTGAGCCCTCCGGAACGCCGGGATGATGCATGATCGCAGGCTGCACACCCGTTCAGCACTTAAGGTGCGCCTACCTCAGTGCACCGAGTCTGTGCCCCAAAAGTCATGGACCCTCTATAATTGGGTATTGTGGTGCGTACGCCATCATGTCACCTCCAGGCATGTCGAATGTGATGTTGCAGGCCCATGGGCCCCCATGCCTACATGCACACCACCGAGGCCACAGAAGGCCGAGGCCACCAAAGTCATCTGCGGTGTACCGCATGGATCATCACTCATCCCCACCCTCTTCAACATCTACATGAGACCTCTTGCAGCCATCGCACATCAGCACAACCTCAACATCATCTCCTACGCCGACGACACCCAGCTGATCCTCTCCCTCACCAACGACCCTGCCACCGCCAGAACCAACCTACACGAAGGGATGAAAGAAGTAGCCGAGTGGATGAAGAACAGCCGCCTGAAACTGAACTCAGACAAGATGGAAGTCCTCATCCTTGGATCATCACCCTCTGCCTGGGACGACTCCTGGTGGCCCCCGGCCCTGGGCAGTGCACCCAAACCAACGGACCACGCACGCAACCTGGGCTTCATCCTGGACTCCTCCCTCTCGATGACCAGACAAGCCAACGCCGTCTCCTCATCGTGCTTCAACACCCTATGCATGCTCCACAAGATCTTCCGATGGATCCCGACCGAGATCAGGAAGACGGTCACCCAGGCACTCGTCACCAGCCAACTGGACTACGGAAACGCCCTCTATGCCGGAACCACAGCCAAGATACAGAAAAGACTCCAACGCATCCAGAACGCCTCCGCCCATCTCATCCTGAACATCCCCTGACGCAGCCACATCTCCGGCCACCTGAAGGACCTGCACTGGCTCCCCGCCAGCAAGAGGATCACGTTCAGGCTCCTCACCCACGCACACAAATCTCTCCACAACCTGGGACCCAAGTACCTCAACGACCGCCTGACCTTCTACACGCCCACCTGCCAGCTACGTTCGACAAGCCTCGCCCTCGCCGCCGTACCACGCATCCGAAGAGCCACCGCTGGTGGCAGATCCTACTCCTACCTGGCGGCCAAGACATGGAACTCCCTCCCCATCCATCTTCCGCTGACCAAGGACCATCTCGCCTTCAGGAGACAACTCAAGACCTGGCTGTTCGAGCAATAGCAGACCCCTTCCCCCAAGCGCCTTGAGACCCTGCCGGGTGAGTAGCGCGCTATACAAGTGTTATGATTGATTAATTGACGGATACACCACGAGAGAGGTTGGAAATGGCATTGTGCACGGGCGCCCAGCCCTTTTTATTGGCAGGGTCACAAGTGCTGTGACGCGTGTGCTGGATGGGTGTGGTGTGGGTGTATATCAGCCAAGAAGAGTAGCTGTGGCATGCTGACAACTAGACCTGTGATCTGCAGATCAATACAGGGAAAACCTGGGACATGTAGCGCTGTTGTCCCCTTCTGTGTGCGTAGTGGGCTGGCCTTGCGTATGCCAGACCAGCGTAAGGATTTGAACAATGACCCCGGGGCTCTGGGCGTGGGTCCATACAGGGCTGGACAAGGAAGTCAAAATGCGTGTGTCCCCGTTGTTGAGTCGGCGCCACCCGAACAACATTCAGCAATGTGTCACCTGTGAGCCAAGTTCAACGACATGAGCCATATGGACGTAGGGGGAATTCACTGACCCTACATTCATCAATACCACCACACATGAAAGACCATAAACATGACACATCTGTGTGATTCAGAATGTTTAATTCACATTCAGTGGAGTGTTGCATATGGAGCAGCACAGGGTGATGCAAACCCCACTTTACAATGTTGGCAGTGGAGGGCCAGCCAGAGTCTTTCAGGGAATGACAAGTCCAAAGGAAGAGGAAGAGTTCAGTCTGCAGTCTGTTTGCTGTGTTATTGGCGATCAAACAGAATATGGCAGTCCATGTCGAGGTGCAAGGTGAGTGTCGCAGAGTGTATCGGGGACAGTGGAAGGTGATGATGCAGAGGGCAGAACCAAGCTGAAACCAGCGATATGGCGGAGATGAATGCTCCTGCGTCCTTCTTACCACAAGTGCGCTTTCATCCATCTCTTCGTCCTCTGCTGTACCATGTGCCTCACGTGTGGGTGGTGGTGTTCTGTCTCTAGCACTGTGTGGCAGTGACACCTCAGAGGCCGGAGGTGGAATGTCTGCCGCACTGTGTGGCACTGACACTTCAAGGGGCAGAGATATGGATGTAGTGGTAGCAGCAGCATGCATCAGCACCAGGCTTGTGGCAGTAATGCCATTGGGATGGTTTTGAGGTCATTGAGGAACCCAGCTACGACTCGCTGGTGTGCAGTCATGGCAGCCGCTCTTTCCGCATTGGCCCACTCCATGGTCTCCATGATCCTTCGCATGTTTCCCACCTCCCAGGCAGGTCCTCCGGGGCGTTTGTGGGGTTCTGGTTCTCCTCCGTACTTGCTCCCGAAATGTCCATTGTGCTTCATTATTGTTCGGAATTTGTTCGTCAGGTTTTTTTTCTACTTTTATGGTGATTTTTCTCACCTGGCGCATGTGAATTGAAGGCCTGTTGCTGGTTTTCTCTGATTTTAGTATCGCGATTGGCCTCATCGCCTCCCATCTCCCCCTCCCCTTCCAGGCATAGTGTCAAACTCCTTAGCCATAATTGTCGCTCTTTAGCTAAGCACTTTTCTGATGTCTAGGATCTGTTGCAAGATAAATCCCTTGACGTTCGTTTCTAACAGAGACTTGGCTTTCAGCTGACGTGGTGGCTGAGCCATGTTTGGCGCTTCCCCAGGGCTTCAGCATTGTGACTCTTAATAGAGAGTCGAGAGGTGGCAGTATCCCTGTTGTTTTTAAATCTTGCTACACCTGCATCTTTGTCAAAGAGAATTTAGGCGGCTGAGAGTGTGCGTGTTTTGGGATTTCTTTTAACACTAGCTATACTATGTCTGGGCTATTGGTTTAGCGCCTGCCAGGACCATCTAAAGAGATTAGGGCAGCACTCATAGATACAGTTAGTTCCTCGGCAATGAGAGCGGCCAACTTCAGTGTTATTGGTGACTTGAACCTGCTTCTAGACAGCCCTCATGACTCAGGAATGGGTGATTTTTTAGCAGATCTTGCAGCTTTTCAGATGATTCAATTGGTCCTAGATCACACCCACTCTGTTGGTCATCTGCTTGACCCAGTTTTTTCTAACCTTCCCTCCCTCACACTTAACATTCCTATCCCGGTGTGCTGGTCCGACCATTATCTGATACCCATGACACTTTCGGGAGTAGAGCACTCTCAGAGGGTGTTTCAAAAGTTCACTTTTAAGCGCCCCTGGCACAAATTAAATATTGACCAATTTCATGCCCTCCTCTCTGAAAATGCCCTCAGCATGCCGGATGGCCGTTGTGCTGCCAACAAAGCTCTATTTGACTGGATTCTCCAGCCTCTGGACACACTTATCCCTGCTAAATGGTCTAAGAGTTGTACTACTAATTCTAGTCCTTGGTAAAATGATAAGCTTGCTACTATGCGTAAAGCATGCAAAAGGTTGGCGCGGGCATGGAGACGGGATTACAATGAGATCTTGAAAGGGTGCTATCAGGCAGCCATCAAGAATTATCACAGGGCTATCCATACAGAATGGGCAGCTTACTTTGCGGACAGAACCAGGAGCAGAAGTAACCCCTTTAAAAGTATTTCTTCCATACTCAAAGATCTTAAATTGTCGGGGGTATCTAGAGAGCCTTTGATATCGTCGGATGAGCAATGTGAAGTTGTCGCCACCTTCTTTGTTAAGACGGTAGAGAGCATCTGTAAGACCTTTCCTAGATCTGTAATGTGTCCAGGTCCTGTTCTCAGATCCCTTCCTCCTCGCACTCTTGCTGCCTTCCTGTTGATCTCCCAGGATGAGCTGCGCATACTATGTAGCAAGGTTAAATCGGGTTCTCCTGCTGACCCCCTTAAGCCTGAGCAATTTATGAAATCTCTACTTGTGCTCCTTACACCTTTGGGTCAGGTGATCAACATGTCCCTCTCCATGCAAATGTCCCCAGGACTTGTAAGCAAGCCAGGGTGGTCCCCCTGCTAAAAAAAAACACCATGGACACAGCTAAATCAGAGAACTTCCGCCCCATATCTCTCCTGCCGTGGGCATCCACAATCTTTGAAGCCTACATTAATTCCATGTTGACAGGATTTCTGGAAAATAACAACATACTAGACCCCTCTCAGAATGGATTTCACCCAGGTCACAGCACATAGTCTGCTCTCCTAGGGTAGCACTAGATGTGGAACGCACGGTGGCACTGATTTTATTAGATCTTAGTGCTGCATTTGACACGGTTTCCTACCAAATCTTGCTGCAACTGTTGGAGGAAGCAAAAGACACACAATTGATGGATGGAATGGAGAACAAATCAAAACATTCACACCCAGTCAAGAGATCTGGGTTAAATCCATCATTCTTTTGCTCACCATGCCACCCCAGTTTAGACCTGGCCATATGCAAATCAGTCTAGACCCTGTGCCTCATGGGAACAGTCCAGCCCGAAATGCTAAGCCAGGTCCTTCCTGGACCAGAAACAAGCATCCTAGGACCGGTTTCGGGGTTTCACCCCTCTTCAGCCGGTATAGGTTGAATCCAGTGGCACAGTGAGCCCGGAACCCACGTTTGAGCATACCCGGCGCACTTAGGGCGAGAAAGCAAAAACACACAATTGATGGACGCAATACAGAACAAAAGAAAACATTCACCCCCAGTAAAGAGATCTGGGTTAAATCCATCATTCTTTTTCTCACCATGCCACCCCAGTTTAGACCTGGCCATATGCAAATCAGTCTTGACCCTGTGCTTCATGGGAACAGTCCAGACCCCTAAGCCAGGTCCTCCCTGGACCGGAAACAAGCATCCTAGGACCGTTTATGGAGTTTTACTTTTTGACTGGGGGAGAATGTTTGCATTGTCAGCATTCCGTCCATCATTTTTTTGCTGTAGCAATGGTTGGAGGAGGTGAGCATTGTGGTCTCTGCCCTGGTTTCGTTCACCTCTTTTCTCTCCGGGGGGACCTTCCAGGTGACAGCCCCCCTTTTTCCTCCCTGATCCATACTATTAAACAAGGGGTGCCACAGGGCTCAGCACTGAGCCCAACGCTATTCGACCTGTATGTCCAACCGTTATCAGCTGTGACCAGGAGTACAGGGCTAACATTAGTATCATATTCTGATGATACACAGTTGGTAGTAGCACTCTTTCAAAGCGATCCTGCGCTATTGATGAGTAGATGGCTGCCAAGTACCTCCAGCTTACTGCCAGCAAGTCTGAGGTTTTGCTGGTTGGGAGAGACTCAGAGCTGTTGAGTGAATGCTGGTGGCCTGCAACACTGGGATTTGCACCCACCCCCAAACAGGTGGTAAAAAATGTGTGTGTCTGGGTCGACTGGGCCCTTAGTTTTCAGGTCCAAACCAAGAAAGTGACCTGTTACGGAATATTGAGGGGGCTCAAACCACTGCGGGGCTTTTTCGATTATGCTACCTGGGGACTAACAAGACAGAAGTTCTGCGATTGCAGATGGTTCAAAACGCAGCTTCTCAAACTATTCTTGGCCTTCCTAGAACTTGCTCTACTACTAGTGCCATCTGCAGACTACACTGGTTGCCGGTAGCTAGACGCGTAGAGTCCCTTTGCATTGCTTTTAAAATTTTGAATCTCCCCTCTCCTGGCATCCTGGTAAACCTGCTTTTACCGTACACTCCTACTTGCCAACTCCGCTCTATGGGTCAACATCTGGCGGTTGTTCCTTGGGTGAGGAACGTACATGCTTCTGGCCAATCTTTCCGCACCCTGGCAGCAAAACTCTAGAACTCTCTTCCAATACATATCCACAGCATGAGTAACTACCTAGCATTCCTTAAGGCTATTAAAGCGCACCTCTTCCTGCCGCTCTAGGCCCCGCTTTCTGCTATTAGCCTCCTAATTCCTGCTATCAGCGCCAGGACGCCCCTTTGCTGGGGCAGCTGCGCGCTCTATAAAACATATAACATATGGAAGGGTGCTCTTTTACCTTTGAATGGCACCCATATCTCCGCTACATTTAAAAAAAATATATTTTACAGAGTTTATATAGCGCAAACTTGACCCGTATCGGGTATCAGAGCGCTTTACATAGCACCAGTTGCATTACATGAGGACATATTCATTTTTTGTTAGGAACGGTGATTTGCCCAGAATCACAGGATGTTCAGCGTCATTGCTGAGACTCAAACCCAGTTCCCCAGATTCGAGGTTGACCGCCCTAGCCGTTAGACCAACTCCTCTCACATCTTGTGATATATCATGATCATGATATATCATGTGATGGACCATGTGATGGACCATGTTATAGTATTGCATTGATGGCAATTTAGCTCACATTAATGACAATCCCTTCACATTCACCTGCCAATAATGATGATTGTAGGTGCAAAAATGTGAGGTAGCAAAATGTCCTGGTGCCATGACCAAAGACACATATATTAAACTATATGTCAGACCTTTACTTTACATATTGTTTATTTACTACTGGCTTAAGGTTCCAGAATACAGTCAAGGATACGTTGATTAACACCTTAGCTGCTTCGAACGATCAGCACCCAGTGCTGAACGTTCGAATAACGAGCGCTGGCCCGTCGGCCAACTGTCGTGCGCAGCACTGGGGAGGTAGCGCTATTGACGACCGTTGGCCAACGGCAGCGCTTAAGGGGTTAATGTGAATAGCCATTGCAACATGCCTTATATTATCCAGCCCAATTTCGCCACTTTAGCGTCCGTTTTTGTCCGCAAAGCGGCGATTTAAATATCGACCTATTATCAAGGACACGCTAACGCTTGTTCCCTTGAGTTAGCAGCCGTCTTTTCTCCACTTTGCATGTCAGTGATTATTATCGCTAATGACATGCAAAGTGGGCGTTCCTCATAGAACAACATGGGTAAACATCGCTAAAACTGCATTGCGATATTTACAAGGACGCCCCAGACCCGCGAATCGATGATCAAAGTCACGCTAAGGCCCCTTTATCACAGGGTTTGAACTCCTGCTAATAATCCGACTTAACCATCTGTAACATGGGAGGTGGATCTCTGGGCTAAGTCCACGCCTGCTATTATCAAGGTTTACATTATCGCAGGTCATTTTTTGCTGCTTTTATCACGCTAATGCATGTTTTCACCCTCTAGCGCTGGATTTCACATCGCTTGGGTGAAAAGTGTCAATAATACGTCGCTGACATCCAGCGATAGACGGCGAAAATGAAAATCACGCTATGCGCACTTTGCGATAACTATCGCATGTGCTTGATAATATGCCCCTATATTTTTTATTTCTCTGTTAATTTCAAGACAGTACCGTAGAACAGTAAACAAATTCCTCCTGTGACCATTTTGAACCTTTCTTATGAACCATCACTTTATAGTTTGGCAGACATCTTTCGTGGCTCTGGGATCTGTCCTTTGTGATTCTGGCCTCCAAGGTCCATTGGTAGTGATGAGCCAGCATCGTTGGAGTATGGTCCCATTCTTGAAAATTAAACCTCATTACAAAATAAAAACACACTATTCCAAGTCTCTGTGACCTATATTACAAATATAAAAAATAAACAAATCGTGTCTATTTTTTTTAGATATGTCTTCCAAGCCAGAAGTAACTAAGTGGAATTAAGATGGAGAGGGCGACCTGCACAATAACCTGCTTAGATGTCCTCAGATGTCCAGGAGATATACAGCCTGATTCATCAAGGTGAGTATTTGCTATTCCTTAATAGCGATTATTAAGGAATCGCTATTAAGGAATAGCAAAATGCTATTCACCAAGAAATCGCTAAATAAATTGCGATTTCTAATTATTCCTTAATTGCGATTAGCAAATTGCTAATCGCAATTAAGGAATATCTCCCCATTCATTCCTATGGGCCCAAAGGCCCATAGGAATGAATGGGAAGACATTTCAATGTGCGAATCGCAATTAGCGATTTGCATATTGAAATTGCGATTTCAAGGGTGCAGGGGTGTCCAAAGGACACCCTGTAGCACCCCTGAAATGTATGCTACATTGCTGTTGCGCACACACATGTCCCAAGGACATGTGTCTGTGTAACATGAAACTTAGAAAAATGCATTTAAATGCATTTTTCTAAGTTTCCGCTATTTACCACGAGGTTTGACCTCGCGGTAAATAGCGGGAAAATTTTGCGAATTCGCAATTTAAAAATGTTTCAAGAATAGCATTTAAGGAATCTCTAATAGAGATTCCTTAAATGCTATTCCTCGCAAATATGCGAATTCTTAAATAGCGATTTTTGCATTTGGGATGATGAATCCCAAATGCAAAAATACCGCTCGCAAAGGGCCAGATTCTCAGAATCTGGCCCTTTGCGACCGGATTTAACAATGATGAATTAGGCTGATAGAGTTCTAGAAATGAGTACACTTTGCCCTCACCTTCCGCAGCAGGGCTGCATCTGTCCCTTTGTGCCCCAGTGTTTTGACTTTGTTACAATTTTGAATAGTTTCATCCCAACTTCTGTTTTCCTTCTTGCTCTGTTACATTCTATTGACTTTCAAATTTGCTATGTAAAGTGATCTGATTCCCCAGCCCTTTGCACACACTATCCAGATTGCTAAATAAATAAATATTCGATTTACAGCAGGGATCTTTGAGAGTTATGAATTGAGAGCTCAACATTGTGTTAGGCCACATAAAGGTATATGGACAAAGTGTTGGGGACATTTATGGGAAAATCTAAATGACATTTTAAATAGAAATGCGATTACAACGAGAGATAATACGAAAGATTGTGCTTTACAGTCCTACACTACAAAACAAACTAAAACGCTTTGGTTAGATCAGCAAAATAATGTGACTCATTCTTCGAACAATGGGCGAGCAGATGGCTTTCTAAGTCTCGGGGCACGATATATTGCACAGCACTGGAGATGAGACATTGCTGGCTTGCTTCTTGTGGGATTTTCTGTATTTATCTGTTACTCAGAGGTTGTGATAAAGCGTGTCCAAACGATGTGTGCTGCTGTCTCACTGACCACCCCGAGGTGGGGGTGGGTGTGGGATTGCCTGCCAAGTTATAATAAGTCTTAAGCATCAAGGGAACCACACAGGAAGTGACGTTAGATTGAGTTTGCACGACGGCAGCATCTGCAGCTCAGTGAAGACAGTTCCAATGAACCTATAGTTATTCACTGGCCACTCAGTGCTTCTACTGATTTCACAGGCTCCTTGCTCTGAAAGGCTGGTTGGGCTGGGACAGAGCCTTCTCCAGCTCAAAGACGCCTGTGTATCTTGAAGGAGGTGAGATTGGCAGGGGCGGACTGGGAACTGAAAGCAGCCCTGGCAAATTTTCTGAGACCAGCCCCCGTCCGGCGCACAGCGAGCGAGCGCAGCGAGCGAGCCGACCGGCACAAGGGGGGCTTGGGGGGGTTCTCCCCCCAAGAAAATTTTGGAAAATGACAGACCAAAATGGTGAATTTTACAGCACATTTTTGATTACATATTCAAATTGTATCAACTTTCAAAGCACAGAAAATAGTAGATGATGACCTTAAACAACATCAGGTTACCCACCCAGTCATATGTACCCATAGGACATTCTTTCAGAAAGCACCAAAAATAGACACAAGTAGTGAATCAGAGAGAACAAAGTGAGACCAGCCCCCACACAGTGGGTAGCGAGCAAGCGCAGTGAGCAACCACTGCTAGGGGGAGTTTGGGGAGTTGAACTTCTCCCCCCAAGAAAATTTGGGAGACAGGCCAAAACAAAGCATTTTTCAACACATTTCTCATTACATATTAGATTGTATTAACTTTTAAAGCGTAGTAAAGGATTACCTTGTAGAGCACCAGGATACCCAGTCATAAATCACAGACATTCCTACAGAGAACACTAAAAATGAAATGTCGAGCATGAAAGTGCCCCAGCAACTGGTTGAACCCGGCTATGCATGTCTCATTTCATTCAACCCACCCTGCCCCAATATACTAATGGCTGTCTGGGGAGGTGCAAGCACCTCCCCTGACCGGAAACCTATTGTCCAGGCCTCTCTTGCTGGAAGGGCTCCCAGCTGCAGGAGGTCAGACTCGTGTCTGTGGCAGCAGCATCCATTTTGTGATGCTGAGGCTCTGGTTAACTTTAACCAGGTACAGTAGTTACAACATGTCTTCTCCCTCTAAAAGGGTGGAATGCTACCCCCGTCGCCAGAACTGGCGAGGAGGTAGTATTCCAAAGCGTATGACACCTTACACGACATGTTTCGATAAAGCCAAACCAAAGTTAGCAATAACCGCGAGGATTATAATGCACTTAAGAGTATATGGTATGGCGATATCATAGAACAGCTATAAGGGCATGGTTCCACAAGCTGCAGTGGGGCTCAGCTCATGCTAGGGCACCCTCTCACACAAAACCAAGCACTATGCCTCCAGGATTGTTAAGGCCTGCCATAGGAGTGACTTACAGGTTACTATGTGTCTATATACAAGTCAGATATAGGTATACTATATCTAAGCAAAGGGTGATTACACCACCTTGCCCAGCTGAGTGATCAGCCAGTTCTGTCAATTTAGGAAGGCCAGCCAGGGGTGGCATAATACATGCTGCAGCCCCTGGTAGCCCTTGGTGCACCTATGCCCTGGGTACCTAGGGTACACTGTACAGGGACTGACAAGGTTGACCCAATATCCAATGTGGCATGTACCTAAAGTCCATGGTATCAATTTAGAGAGAGCACAGCTGGGCTGCGGGTCTGATTAGCAGGCCCACAGCCACACTAAAGTCGAAAACCAGTGGAGCAAAAAGTGGGGGTGACCATAGGAAGCAGACCCTACTCTCCTACAATAGAGATAGAGATAGAGGAGAAAGGGAGGAGAGGGAGAGAGAGGTGGTGACAAATACAGGGATAGAAAAGAGAGAGGGAGGGATAGAAAGAGGGATAGAGAGAGAAAAGGATAGAGAGAAAGGGATAGAGAGTGAGAGAAGAACCAAGAGAGATGTGGGGATAGAGGGAGGGAGAGAGAGGAGGAGAGAGTGAGAGAGGGATAGGTATAGAGAGAGTGAGAGGGATAAATAGATAGCGTGTGAGGGAGCGAGAGAGAGGGATAGAGAAATAGAGAGAGGGAGGGAGCAAGAAAGTGACAGAGGGAGCGAGAGAAAGAAAGTGGGAGGGACAGAGGGAGACAGGAGAGAATAGAGATAGAGAGGGGAGGGAGGGGAGAGAGAGGGGGAGAGAAATGCAGGGATAAAAAAGAGAGGGATAGAGAGAGAAAATGATAGAGAGAAAGGGATAGAGAGTGAGAGAAGAACTGACAGAAATATGGGGATAGAGGGAGAGAGGGGGAGAGTGGGAGGGAGAGAGAGGGGAGAGAGACTAAGAGGGGGATAGGAATAGAGAGATTGAGAGGGATAAAAAGAGTGTGTGATGGAGTGAGCGAGGAATAGAGAGGGAGAGAGAGAGGGAGGGAGGGAGGGAGCAAGAGAGGGAGAGAGAGAAAGGGGGCGAGTGTGACGAGAGAACATGGGCCGTTCTGGCAGGTTACTTGCAGTTTAGTTGCATCTCAGTCCTGGTAGAATAGACATAGATACAGGCCAAGTATTACAAGCAGTTAAATACATTTCCGTTCCAGTTGTTTTGAGAGGGGAGGTAGGAGCTGGATTACACTGCACTTCCATAGCTGGGAGTGCCAGTTGAGACAGAACAAGGGCAGTTAATGACATTTCAGTTCTAGAGGACTTTTAAAATGGTTGTGGTAGACAGTGACTGTGGGTGCAAAATAATCTCTGATAAATCAACAAACACCATACGGCAGTATTACAGAAAATCTAGGAAGTTGCACATAGGAAAAAAAACACAGGTCAAATAAATTTGCACACATTTTGATGCTGGTCCAAACAGACTATAAACAAAATTGTCTCTGGTTTACAACACAGAAAAACACTGTTCAAGCAAAACCATCGAAGAAACCGATTCTGAAACACAATTACCACATCCAGAGAGTTTAAGTGCCATGATACCCCACTGGTGATAACTATGTTCTATTGGAATCCTAGGTAACATAATATGGCATCATTTTAACACATTTCAACAAATAGAGTTAATATTTCCGAACTCACTGTTAGTCAGTTGACTTCATACAGATGAAAGGCGGACTCACTACTTAAATGCTTCAACTTTAAAGGGACACGCTAAATGCGGAACTATATTACCCAGTGGGATAAAAATGAAGTCAGCTAGGCTAGTTCCTCTGACTGTAAGGCTTGTTGTGGTAGAGGCTGGACTTTAAAAAGGCTGGCAGGGACTTGAAAAAGTAGGTCACAGGCCCGTGCAGTTGAAACGCCAACTGTGTGCCATAATAACCCATTCCTCTTGGCCTCCCCTTGCTCTATTCAGTGTCCGTGCCCCTTGGGTCAGATCCTTTATTTAAAAACAAAACCTAAAATAAAGAATAAAATGTGAAATAAATATCAACCCGTCCCTTCAGTTTCCCGCATGCGCGTGACTCACTCAAATCTATGTCTATTTTCATATAGAGCCAAGATTTCCCAGGCATTGCCAGTGCACGTTACACAGGCATGTTACAGGTAGAGGTGACCTCCTACAGGACAAGAAGGCAGTCGGCAGAGGCGGGCTCCTACAGGGCAGGCGGCGGCCTGTCAGCGCGCTCCAGCTATAGGCCTGGCTCCAATTTTCACAGAAAGAGAAGTATTTTTTCTTTTTCATATTTTTTCCACTGGATGAGGCTTCCACAACATTTATATTATTCCTCCTTTGTTGCTGCTAATTAGGTCTTAAAAATAACTCGACCAGTAACGGGTGCACAGAAGTCAGTCTTTTCGGGGGGAAGGCTTTGTGATAGGGCCACTGTTTAAATATCACAATGAGGGAATGCCTTAACTTTTAAGTTTCATGTATTTAAATGTTTGTGGCATTGCTGCTTTCCAAGTATTAGACTATTTCGTTGCATTTGGGTTTATTTGGTTTTGCGTGTTGGAGTATGATAGTTGGTTTGTGGGTATACAATTTGTGGGTATATGTTGGATAAAGACAAGTGCTGCAAACATCACAGTGCACATCCCTGATCCGAGGGAGTCTCAGACCCCCCCGGCTCGCACTTACCATAAAATCTAGCCAGCTCGCCTTTGAATGGCAGAGTAATGGAGCCCCTGGGATTTGATGAAGAGTGGATCTGCTGGCCTCTGGACCAGCGAACACATGCTGCAGGCCATGAAGTAGACGACATGGTAATGATCACTACTTGGACGGAAAATAGAGGATCATGGGGGCTGGGAAGATGCATAGCTGCCAAGGTTTCAGATTGCTATGTGTGACATTTGTGACACTTTCTTGTTAGCACAATTAAGCAAAGACGCCAAGGGAATCATAAATATCAGAAATTACAACCATTTGAGCAACAAGAAACCCTTACAAGGTTTTAAAACTACTGCAAAGCACCAGAAATTGAAGAGCACTTGAGTCCTTGTAACCAGATCATACTGTTAAACGAATGTGTAACCATGATATTAAACACGTTTTTCAGAGGCAGTACTTTATTAAGTTCTGTGCACATAAATTAGACATACACCTGGGTTCGACAGGAGCACAGGCTGAGGCAGGAAGACATAGGACTGCGCTACCTGAGCCTGGTTGGACTTATTGATGTGTGCCTGACGGATCAACAGAAAAGCCAATTAACAACCGATTGCCATAGTCAGGCTTTTGAGTGAGCCCTCATACTCCTCCCAGGTCCCTGGCTATTAATGATGCGCAGATGCAGACCTTCACAGTTTGGACTCCAGTGCCTCTCTGTCCCACGTGGGATCCGGCCCAAACAGGATGTGAGGCCCCAACAACATTCTCATCTCAACCTTTAGTAGTATTGCAGGGTGGGCGGCAGAAAAACAACTTTATTCCTACCTCAGCCAGCTTTGCCCGCTGTGCCCCCAGGATCCCCGTCTAGGGTTCAATCAAATTCAATAGGTCTTGTCTTTGAGGACTATTGGCTCTTCCAATCCATTATGCTGTACTCTTTACAGCAACAAAGAGAAAAGAAAAGGTGCGATAGCGCATATGTGATGTAATATATGTGTCATTATGCAAGCGCCTTGTGCATGACCATGCATGCACGCTTCCAAATTGACGCAAGTGCCTCTTTTTTTTTTAAGAAAAGGAATCGGTAAAGTATAACATAAAAAAACAAATATTTAAAAAACATAGGACTGAGTGGTGGGGGAATTGGAGGTCAGTTCTGGAAGGAATGAGAGGGGAGGGGAAAAGCAGCACACAAGGAAGAGGAATACTGTGGGATCCAAAGGAGCATACAAACAAATGAGAACAACACGGAGCGTGGGAGAGAGGAAGAGAAGCACTCAGGTGAGAGAGAGCAACATGGAGCTGCTCCCATGCTATGGATTATTTGTGTGCACAAGGATTATTAGTGCACGCTACAAAATTGTGATACTTCCCTCAAGGAAGCTGGTGCGCCTCCTGCTCATAATACCGCTATTTTATGCAAGGAAGCTTGAATGGCACCTAAAGATGTTGCACCTCTTCTATTTGAAAGAGGGCTTTCAATTCCATTAATTTGTGCATAGCTCAACCAGTTGAGGTTTGTTTTTTGGTTCTTCTAGTTCTGAATTTACACAAGGAAAAATATAGAACTAAAATACAAGGAATGGAGAGAAAAAAAAAAGGATTGGTGATGTGAGGCCCTCAACAACGCAAAATTCGTAATTTTAATTACGCACAGCAGCTGAGAAGATGGAGAGCCTTCTCAGCTGCATTGCGTAATTAAAATTAGGAGTCAACAGTCAGCTGACTCCACACACTTCCGTGGTCTGGCACTGGGCAAGGCTGAGGCACACATAGTGAGATAGGTGAGTCGGGCGCTGTAGAGTAGTTATTTAAAAACTATTACTACTCTCAGGCCAAATCAAATCATGACCCAAAGCTGTCACAATCGGTGCGCCGCTACCTTCCCAGCCCCACAGGCACTGCAGCCAGGGGCACACAGTTTAGCTCCCAGCTGCTTAATTTATAGTACAGAATCAACACCCAACAGTAGGTACTAAACTCGCTGACTCGAGAGCAGCACTTCCGGGCATTGATTAGGCAAGCCTCAGAGTGAGTGAGGCACTACAGCAGGTGCTGTAATTATTTCAAAAAGCGCTGGGCAGCTCATCGCTATATATCCAAGTCCTGAAAAGTCTTACTGTGTGTGTGTGTGTGTCTATTACCGACATAAGAACTTTACATAGATGTGGCAGAACTCGACTAACCAGCCCATGGCAACTTTCATTGATAACCTATCCTATCTCGCATGTGGAGGTTGGAGCAGCAAGGCACCCGGGATCTGGACTGCTGATTATCAGATAATTCTCCATCGGCAATCTGAAAAGAGTTGCCAATATGGTGCGACCGTACCTGAGCAGGACACTGAGCCCCATCATTGCTGCAGCATGGAAAGCATTTTGCTCTCAACTGGGCAGAGTGACATGGGCCTGTAAATACTCCTACTGTGTTCCCTCGATACGTGTGAGACCGTTGCTTCGCTTTTGTGGCACTGGACTCTAAATTCACAATTGTTAATTATTGCCTGCCATCTACCACAAAAACACGCTAGCCTAGAGAATGTAGAGTGGCGGCCACACGGCACAATTGCTCTTCACATACAAAGACAGTAAAATATACATCGCATTGTCAGACCTTTGCTCACTCGCCCATTCTGACTTAAGGTAACAGAGTGAAGATTCTGCTTGTCACGTTGAATAAAACCACGCTGCGGTTGCGGAACCGGCCCGGGGCCTAAGCTAACCAGGCTTTAATTGCTTTTAATTCCGGCCCGGTCACGACACGACGCCCCTAGAAAGTCACAGTGCCTGCAAATGATCACTCACCTGTGGGCGCTTGGTGGCAGCCGGCAGACACGGCCCGGGGCCGAGGCAGGCTACAAATAATTTAATTGTGGGACCTCTCGCTCACTCTCTGGCCTCCTCTACGTCGCAGTCACGCGCACTTTCGATTGCGTGACCCCAATGCGCCTGCGCATGATAACCTCTGACCACTGACTCCAGACCCACGCCCCCACCATAAGAGTTAATGATGCGCCACGCCCACGCAGACCTGAAGGCGGATACTACGCCGCGCATGGTGCCGATGATCAGACCACCCAGTGGATTTTTAAATAAATAATATTCTGCAGTGCTGGACAAGTGCGTGCCGCACCACAAGGCAGCAGCTGCATTTTATGCAATAGTTGCAGGTATGCTTGTTTTCTGCTCGGTCACGCCAGGGTCCAAACCGGCCCCCTCTCAAAAAACTGGCCCCCTGTCGAGAAACCGGCCCCCACCCCATCCAGCCTACCGGGGAATTGCCCGGTGCCCGGAATTGCCAGTCCGGGTCTGGAGATTGGGCAGGGGCGGCCTTAGGCATGTGCAAGCTGTGCACCTGCACAGGGCCGCCAAACCCAAGGGGCCGCCACGCCAATAGATATCCCTAATATAATAATCCTCTGAGGATGGATACATATTTGCGTGGCGGCCCCTGGCTGGGATTTGGCGGCCTCCGGCTCTGTTCCACTTCCAAACACCCTGACCCCAGTCCCCCCCTCTTCACTGGCCTCCGCTCCTGCATTCCTCCTGGTTCCTGAGCTCCGGGGGGCTCCGCCCCACCCGGACCCTCTTCCGGGGCCCCCTACCTACGCTCCCTGCCCAGTGCCGCCATGAGTCTAGAGCCGCCCCTGGATTGGGGCACAGTTACAAAGTTAGAACATTTCAGAAAGCACTGTGCCCCGAAAAGTCTGGTAGGGCTAGGCAGGGCCGGCTTTAGCACTTGTGGCGTCTGGTGCGACAATCATTTTTGGCAATTTCCCCTCCATATTATGACCTTCGCCTCGGATTCCCTCACTACCACCCGGAAAAAGTGCCCCTCATCTCTCCATGGCCGCGCTCTCACATACATTGATTTTGTTTTAAAGCGCCGGTAAAGGCTGGCTTTACTAATCCACTCAACTATCAACATAAAATACATCTCTGTTCTTTGCAGCAGGCACATTTACCCTCTGTGCTACTTCATGGTGAGTCAAAACTGCCTTAAGATAAACTCTGATCTCTCTCTCTAGCAGGAACATTACTCACAAGTGTTATCATGACATTTTAATTGTTGTCTGAAAGCTGAGCACAAGGAACTCTGCAACAGGTGCTTTTAAATCATACGTTATGCTAAACATAGTGCACCACAAGAGATCAGTAACAACCCCCCCACCTCCCCAGGTCAGTGCCCAGTGCGGCTGCACCAGTCGTACTGTCCTAAACCCAGCTCTGGGGATGGGGTAGGCTAAGTCACATTTCATACTCTTTTGAGTCACTGAACGACTGACCGAGCTGCCTAAAAGTCTCATACATGTCAGACAGGTTTGTGTTTCTACACGACTAATAGGACTTGGATGTCCGGAAGGCTGGGGAAAGGTCAAATACAATCAAGACACACCTCTATCTAAACAGTGGTGAAAGAGAAGGCAGAGTGATGTCAAATACCAGAAAAGTGTGAGAGTCTGGGGGCAGAACTAGTAACATGTTAGATCAGCCCTTGCCTCTGGAGGCTGACAGTGGTTGGACACAGCTTGACGCATGTCGGACAAGCTTGCATCTGTGGCAGGCTGGTAGGGCTGGGGCAGAGTCCGTTAGATGCCAAGTCAATCAATTTGGTATCAGTCCCTGTTTAACAACATGCAGTGGTTTTGCTTGTTCAGGTTTACTGGTGAGGAGCATCAGAAAACCATATCCATATCGGGTAACGTGTTGTCAGTACACCAACATATTTTTATTTATTTTTATTATTTTGAAGGTTTATATAGCGCGAACAAGACTCTTGCGAGTATCAGAGCACTTTACGGATCATAAGTAGAAGGCAAGATATAGTATACAAAGACACAACCAATAAAAATGCAGTGAATAGTCATAGAGTTCACGTGAATTTTGCCATGAGGATCGCTTTCACTTCTCTTTTTAAGGAGGCAGTGGAAGTATTCATTCTTGTTTCACAGGGCAAAGCGTTCCATATCCTTGGAGCCATACCAGAAAAGGACCGGTTATACGTTTTTTTCTTGGCAAATCGTTGAGGTTGTAGGAGAAGAGTTTTGGCACTCCTGGAGGCTCTGCTGCCCGCAGAGAGCACCAGTTTCTGAGCTAGGTATTGTGTGGCGTTGTGGTAGAGGGCCTTGTGCATCATACAAGCGATTTTTAGATGAATTCTGGCTTCAAACGGTAGCCAGTTGAGGGCTCTCAGGTCTGGGGAAATGTGAGCGTTTCTATTAGAACCTGTGATGAGTCTCGCAGCTGAGTTGATCGTGGCTCTTAGCGGGGCTGTCGATGACCTTGGGAGGCCGCATAGGGTTACTGCTCCATATCCCACGCGGGAGATTACTAGGGCTTGAACTGCTTGTTTGAAATTGTATGTGGGCAGAAAGGGTTTCAGTTTTCGCAGGGTCTTTAAGTGGAAGTTGGCTCCTTTTGTTGAGGCCCTAATGTGTTTCTGCATCTTTAAGTTACTGTCCAGCGTTACCCCTAGAAATTTCGTCGACTATGAGCGATTGTCTATTGAGAGCAGTTAGGTGCTTCATCCAATCCAGGATAGTGTGAGTTTTGTTCGGGGGAGCAATTAAAAGGAATTCCGTTTTGAGGGAGTTAAGTTTCAGATGGTTTTCGGCCAGCCAAGTTTGGGTTTTTGTAATGTGGTGTTGAGCGATTTGATGTCCTCCAGTGAGTCTATCTTGATGTATATTTGGGTGCCGTCCTCATACATACAGAAGTGTATTTTGGTGAGGCTGAGAAGATCAGTAAGAGGTTCCATTAAAAAAGGTTGAACAAGGTGGGTGAGAGGGAGGAGCCTTGTGGAACTCCTAATGTGACTGGCATGGGGTTTGACGGGGATTGGTTGACCTTGAATCTTTGGGATCTATTTTGGAGGAAAGAGGCGAACCAGTTAAATACATTTCCAGACATTCCCATTCTGTGTTTCAGGAGATCAAGCAGGTTGTCGTGTTTGATGGTATCAAAAGCTGATGACAGGTCGAGTAGGATTAGTACATGATAGATCGCCTGTGCATCCCTCCTAGGCAGCCGTTTACTTCTCCCCTACTCTTCCTCTACACCTGACCAGAAGCAGATTCCCTTGCTGCGGTACTGCAGGGTACTGTAAATGAGAAGACCCTCAAACCCAATGCGGATCCATAGCACTCTGGAGGACTCAAGAGCAGGCAAGTGGAATTTTTAAAGTACTGACATGTATGACCTGGAAATGGCAGCACCCCTTCCATACCTGTATGAACAGCAAACACTGACAGGATGAATACTGTAGGTAGGTGGTGTAGTCAGTACATATGTGGTATTTAAATCTAAAGACACTAAGACCTCTGCTTCTACTTCTGTGGGATCACTCCATGCCACTATTAGCCATGTAGGAGCATTATGCTACGCCATGCTAGAGTATCAATCTATACAAAAACCACAGTGGATGGACAGAATGCAGAACAATGTCATAAATTCACTCCAGTACAGAGATCTGGGCCTAAATCCATCGTTTTTTTGCACTCCACACGAACCCAGTTCAGACATGGCCATATGCAAATCAGTCTGACCCTGTGCCTTTGTATCCAGTTACCCGCCACGCCGGATCCGTCGCGATGTGGCTTTGATATTGCAATACCGAGAGGTTCTGCAGAGAAACTGTATCCGCCTAACGAATAATAAACCTACCCGATACCACGGAACCCAACCTCTCGGCCGATGTATGAGCGCTAAGCTCAGAGATCCTTCATTAAGAAAAGATACCGCTACGATTTTAAAAATAAAATATAAAGATAATCTGAGGAGAAGGCTGAAATCCCAGGAAGCATATATATCAAGTGCAGAGTGATATTTGGATTTAAACTGCGCCATCGGGACGGCTATCTACAAATATTTCGGCGGAGGTATTAATATGGCATCTAAGTAATGGCAGCAGCATAAAAAATACTACATTTAGAAATCGTGGCTAACTGAAGACCACGTTAAGCTTCATTAAATTTTATTGTCAAGAGATTGCAGTTAAAATAAACAACCCTTTCTAGTCTGTGTTTCATGGTCTGGACATCATTGGCTTCAGCAATATACGGCCACCTGAGGAAGGCTATACTGGCCAAAACGCGCGTTGTGAATCATCTTGCCGTATTGCCAAAACTTATTGTCTGCTCTTCATTTTATGTTTGTCTATAACTGTTTTAATATCTTATGTATATGAAATGTTCATCAATTATATAATCAACTGATATATAAAAATGTGAAGAAAAAATATATTTATATATTTATAAATAACAAAAACACTATAAAAAGACAAAAACATTTGTAAGAATCTTAAAATAAATAAAAGAAATAACCTTATTCTATTGATTTGTCGGGTGACTTTCTCACTTACTACTGGCCATTTATATATATATAAAAAAATATGTATGGTGAATATCATACAGTTTTTTTAGGTTTGCATATTTACTTGACTATAGACCGTTTCCAACCTGTGCCTCATGAGAACAGTCCAGCCCGAACTGCCAAGCCATGCCTTCCCTTGACCGGAAACAAGCTTCAGAGGACCGGTTTCTGGCATCTCAGCCGTCTTCAGCCCGGCTTGCTTGAATCCAGTGTTGTGGAGTGCATGGGACTCACGTCTGAGCATACCCAACCCACTCGGGGTGACAAATGCAACAAGCACTGGCGTTGCCAATAGGTCTCGCAGTAGGAAAGTTGGAGCTATTACAATTGCAAATAACAATGCCTTTTATTTTGCATGTTAAAAACATAAAGGGCTTTGTCATTTAAAAAACCAATATCTCCAACTTTCCTACTGCGAGACCTATTGTGCACTGCACAGTGTGTGTGAAAGTGGCACTGCGTGGCTGAGTGGCGTTGCGTGGCTGAGTGGCGTTGCGTGGCTGAGTGGCGTTGCGTGGCTGAGTGGCGTTGCGTGGCTGAGTGGCGTTGCGTGGCTGAGTGGCGTTGCGTGGCTGAGTGGCGTTGCGTGGCTGAGTGGCGTTGCGTAGTTGCGTGGCGTTGCGTAGTTGAGTGGCGTTGCGTAGTTGAGTGGCGTTGCGTGGTTGAGTGGCGTTGCGTGGTTGAGTGGCGTTGCGTGGTTGAGTGGCGTTGTGTGGTTGAGTGGCGTTGCATGTGTGAGTGGCGTTGCATGTGTGAGTGGCGTTGCATGTGTGCGTAGATGAGTGGCGTTGCGTAGATGAGTGGCATTGCGTGGTTGAGTGGCGTTGCATGTGTGAGTGGCGTTGCATGTGTGAGTGGCGTTGCGTAGTTGCGTGGCGTTGCATAGTTGCGTGGCGTTGCGTAGTTGCGTGGCGTTGCGTAGTTGCGTGGCGTTGCGTAGTTGCGTGGCGTTGCGTAGTTGCGTGGCGTTGCGTAGTTGCGTGGCGTTGCGTAGTTGCGTGGCGTTGCGTAGTTGCGTGGCGTTGCGTAGTTGCGTGGCGTTGCGTAGTTGAGTGGCGTTGCGTAGTTGAGTGGCGTTGCGTAGTTGTGGCGTTGCGTAGTTGTGGCGTTGCGTAGTTGAGTGGCGTTGCGTAGTGTAGTGGCGTTGCGTAGTGTAGTGGCGTTGCGTAGTTGAGTGGCGTTGCGTCGTTGCGTGGCGTTGCGTCGTTGCGTGGCGTTGCGTCGTTGCGTGGCGTTGCGTAGTTGCGTGTAGTTGCGTGGCGTTGCGTAGTTGAGTGGCGTTGCGTAGTTGAGTGGCGTTGCGTCGTTGAGTGGCGTTGCGTCGTTGAGTGGCGTTGCGTCGTTGAGTGGCGTTGCGTCGTTGCGTGTAGTTGCGTGGTGTTGCGTAGTTGCGTGGCGTTGCGTAGTTGAGTGGCGTTGCGTAGTTGAGTGGCGTTGCGTAGTTGAGTGGCGTTTCGTAGTTGAGTGGCGTTGCGTAGTTGAGTGGCGTTGCGTAGTTGCGTGGCGTTGCGTAGTTGAGTGGCGTTGCGTAGTTGAGTGGCGTTGCGTAGTTGAGTGGCGTTGCGTAGTTGAGTGGCGTTGCTTAGTTAGGTGGCGTTGCGTAGTTAGGTGGCGTTGCGTAGTTGCGTGGCGTTGCGTAGTTGCATGTAGTTGCGTGGCGTTGCGTAGTTGCGTGGCGTTGCGTAGTTGAGTGGCGTTGCGTATTTGAGTGGCGTTGCGTAGTTGAGTGGCGTTGCGTAGTTGCGTGGCGTTGCGTAGTTGCGTGGCGTTGCGTAGTTGAGTGGCGTTGCGTAGTTGAGTGGCATTGCGTAGTTGAGTGGCGTTGCGTAGTTGAGTGTTGTTGCGTCGTTGCGTGTAGTTGCGTGGCGTAGCGTAGTTGCGTGGCGTTGCGTAGTTGCGTGGCATTGCGTAGTTGCGTGGCGTAGTTGAGTGGCGTTGCGTGGCGTAGTTGAGTGGCGTTGCGTGGTTGAGTGGCGTTGCGTGGTTGAGTGGCGTTGCGTGGTTGCGTGGCGTTGCATGTGTCAGAGGCTAAATGTAGCACAGGGAGACCTCCAGCGGTAAGACAATCAAAAACAACTTTGAAAACTTTCACAGTATGAAGAGATCAAACTCATGAACGAGCGTGATAGACCTCAGCTAAAAATCATGATAAATAACAACACACATTAGAAGTGAAACTGCAAGTACAGAAGGACCAGCTTTGCTTGTTTAAAACTCCCACTTCAGGCAGATGAGTGTAATGTGTAAAGCGTCTTGTGCACATGAGCAGATCGGAGTCTGGAAGCAAATACAAAGAAGAGGAATGACTGAGGTGCATTGGTGTGAAGCACATCAAAGGGCTTCTCCTCCCCTAATTAGGTGAGGAGAAGCCGTTCCGGGAAACTGAAAGTACGGCTGGCCTGCGGCCGGCCATGAATAATTAGGGGAGGAGAAGCCCTTTGATGTGCTGGGCTGGCTGGCCCTGAATGCGCGTGCATGTTATCACGTGGTTCACGTGAACAGCATGAAAACCGCGGGGCTGAAAGCCCTTTGGTTCGAAGCTGTTTTCGCCACATGAATTCTCGCTCCGCTCGATGCGCTTGCACACATCGATAGGTCGCGAGACCTAAAAACCACAGTTGATGGACAGAATGCAGAACAATGTCATACACAGGGGGGCCCCTCAGCACTTCAGAGAGCTGTGAGAGAGGCTTGCTGAAGCAAGCCTCTCTCCCTCTAAAGCAGGTGCAGGCTGTCTGCAGCCTGCTCCGAGCCCCTCGCCCCCTCCCACTGACTGAAGAGAAACAAAGTAACAAGTTGCAATGTTTCTCTTCAGTCAGAGCTAGCAAGGCCCGAAGGAGGATGGGGTGGGTGGGGGCCCGAGCAGGAGGCAGCACAGAGCAATTAGGACGCAGAACAAGTCATGAGGTCAGGTTTACCTAGTTGTGAGAGGGGAAATGGAGATGGTGTTCTTCCAGCAGGGTTTGAAGGCACATACCACACTCATGACAAGAGCATGGATGCAAATATGCTTGTCATTCATGAACTGGTTGCCATTTCCTAAGGAAGAATGGGCAGACGGGTAACACGCTGTCCCACACACTTGCAAGACTATGTTTTGAATTAATGGTTTCAAGATCCTATCTTCTCAATGTTGTCAAATATTGTAGTACTATTTCACAACTTTGATTGTCCTGTAACACCCCACCTTTAGCTGCAGCTCTCCACTGTGAAGTATTTTAAACAATAGCTTGATTCCTATAGGAAATCTTTGGGTTGGATATTTTCGAGCTTTCTGGTGAGGGTGGTGTGGAAAGTTTGTCTTCTTTAGTGAATTTGCCTCTATAACATCAGTATATTGTTTCTCTGAATTTATACTGTGAGAAAGGTGGAGTATGTCTTGAGTCAGTATCCCCTTTGGGATTGGGGGCCCTCAGAGTCAGACTGTCCGCATTCTCAAGGGCAAAGCGCATATGAGAAGGGATGAGGCAGCAAAATGGTGCCCTCAGGTAAGCACTCTTGTTAGCACGCACCATGTGGGCGTCCGCAAGGGGTTCATAAGGGGGGGGGGGGCAGAGAAGGGTGCAAGGTAGAGAGGAGATGAGTGCAAGGCAGAGAGGAGATGGGTTCCAGGTCTTGTGAGAAGGGTGCAAGGGGGAGGGGAGAAGGGTGCAAGGTAGAGAGGAGAAGGGTGCAAGGCAGAGAGGAGATGGGTGCAAGGCGGAGGGGAGAAGGGGGCAAGGGGGAGGGGAGAAGGCTGCAAGGTAGAGAGGAGAAGGGCGCAAGGCAGAGAGGAGAAGAGTGCAAGGCAGAGAGGAGATGGGTGCAAGGCGGAGGGGAGAAGGGTGCAAGGGGGAGGGGAGAAGGGTGCAAGGCGGAGGGGAGAAGGGTGCAAGGCGGAGGGGAGAAGGGTGCAAGGTGGAGGGGAGAAGGGTGCAAGGCGGAGGGGAGAAGGGTGCACGGCGGACAGGAGATGGGTGCAAGGCAAAGGGAAAAAAAGGGTGCAAGGTAGAGAGGAGAAGGATGCAAGGCAGAGAGGAGATGGGTTCCAGGTCTTGTGAGAAGGGTGCAAGGGGGAGGGGAGAAGGGTGCAAGGTAGAGAGGAGAAGGGTGCAAGGCAGAGAGGAGATGGGTGCAAGGCGGAGGGGAGAAGGGTGCAAGGGGGAGGGGAGAAGGGTGCAAGGTAGAGAGGAGAAGGGTGCAAGGCAGAGAGGAGAAGAGTGCAAGGCAGAGAGGAGATGAGTGCAAGGCGGAGGGGAGAAGGGTGGAAGGGGGAGGGGAGAAGGGTGCAAGGCGGAGGGGAGAAGGGTGCACTGCGGAGGGGAGAAGGGTGCAAGGTGGAGGGGAGAAGGGTGCAAGGCGGAGGGGAGAAGGGTGCACGGCGGACAGGAGATGGGTGCAAGGCAAAGGGAAAAAAAGGGTGCAAGGTAGAGAGGAGAAGGGTGCAAGGCAGAGAGGAGATGGGTTCCAGGTCTTGTGAGAAGGGTGCAAGGGGGAGGGGAGAAGGGTGCAAGGTAGAGAGGAGAAGGGTACAAGGCAGAGAGGAGATGGGTGCAAGGCGGAGGGATGATGGGGGCAAGGCAGAGAGGAGAAGGGCGCAAGGCAGAGGGGAGAAGGGTGCAAGGCGGAGGGGAGAAGGGTGCAAGGTGGAGGGGAGAAGGGTGCAAGGCGGAGGGGAGAAGGATGCACGGCGGACAGGAGATGGGTGCAAGGCAAAGGGAAAAAAAGGGTGCAAGGTAGAGAGGAGAAGGGTGCAAGGCAGAGAGGAGATGGGTGCAAGGCGGAGGGGAGAAGGGTGCAAGGGGGAGGGGAGAAGGGGGCAAGGTAGAGAGGAGAAGGGTGCAAGGCAGAGAGGAGATGGGGGCAAGGCGGAGAGGAGAAGGGTGCAAGGCAGAGGGGAGAAGGGTGCAAGGCGGAGGGGAGAAGGGTGCAAGGTGGAGGGGAGAAGGGTGCAAGGCGGAGGGGAGAAGGGTGCACGGCGGACAGGAGACGGGTGCAAGGCAAAGGGAAAAAAGGGTGCAAGGTAGAGAGGAGAAGGGTGCAAGGCAGAGGGGAGAAGAGTGCAAGGTGGAGAGGAGATGGGTGCAAGGTGGAGAGGAGATGGTGCAAGGCAGAGGGGAGAAGGGTGCAAGGTAGAGAGGAGAAGGGTGCAAGGCAGAGGGGAGACGAGTACAAGGGGGAGGGGAGAAGGGTGCAAGGCAGAGGGGAGAAGGGTGCAAGGCAGAGGGGAGAAGGGTGCAAGGCAGAGGGGAGAAGAGTGCAAGGCAGAGGGGAGAAGGGTGCATGGCAGAGGGGAGAAGGGTGCAAAGCAGAGAGGAGAAGGGTGCAAGGCAGAGGGGAGATGGGTGCAAGGTAGAGGGGAGATGGGTGCACGGCAGAGTGGAGAAGGGTGCAAGGCAGAGAGAAGGGTGCAAAGCGGAGGGGAGAAGGGGAGAAGGGTGCAAGGGGGAGGGGAGAAGGGTGCAAGGCAGAGGGCAGAAGGGTGCAAGGCAGAGAGGAGAAGGGTGCAAGGTAGAGGGAAGAAGGGTGCAAGGCAGAGGGGAGAACGGTGCAAGGCAGAGGGGAGAAGGGTGCAAGGTAGAGAGAAGATGGGTGCAAGGTAGAGGGGAGAACGGTGCAAGGCAGAGGGGAGATGGGTGCAAGGTAGAGAGAAGATGGGTGCAAGGTAGAGAGGAGAAGGGTGCAAAGCGGAGGGGAGAAGAGTGCAAGGCGGAGGGGAGAAGGGGAGCAGGGTGCAAGGCAGAGGGGAGCAGGATGCAAGGCAGAGGGGAGCAGGGTGCAAGGCAGAGGGGAGAAGGGTGCAAGGCAGAGGGGAGAAGGGCACAAGGTGGAGGGGAGAAGGGTGCAAGGCAGAGGAGAGAATGGTGCAAGGTAGAGAGGAGAAGGGTGCAAGGCAGAGGAGAGAAGAGTGCAAGGGGGGGGAGAAAGGTGCAAGGCAGATGGGAGAAGGGTGCAAGGCAGATTGGAGAAGGGTGCAAGGTAGAGATGAGAAGGGAGCAAGACAGAGGGGAGAGTGCAAGGGGAAAGGAGAAGGGTACAAGGCAGAGGGGAGAAGGGTGCATGGCAGAGGGGAGAATGGTGCAAGGCAGAGGGGAGAATGGTGCAAGGTAGAAAAGGGTTCAAGGCGGAGGGGGAGAAGGGTGCAAGGCAGAGGGGAGAAGGGTGCAAGTGGGATGGTGATGAAGTTAAAAATGTGCCCACCCATCAGAAATATTTCTGCGTTCGCCCATGGCAACTTACACTACTTTGTGAGAGAGAGTGGGAGAGAGAGTGGAGTGAGAGAGAGAGTTGAGAGAAAGTGGAGAGAGAGAGTGGAGAGAGATAGAGTGTAGAGAGAGTGGAGAAAGACAGTGGAGAGAGAGAGAGAGTAGAGAAAGAGGGTGGAGAGAGAGAGTGTAGGGAGACAGTGGAGAGAGAGTGGAGAGAGTGGAGAGGGAGAGAGTGGAAAGAGAGAGAGTAGAGAGAGAGTAGAGAAAGAGACAGTGGAGAGAGAGTGGCGAGAGAGTAGAAAGAGAGTGGAGGGAGAGAGTGGAGAGAGTGTGGAGAAAGTAGAGAGAGACAGTGGAGAGAGAGAGTGGAGGGAGAGAGAGTGAATAGAGAGTGTAGAGAGAGTGGAGAGATAGAGTGGAGCGAGACAGTGGAGAGAGAGAATAGAGAGTGGAGGGAGACAGTGGAGAGAGAGAGAGTGAGAGAGTGGAGAGAGAATAGAGAGAGAGAAAGTGGAGAGAGAGACAGTGGAGAGACAGGGGATAGACAGTGGAGAGAGAGAGAGAGTAGAGATAGAGTTGACAGAGTTGAGAGAGAGAATGGAGAGAGAGAGAGTGGAGTGAGAGTAGAGACTGACTGACTCAGAGACTGAAGACTGACTGACTGAGAGACTGACTGGCTGAGAAACTGACAGAGAGAGAGTGAGACTGACTGACTGAGAGAGAGAGAGAGAGAGAGAGAGAGAGAGAGAGAGAGAGAGAGAGAGAGAGAGAGAGAGACTGACTGACTGACAGACTGACAGAAAGAGAGAGAGACTGGCAGACTGACTGACTGACAGACTGACGGACTGAGAGAGACTGACTGACTGAGAGACTGAATGACAGAGAGAGAGAGAGAGACTGACTGACTGAGAGAGAGAGAGACTGACTCACTGAGAGAGAGACTGTTCTGGAATTGGGGTCACGGTGTGTATGCAGCTATGCAATGCCTCTTAAGATTGCTATGGTCTACTAATAAACATTTATTATCAAAATTTGCTCTTTGTAGTTACATCTGCTTTTGAAATACTGCATTGTCGCATTGTCTAATGTTTTAAAACGGAAACGAGAAGGAGCAGTGGATGCACTTTTGTCAAAACTGAACGATGAGTGGGCCCGATGTTGTATATCATGACAGGAGTCTGCATCAGGAAACCCACCTAGAATTGGGCAAACTTCCCTGGCGTACTGATGGCAGGGACCCTGTAATGAATGAACCACCACCTGTGATAGCCTGCTGGCAGACTAAGCCCAACCTTTGACTCCACTATCCAGTGTTACTTTTTAACGGCTGGATTAGTTACAGTGGTGTAACAATAGCCCGCATCCCCCGCAGTATGGCGGGTCGCTGGCCTGAGAGCTCTAGACTGGCACGGAGGATGGGAGGGGGGCCCCCTCCATGTAGTTTGCTGGGGGGCCCCCTCATGTTTCGTTACGCCACTGGTCATACATTCACCCCAGTACAGAGATCTGGGCCTAAATCCATTGTTTATTTGCACTCCACACCACCCCAGTTCAGACATGGCCATATGCAAATCAGTCTGACCCTGTGCCTCATGGGAACAGTCCAGTCCGAATGTCCAAGTATCAATCTATGCCATCTATTAGCATCACTCCATGCCATATATTAGCATCACTCTGTGCCATGTCGGGGAATTATGCTATACCATGCTAGGGTGTAAATCTATGCCATCTAGAAGCATCACTCCATTTCATCTAATCACATCGCTCCATGCCATTTTCGAGCATCAATTCATGTCATCCTGCATTATTACTCCATGCCATGTAGTGGCATCAATTCATGTCTTTTAGGAGCATTGTCATGCCCTCCTAGGATATAATTCCATGCCAAGCATCACTCAATGTCACCTATTAACTCACTCTCGATGACCAGACAAGTCAACGCCGTCTCATCATCTTGCTTCAACATTCTTCGCATGCTCAAAAAAAACATTTCGCTGGATCCCCACCGAAACTAGAAAAACAGTCACCCACGCACTGGTCACGAGCCGCCTGGACTATGGAAACACCCTATACGCCGGTACCTCCGCAAAACTCCAGAAAAAACTCCAACGCATCCAGAACGCTTCAGCCAGGCTCATACTAGACATCCAGCGTAAAGAACACATCTCCGGTCACCTGAAAAACCTCCACTGGCTCCCCGTAATTAAGAGGATTACTCCTCTCACCTACCAGAAAGGGGTAGAACCTTCCAGAAGGCTCCTGGCAATTCCCAACCTCACTGTCACTGTGGGGGAAGTGTAGAGCACCTTGTCACTTCAAACACTAGACCACCAACCCACCTTAGGCAGGTGGCACAATCAGACAGAAATGGCGTCCATTTTAAAAGTGACATTTCTGCAATGGTAAAAGAACACTAGACCACCAACCCACTGCAGGCAGGCAGCACAAAGCACACAGCAATGGCGTCCATTTTAAAAGCGACATTTCTGTAATGGTAAAAGAACACTAGACCGCCAATCCACTGCAGGCAGGCGGCAAAAAGCACAGAGCAATGGCGTCCATTTTAAAAGTAGCATTTTACCAAGGTGCATTCTTACAATGGGGGAATTACAGGTGTGTACACTATTTCTTCACATTTAACATTTGTATCTCACTTTCATTAACATAACATGTAAATTCCCACAAAAGTGAAAAAATTCAGGGGAAAAAGGGCCAAATCCAACACCTGCCAACTTAGGGCAAACAAAGCAAACACAAGGAGATGACAGACGGAACGCTGAAAGTTTTCACACTCTATAGCTGTGTCTGAACGGGGATGGCAAATTGGGCTGAAGAATGATGACGGATTCAACCCAGATCTTTGCCTGGCGGTGAGTGTTTGAAAAGTGTCAGCACTCCGTCCACCGTCTCCTTGTGTTTGATCTGTAAGCATCACCCCATGCCGTCTAGGAAAATCACTCCATACCATCTAGTAGCCTCACCCCATGTTGTCTAGAAACGTTGGTCAATGCCATCTGTTTACATTAATACATGCCATTGAGTTCAGAGTATGCAGATATTTCAGGGCTTTTTTTCTTTTCAAAGAATACTGGGGAAAGATTCCATGAAGGTCATAAACTGGTATCCAGTGTCTGTCCTTATCCAGTGCCCCTGCTGTCTCTCCTTTCCCCATTCCCCAAGTTCCAAACTGAGATACTGCATTGCTATTTCCATAGGAATGAGAGGACATGGAGGATTCTCAGCAGTTCTTTTTTTGTTAAACCCAGAACCTGACATCAAAGTATAAATCTAGACTATTTTTATGTTCAAAATATTTTATTGATTATTATAAAGACATAAACTTATGAACATACAAAAAATTGTAAATTCAAGTAAATATGTATACCAATTAGTTAAGCAATCATAACAATGGCAAGTTACGTAATAGTGTTCTATATTTTGAAATAAGCAGTTACACACAACACAAACTAAAAAGAGCTACAATAATGCCATATGATCTAACTATTCATTTTAAGTATTACTTATTAGAATTAGAAACATATGAGTCAAGAGTATTTGACATTGTAGAGAAAAGATCTGACAAATTGTTAGTGGTACATATCAGTGACGAATGGGCATATCTGAGATAAATTCTTCAGTCCCACCAAGCATGAAAAGATAACAGACTTGTGATTTTACAATTAGAGGTAGTTGACTTAATTAATGAAGAAATAGGAAAACCAAAACATTTCATGTCATCATTTGAGAGAGGACCGGCAAGGGATTTACAAATAATAAACTTAAATGATATATGTAAAATTAAAATCTTAGCAATAATTTTCCATACATCTGTCCAAAAAAGTGAAAATAATAGGGCAATCTTCTAATTCATCTTATATACTTTATTTCGACTTTAAAGTGATAAAAGTTCACTTACAGTAAAATAAATTGTATTAAATGGTACAATAGAGTGCAGATCTTAGTACACACCTATTTAAGCCATCAAGGGGTAAATGTATCAACATACCCTTTTGCGATTTCTAAATAGCGATTTTTAAGGAATCGCTATTTAGAAATCGCAAAATGGGATGTATGTAAAAAATCGCTATTTCTTTGCGATTTCTTAATCTTCCTTATTTGCGAATTCGCAATTTGCGAATTCGCAAATAAGGAATAATTTCCCATTCATTCCTATGGGCCAGGAGGCCCATAGGAATGATTGTGAAATAATTCTCAATTTGCGATTTGCAATTTGCTAATCGCGAATTGAGAATAATTTCAAGGGTGCAGGGGTGTCTCAAGGACACCCTGCTGCACCCCTGAAATTTACATGTTTGTGCATATGGCGCACATACATGCCCTATGGGCATGTATGTGCGTAACATGCCACCTTCACAAATGTCAAATTGTGCATTTTTAAAAGAATTTGCAAATTACCACCAACTACAAGTTGGTGGTAATTTGCGATTTTTTAACCTAAATTAGCAATTGCAAAATGCTACATACATAGCATTTAAGGAATCGCAAAATTGCGATTCCTTAAATGCTTAAGCAAAATAAGGAACCGCAAATTTTTGCGATTCCTTATTTTGCGAATTTTTGTTACATGCCAAAACATTCAATAAGACCGTTTGCGTTTCGCAAACGCCGTAATTCTGCGAATTCCAGCCTTTGCGAATCGCAAACGGCTTGATACATCTAGCCCCAGAAGTACAAGGAATATAAATGTTGATACTTTGGCCTTATAACACATAAAAAGATGGATAGCAGCAATACTAGATTGTTATCATTAATTGAGGCACATACATGTAATAAAAGAAGGTAATTGTAGTTGACTTTGATGAATAACATAGTTTAAGCAGGCAATAAATAATCACATCATTTCCTTTGTACCAATGACAATCAATAGTGTACCATGTAAAAAACTGGCCTGATATATACAATAAAAACAATAATATCATATAAAAAATACATCACATATGAAAATGTATAAAAATAATCAAATAGAGGAGGAGCTTAGCGCGCATCCAAGATGGTTGCGTGAGCTGTGAGCTCCCGAAACCCTCGTCGCCTCCACCGTCTATCCTGGCACAAATCCTGTTTCTGACGACAGGTTCTTGTAGCTGTGACTCTCCTGATCTGAAAGGCCTTTTTCAAACTTTGAATCGGATGGCGGACACCTGAATTACTCCTTCCTGAAGCCTGAAGGCCTACACCGTGACTCATCCCGGGACTTGGGCATCCGGAGCACCCCGAAAGTAGTTGAACAACAACGGCGTATGGAAGGGGGCGACTACCCGGGGTCTACTTTCGGTTTCACTTTTCCTGGCTAAGAAGGTTGGGCGGCGGCTGCCTATTGATCAAGCTGGCCTGTGGGCGCACTCGCTTGACTGTTCTTCACCGGCGCCCTGCACTTCGGTTTCTCGTTGTTTTTCCTCGTGGGGAGCCATTTTCACCAGGTCCCAAAGCCCCTGAGGGGCGCGCAGCCCACCATGGCAGGCAAGTCTGATAGCGACAAGCGGTCCCTCAAGAACACGACTCGCGGTGGCATAACTCAGACCACCATTATGGACAGATTTGCGCGCAACAAGGGCTCGCCAAGCGGAACTGGCAAAACCCCTGAGGACCTTGGTGGTGGCCCCCCTGAGCCGGAGGAGCCAACTCTTCGAGACGTGATGGACGCCATTGCGAGTATACAGTCATCGATGGGCCAACAATATGAAACCTTGGCGGCCAAGATCTACATGGTGGCGGTGGATGTAGGCTTGATTAGGGCGGACTTGGCCAAGACCAACGAGAGAGTCAAGTCGTTGGATGTCAAAACAGCCAGTCTCACCACCGATGTCTCCGATCTCCAGACTGAGATCCGGACTCTTCGGACCTCGAGTGACCAATTTGCTCGCCGGCTTGAGGATCTCGAAAGTCGCGCTAGGCGCAATAATGTCCGCATCGTCGGAGTTCCGGAGTCCTCAGCCGATCAATCGACGGACCTACTCATTGAAGATCTGATCCTCAACCACCGCGCCCCTAAGGGCCTAAGTAACTTTTTTGTGGTGGAGCGTGCCCACAGAGTTCCGGGCGGTAGACGCAAGCAGGGGGCTACACCGCGACCCATCATTGCGAGGATCTTCAACTATAGGGACAGAGAAGCCATTTTGCAGGCCTCAAAGACTAGCAAGAAACTCGGTGCAGAAACAGAGACTGAGATTTTCTGGGGTGAAGCGGAGACTAAGAGACCTGGGCATGAAGTATGCTATGCTTTTCCCCGCCCGATTGCGCATTGAACATAATGAGCGGGTGTTGTTCTTTGATATGCCAGAGGTGGTCAGTGACTGGTTGGACACACTATCTATGCCACGGGACAATGCGGAACACTCCAGAGGCACGGAAGGGGGCCAACGGGACCAGGAGGAGTAGGGACACCGGCGTGTGTTACCATCATACCGTGCTGCGGTAGATTGTTATCCTTTTTTGGGTCAATGACACTCTTAAAGACAAACCCTGGGGCGGCGGGGAGTTCGGGACTTTTCCTCCTCCGGGGATGTTTCCTTTTCTACTTGTAGATTAGTTTTCTTGGGTAGGGCGACAGGCACACTGCAAATTGGGGTGGTTTTTTGGTTGTATCGCAGGGGTGCAGGGTGGGGGGTTATTGTTCCCGGCATTTTGGGGGAGGGGGGGTTCCTCTTTTCTGTTTGCATTGTTTTCGAGGCTACGTACTGTTGTATGGCTTAATCTGTGTTTCCTTCATGGGGTTTGGGGGACCCTGCTACTTTTTTCGGGATGGGGGGTAGGGGGCTGAGAGCCTTGAGTTGGAATGTCAACGGCTTGGGGGACAAAATAAAGCAGGGAATTGTACTCAATATGTAAAACGCCATTCCCCCGACATTTTATTACTGCAAGAAACACACTTGGTGGAGAACACGTTCCATGCAATGAACCGAAGGGGCTACCGGTTGGTGGCACACTCGGGATTCACTTCGGGCTCCAGAGGGGCTGGTGTTATGATCCGTAGTTCCCTTCCCTTGGAGATTGATGATATAATATTAATATTGGATGATAGGGGAAGATATGCGGCCATTGTTGGTAGGTGGGAAGGGAGAGCGGTCGCCATCCTCTCGATATATGTCCCTCCGGGTTTGCAGGCCACCACGTTTGTCGACCTGGGGAAACTGGTGTTGAGGCTTCCTGAAGGGATTCTGGTGGTTGGAGGGGACTTCAACTCGGTGGTTAACGGCCTGGAGGATCGCCATCCACCCAGGGCTCTTACACCGTTGCAGTCCTGCGTGGGTGGTTTCTTGGAAACGTTTGGTATGATGGATTGTTGGCACCCAGGGCAGACTCAATACACTTTCCACTCCGGGACCCATGGGAGATTAGCTAGACTTGACTATATTCTTGTGCCCGCAGCCCAGGCTACAACGGTGAGAGAGGCCCGACATTTGCCTAGAGGCATCTCGGACCACTCCCCGCTATGGATCCATATAGATCTCCATTTAGACGCAGGGGGCCGGGTCGCCCCAATCAATCCCTGGCATCTCCGTGTTCCGGAGACCAGGTCTGGGGTGATTTAAGCCATTGATCACTACTTTGTTGAGAATGTGGGATCGGTATCTTCGTCTATGTCCCTATGGGAGGCCTTTAAAACTGTTATACGGGGTCAGACGCTATCGCTGGTTGCCAGCTCTAAGAAGCGCCACAATGGAGAGGTTGAGCAGCTGGAGTCTGATATTGTAGCTTTGGAGATGGATCTTGAGTCTGGGGTCACGCGTGATAAGGTGCATGTTTTGCAGCAGAAGCAGTTAGATTATAAAGCCTTGGTTACGAATGCCGCGAAAGCCATGAGCCGAGAGCAACAGTGCCGTTTGTATGATGTGGGCGACAAGGCGGGGAAGTTGATAGCTTGGCTGGACAAGAGGGAGAGACTGAATCGAGTGGTGCCGGTGGTTGAGCGAGTGGATGGTGTACGTGTGACGGATCTGTTGGAGATCGTGGAGGAGTTCGCTTGCCACTTCCGAACAGTGTATGCCCCGGTCTCGGACCGGCCGGAGGAGGACTCCCATTGTTTGCTTAGGGATATCGCTTTGCCTTGCTTGTCCGAATCTGACAGAGAGCTAATGGAGGCGGACTTCTCCACCGATGAAGTAGCACTCGCTATTCGCTCCATCCGCTCTGGAAAAGCCACGGGCCCGAACGGCATACCCATCGAGCTGTACAAGTTGTGTCCGAACAAAATGACGTTGCATCTTCGCTCGATGTTCTTGGAGTCCAGGAAGAGGGGTTCGCTTCCCCGTGACCAGCGTCTAGCGTCTATCGTGGTGATACATAAAGAGGGTAAACCCAGTGAATTGTGTACCTCTTATAGACCTATCTCACTTCTTAATGTGGAGCCTAAAATTCTGGCAAAAATGTTAGCTAACCGTCTGATTAAAGTGATTGGAGATTTGGTGCACCCGGACCAGTCTGGCTTTATTCCGACCCGCAACACTGCGTTGAATCTACGCCGTCTTCATGGCGTGCTGGCGAGGGCAGAGACGCTACGTGAGCCGGCCATTTTGGTTTCTTTGGATGCCACTATGGCATTTGACACAGTGGAATGGCCATACCTATGGGCAGCTTTGGCGAAGTTCGGCTTCGGGCCGGTATTCATTGGATGGGTCTGGCTACTCTATGAAGAGCCCCTCGCCCAGGTGGTTGTTAACGATTGAGTGTCGGCTCCCTTTATCCTAGGGAGGGGTACACGACAGGGGTGCCCTCTGTCTCCGCTGCTTTTTGCCTTGGCTTTGGAGCCCTAGGCCGCTTGGTTGCGATGGGAGCCGTCACTCAGGGGTATCAGGTGGACTCCCGGTTTTGAAGATCGTATTTCACTTTATGCAGACGACATTCTCCTTTACCTCACCTTCTCTCGGAAATCCATGGGGGTATTGTTCGACGTCCTTAATTCCTTTGGGAGGAACTCTGGACTAGTCATCAACTGGGGTAAGTCTTGTGTTTACTCGCTCACAGATGACACACCACTCGTACTGCGCAATTGCCCAATACAAATTTCGCCCTCCGGGTTCAAGTATTTAGGTATCTATGTTTCGCGTGATCCAGCAGTCAGGTATCAGCGCAACTTGCTCCCCCCGCTTCTTCGCCTAAAAGCGGACGTGAAAGCCTGGAGCAGACTGCCGCTGTCCCTGGTGGGCAGAGCAGCTTTATTTAAAATGATGTCCCTTCCCAGTTTTTTATATGCGCTTCAAAACACTCTGGATCTAGTGCCTTCCAGCTACTTCCACGAGATCGAGTGCCTCCAAAGAAAATTGCTGTGGGCCGGACGACCCCGGATTGCCTTGGCTAAGCTTACGCTGCCTTGGTACGATGGCGGTATAGCGTTACCTGATATCAGACGATATTACTGGGCCTCACAACTAAGCTCAGTCAATCATGCGATGTTTGGCCCAGCTTCTAACCCGGCTTTTGCTATGGACAAATGGTTGCTGCAGGGCGGGGACTACAACAGGGCGCTTTACTCTAAACAGTCAGACGCAGCGTTGACGGGGCCTACCAAGGTGGCGGTGCGGGTCTGGTACAACGCTAATGCTGGTATGGGCTGGTCGGACACTCTCACTCGAGCGACCCCACTCTACTCTGCCGAGAAGTTAGGCAATTTGTGGACTACCAAGGGTTTCAAAAAATGGGACCTCATTGGTATTAGTAGGGTGGGGGACCTTTGGTGGAAGGACAAGATGAAGTCTTTTGAGGAGCGCAACTTGAATACAAACTTAGCGATCGAGAATACTTTCGGTACCTGCAGGTCCGACACGCCCTTTCCTCTGTTTTTCCGACCGGCACGCTCGTTGCAGAATCCTCACCCCTGGAGGACAGAGTGCTCGACAGCCATGTCCCGGACATTACGATCTCCCTTATATATAAAAAACTGATAAATGACCGAGTGGACCTTCTTTTACAGCTCCGTACGGCCTGGACCAGCGATGGACTGGAACTTGATGATGAGGACTGGCAGGCGGCGATGTCCTCCCCGAAGGAGGTGGCAATCCCGGCCCGTCTGAGATTGGTGCAATTGAAAATCCTACACCGAGTGTACATGACGGGTCCTCGCTTGTTACGTATGGGGTATGCTTCAGATGGCTTGTGTAAGCGCGGGTGTGGAATGGTGGGTACATTCCTTCATATTTTGTGGGAGTGTCCGGTGGTGGTGTCTTTTTGGAATAGTGTGCATGGTGTTATGGAAGAAGTGACGGGTGTTTCGCTTTTGCCTGAGGCCCGAAGGTGTCTACTGAATGTGTGGGAGCCCAATGACTATAATGTAGCTCAGACGCAGTGGGCCACCTTGGGTAATATAGTCGCCAAGCGTGACATTGCACGATTGTGGGGATCGTCAAAGGCACCCAGTCTGTCGGCCTGGTCTAGAAACATGGACTGGTGCATGTTTCGTGAAAAAACAGTCTACATTGCTCGGGGCAGGCCCAAGAAGGGGGGGAGGGTGTGGAATCAGTGGAACCAGTATCGTGGTGAAATTTGTACTCCCCCTTTTGTGCCTCCACCGGAGGTGTTGCACTCCCCTTAGCGTGATGTTCCTTCTAGTCTGGATTTTTGTTCATGTATTGCTGGCTTGCTCTCTTTCCCCTTTCCCCCTCCCGTCTGCTCTTCCTATAGCTTTCAACTTCACTTGTTACTACGTAACAGTTGTAGATGTGGTGCTCCCTCCCCAGAAGGATTACTTGTGTATCTGCCTTGCGTTTAGCCTCAGCAGTTATTTTCTTTTAATTTTTGATTTGTTGGTTTTCAAAAAACACAAAACACAAAGACCTTATTTCTCCTGTGATTCAATGTATGGCTATGACATGTTTGTTTAATTGCCGCCGGGCACTAGGGTTGTCGGCTGAAGTGCTGTGTAACTCATTCATCCTGTTATGATCCTTGGAACAGTTGACAGCCGACCCTACGTGGCTGTATGATTGCTGTTGTATATCCATGTTTATCAATAAAGGTTTTTTAAAAAAAAATAATCAAATAGAGTACAACAATAAAAAAAACATTATAATAGCAGCAAAATACCAGTGTGCAACAAGCTGCATAATCAACCGCATGGAGACAGAGTGTACAGAGTAAATATCTTATGCGGCGCTCATGGGGGGGGGATGAGCCTGTACATGTAAAGGTTAACGTTATGATTTGTAACCTTGGGAATTGACCTGATGCTGATGGAAATTACCTGACTTAATTACCCCTAGGGGTATTTTTGTATTTAGTACAAAGGAATGTACTATTTTATGTGAAGTACAATTGCCATGTTTTTAATATGATCTTGTTTAAGTTTTAACAGCAATTTTAGGTATAGGGTATACTTTTAAGGTTGTAATTAACCAAATAAAGTTTTCTTACTGACTGACAAAAACCGCATGGAGACATTATCTATAGAGACATCTTGATAGAGCTATGTCATAGGAAGAGCTTCACTTGTTAATCATCTTCTGGGCCCTACTCCTGATGCCCCACATTTGGCCAAAGAATTTTGCCACTGAACAAGCAAATAGTGGCCTATTGTTATGGATAATTAAACATCTAGATCAGGGTTCCATATTTGGGCAGCTAAATTAATGTAGAACTATTGGTAATGGGGAATTGTTTATATAAAAAAGAAGCTATGTGACCAGAACCACTAAAGATGTTTACGTATAATTCCATATCAGATAGTTTAGCAGATGGTAAAGAATTTGCATGTGCCTTGAGAATAGTTACATAATAATTCATACTTATGGTATTAAGTTCTTGGTAAATTGAATGTGTGAAGTAGTTCAGAAAAAGATAAGAACATAACATCTTAACATATATTTCTAATAAAAGAAATGCCAGCTCATTTATAATTTAGGATTTTACCAAAAAGAAACCTTTTAAAAGGTTTATTAGCACAAAAACTTTCCTCAAAAGACAACAAGGCAAGTTTTTTAGCATTAGTAATTAGTAGAAATTGCCAAACTTACTAATAAAAATTTCAAAAAAAGTTTGTAAAGGAAAAGTTTTCGAAAAGTAATCAGTAGCCATTTTTGGAATCACTTTGAAACCATAACAAGCTCAATGCATTTAGAAAAGATGAATCATCTTTTTTGGATAATTGCAAAGATTTATAACATATATGAGATTTTTTCTTGTTTCAAATAATTATTATTATTAATGTATTCAAAATATTGTAGAAGCTAGATAACAAGCATAATGGTAGCTTGGATAATGTATATACCATCCATCAGAATGTTTATTTCGGACTCAAAACTCCTTAAAAATCTCATCCACATGTAAAAATCTACATATTAAAATTCAATTAGCAAAGTTAAAATAATTTGTAAGCGAAGCACAATACGTGTCCAATAAAAGATAGTTCATCAATGTACTAACGGTCATTCCCATGCAATAAAATATATTTTTTTAAATGTGGCGAAATGGCATCATGATCTTATTGTGCAAGTACTTAGCAGCAGCCCATTAATAGTACCAGCAACAAACATTCCTATGTCATCATACAGGATCATAGTTTATGATAAGATAGTAAGGATAACATATATGATATTTGTGGAGTCATGACCATTTTAACAGCTACAATTTAACCCCACAATTCAAATGAAGAGATGACCATTTCTCAAATGTTTTCCTTATGTTATTGATTGGATTTATACAATATATCACAATCGTGTTTTTGATCAAGTTAGAATAATGATACAAAGGTATTTGAGTTTGATGGGAATCTATGTGATGCTTGTGCTCGTTAACATATCAAGAGAACATAAAATATTTTAATGAGAGAATGTTGCTTCATTAACATTTGTTGTATATAAATAGGCAGATAAATATTGGTTAATCATTTTTAAATAATATGAATCGAGGTGGAAGAATCATTAACATACAACAAATACCCTCAGTATATACTGAAATCTTTGATTCGACATCTTGTATTATAATACTATTTTCTTCTTTATTATTTTGGAGAAAACACAATAAGAGCTCTGGCAAACAGAAATAAAACAGGTGAGAGGGGACACCCTAGTATAGTACCTTTATGTATATTAAAAGAGGAGAAAAATACCGCAAACATACATTTTTACTTATGGGCTAGTATGTTTATGTTTCCTCATTGGCCCCAGTTATTCGATCCCATGGGTTCGAGCTAACATCATACGCAGATGACACGCAGATTGTGGTGTCACTGCTACCAGGGAGAGAGGAAGGCATAGCCAGTAAATTCAAAGAGTGCATGCTAGCAGTCAGTGACTGGATGGCCAGGAACTGTTTAAAACTTAACTCGGCTAAAACCGAAGTTCTACTTTTCGGATCCAGAGAGAAATTTTGGAGTCCAAAATGGTGGCTGGAAGAGATGGGTGTACCTCCCACCCCAGTTAAGAAGGTTAAGAAGCTAGGGGTTCTGATGGATGACAAACTTACCATTAGGCCCCAAGTCAATGCAGTGTCATTACCATTCATTTTAGACTGAAAATAATCTGGAAGATTCTGCCTTATTTACCCGATGAGTGTAGAAAAACAGTGGTGACAGCTTTGGTCTTGTCTCGACTTGATTATTGCAACAACCTACTGCTCAATGCCCAACAGGGGCTCCTTAACAAACTACAGGCCTTGCAAAATGCAGCGGCTCGTCTTATCACAGGCATACCTAAGTTTGCCTCCGTTTCCCAGGAATTGGGGAAGCTGCACTGGCTCCCAGTGCGAAAAAGGATTTCCTTTAAAGCCTTGTGCACAGTATTCAAGGCCCTTCGGGGGTTGGGCTTGCCATGTCTAGCCCAGTATTTTCAATGGTATCGGCCGGGTAGACACCTTAGGTCATCCAATAAGGGGCTGATCGTGATCCCTCGAACAAGGAAAGCACGGTGGGGTGGTAGAAGCTTTACCTTGGGGGGCAGCGAGGGCCTTTGGCCCTGAGACAGATCACAGAGTTAATGACCTTCCGAAAACTCTTGAAAACATGGCTTTTTGTTCATTTAGTTCAGGCTAGGCTAGGGGAGCTTTCATTCAGCGCCAGACACCGTCTGGTAACAATGCGCTTTATAAATTTCATAAATAAATAAATCCATTGCTTTTTTAGTCTTATAAATCTTTTTATTGCAAAAATAAACATTACATTACAATGACAATTCTGTTCACAAAATTATGTATTGCAGAAGCATCCGACAATGGGTGATAAAAATCAATTGATAGAATATAACAAAACATATTCTTTTTCCCCGAATCCCGGCATTCCTGTCACTCATCAGAACTCTTCAGACATCTGTCCTTTTCCACTCCGGTCAACTGGCATGGATATCATTCCCATATAGTTGTCCACTTCACCCAGATTTGGCCCATTTGTGTGGGCAGCCTCTACTCTTATAAAGTGCCCTCTCTGCAAGCATGCACCTGTCCATATCTGCCCTCTGTTTGTTCAGCGTTGGGCCGGCACAGTCCTCCACAGCTTAGTAATATTGCAGTTGGCGACAATGAACCCCAATGTCACCCAAAGGCGTTCTTTACTGGTTAGATCTGACTCTTCCCATATGTTCAGGAGACACCGCTTTGGTGATTTAGTTGCCTTTATATTATACACTTCTCTCATACAGGTCAGCACCGCCTCCTAGTAATCTTGAAGCATCAGACACCCCATATCAAGTGGAAGAAGGTGCCCTCTTGTTTGCACCTCCTAGGGCATAGTGGAGAATCAAGCCTCCCCATCTTCACCAGCTTAGTACAAGCAAAGTCGGCTTTGTGCAAAATCTTTTGCTGTACCAACCTAAAGCGTGAGCGTATGGCCAACTCTTTAGGGGAGGGCATCACCTCCTGCCATTCTTCTTCCTCAAGACGCTCCACATCCCCCTCCCAGTGGACCCGAAGACCTGATAAAAGTTCCGGTGAGTGATTCATAGTTTTACAATGCACAATGGAGATTGATTTATTATCTAGGTAATCATCTAGCAACCAATCTTCCAACATGGAGGATTTAGATAGTTCCATTCCTTTCGGCAGCACTGCTCTCAGTGCATGGCTGACCTGAAAGTCCTCCGACTGTGCCGGTTGATAGTCCATTTGTAGGGTCGCAAATGACTGCATGTCTCCTCACTCCCACAGATCGCCAACCTTTGAAATGCCCATTATATCCCACTTGTCAAAACCCCTTTGTTGTGCCAACAAACCCAACTTCACAGAGTTCCACAATGGGGTAATCTGGGTAACTTTGTCTTGCCAGGTGAGAGATTTTGAAGACGAAATAAAGAAGCTTCTGCTGGAGTATCAGGACACGGTGGATCACGAAGTGAAACACCTAGGGAGAGGCCTGGATCAGTCCTTGCGTGGCTGATGAAGGCTAGGCGAGGTAAGACGCAAGTGACGGAGGTCAAGGCGGAGAATGGTGATCTTCTGACTGAAGAGGGAGAGGTAGCTGAGCGCTTCCGGCAGTATTATGCGGAGCTCTATACAATCAGATCGACGGGGGTGGATGACCAAATTAGGGAGTATTTGGAGTATATACAGCTACCATTTCTCCCGGATGCCCATAGGGAGTTGCTGAGGCACCCGATAGAGAAGGATGAAATGATAGAGGCGCTGAGTAGCACGAGAGCAGGGAGTGCACCGGGATCGGATGGCCTGACGGTTGCCTTTTACAAAGCATTCTCAGAACAGTTGCTACCACACCTTGCGGCTCTGTTTGACGACATGATAGATACGGGTATGATGCCCTGGTCAATGAGGGAAGCCATCCTGGTTGCTATTCCAAAACCGGGAAGAGCGCCGGATTACTGCAGTTCATACCGCCCGTTGTCCCTTCTTAGCGTTGATGCAAAATTGTTTGCGAAAATCCTGGCCACTAGACTGGCACTAATGTCCCATATCCCGGTGGTGCCTGAGCAGGCTGGCTTTGTACCGTCTAGAAACGTAACATATAAAATACGGACTGTATTTGGAACCATGCAACATGTTCGCCCGGAGAATAAGGCGGTGACTGTAGTCCTCGATATGGGAAAGGCTTTTGATTCTGTGGAGTGGGGGTTCTTGCGTCAAGTGTTGAGGAAAATGGGGCTTGGGGAAGTATTCCTCCACATGCTGGGTATTCTGTACCACAAACCCATGGCTCAAGTGCGTATTGGTGATCTGGTCACTGCCCCGTTTAATATCACAAGGGGCACCAGATAGGGTTGTCCCCTATCCACACTACTATATGCTCTAGTAGCAGAACCGCTAGCCTGTGCCTTACGGGAGTACCATGGGAACGAAGGCATCGGCTTTCCCACCTATAGAATTGTAGTATCTACATATGCGGATGACACACTTCTTTATGGTCGGGAACCTGAAGAGAACTCGACAGCTGTTAATAGAGAAGTTGTTCGATTTGGCGCTCGGTCTGGTCTTAAAGTTAATTGGGAAAAGTCTTTGGTCTCTGCGCTTTCGGGAAAATTACGGAACAGCCATCTCTAAACTAGAGGATGATGTTGAACTGTGGATTCGCACCCGCTGTCGCTGATGGGGCGTATATCGCTTATGAGGATGCTTGTATTGCCCTGACTCCTCTTTCATCTTTACTAATATCCCCAAGTTCAAGTTCAAGTTCAGGTATGTGTATAGCGCACTACTCACCCAGAGGGTCTCAAGGCGCTTGAGGGAGGGTGGGTGTATTATTTATCGAATAGCCAGGTTTTTAGTTGCTTTCTAAAGGAGGGGTGGTTCTGTGTAAGTTTGAGGTGAGTGGGGAGAGAATTCCAGGTTTTGGCCGCTAAGTAGGAAAAGGATCTACCTCCCATGGTGGATCTGTGGATGCGCGGGATTGCGGCAAGGGCTTGATTGGATGATCGTAGTTGGCGGGTGGGTGTGTAGAAGGACAGTCGTGTGTTGAGGCATTCGGGTCCTAGGTCGAAGAGGGCCTTGTGTGCGTGGGTAAGGAGACGGAACGTTATTCTCTTGTTGACGGTGAGCCAGTGGAGATCCTTCAAGTGACCGGAAATGTGAGCGTGACGGGGGATGTCCAGTATGAGTCTGGCTGAGGCGTTTTGGATGCGTTGGAGTTTTTTCTGTAGTGTGGTTGTGGTCCCGGCGTAAAGGTATTTCCATAATCCAATCGACTGGTGACCAGTGCGTGGGTGACTGTCTTTCTTGTTTCGGTGGGGATCCAACTGAAGATTTTTTTGAGCATGCGTAGGATGTTGAAGCATGAAGATGAGACGGCGTTGACTTGTCTGGTCATCGAGAGGGAGGAGTCTAGGATGAAGCCCAGGTTACGTGCGTGATCTGTAGGTATGGGTGCTGTACCCAGGGCAGGTGGCCACCATGAGTCGTCCCAGGCAGAGGGGGATGATCCTAAGATGAGGACTTCCGTTTTGTCCGAGTTAAGTTTTAAACGGCTACTTCTTTCATTCCTTCGTGTAGATTGGTTTTGGCGGTGTTTGGGTCTTTGGTGAGGGAGAGGATCAGCTGGGTGTCATCTGCGTAGAAGATGATGTTGAGATTGTGTTGGCGCGCGATGGATGCAAGGGGACTCATGTATACGTTGAAGAGGGTGGGGCTGAGTGAAGCCCTGGTGTTGCCGTGCACCTTCTTCCATAGGTTGAGACAATTGATGCTTAAGTTAGCCTGGGCAGGTAAACAAGCCTGTGTGCAGTGGGGAGTGCTCACGCTTCCATACCATTTAGGTGGCATGGGTGCACCAGACTTTGAATTATATTACAGGGTGTCGCAGGGAGCGCACTTGCATGCTTGGATCCATGGGAAGGAGGAAGTTCCCTACCTGTGGATGGAGCGCTCGTTCGCTGCACCAGTGGCCTTGCCGGCGGTCATCACGGAACGGGTAGACTGCAGGACTGGTATCATGGATTCCCTAAATACGACGAGACATGCTTGGCATTGGCTGTTGCACAACCAAGCGGGTGCTATACTCTACTCACCGGTCATGCCGATAGACTGGATGAGGTGGTTGGGTCCGTGCACGGAAAAGGGTGTTGTGCTAGCGTTGCGGTCTATAAAAATAGAAGTGGCGGGAGACTTGTTTTGTGAGGGTACAGTGCGTACAGCGGAGCAACTACAGGGGGTGCCGGAGAGCGACAAGCCAATAAACAGGTTCCACTTCCACCGAGTCAGGGTGGCGTTGCGGGCATTGCTAGGGGAGGACATGACTGACCCCCCGAGGTGCGCGAATTAACGCATGTTATTAAGGCTGATTCTCCCTACAAGATGGTAACCGCGCTTTATAAGATAGCTATGTCACACAAAGCACACAAATACTCGGCGGCCAGACTGGCATGGCAGCGCGACCTAGATATCCAACTGGATGATGCTGTGTGGTCCTACTGTTGTCTCAATACCAGAAAAATATCCCTACTTTGTATTTGGCGTGGTTGTGCCTGGGGGTGCTTGCTTTTTGGGAAACTGTGTTTCTGGAGCTTGGTAGAATAGCTGGGGTGACATTGGCCCCGGACCCACTCATGGCCCTTTTCGGATATACCAAAAAGCTACAGAAGGCGATCCGCTGATTGGTAGACATGGGGCTCCTTATGGCCAAGAGGAGAGTCGCCATGTGCTGGCTGAGGGGGCCGGTCCCGACCCTACACCAGTGGTCAAGAGATATGTTATACTGCTCTACGCAGTCGGAACTCTATATCGAATTGTTGCCCCCTAGAAGCAGACCTAAGAATTTCTGGGGACTTTATGCTACATATACACAAAGTGCGTGAAGCGACAGCGGGGAGGAAGCAAGGATGGCTGGAGACATGGGGGATGTGAGTGGTGCAGACCCGGAGGGGATAGGTTAAGAAGCTGTGTGGGGGGTATCGTCTCTGGAAAGACGGGATACAGACGTGGGTGGAGGGTGGTTGAGGGGAGGTGCGCTGGGTAATGTGTGGAAGTGGATGGATTACCAGGATGAGAGTGGCCACGGTGCTGTGGGTTGAAGTGTAGAGGGAGAAGTAGCAGGGAGACACCTGCTGAAAGCTGGGAGATAAGTAGGTTCACGCCGCCTGCCCGGTCAGGATGTTGGCTAAATGGCTGGGTTAGTGCCTATGCAACGATGATCTGTATCATTTTTCTATAGATATGTGTCTCTTTTTGTTTGCCTTGCTATGCCTTTAACTGTACCTGTATAATGGTTTGACATCCAATAAAAAAATAAAAACTTTGTCTTGCCAGACCAAAGCTGTTGTTTCCTCCTGCCAGACTTGCAACATGGTTGAAGTCGATCCATGAAACGAGCCAGCATTTCTTCCCCCATAGATTTCTCTGATCTAGCCTTCAGATTGCATGTTGCATCCGTCCATTATATATGCCAGGTCATCACGGGGTCTATGAACCCTGTGATTGACCACTGTGAGCTGAGCTGAACCGCCCAGTAGTATCTTTGGAGGGCTGGGAGCACTATTCCTCCATCGTACCAGCTCCTGGTCATCTTCAGGAGTGAGACCCTAGAAGCACCCCATCCCACAGCAGCAAATGCACTGTAAATCCACTAACTGAAAGTACTTTGGAGGCACAACATATGGAGTACTGTGGAGCACATAAAGGAACCGGGCAGGGCTTCATTTTAAAAAGGGATGCTCTCACCAGTAGGGACAGCAGCAGAGACCACAAGTTCTGGACATCCCTCTGCAGACGCACCAGTGGGGCTCTAAACTTTGTTCATAAAATAATCTTAGGATGTCTGATGATGTAGAGTCTGAGATATTGGAACCCTTCTGTATCTATCCCTATTGCACAGTCTCTGAGGAGCCACTGAGGGTCGCCTGCAAGCAAATAAATCACCGACTTCTCCCAATTGATGCTATACCCCAAAAATATGTAGTATTCTATGAAGTGTTGTGCTGGGGCTCACAATATACAATAGGATATGGTTGACTTAGAGAGACATCTTGTCCTCCCACTTTGTGGACAAGTGCAACACTCAGATTAAAGAGTTACCTTGTATCCATACTGCCAAAGGTTCAAGCACCAGCACAAAAAGTAGCAGGAGAGGGAACAACCCTGCCTCATTCCTCATTGTAATGGAAAGACCCTTGACATGCCCCTTTTACTGACACTTGGGCCAGCGTATCAGAATATAGGAATCTAATCCATGCAGAAAATCATTGCACAAAGCCCTGCTTTTCCAACACTGTGTACAAGAACGGCCGTTCAACTGTGTCGAATGCCATCCGCATGTCCAGGGACACCGCTTTATCTTCACGGATGTTAGCAGCCCTGCCCAGAGCCCCATGAAGTCTCCTAAGACTGAGCGCTGTGTTCCACCCTGGCATAAAGCCGACTGATCTGGGTGTACTAATGACTGTATAACTTGGGTCAGCGGGTCGTGAGCAGTTTTGCCAATATTTGGTTTTCTGCATTCAGTAGGGAGATAGACCTATATGAGGAGCACTCATCTGAAGGTTTTTCGTCCTTGTGGATCACCACTAAATTAGCTATTCTTTGGTCACTTGCAAGTACTCCTATCTCACATCTCTCGTGAAACATCTGCAGGAGGAGGGATGCTAGTTTCGTTGCTGTGAGTTTATACATCTCAACAGGTAGACTAGTCGGGCCTCCTGCCTTCCCGAACCTGGAAAATCACGGCCTCAGTCATTTCCTATTCATGGAGATCTCTGTCCTCGGGCCTGAGGCCAGCCACCTGGAAAGTTGCCAGCAGCTCCCTTGCCTCATCAATTGAGGCAGTGGAAGCCGGAGTGTAGATCAGCGAGTAATAGTCAGAGAATGCATCCGCTATACTTTGTCCCTCTTGTACTCTGGAGCCATCCCTCCTGTAGTAATCTGCTTCTTATGTAATGCATCTCCCTTGCCCTGATTCTCTGCCTGATGCTCTAGCTATATGATGTCATTTGGAATGTTATGGATGTTTGTACTTGAAGGGGGAGCAGTTGGAGAAGATGGGCTGAGCAGCCAGGAGGCTGCTCCTGGTGGGGCTTATATTAAGACTTACATTGGAATTTACCAAGATGTAACTTGAAGAATAAACTACAACTACAAGAGCTGTCTACAAGATCTTATTGATTTCTACACCTCCCTTTAGCTTCAAACACCCATCTCAGCATGCTGTTGTTCACTTATCCAATCGTGCGAGAAGTTTGCTTGCTCTATTTCCTAACCTATAGAGGTTATGCTATGTCACACAGTATCTGGCCCTCCTCGCCTTTTCGGCCACCTCTTTAAACTCAGGCCACTTGAGTGCCAGGTGGTGTCATACTGACTTGCAATCCTCTCAGACCAAGAGAGTCTCCAGATCCTTGAGTTCTCGTTCTGTTGCATCTAACTGAGACCTTTTCTCTTTTTTATGTCCTGCTTCTAGAGAAATGCCCTGTCCTCTAATTACTGTTTTGAATTCCTCCCAGGGTGTACAGGCTGAGTCGACCGTCCCATCATTTTCTAAGATATAGTGGTTTATAGCCTCTTGGAGCTTTATTTTAATATGGGGCACTTTAAGATACCAGGGCCCTCCCGTGCGCTCCTGGCTCAGCATCCCTATGGCATAATACACACACACCGGGGAGTGGTCAGAGAACCCCGGGCCAGATGATGAGCATCAAAAAATAAAATAGCTGATGGGCCAAAGTGAAAATGTAGTCGATACGTTATAGGCTGCTGTATGCCCCTAAATGAAAAGTGTATTGACGTGCCGTGGGGTTGAATGCCCTCCAAGTGAATCGTAAACCCACCACCAATAAGAAGTCTCCCAGTGCAGTTCCCAAGTCTTCCTGCTGGCATGAGAGCCATCACTCAATCATGGACGAGAGGATTGCGTTTCAGGCTCCCCCTACTATACCCTACCCTCAGGGATGCCAAGGAGCATGGCCCCCACTTCTGGCAGTACCTGAGACTACAGTCTTTGAGGAATATAGAGTACAATTATTTTGAAGAGCTGACCTTTCCAGTGACCCGTGCCCACAACAAAGCGTCCCTGAATGTCATGTGTGACCTTCTGGATCCTAAAGGGGAAGAGGAGCACATGGGAATGCCCACTCCCCTAGAGTCTCTATTGTAACCTGTGTGTGCCATCAACTAGTATCCCCACCTGTTCAGTGCCCCATATTTTGTACCCTGAAGGTGTGTCTCCTGTAATAGGACCATTTCAGGCGAGGCAAATATTGTAGGGCTACCCCTCTTTTTATCCTGTTGCCCAAGTTATTCACATTCCAGGAAACTATCTTAAACTTTCTGTTCCGCCCTAAAGATGTCATTTTCACTAGTTGTTGTAATTCACCTAAGGGTAAGGCGATGTCTCACCGCACCCCGGGGACTCAATAGGAGCAGAACCACAATCAATGTCATCATGGACTCTGAGGCACCGCAGCAGTCTGAGATGGGTTGTTGGGGACATCGTAACTGAAGAAGGGTAAAAAGTTCCCTTCAGTGGTGGTCACAGGCCACTTACATATTGCTTGTCTAAAAATAATGAACACAGATGTGAAAACAAAGGCATAATACTGAAGTGGCACTTTATTCCTCAAGTCATTATCACAGCAGAAAACATATTCATCAATTCATTAGTCTTAGAAAGAATATTTAAAAAGCATGGTTTCAATCAGTCAGAAATATCAACACAAAAATACATAAGTATAACGTGCAAGTGCCTAGAAGGCAAATCCTTAAATGAGAAAATCAAGCATGCAAGAATTACAATTTCAAAGTACATTTAATTAAATGCAATGAATTGGGTGAGGATGAGAAACCGAGAATAAATGAAGAGATCAAAAAAAGGAAAAAGGTTATCTAGATTGGGTTGTACCACCTAAGTGCAGGTTTAAAAGCCCCAATGTAGATATTCGGCCGGCCGGGAACCAACGCTGTGCATGGCACTGCAGAAGAGTTCTGGGATCGAATTGGGCTGCAGCTCCTATATACCTGTTCAATGTTGGACAGTCAACCCACGTTGACGTAGGTGCTTGAACCACATTGACGCAGGTGCCTGACCGCATGCCTACAGTTGTGTTGCTCAACCCCTGAGAACACAGAAGTGGTGTCATGAGAACACAGAAGTGGTATCCCAGTGGTTTAGGTGTTTGAGCAGGTGGCCGACAATGCTTGACTGCAAATTACAAACAAAGAACATTTTTTGCGTAAATGTCTTGGAATATATATATGTGAGAGCAGAACTTTAAAACAGGTGTTATTATTGCAAGGTGCTGTCTTGGGTTTCGTTGGAGCAAGCCTGGAAAGTTTCATAATAAAAAATGAAGCAAACAATACTTGTGAAATGTTGAGAATGTACCAGCTGGTCTTGCGTGTGGGTGAGATACGCTCTTCATGTAACTGTGGAAAGTTTCTGTGGTTGCCCAAGCTGCCTCGCAGTGTTGGGCACAAGAGAAATGCATGTTTAAGAATATCGGGGCCTAGTAGATTTTATTATTGAAGATGATAACATGAGGCAGTGGGATTTGGGCTTGGGCCTATATGCAGATGTATCAAGCGATGTGTGGGTTATCACTTACTAACTGTGTATGGTGAAAATGGTCAAGATAGCACATTTCCAGGTTTTAGCTGGTGGGACCTATACAGGGACCTTCATGCTACATGGGTAGAGCAGAATGTTATGTTGGGAATTTTATATGGTAAAACGTGACCCTCCTTCATAACCCTCACGGAGGAGTTGCGAAAAGTGATCCAAAGGTTGCACATGCTCTGTGAAAAAATACTGCCCTCACTCACAAAATTGTGACATGCTTCATCATTGGGCTTGCTCCAATACACCCCTGTGCAGACCAATGCCTGGGGTGGAGCAAATGGAGGGGAAGATAATACAAACATTAAAAATATATATACAAATTTACGTTGGCATCAGCGAAAGGAAAGTGCAGTGACGGTTAAAACTAGCTTAGTGGTGTCTTTACTCAACAATTTTTTCCTGGACCCACCAACTAGGTCTAACAACGTGAAGGAGGGTGGTGATAGGAGAAATGTCAGAGTTCCTTCACCCCACCTTACTGCCAAAGTGTCGACATGCTTCTGCTGTGTTTCAAGTGCCCACTGTGTTGGGTCACACCAGCATTCCTCAGGACCCCAAAACGTGTTACCCTCTATAGCTAGGTTAGGTTTCCTTGGAATCTGTTATTTCCAAGAGGAGGGTGCCCCTAAGTAACTCACACTCGATAATCGAGTTTCATCAAGCAATGCGAAAACTGGCGAGTAAATGGGAGAGACCCCCTATAGTCAAACTTTTATCAAGGTAGGTGCACTGCCTGGAAAATGTCCAATGTGTGAGAGCTTGTTCGGGAAATCCCCTGTCAGACCCTATGTCTGTTCAGTAGTGTCATCGTAACTAAGAGTAAGAAACACGAAAAACTCATACAAAACCTCCTGTTACATTCCTCCCTCCCCGCATGATGAACTTTTGATTTTCTGAATAGAGTATGAAGTGTCAGCTGTAAGGTGTGTGTTATGTGCAGAAAGCATACTTTTATTTATTTATTTTTATTTATTATAAAGTTTTGTATAGCGCGAACAAGACCCGTGGGTATCAGAGCGCTTAACATGAGAGAGGAAAAGGGTTAACATATATATAAACAGTTAGCGAGCAGCCGCTGTGAGGTAGATGATATATATATTCGTAACACCTGTGAACGTTAGCGTACATAAATATGCTATGACAAAATTAATAACAAAAGCATGTATATATAACAAATATGAGGTAGCTCGGTATAAGTTCATGAAAGATGCTGTTCTCCTGTTCACTCAAAATAACAATTACTAGAGGCCTTTAGGTTGATCTCATATCATAGAATACATATTCCATTATAGTATTGCCTATGTCTCCCTTTCTAATGGCGTACATGATCTGTACTAGGCATTAGTATCTCAGAACCATGAACAGTGTTCTAACAGTGTTCTTTTCATGAAGCTTGTTTGGTCTAGCTGAATGATAGAACTCAGAATTGGGGTTAGTCTGTTAGGTAATATTGTAATGTACATTTTACAGTCCTGGTTTATAAGATATATTGGGTGTTAACTGACTGAGATAGGATAAGGATAAAATAGAAACCTTCAACATTAGCATTCAGTTGAAAATCAGTAAGTAATGAAAGTAAAGTAGAAGAGAGTTGTGTCTGAAAAGTGTTGAAAAACTCTGTAAGAATATCATCTGGACCATGATTTTTTTAATGTAATGTTTCATCACCAGATGAAATTGTTTTATGTCAATTGAGTTCTTTAATCTTATTCTACCTTTTGCATTAATTCGAGGTAGCTTTCAGCTTTTCAGAATAATAACATCCCGTGAAGAACTGAAGGCTTCTAAAAAAGTTTAGAATAAAAAGATAAACATTGTTGGGTGTTCTCCTCAGAGGGTTGAAGCAATGTCCCTTCAGTTCATCTAAATGCATGAATTAGATTTTTCATCTTTTTTGATATGCAAGTAATTGGCCAAAAGACTTATTAAAGTTGAAATAATAGTGAGACGCTTCTCTAGAAATAAGCAAAATTGCTCTTTTACTTAATAGATACATATATTTTTATCTTTTTTTAAGTGTTAAATGTTTCTCCAATTTAGCAATGTCCTTCTCTAATAATGATAAAATAGAATAGAATGATGTATTATTATATGTACTTATAGATATATTTGTACCTATAACATAAGCCTTAAAACCATACAAATGGAAAATCTTGGAAGTATCAGAAGGCTTATTATTCTTGAAAAAGTCACTAACAGCATTTAAGATTTCCCATTATCCTTCTGCACAAGAAGTGACATCTCAGTTTTCCTGTACACCATCCTTAGAAGACGATAAGCAAGAGGACTTAATTTTCCATCACCCATCTCCAAAGGAAGTGACATCAATGGATTTCCCATCTTTCACCTGCAAAGGAAGGAAGCCCATCTGCGCCTGTCCATGCATGGACTGCACTCTGTTCCAGAAACCCTGGTTCTCCGCCTACCCATCGCTACCCACAACGACGCCAACTCCACCGCCCTAATCGCCAACCTTGCCAACCTCGGCCTCCGACAACTCGTCACCGAACCCACCCACGCCACCAGCCACACGTTCGACCCCGTCTTCTCCACAAGCACCCACATCACCTTTAACAACACCACTGAACTCCACTGGACTGACCACCGATACATCCACTTCACCTTCAAGAAACCAGCACCGCACCCAACATCTGCCTCGCCGCTGCTGGAGCAAAGTCACCGAGGACCAGTTAACCTCCACCCTCACCCAGAACCCACCCACCGACCCCACCGACACAGAAGCTGCTGCCCAAAACTTCAGACAGTGGATCGATGACTGGGCCAACACCCTCGCCCCGTTCAAGAAACCCTCCGTCAACCACCCCAGCAAGAAAGCCGCCTGGTTCACCGAAGAACTCCAGATCTCCAAACTAACATGCCGGAGGCTGCAGAAGAAATGGCTTCACAACCACGCACCAGACAGCCATGCAGCCCACAAGGACGCCATTCGCAGACATCACCACCTCATCAGAACAGCCAAGAGATCGTCCTTCAAAACCAGACTGGACAACAACGCACACAACAGCAAAGAACTTTTCAACATAGTGAAGGAACTCTCGAACCCCAGCGCCAACACCAACGACATCCCGCCCTCGCAAGACCTGTGCAACTCACTTGCCACCTTCTTCCATCACAAGATCACCGACATCCATGACAACTTCAACTCCTCATCAGCCCCGACCACTACAAACCACACCCCGAACGCCACCTGCACCAACCAGCTGACCTCCTGGTCCCACGTCAACGACGAAGAGACACGCAAGGTCATGAACTCCATCCACTCAGGATCTCCATCAGACCCATGCCCACACCACGTTTTCAACCAAGCGGACGCAACCATCGCACCCCAATTGCGGAAGATCATCAACATCTCCTTCAACACAGCAACATTCCCGGAAAGCTGGAAGCACACCGAAATCATCGCCCTCCTCAAGAAGCCCAAGGTGGACCCCAAAGACCCCAAGAAATTCTGGCCCATCTCCCTGCTCCCCTTCCCGGCGAAGGTCATCGAGAAAATCGCCAACATGCAGCTGACCCGCCACCTCGAGGACAACACCATCCTAGACCCATCCCAGTCCGGATTCAGATGCAACCACAGCACCGAGACTGCTCTCATCGCCGCCACAGATGACATCAGGCGCCAGCTAGACAACGGCGAAACTTCAGCCCACATCCTGCTGGACCTGTCAGCTGCCTTCGACACGGTCTGCCATCGCACACTAAGAACATGCCTTCAAGAAGCCGGTATCCAGAAGAAGGCCCTGGACTGGACCACGTTCTTCCTCTCCGGCAGAACCCAGAGAGTCCGCCTCCCTCCCTTCTGCTCCGAAGCCACTGACTTTATCTGCGGCGTACCACAGGGCTCATCCCTCACCCGACCCTGTTCAATGTCTACATCATCTCCTACACCGACGACACCCTCATCCTCTCTCTCACCAAGGACCCGCACACCGCCAGAACCAACCTCCACAAAGGGAGGAAGGCCTTCGCCGAGTGGATGAGGAGCAGCCGCCTGAAACTGAACTCGGACAAGACAGAGGTCCTCATCCTAGGCCCCACCCCCTCTGCGTGGGAGGACTCCTGGTGGCCGACCACACTAGGAGCAGCTCCAACACCCATGGACCACGCATGCAACCTAGGGTTCATCCTCAACTCCTCCCTCTCCATGTCGAAGCAGGTCAACGCCGTCACCTCCTCCTGCTACAACACCCTCCGCATGCTTCGCAGGATCTACAAATGGATCCCGACCGAAACCAGAAGAACGGTAACCCAACCCCTCGTCAGCAGCACGCTGGACTACGGCAACGGACTCTACGCAGGAATCCCTGCCTAGCACCTGCGTCCCCTACAACGCATCCAGAACGCCTCAGCCCGGCTGATCCTCAACGTCCCCCACCACAACCACATCACCTCCCACCTCAGAGACCTGCACTGGCTCCCCGCCAACAAAAGGATCACCTTCAAACTCCTCACGCAAACACACAAAGCACTCCACAACCCCGGACCAGCCTACCTGAACGACAGACTGAACTTCTACACCCCCTCCCGACAGCTCCGCTCCGCCAGCCTCGTCCTCGCCGCCGTCCCGCGCATCTAACGAACGACCTTTGGCAGCAGATCCTTCTCCTTCCTTGCCGCCAAGACCTGGAAAACCCTCCCCACCCGTCTACGGCAGACCCAACACCTGCTCACCTTCAGAAGGCTCCTCAAGACCTGGCTCTTCGAGCAGTAGCAGCACATCCCCCCCCCTCAGTGCCTTGAGACCCTCACGGGTAAGTAGCGCGCTTTATAAGTTCACTGATTGATTGATTGATTGATTACCCTGCTGCACTCCTCCATTCTATCAACCCAAGCCTCTGCTTGTTGCACTACTGCAACACAACATAACACAAATTGAGCATTCACATCTGCCACTTGTACGTTCTCATGCACTCTCCCACAGCCTACACCCACTACTCCTGCTCCAACAGCTACCAGCACCCCACTCTCTCACACTGACACAAACCAGCTACCCGCTCATGCTCACACCCACCAAACACCACCCACACATTTCACACTCACATGCATGCTCCTCAACATCCACTCACTCACCATATACGCCATGGAGATATGGGTCCTTCTACACAACCATGCTCCGGGCCTGCTCTTCATCATGAAAACATGGCTTAACCTAACCTCTACACTGGACATAGCTACTGTCATCCTCACCTGCTGCAAGATTGACAGGTAAGACTGTCAGCACAAGCCATGTAATGTATGTGGTCTTGTAACGAGCACTGCTGCCCTGAGGCGTCGTGGCGCTGTAGACCGCTGGGGAACCCGTCCTGGCTATCCCTGTGAGATGGTCCCTACTGGGCATCTCCAAGGCGAAACCAGGCATCCCCGGCGAATGTGGGGGGCCGTTGTAGAGATGAGGCAAGCTAATGCCCAGAGTTGCCGGGTGTGATCCCTGATTAGAGTAGACACCGAGGCGAGAATTATCGAGTCCGCTGACCCTGGTCCACGACCCAGCCGCGTCGGGAATTGAACCCTGGTCCCGGGCCGTTCACTGCTTCCGGGTCTGCCGCCTCTAACCAGTGAGCCACACCACTCCACCTGTAGTGTAGTGGTGTTGCCATTATATTCAAAGATACAATTAGCTGGACCACCAACAAGGATCCCCCACCAGCTACATGCAGTTCCTCATGTTCAAAATATGCTTCACAGACAACTTTTCCTTGGGTAGAACCCATGTATAATACCATCGAAACCCTGCACCGATTTTGCCGTAGACTTCACAGACTTTTTCGCACCCATAATTAACAGCTCTATCAGCTCTAGCACCTTCATCCTCCTTGGAGACCTTCTTCGGCAAGAACACCTCACCATGGGGCTCACAAACAGTACCTACACGAGGAACCTCAGAATAATCATCAACTGCAAAGTGGAGACAACGCACAAGTCAACACCATCACTGTTTCCTCCTGACACACTCTGAAGTTTATGAGAAAGATTTTGGGTTTAAAGTATTTTTATTAAGGTATAAAAAACATGGGGAAGGGGATAGGAGGTCAAACGAACATACAGTACAATAAGCGAGGTTTGCAGCGGTTCAGAAGGAAATTAGGGAGACAGGAAGCCCCAGAGGGTAACAAGGCATAAGTCTTAAGGCAATAAGGCATCGTAAATGACCCCCAGTAGACCCCCACTCCCTCAGCAAGGCCGAGCTGAAATAGCGTCCCGCAACACAGCAAAAAACACCCCATCCCTCCAGCCCCCCAACCCCGGAAAGTTAGGAGAGAGAGAAGCAAAGAAAGAAAAGGAGGAAAACAATACCCCAACATCCCCGTCCGAAGGTCAGCCTTAGAAGCATATAACCCCGCCCCCCGCCCCCAGCCCCAAACCCCTAATCCCGCACATTCATTCCGTTGGAGCTGCCGGCGGCATCAGCCTAAGAAGTCGCAGGTACCGTGGGCATGTGAGCTCGCGAAATTCCGTGGATAGCAGTGCCAAAAAGGGATGCCAGAGTTCTTCAAACTGGTCAACATTCCCAGCCACCGTCAGCGACATCTTTTCCATGCCCAGTACCTGCCAGAGCCTGTGTAACCACCCAGTGATAGAGGGGGCAGTGGGGGTACGCCAGAGCACCAGGACGTTTTGAACTGCGGAGCCCAGCGCAATCGCAATCTGCCTACCCCTGCGGGACTTCAGCGGGTACATCAGGTCATTGGGGAGGCCTAGCAAGACATACGCAGGGAAGCGCGGGAGCTCAATCTCAAAATGCCTGTCCACCTCATCCAAGACCTCTTTCCAATAGGCCGACAGCACCGGGCACTCCCAGAGAATATGCGTGAGGGTACTCTCCTGTCCGCAGCCGCGCCAGCAACCTTTATCGCCGATTTTGCGCATCTCGTAGAGCCGTTCCGGGGTGTAATACCAATAGGTGGACACCTTAGTAAAGGTCTCCGTTAGCCCAGTGTGGTACGCAGAGTGCCTCGCCCGATACGCAATCCTGTCCCACTCTTTGTGGCTCAAGGTCCTGCCCAATTCCCTGTGCCAGCGCTCCCTCCCTGGGTTATGGTAATGGAACGGCGGGGTCTGGAGAAACTTGTACAAGTCGGTGATAAGCTTGGCATCCGAGGTCCGGGTTACCAGCCATCGCTCATAGGGCGTAATCGGACGGGCAGCGACGTCGCGCACCGGGGGTTGAAGAGCCAAGTGGCGGACTTGCATATAACGCAGTCTGTCCCCCTCCGTCAGGCCAAACTCCTGTCGGAGCTGCTGGAAGGGGAGTACGCCCTCCGGTCCGTAGATCTGGAAAAGCGCCCTGCAGCCGGCGCTAACCCAGTGGGAAAAGGCCCCCGGTTCCAGGCCCGGAGTGAAGTCTGGATTGCCAGCAATGGGAGTGAACGGCGATGGAAAAGTGGTGAGCTCGCGAAGCTCGCACACCGCGTCCCACACTCTCAGCGGAACCCGGGTGATAAAAGAGGCGTAGAGGTTCGGCGGGCGGTGAGCGCGCCGCAGGAACGGGACTTCCTGGAGTGTACGGCCCGCAACTGCCTGGTCTTGAAAGAGCCAGTGCTTGTCTGATTCCCACCGGCTCCACTCCACCAGATACCGAAGTTGTGCCGCCTGGAAGTACTTCCGGAGGTCCGGGACCCCGAGACCCCCCGCCTCCGGGGCGAGCATGGAAAGGACCCGCTTCATCCGAGGCTTACGGCCCTGCCACACAAAGCGGGAGATGTCTGCCTGCGCCTGTCGTATCCAACCTACAGGGGGCTGGAGAGGTAGGGCGCGAAAAAGATACAGGATCTGAGGCAGGATGGTCATCTTCACCGCTGCGATACGGCCCAGCCACGAGAGCAGGCCCTTGTTCCATCGGCCGAGTTCCTCTTTGATCTTTTTGCCCAGAGAGGAATAGTTAGCCGCGACCATTGCAGGCAGGGAAGGCGCAAGCAAGATCCCCAGGTAAGGCACCGTGGAGGAGGACCATTGCAGAGGAAAAAGACGCTGGAGGTCCCGCCTGGTGTCAACAGATAGGGACACGTCCAGAGCGGCCGACTTACACATATTCATCTTGAAGCCTGCCACGCGGGCGAAGGTATTCAGTTCCCGGACGCAGGCAGGGAGCGACCGCCTAGGGTCATCCAGGGTCAGCAAGACATCGTCCGCATACAAGCTAACAGTATGTGTGTATTGCCCCATCTTCACTCCGATGGCGTCCGGGTTATCACGGATCCTCTGGGCAAACGGCTCCATATAGAGGGCAAACAGGAGCGGTGAAAGGGGGCAACCCTGTCTCGTGCCGCGCTCAATGGCAAAGCTGCCAGAGCTGTGTCCGTTGACACGCACCGATGCTGACGGCCTCTTATAGCAATTAAAGATCATAGTGCGGAACCTCTCGCCGATCCCCAGTTTCCCAAGAACCAGCTCGAGGTACGGCCAATGAACCCTATCAAAGGCCTTTTCCGCGTCTACCGATAGCAGCATCCGCTCCCCGGGGACGCGTGAGGCCTTTTCTAGCACGTGTGTCACCCTCTTGGTGTTGTCGACCGTCTGCCTACCGGGTACAAAGCCGGCCTGATCCGCCTCCACCAAACCTGGTAGATGTAGACCCAGTCTGGCCGCCAAGATCCCCGTGTACAGCTTGAGGTCCACATTCAGAAGCGAGATGGGCCGATACGAGCCGCACAGAGTCCGGTCCTTTCCCGGTTTCGGGATAACCGACACGGTCGCCGAAAGAAGGTCCGGCGGGATAGCTCCCGGTTCGGAGAAGGAGTTGAATAAGCGAGCCAGGAGAGGCGCGACAGTGGGACAGAAGGTCTTGTAAAACAAGGCCGTATAGCCATCCGGGCCCGGGGCCTTGCCGTGTTTCAGCCGTGCAATAGCGGAGACGACTTCCTCCACGTGTATGTCCCTCTCCAGGTGGGCCGCCTGGGCGGGGTCCAAGGTCGGGAGGGTTACTGATTCCAGATAGGCCTCAGCCTCTCCCGGTGGGGAGGGCTCTGCCGCGTACAGCGCCTCGTAAAAGGCACGGAAGGAGTCCGCCACCTCCGCGTCACCGGAAACCGGGACTCCATCTGCTCCCACTAGCCCCTTTACGACGTTGCGTTGCTGCGCAGCCCTGAGCCGGTGGGCCAGGAGCTTACCGCATCTATCCCCGCCGGTGTAAAAGGCATGTTTCAGGCGCAACGCCGCATACTCCGCCCGGTCCAGGTCCAACGCAGAGAGAAGTTTCCGCGCCGCCTTCAGCTGCCTCCAAACACGAGGCGCCCCTGTCCGGCGGTGAACCTGCTCAAGTTCCCTGACCTGCGCCGTTAATTCCTCCCTTTTGCGTTGACGCTCCTTGTTCTCCGCCGAGGAGATGGAGATAAACTCCCCTCTGATGACCGCTTTCAAAGCTGCCCATTGCGTTGCCAGGGACGTATCGGGGTTGCTATTGTGAGTCAGGTACTCCTGAATGACCTCCTCCACCCGCTTCACCACCGACTTTTTATGGAGAAGAGTGTCCCGAAGCCGCCACATCCCTCTGGAGGGGGGGCCACCGGCCAAGCAAAAACTCCGGAAACCGGCGCATGATCGGACAGGGACAAAACTCCGATGTCAGCCGCCGTGGCGGCTGCACGGAGCGGTCCACTCACCAAGAGGTAATCCAACCGCGAGTAAGTGCGGTGTGCGTGGGAGAAGTATGAGTAGTCCCTATCGGCGGGGTGCATTATGCGCCAGAGGTCATGTAGATCCATCTCTGCGATCCGGTCCTGTACCGCTCCAGAAAGCTCCCCCGTCTGCGGAAAGCGCTGGGCCGACCTATCCAAGGTGGAGTCGAAGACCATGTTCAGGTCTCCCCCCAAGATGACGTGGCGGTCAGGCGAGGCAGTAACGTCTACCAACGCAGATTCCAGGAAGCGATCCTGGTGGTCATTTGGGCTGTATACGGAACCAACCGTAAAGGCTACACCCCCTAGGCGCATGCGATACACTAGGAGCCTCCCCTTCTGCTCGGCATGTTTATACAGCACCTCACCTCGGAAGGTGCTGGCTAGAAGAATGGCTACCCCTGCAGTCTTAGTCGCAGCCGAGGAAAAGAGTTGCGTGGGGAATTTGGCAGAGCGCAGCCTATGGCAATCTTTAGAAAGTAGATGGGTCTCCTGCAGGAGGCAGATATCCGCCTGCGACCCCTCTAGCAGGGAAAGAATCGCCCTACGCTTCACAGGGTTGTTCAGACCCTTAACATTAAGGGTCACTACCTTCAGGGGCGGCATCATCTCCAGGGAAGCAAAGCGCCGCGTAGCAAGCTCGGGATCAGTGGAAGGGGCGCGCGGGGCAGGGGTGCAGGGAAGGCTAGAATCGGCTCCGCACATGTTCGGACAGCATCGGACGGGACCCCCCCAACATCAAACCAACTGTGAAACCCCCCCAAAACCAACCCATGGCAACCAGCCAAAACCAAAAACAAGAAAAAACACCCCATAGTCTCAGTCTAGCCCAGATGGGCGAGTCTGCAGAAACAGTCAAGTGGACGTCCAGCCACACACCTCCAACCACTTCCCCCCAACCCCCAGCCCCAACCCAGCATCGAAGAAGCTAAGAGTTCTCCCCCCGGAGTAAAGTTAGGCCGTCTGAGCCACACCATTGGGATCGGGCAAGTTCCGTGCCGCAGTCCTCAGGGCTTCCGCCATATCCGCCCTGATGGTAGGGGAGTCAGGGCGACTCGCCGCCGCCGACGATTGGCGCCTCCTCGATCTCCGTCGGCCCCGCCGCTCGGGGCGCCGCCATGCGGGTGTGGCTCCTTCTTCCTCCGTAGCCGTGAGTCCCAGCACCCCGCAGACATCTTGTAAGGAGCGCAGCTGATGCAACACCCCATTCCATCGAAAAATAAGACGGAAGGGGTGACCCCAGGAGTAGGCCGTCTCATGCTCTCTCAGGAAGTCCGTGGCGATGCGGAAAGACCTGCGTTTCTGCAGCGTGATGGCGGACAGGTCCTGATAGAGCGCCACGGGACGTTCTCAAGGGACAGCGGCTGTTTCCTGCGGGCCTCTGTCATAATGCGCTCCTTTAGGGGGAAATCCGGCAAGAACGCCAGGATATCAGGCGGGGGTGCCGAAGATTGGCGCTGTCGGCCCACCCTGTGTGCTCTGTCTATGCGGATCGGGAAGTCCGCTCCTTCTCCCAAGATGTCGCGGAACAGGTCCTGCAAATAGGCCACTAGGTCCGAGCCTTCATCCGCGGACGGAACTCCCCGCACCCGGATATTATTCCGCCTGGATCTGTTCTCAAGGTCCTCCGAGTGGGCCTGGAGCTCGACACATTGCTCCCGTAGGCGGAGGACGTCCTGCTGGAGATGAACTATCTCCTCGTCGCGGCGCTGGGCCGCCGTTTCCACAGAGTCGACTCGCTCGCCCAGGCCTTCGATCTCTCTTCGCACCTCACGGGCCTCACCCGCCACCTCGGTCTTGAGAGTCTGAAATTCCTCCTTGAGGGAGCTGAATAAGTCCTCCATGAAGGACCTCGTGACAGGTGGTTCGCCCCCGGTTGCGTCCGTTGAGGCCCGGGAGGACCCCGGGGATGGTTGCGCCCTGTCGCGCAGCTGCTGGGCCCTGCCGAGCATGTCCGGCAATGTGCGATCTCCCCGCGTGGCGCCTCGTCTTCCGGCCATCCTGGTCTCCACGGTGGTCGAAGCTTAGAGCCGGCCGTTGCAGACGCGTCCAGCCGCTCGTGGGCACCAGGTGTGAAGTCCTCGGCGAGGATAAGGATAGTGCGTCACAGGAGGCAAAATGGCGGCCCGGGTCAGGGCGAGACGACCACCGGGCCAGGCAGGGCGGTCAGCAATGTCCAAGTCGGAGGCTTTCAGCTGTGTGCTCCCAGGGAGGGCAGCAGATGTATAGGCACCAGGAGAAACCGAGGCGCTCGCATAACCAGGGTGCGGGCGAGGGTCACCAGCATCAGTCCCGCAAAGACAAGATGGCGGGAGGGCGGAACCCAGGATGCCAGCCCAGGCCAGCTAGTCTATGGGCGACCCTCAAATGGCAACGGGTCGGGGAAGTGCGGACCCAGTGTGTCCCAGTACTATCGGCCAATACGCCCGGTCCGGGCACCGTTCAGGCTCCACCGATCCACTCCGCCAGGCTCGGGGTCCGCAAGGCGTCACATTCTGACCCCCGTGGCAGGGGGGTAAATCGTCGTCGCAGGGCAGGGGTCTGCCGTCTAGTGATGGTCCCGGCCACCGGGGCGCCGGCCGGGAAGCTCCCACACTCCGCAGAGTTCGCCTAGGCCGTCCCCCAGGGTCTCCAGCTTTCAGCACTCGACTCCGCTGAGGCGCGCGGACAGCGCTGCAGTACGCTCCGCCCCCAGGCCCTTCTCCTCGGGGCGACCCAGGCTCCTCTCCTCGGGTCGATCGTTGAACAGAATTTTCAGGGACTTCCCCCGGGGCAACAGAAGTCAAAGTAGTATCAAAACGTGCCCCAAGAACTCCGGCACAGTTCTCTCGCCCGCAGTGCGTCCGCGGGGGGAGAGAAGCGCAGGAATCGGTGCTCGAGCTGAGCCGGGCCGGAGGAGCTACGGGAGGAAGCGTCCGCTCACCCCGCCATCTTGGCCACGCCCCCTATGAGAAAGATTTTGAAATGGCTCCCAAGCAACACTAGTAAAATGGTCACTTACGTCCAAGTCACCAGCAAATTGGATTACAAGATCGCCCTCTATGTCGGTATCACCAAGCATCTCACTAGAAGACTACAAACCATCCAGAACTCTGCAGCTAGACTCATCCTCAATCTCATATACAGAACTCACATCACACCACACCTCAGGGAGATCCACTGGTTCCCGATACACAAATGTGTTAATTTTAAACTCCTCATACACACATTCAAGGCACTACACAACTGGGGCCTCACCTACGTGAATAGTCGCATCTCCTTCCACCAACCATCCCGACACCTCCGCTCCACAGGACCCCTACTCGCACACATCCCATGAAAACAACAAACCAGATCAGGTGAGCAGGTGTTCTTATACATCATCCCTAAAGCATGAAATGTTCTCCCACTCCACATCAGTGCCTCCTCCTCACTTTTTGAGTTCCCCGAGAAGCTGAAGACCTGGCTTTTCAATTAATCATCCAATCATAAGCAAGGCTATGCACACATGATTGCTGAGCACCGGAATACCCTCATGGGTGATAGTGCACCTTACCAATACACATAACATAACAAGATACTAGTGGAGTTTTCTTGATTTAACACAACATAAAAATATATCCCCTGTCTTTTTTTAGGGTAATGTATATCATTTAAAGATAGAAAGAGATTTAAGTGTGGTCCAAGAAAGTAATTTGTTAAATTGTTAGATTTGTAATTATATTACACAAGTTTCTTGAAGAAAGTAAGTAATTTTTTCTAGAATAGGTAAAGTCAGTGTTTTTTGAAAAAAGTTAGATTATTTGGCAGTGAAGTCAGCAAGCCTCAAGAAATCAACTCGTTTAGTGGTGGAAAAGAACGACTTAAGTAAGGAGAAATAATTAGTGGGCTGAGATTAAAAAGTGGAGAGTCCTTATAAGAGTGGATCATGAATGAGATTGAATCACCTCCTGGGTTAAAAGGTATATTACCAAGTTTTATCATTTCTGCAGTCATGTCTCTCTAAAAATAGGGTCCTCTTTGGTGGGACCATAAATGTTGACTAGGTTTATTATATATTAATTTATTTTAATCTGGGCAGAAACAAATATGTCTGCTGAGCCTTATGATGATTAAACAACTGTATTTGTGAATTAGGATGAAAATAAAGTCTTCCCTATTTTCCCCCCAGCAGATTGAGAAGAAACAACATTGCTAAACGTGTAACTCACTTAGGGGCAGATGTATCAAGCATTTTATTTGTCGCAAAAGCTGTGAATCGCAAAATAAGCAGCGTTTGTGAGAAATGAAATGGGAAATGGAATGTATGAAAAAAATCGCATCGCTAAATAAGAAATCGCAAATATTGCGATTTCTTATTTTGCGATAAATGCTTTTCTGAGAATTAATCTGCGAATCCTTATTATATATTAGCATGTTTCAGTTTTGCGAAAATCGCTAACAAGAAATCGCAAGTTAAGAAATCGCAACTGTATGTAAGAAAAAATCGCAATTAGCGAATTCCTGAAAATCGCAAAATAAGAAATCGCATTTAACACCAAGTACAATCAGGTGGTAAACTGAAAAAAATTAAAAAAGTCACCCAGAATGCACAGAACTGGTTTCCAAAATGGCTGCACTATACCTGATAACCAGGAGGCTGCGCATACAAGCCCTTGCACAGAGGAGACAGAGACAGGAGAGAATCTTCAGATTGCGCATAATGCTGTTCCAGCAGACTCAAGAGGACATTTATGACAAATACAGACTTCCTCCACACACCATCTTGGACCTCATTAATGAATTGAAACCATTTTTGGAGCATCCAGCACTCAGAACTCAATCAATTCCAACTCTTGTGCAGGTATTGTTCTCACTGCACCTTTTGGCTTCAGGGTCTTTTATTTATTTATTATTTATTTATTAACAGCATTTATAGACCGCGAACGAAGGCCCATAGGCATCTCGGCGCTAAAAATATCTGCAGTATCAAAGGGTAATTGCAGAGGTTGGAGGTGTGTCACAAAGTGCCCTATCATGCTTTTGTCATGTGTTCCTGGATTCAATGCTGAACAGGCTTCAACATCACATCTACTTCTCAAACACCCAACAAGCTATACAAGAAACCAAGTTGGAATTCTATCAAATTGCACGCTTCCCCCATGTGATTGGATGCATTGATGGAACACATATTGCCATCACTCCACCAGCAGCCACAGAATATGTATTTCGTAATAGGAAAAGCTACCACTCTCTCAACATACAGATTGTGTGCAATGCTAAATATATCATAAATGACATAGTGTCAAAGTACCCAGGCAGCACACATGATTCCTTTATCTTCAGACACAGTGGAATTCATAGACGCCTGAGTGCTGGACAGTTTGCACACTCATGCAAACATCCATGCATCCACCCATCCATCCATTATTTGTAAATGAAACATACAGTTCAATTCTTTTTTTTCCATCCATGCAGGGGATAGTGCCTATTCAGTTCGTGACTTCATCCTAACGCCATACTTGAACCCTACAACTGCAAGAGAAAGACGGTACAACAGGGCACACCGGTCAACACGTGGGGTCATTGAACGTACATTTGGCATCTTGAAAAGCTGTTTCAGATGCATACACAAAAGTGGAGGCGCATTGCAGTACAGTCCTGAAACCTGTTGTAAAATTGTAACTAGCTGTGCGATGCTGCATAACATGGCCATGCGCAAAGGCACAGCCATTGAAGTGAGTGAGTCTGACACATCTGATGATGATGACATACCTCCACCTAGAAGGGCTGCTGCAGGAGTAGGAGCTGTGGCTGGCCGTCAGAGACGGTCTGAGATTACACAGAATTACTTTTAGGTAAGACAAGCAATACTAATATTTAATTGTTATGCAAGTGTTGTTTAAATTCACAACACACAAAAGAAAGTGCATTTTGCATAATGTTTATTTTAAAAGAAAGTACATGAAAAGAAACAGAAATGTAACATGTAGCCATGTTCCACAATACAGTCATGCTAAATGAAATGGTCTTTAAAGTGTCACTTCTTGCCCTGGCGGCCTGAAGCAGGATGTTCCTGTGGTTGTATGATTTCTTCATCATGTGCTGTGCCAGCACGCCTTCCATTTCTGCGCTGGGTCAAGTGATTAGTTGGTGTGAGGTTCCTACTGATCCTGCTGGAGGTGTCCTCACTTTCAGCTGAGGCATTGAGAGCGCTTGCGCCTGAGTTTGAGGTTTGCAAAATTTCTACAGCAGAGGTCACTCTTTCCAAGCTATTTGCTATTGTCTGGGTGCATTGGCTAATTTCACGCTGCATGTTAATGCTGCGCCTGGTGAAGTTGCTTGTGACAGTACATAGCCAGTTGATTGCTTTTGTATAGCTTTGCATCCTGATATGTGCATGCTTGGCAGCCTTGTTGCGTGCATTCTCTGTACGTTCCTGGGTCAGAAACAGTTTATCAATTAATGCAGCCATGCCTTCTTGATTTCTGTTCAATCTTAGAAGCTGACTGTTAATTGATCTGAGGGCCTTATGTTGCAGGCGCTGCACGTGAAGCATATCCTGCTCAAGACCAGCAAAAACTGTGCCTGTTTCCATTTGCCTACTGCTGCTCCTACATGTCTGCAACCTGTTTGACCGTGTACTCCTGTGACTTTGGGGTTGGTCTTGTGAGTCACGAGGGCACACTGGGTCAGGCTCACTGTGTACTGTCCCTCCATCTACATTATCATCCTCTTCCAATGGTGGCAGAGGAGCTACATGCCTGCGCTTTCTGCGCACAATTTCAGTAAGGGCAGTGGCATCAGTGCCTCCTCCTTCAGTACCAGATGTGACAATGGGAGGTGAATTATCACCCTCAAGCTCCCTGGATTCCCTTGATTGTTCTGTGGATGTAGAGTGAGACATATGAGTATGTTTTTGTATGTGCATTTTCAGACAAATAAAGTTTGATGTATTCAAAAAAACACTATCTCTATACTACATTTCTGCCATTATAATTGCTTCTCAATTATTTAATGTGTTCCTATGATGTACATGTCTACATAATTATGATTGCACTACATATCCCATGATGCATTGTGTTCTACATGTTCCACAGTCTCACTGGACTACCACATTCCTCACACTTACAACTTGCAGAGGACACACACACATGCATTTCAAACAAGTAATACACTTCTTTGCATGTCTCTTACCTTCTGCTGTTGGTGTAGGGTCAGAGCTATCAATGTTAGCCACTCCACTCACACTCTCTGGAAGCAGGGTTGTTTCAATTAGTTCCTCATGGGGTGTTGGTTGGTCTGATGTTGATGTACCACCACCAGTTTTATTTGACTCCTTGATCCTTTCTGCAACCCTCTTTTTGGATCTTTGACGCATGTCATACCATCTTTTTTTTATTTGATCAATGGTTCGATTGGTAACTCCTACTGAATTTACTTTTTCCTGGATTTCCAACCAAATTTTTCGGTTCTTTGCTTCAGGAACTTTTAAGGATTTCTTTCCAAAAAGTAACTCATGGCTACACACCATTTCTTCTATGAGGATTTCTTGTTCCTTTTCTGTAAATTTTTGCTTCCTTTTCCTCTTGTCTCCAGACATTTCTTCCTGTAGGTTCTGTGACTCCATTGCACTACATGGTGAAGTAGTGTGGCTCACTGGTTAGAGGCGGCAGACCCGAGAGCAGAGGACGGCCCGGGACCAGGGTTCGATTCCCGGCGCGGCAGGTTTCTGGACCAGGGTCAGCGGACTCGATAATTCTCTCGCCTCGGTGCCCACTCTGATCAGCGATCACACTCGGCAACTCTGGGCATTAGCTTGCCTCATCTTCACTAACGGCCCCACCAGACCGCCGGGGATGCCTGGTCTCACCCTGGAGATACCCATTAAGGGACCATCTCTCAGGGAAGCCAGGAAGGGTATCGCAGCGGTCAAAGCGCCTTGGGACCCTACGGGTAAGTAGTGCGCTATATAAATGCCTATACATTTACATTTACATTTACATTTACAAACAGGTCTGCTCTGCCTCCCAACAGTGTTCCAACTGCCACTGGGTGTGGCTCAGGCAAGCAGGTGCAGGCAATCACTCCAACTTCCTGGTTGTGATGTCATCAGCCTGTTCCAGCATTGCACTTTCAAGTTTTTTTGCGATTTCTTAAATTGCGAAATTCGCAAAATAAGAAATCGCAATTCATTCTCAGAATTTTTGCGATTTTTTAGAAATCGCTAATTATTCGCAGAAATGTACATACATACCATTTTGCGATTCCTTAATTGCGATTCAGTAAAAATCGCTATTAAAGACTCGCAAAAAGGAAAGTTGATACATCTGCCCCTTAGAAGCCAAGGTTTTATCATTCGTGTGAGTCTCTTGAATAAAATGAATATCAGCCTTTTTTTATATTCAGAGATTGTATGCCTCTTGACAGTATGGTGTGATCCTTTAACATTCAAAGAAGTGATCTTTGAGTTATATTTATGTACTATGCTGGTACAATGAGGGGTAATAGAGATAAAGATAACACAGAACTGTTATAGAAATATTTTTTTTTTTTAAAAAGGTGTCCCATAAAACTAGGCAAACAAGAAAAACAAAACATAATTCCCCCCTAGGCAAAAAAACACATATTAATAGAGTTTTGAAAGACAGAGGTATGAAACAAGATAAAACACACTGCTACTGCTACTATAGAGTACAAATTGGTACATTATGGGGTAATATTTTCAACCGAAAGAACCTGTAGTTTAAGACTTTAGCTTGATAGGATCATGGTGACATAAATATTCTATTAGGTTTGATGGAGAGGAAAAAGATTTGGAGATACCATTTTCCAGATTCGCATTGTGAACAGATAAACACCATATTTATATTCTGCCTCTTTTAGTCTGGGTCCTAAATCTGAAGAAAGTTTAGGGATGTTCACAGTTTCTTTGGTAAAATCTTGATGAATAATACTTTGTTACCTTCTGGTAGTAATTATGGGATTTCTCTTGCAGACTTAATGAGAACAAGATGATAATGATGTCTAAAAACATTGCAGATAATTTGTCTGGGTTTGGACTGTTTAGGTTTCTGATGCGAAGGAATGTGATGGACCTTATCAATTTCAAACTTTCCTGGAAATGTTATACGTAAATGTTTAGACATAAATAGGTACCAAATAAGTTATGCAGGTTTAACCTTCAACATTTTCCAGCACATTAAAGAGGCATAAAATATATTTTCAGATTCTATTTTCCAAATTTAAAAGTACCTCTTTCATGGGAGAAATATGACTGACCAAAGGGTTAATGGTTACAATTGCTGTCTTATTATCCTTTATTTTAATCTCATTACCTGAAACTTTCAGTGATATAGAGCAATATCTAATTAAATTTATTTAATGCCTGAAAATATTTAATCCGTTTTTGAATGTATCGCTTAAATCTCTTTGCAAATCCATCATCATAGCCATATCCTGCATATCCACCGCTTCAGATTTCAAGGGAGGCGGAGAAGCTATTTGCTTTGTTTTGTTTGGATGTACTGAAGTAAACCTCGTCATTGTGTTGGATTTTGTATACCTCCTGCACCACTTAGTAAATTGAGACCCCGTAAAAGTCAAAGAATATCAGAAGAGTATTTTATCGAATAATTAGTTCAATTGATATTGATCAATATGCTCATTAAAATCCAGGTAGCGTTTAATTTATATGAATCCGGAAAACGCGCAAAAGGATACATTTGGCTGGGTTGATTCGGGGAAAGATAAAGCACCTCTTTTTTATCCCGCCTAGACCACAGCTCAAGACTCCAATACATAAATATCTTTATGAAGGAGGGTACAAGCAGACCTTCTGTAATACTGCCCCCAGAGCTCCGTCCTCTTCTCTGACGAGAACATACTTCATCAGGAAGCCCATTGGAGCAAATAGCAGCACTCCACAAACCTTCCACTAAATACCACCAGAACCGAAGATATGCCCCTCAGAAGGCAGAGTAGACTATGAAGAGGTAGCCATCACCAAAGTCGAACTAAAGAGTGGCCCCAAGTCATCCCAACAGCTGTCGTTTGAGCAGGTAAGAAACACAGCCTAACACGCGGCGGCCATCTTGGTTCATGTGCCCAGACGTCTCCCCAAGTCTATGCTGTTTAAACTGTTATTTTTACACAGCAAGACACAGACATAGGAAAGCCACTGACTTGTCTCTTCCGAATAATTCCTGGTCATACATGCATATTCTGTGTCCGTTTGGTCCTACAAGCATTGCTTTATGTATTTTAAGTTTGGGACTATTTCCCCAAACCAGCTGAAATGTGATAGATACAGTTTCCGAATTACAATTCTTGGCCAAGTTGATTTGTCTGCTGATAAGCTGTTAGTTTAAATCCTCCCCCTAGACAATAACCAGATTTGGCAGGATAGCCCTTCTCCTGGGAGAGGAAGGAGGCAAAAGAGACATGTCCTTAAAGTGATTAGCTGCTTCTCTCTGACAAGCACTGTGAGAATAGTCTCACTACAGACAAAGAGAGGGTAGACAGCAGACCGGCACCCTTTGCCCCAGGGGTTCCCTTTGAAGTCCTCGAGGGAAGAATCCAATTCAGACTCAGAGTAGAGGCCTTTCCAAACCTTGGTTGATTCTGACATTTTGTAAACACCCAGAATGCTTTTCAGGGGAGTTAGACAGCACAGAGACCGCTCTCAGAAAGGGTCAGTTCGAGCTAAAGGGGGTTTGTGGCATTTCTAGGTTGAGTAGCGACTCCCTCGTTCTAGAATTCTCCATCTCCATTTTTTAATCTGGTGCACAGGGGAAGAGACGTTGAGAAGATGGGAACCAGCGAAGTGTAATGCGAAGGACTCGCAGCATGCATGAGACCCCATCTTGGAAAGGAGAGGTTCTATCTGGACGCTTGAGGACTGTGTCTCCAGAGCTGGTCATACACATTCCACACAACCCTACTGGACACAGTGGAAGGTGGACGTGCTAGAGACCTTCAAAAAAGTAGGTCCCCTTGGAATTATATCTACTGGTCCTAGCAGAGGGGGTCCTAGGAGGGGCTACCCAGAATTGCTGTTGAACGCAGAGGGTCCCTGCAAGTGCTGGAAGGCACTGGGTGTTTGGTGATTTCACAGAGTGTGAGAGGTCTTCCTTGAGGACTGGGGGATGCTGCTGGAGGTCAGGAGACACAGGGGGGTAGGACAAGAGAAGAGGTCCTAGTTTCTTTCTTGCCGTGGCTTCCAGAAGAAGGAAGCAGCAGTGTCAGGTACTGGTAATATAAGTGAAAACAATAAATTTGAGTGGCCATGAAGCACTTATTAGGTACTGTTAGTGGCTCAAGTGCATCACTTGAACCTAGCAGAACTGCCCCATCAGGACCTGAGACTATTGCAGTTAACTTACCTGCTCATGCGTGACAACTGTCACTGACCCTGCGGGTCCCCCAGAGCTGTGTGCGGCTGCCAGTGTCAGAAGCACCCCAGCATTACAAGAGGCATTTATGAGAGCCCCTAGAGAACCAGCCAGATTTAAGCATTGTGCCAATATACTTTCACTTCCTCTTAGAGGAGGGGTAACATGAAAGCTATTCTACCCAGGGCGCCCCCCTCCCCCCGGCCTTCGGCCCAGATTCCATGAGAGGTCCCCAGGGTACCACCACTCCCTGTTCCATGATCCCCACACCACCATTTGGGGAAAGGTACAGAGTAGGAATTGCTTGCTTTGTCACTCATGGAAAGTACAGAAGTAGAGTCGTCTCCACTGCCAAGCTGAAAAGAAGTGCCTCTGGAGGGGTGGGCGTAGGGAAGCCAGCCTCGCTTCAACGGCGTTGAGGCTCCTGCTTGGTCTGTAGAGTTGCGTGGGCCACAAGAGCAGGGCCACCTGCTTATGCAATCAGAGCCCTTGTTAGTACTTTGAAAAAGTGAACAAGAAAAAAGAAAAATGTACCTGGAAAGCTGAGTGGCGGTAATGAAGACCTTTGCAGAGACAGCACTTCAGGTGTAGGCGCACTCTAGAACCCTCGCGGTCTGAAGCAAAATGTGTATATTTTGTTGATCGATTCCCCAGAAAGGCAAAGTCACCACCAGATACAGCAGAAGTAACAAACCCCCTTCACCCCCACGTCCCACAGTAGAGCCACCCTCAGCTTCCACAGTTGGTTATCCTGAGTATCTAGATCAATGAATCAATGACCTTGGAGATATTGTGTTCATTTTCAAGTGGTTCCAGGGCAAAGCTTTTGCCCTGAGTCTCTGGAGTACACATGGGCCCATCGCGTTTATGAGTCTTTTGTGGCTGCTAGCCAGTGTGGTCAAAAGCAGAAATACACTAAAAGAGAAATGGTCACTGTTCTGCATTGGTTGCTATGGCAGGCATGTCAAATCCTGTAGAAATATTAGGAATGAGCTAGATAATATACAGGAGCTTTCCTGAAATATTTCATATTGGTGAAATGTTTATTATTATTGAAGGACTTACATTCTGCTATAAAACATATGGCCTGGGTGGAAGTTCCAGATGCCAAAAGTGAAGTAGTGTGGCTCACTGGTTAGAGGCGGCAGACCCGAGAGCAGAGGACGGCCCGGGACCAGGGTTCGATTCCCGGCGCGGCAGGTTTCTGGACCAGGGTCAGCGGACTCGATAATTCTCTCGCCTCGGTGCCCACTCTGATCAGCGATCACACTCGGCAACTCTGGGCATTAGCTTGCCTCATCTTCACTAACGGCCCCACCAGACCGCCGGGGATGCCTGGTCTCACCCTGGAGATACCCATTAAGGGACCATCTCTCAGGGAAGCCAGGAAGGGTTTCGCAGCGGTCGAAGCGCCTTGGGACCCTCCGGGTAAGTAGTGCGCTATATAAATGCCTATACATACATTCGAACCAGGTACATGGACAATCTTTCCTTTGTCAAATTTACTTACTACCATAAGTAGCATAGTAGTTTGAATAGCATAAAAATCGCACTGTGAAAAAATATAGCAAATTACTGTTGATGAAACCCACAATTTCGATATTCATCCAATGAGCATATTCGGACCTACTTTACCAACCTATTACAAATTTACCTTTTCGCACCCAGCCTTCCTTCTCTTAGGGGAACACCAAATCCGCCTTTCACACGTGCACCGAAATTAATCAAACTTGAACCTAGAAGTGAATAAACAGGGCAGCACACTCTCACAACCCTAGAACTAAAATATCCACTCTTTTCTATCTGTTGATTATTGTAAGATTGGAAGCATACCAGAAAACTTCTCCCTCACCAAAAGTTCTTTTACTTTGCAATTATGAAATATTTCCAGAAAAGAAGCATATCGGGGGACCCCTGAAAGAAGAGATTAGATTCAGACAGATTCAGCCTTTTGAGGAAGCATTCATCTCTAGAGAAGAGAGGTGGCGCTTCACACTACCAGAGAAAGAAGGCTGTAAATGACCACAGGCCCCGCAAGGGGCATTTCACTCTGGTTGTGGAGCAGGTGTGCACCCTTGAATAGACACTCAGGGTTGTAGCGGCGGTACTCATGAATGTGTGCTGTGCTGCAGTCATAGCGCATAAACCATTCTTGAGAGAGAGGCCAAAATTATGGGTCATATGTTCATTCTCGTGATCAGCACTGGTGTCATGGAACAGGCGCTCATTCTCGTGATCAGTGCTGGTGTCATGGAAAGGGCGCTCATTCTCGTGATCAGCACTGGTGTCATGGAACAGGCGCTCATTCTCGTGATCAGCACTGGTGTCATGGAACAGGCGCTCATTCTCGTGATCAGTGCTGGTGTCATGGAAAGGGCGCTCATTCTCGTGATCAGTGCTGGTGTCATGGAACAGGTGCTCATTCTCGTGATCAGTACCAGAGCCACAGATCAGGCGCTCATTCTTGTGATCAGTGCTGGTGTCATGGAACAGGCGCTCATTCTCGTGATCAGCACTGGTGTCATGGAACAGGCGCTCATTCTCGTGATCAGTGCTGGTGTCATGGAACAGGCGCTCATTCTCGTGATCAGCACTGGTGTCATGGAACAGGCGCTCATTCTCGTGATCAGTGCTGGTGTCATGGAACAGGTGCTCATTCTCGTGATCAGCGCTGGTGTCATGGAACAGGCGCTCATTCTCGTGATCAGTGCTGGTGTCATGGAACAGGCGCTCATTCTCGTGATCAGCACTGGTGTCATGGAAAGGGCGCTCATTCTCGTGATCAGCACTGGTGTCATGGAAAGGGCGCTCATTCTCGTGATCAGCACTGGTGTCATGGAACAGGCGCTCATTCTCGTGATCAGTGCTGGTGTCATGGAAAGGGCGCTCATTCTCATGATCAGCACTGGTGTCATGGAACAGGCGCTCATTCTCGTGATCAGTGCTGGTGTCATGGAAAGGGCGCTCATTCTCGTGATCAGTGCTGGTGTCATGGAACAGGTGCTCATTCTCGTGATCAGTGCTGGTGTCATGGAACAGGCGCTCATTCTCGTGATCAGTGCCGGTGTCATGGAAAGGGCGCTTATTCTCGTGATCAGTGCTGGTGTCATGGAAAGGGTGCTCATTCTCGTGATCAGTGCTGGTGTCATGGAACAGGCGCTCATTCTCGTGATCAGCACTGGTGTCATGGAACAGGCGCTCATTCTCGTGATCAGTGCTGGTGTCATGGAAAGGGCGCTCATTCTCGTGATCAGCACTGGTGTCATGGAACAGGCGCTCATTCTCGTGATCAGTGCTGGTGTCATGGAACAGGCGCTCATTCTCGTGATCAGCACTGGTGTCATGGAACAGGCGCTCATTCTCGTGATCAGTGCTGGTGTCATGGAAAGGGCGCTCATTCTCGTGATCAGCACTGGTGTCATGGAACAGGCGCTCATTCTCGTGATCAGTGCTGGTGTCATGGAAAGGGCGCTCATTCTCGTGATCAGTGCTGGTGTCATGGAACAGGTGCTCATTCTCGTGATCAGTGCTGGTGTCATGGAACAGGCGCTCATTCTCGTGATCAGTGCTGGTGTCATGGAAAGGGCGCTTATTCTCGTGATCAGTGCTGGTGTCATGGAAAGGGTGCTCATTCTCGTGATCAGTGCTGGTGTCATGGAAAGGGCGCTCATTCTCGTGATCAGTGCTGGTGTCATGGAACATGCGCTCATTCTCGTGATCAGCACTGGTGTCATGGAACAGGCGCTCATTCTCGTGATCAGTGCTGGTGTCATGGAACAGGCGCTCATTCTCGTGATCAGTGCTGGTGTCATGGAAAGGGCGCTCATTCTCGTGATCAGTGCTGGTGTCATGGAAAGGGCGCTCATTCTCGTGATAAGTGCTGGTGTCATGGAAAGGGCGCTCATTCCCGTGATCAGTGCTGCTGTCATGGAAAGTGGTTATAGGGGTGGGTAACCCAATAGACCCTTGCGGGCTTGGGCAATCGTAGTGTTTCGAGGGGAAATGCCAGCAAGGGATTTTTTTAAAAGTGCAAGTTATGCAGTGTGACACAGTCTATTTTATTAAGACTTGGCAACTGAATGAATCAGATACTGCTCTTATTGTGTTATTGTCTGTTTCAGGACTCCATAGAAACTACCACACTAGCCCTATAGAAGTCGAACAGTTGAGATAATTATCAACACTTAATGTGGTTATATTCACCAAATGAATTTTAGAAAAAACGATGTAAAGCAACACGGACAAATATGTTTTTCAAAGAAAAATTATTATTTATATTTTTGCATTCAATTGTAAGGGTACATAGTCAAAACTAATTGCATATAAGTCTTAGGTACGTGGAAATGACAAAACAATCCATTGGTACATAAGAAACAATCCAGTCTAGAACAAATATGTATAAAATTGACTTCTTTTAGAAATAAAATAGAAAGTCAAAAAATAGAATGAAGACTTGGACTGGTATGTCGACGTTTCGGTCTCATAGGTAATATCCAAAGACCATCATCAGGACAGTGGATTTAAATGCAATGTGGATGACCCTTATAGTGAAATTAAGGAAAAAGCTATGAATGATGAAGGCTGCAGTTCAACCTGATGGAGAATGTTCAATGTCAAAAATTCATAGCCTTGAGGGACCGCCAAATCTTGCCTGTAGTTGTATTCAAACAGGTAGTGTCCTTGTAGTTAATCTCAAGGTTCAAATGTTTTCATGAAAAACGGCGTGGCGTACGCGTGGGCTCCTCAGCATCAGATCGAAACTGATTCATGGAAAGGGCGCTCATTCTTATGAGCAGTGCTGGTGTCATGGAAAGGGCGCTCATTCTCGTGATCAGTGCTGCTGTCATGGAACAGGCGCTCATTCTCGTGATCAGTGCTGGTGTCATGGAAAGGGCGCTCATTCTCGTGATCAGTGCTGGTGTCATGGAAAGGGCGCTCATTCTCGTGATCAGTGCTGGTGTCATGGAAAGGGTGCTCATTCTCGTGATCAGTGCTGGTGTCTTGGAAAGGGCGCTCATTCTCGTGAGCAGTGCTGGTGTCATGGAAAGGGCGCTCATTCTAGTGAGCAGTGCTGGTGTCATGGAAAGGGCGCTCATTCTTGTGAGCAGTGCTGGTGTCATGGAAAGGGCGCTCATTCTTGTGAGCAGTGCTGGTGTCATGGAAAGGGCGCTCATTCTTGTGAGCAGTGCTGGTGTCATGGAAAGGGCGCTCAAAGCTGTTATGAATGTCGGCGATTTTGTTGTGGAAGAAAGAGGATAAAGAGTCGCAGAGTTCTTTGGAAGGAGTGATGTCGTTTGTGCCGGCGGTGGGGTTGGTAAATTCTTTGACGATGTTGAATAGTTCTTTGCTGTTGTGGGCGTTGTTGTCGAGTCTATCTTTGAATGCTGATTTCTTGGTGGATCGGATCAATTGGTGGTGTTTGCGGGTGGCGTCCTTGAAGGTGGTCAGGTTGTCAGTGGTTGGGTTTTTTCTCCAGGTTTTCTCGAGAGTACAACATAACTTCTTGGATTTCTTAAGGTCATCGTTGAACCAAGGGGGCCTTTTTGCTACCTTGTTTGATCTGGTGGTTTTTCAAGGGTGCTAATTCGTTAGCGCTGTGGGTGATCCATTGTGTGAGTTTGGTGGCAGCTTGGTTTGGGTCCGATGATATGGTAGGAGGGTTTTGGTTAAGCTATGTGAAGAGTTGGTCGGTGGTGATTTTGTTCCAGTTTCTTCAAGGAATAGGTTGTGGGGGGTTGTGGGTCGAGGTTTTTTTGTAGCTGAAGTGAACGCAGCTGTGGTCCGTCCAATGGAGAGCTGTGGTGTGGTCGAAGGAGATGTGTTTGCTGGAGGTGAAGATAGGGTCGAGCGTGTGTCCGGCGAGGTGGGTGGGGGTGTCGACAAGTTGTTTAAGTCCGAGGTTGGCCAGGTTGTCCAGAAGGGTGGTGGTGTTGCTGTCGTTTTTATTTTCCAGGTGGAAGTTGAGGTCTCCCAGTAGAATGTAGTTCTCGGAGGTGAGGGCATGTGGGCTGATGAAGTCAGTGATGTCTTCGTTGAATTGTGTGCGGGTTCCTGGTGGTCTGTAGATGAGGGTGCCTCTAAGTGTGGTCCTGGGGTCGGTGTGGATCTGGAAGTGAAGGTGTTCGGCGGTAGCGAGGTTATCGTCGGAGCTGGTCGTGATTCGGATGGTGTTCTTATGGACGATGGCGATGCCTCCTCCTGTTTGGTTGGTGCGGTCTTTTCGGATGATCTTGTAGGCGTCTGGAATGGCTATGGCGATGTCGGGCGCTGATGAGGCGTTCATCCATGTTTCTGTAAGGAAGGCGATGTCCGATGATGCAGTGTCGAGTAGGTCCCAGAGTTCAGTGGCGTGTCTGTGGATCGAGCGGGTGTTCAGTAGGATGCACTTCAGGTGGTTAGAGTTGGAGCTGTGTTTGGAGTTAGTGGAAGAGGTGTGGGTCCGAATGCAGGCGAATTTGCATGAGTGGCAGGTGAAGGGTCCATGGGTATGTCCTGGGGCAGCTTCGTATCATTGTGGTGTGCGTCCGGGGTTAAGGGCAAAGAGGGCAGCGGCGTCATACGTTATACGGGTGAAAAGGATTTTGCGTGGACCAGGGTGTCTGGCGCTGGTTGCGGTCCAGGCGCGGACGGGCTTAGACGCGCTTACTTTTGGCGCACCTTCGGCGCACATGGGGCGCGCCCGCTGCGCTTGACTGCTGCGCGTAAAGGCATCTGTCATATGTAGATAGTGGAGGGGGGAGGGGCGAGGGAGGGGCAGCTGGGAGGCGGGAGCGTGGGGGGGAGCCGGGCTGGGATCAAGGCACAACAACAATCAACAAGATGGCAGCAAGCCAAAAGCGAAACAGGGCGAGACTGGGGCACAGCCTTACAAACGCTAACAACTGTCCAGAGGCACCGGCCCAATAATTAAATTAAATTAAATCAGGCAAAGCGGGCAGAGCACAATTGTAGAATGAATGCACAGCCGTCTAGCGGTAAAGCACTACGAAAATGCAAAGCGAGTGTTCAGGCACAATAATGAGCAGTAAACAGTGCGCAATTAATTAATTTAGTGGCACAGAGCAGTTTGGCAGAAGCGCTACGATACCACTGGTCTGGCAGGGAGCAGCGTGAAGGAGGGACCGCTTTTGAGGAGGCAGGACGGTTGGTGGGATGAGTGAGTGTGTGATTGAGTATATGCATATTACATCGATAGCTATCCTGGATGGATGATTGAATTAGCGTGTGCATGGATAGATGAATGAGTGAATTAATGTTGGACATGGCCCTACTCAGGGGAATGTACCACAACACCTTTTGCTTTTTCCTCCTAGTCCTTTCTGACTGTCTCCGCATGTCCTTAGGAATCTGGGCACTTTCCCCCTGTACTGTAGATGGAAGGTGCATGCGCTCGCCTCCCCCGCAGTAGGAAGGGGGTGCATACACGACGGGTTTAGGTACCTTACTGCCGTGTACCTCATAAACAGGTACACCACATACCCGGGGCAGGTATGGCACTGGTGAATAGTGCGACGTAGCACTGAGTGTGCCACCCATCAGATAGTCTGTCAACCATATATCATGCCTGCCATGTCAGACCTGTGGGGCGCCCTTGTGCCCATGCTTAGGTTGGCATCAAATAAGCCTGAAGCAACCCTGAGGGCACCCCCCACGAGAAGCCCTGGCGGGCCGGGCACAGTGGGGTTGGTAGGCTGAAGGCCAGGCGGGAACGTATGAATGCTCCTTGCCCAGGCAGTGAGGAGCCCCCCATGGGGGGGTTCCCCTGCATTGGTGTTCGGTTCTGCTCATGGGATACTCCTGGGATGTCACCGACTCTGTTGTAGGGCCTCAGGGCCCAGAGTATGTCCTCACTGTCCCAGCAGTATGAAACTATGTGTGCCTTCCACTGCCACTGGCTAGGGAAGGGCACTGACATGGTGTCCTGCAACATGGCCAAAAACAAGTCGGGGAAGGCGCACCTGCACCTGAGGGATGCTAACTATGCGCCCAGCCTGAAGTTGCATGTCGGGTGTGAATACCAGCCCTAATGCTGCTTTCAATATGTGTCTAGCCTGCTACCACAGGCTGAAGTATGTGCCTTGGCACCTATGGCATTTTGGATAGGATCCTGGTTTGCCATCGCGGGCCGGTGAGTGCGTATCTTCATCCCCGATTTCCAACACCAGTGCCAAGCCTGTGTCAGAGTGTTTGAACCCAAGGTGCTGGTGGCAAGGTGCCCAGCCACCACAGCAGGCCAGGTGTGTGCAAATTGCATCTGTAAGGTGGTACATCTGTGTTCGGGTAGCCCGTGCAGGGTAGTGCGCAGGCACTCGCTCCTACAGAGCTAGGGCCTGGGTAATCCCATGTGCCCGACTTGTCATCACAGACCAGTGTGTGCACACTTGCCTTCATCATGATTAAGCTAATGAGCAGTCTTCTACTGCAGGCTGCCATAGGTACACACCTGCACTCATGTGCCACCTGCCATTGCAGGCTGGTGCGTGCACACTGCCACCCCTTTAGTTAAACCTGTGTCCTGTATGACTCGGGCAGGAGCACTTGCACCCCTGGTTTTGGGGAGGGTGTGTCCAACCTGACAACGCAGGTCTGTGTGTGCACTAGCGCACGTGCACCCAGATAGTGAGAACTACCTTTGTGTGTTTTCACTACCTTTCTCTAGGCTTGCTCTTCCCATCGGTTAACATGGGGAAGTGGTTGACATTACTATGGGCTGCAATAGTGGATTGCAGTGGAGAAGCCTCATGATGTTTCCTATCAATGGATTTGTAATGCCAAACCCTTTCCAAAGGTAAAGAGTTTTTGGTATAACTCGCCTATAAGTGCTACTTACAGAATAAGGACATATCTATGCCCTAAAAGTATTGTGTATCGTGGTGCCTGGCTCCGGTGGGCACCAGGCGTTGGGGAGCCCATCTGTGCATTCCCCAGCGACTGTTATAAACCACTAGAATGAGAAGACCTCAGCCATTTGAAGGCCGGGTGGGATAGACTGGAGAAAGAAAGGTTTTAACACTTGGGGCCTCATTTACAAGGAGTTAATACAGTCTGGTGCTGCAAGCCATTTGGCTGTGTTGTGCTGCGTTAGTTCTGAAACACAGGGGTGCATCATATCTACAACGATATGACGGATCACTCTGCTCTCCCCTGCGATGGGGCACAATTTGCTGCCATGAGCTGACGCAAGCACCCTTGTATCACAGTACAAGGGTGCCTGCGTTGAGAGGAATGATTGTGTATGTGCAGGAAGGTGTTCCTTCCTGCACATAAACAATCTGAAATGGTGTTTTTAAACTTCTGTGCGTGCTGCTTAATTCAGCACACTTAGAAGTTCAAAAACTGCATTTTTCCAATGATTGGTTTTGTGCAGGAAGGGACACCTTCCTGCACAGAACCAATCACAAGATGTGATTTCCTCTTCCTAGGTGTGCTGCAGACCGCAGCACACAAAGAACGAGGAGAAAATAAAACATTACTCCTTGTTGCGCCTCGCTACGCCTTCCCTGAGGAGGCGTAGCATTCAGAAGCATTCCCAGATTTACGATTTCTGGTAAATCTGGGAATGTGTCAGGTTCCATGGAACGCCCCTTTCACGCAAAGTGCTGCGTGTAAAGGGGCCGTATTTACAAAAATAGGAAAAGCCACGCTTTCGTGGCTTTTCGTGTCCTTGTAACCATGGGCAGCAAAATGCGCCGCCCGTGTGTACACACAAAGTGATGTACAGGTGGCGCAAGGGGCTTGTAAACAGGCCCCTTGGCCTCTCTGGGCCAGATCATGGCTCCACTATAGATTAGGTTCTGCATTCCATGGCCCTATGGCAGGCTGGCCTACAATTTAGGGGAGACATCTGTGGTTCAAAGGGAAACCTCTTAAACCACCCCTACTTCAAAGTCTCACAACAGTATAACTACTGGTGCCATCCTTCAGCAAAGGGAGAGATTCGCTTGTGGGGATGTAGGACCGGAGAACCTGGACTCTCTGCGGCCAACTGCCAGAGGACTCTGTTGTGCACATGGAGGATTTATGACCCCGAAGGGGACTGTGTGGCCCTTCTTTTTAGTGGCTGGCGTGGGCTAAGGGCCAGCTGAAGTGGGGTGCCCAGAAGTGTGCCCTCCAAGGGCCCGTTGGCAGGCCTCCTGTTTTCCGAGAGATCTCAGGGACATAAAGGATCTCCCATGAGGGAATTACATCATCTACCTGTGACTCCTGGAGAGCTGTGCCCTCTCAAGTGCCTACATTGGCTACTGAATCCCAACAGGTAGTGAGCGTGGTGCTAAGACTTATGCCTGCAGGCCGGATTGTCTAGTGTATTTCCTGCATTTAAGGTATATGATACCGCAGGGACCCTGACACTCATAAGCGTCTATCCATGCATCGGAGGGATCCTATTTTGTCCCCAAATGTTGAGCTCGTGACTCAGACCGTCTTGTCCCAAACGTCGCTCTCCGTGTACCTCTAAAGGGGAAAATGGAACTACAAGACCCAGCCTGAGTTGTGCTGCCACTGGCACAAAGGCAGGACAAGCTGGACATGTCAATGAAGGCACGGGCCAATTGGCACCTATTCTACAAGCCCGTATCAGTAAAGGTAACACAAAACGAAGAGATTCTGACCAATCTCTCTGTAAAGTCTTTTAAGCATGTAGGGAAATGCATCAAAGTCTGGGAAGAGCATTATGGATAGTGGTGAGCGAGTCAACAAATTAACAGGGAGAGCCGAGCCAAGAGTCTGGCTTGGCTCTTAGAGCCCGCACATGACCAGAGCACAGGAAATGCTTGCCATGTAAACCGTACAGCAATATTCACGTAAAATATGTGATAGTCTCCTCAAATGTCAAAAAAGTGTATTTTTTAACATGTGTAAACTCTGACAATATGTCACAATGTAGCACTGCGCTGAGAAGTACTTTTAAAAAGTCATATCATAGTTTTTAACCATTAACCATTAGTGACCTAACAAGGCGAGATAGTTGACATGTCAACCCTGTAGTGGTCCAAATTGTAATATAGCTACAAGATTAGCTATAAATCAAATACAAGTAACTTTTGTACAACTGGTATTCTGAACTCACATATTTGAAAGTGCTTTCATTCATGATAAAGAAGAAAAAGGAGTTTGGGTGAAATCAAATATTTGCCTAAGATGGTGATTTATCCCGGTTTTCTGGGTTCACTTTGTACAAATAAGTCACTTATTTCTCTCTTAGTTTTATGTTGACACTTTGTTTCAACCTCTTTGTGTGTAACTGGTGCTCTTGTAAAGTGATCTAATACCTTCAGATCAAGTTTGCACTATGTAAATTTGTAGAAAAATGCACAAAGTCATATTTATTTTTTTATAGGCATGGGCTATGAAGAGATTTGTCCTGTCTGCTCTGCTAATAAAAGGCTCAATATGCAGTTTCATTAGGTTTGTGTTGATTCCGGTGCTGCGTTTTTATGCATGGTGTGCAGCAGGCCTTATTAACACTTTCCTCCCCTCGACCTTGCCTGATTAACACAGCACACTCTTGCAAAACTGCCCCCTTTACAAAACCAGCCCCCACCCTCCCAGCCTCCTGGGGAAATAACCGATGCATGGTGTGGCCTGTCTGGCCTTGAAGGCGTAAACGTCTAGTTCTGTTTAAAATCTATATAAAATATATATATGTATAGTATGTTATTTTGTGTTGTGTTGCGTTATGTTAGGTTATGCAGCTTGGTAGAGCTTGCTATCACCCAGGAGGGTGAACTGGCACTGGGCAGGTGTGAGTCTAGTGACACCTTGAGCCTAGTGGGAGTACTTCATAAGCTTCTTGTGGAGTTCAAGAAGTGAGGAGAAGGCCCTTATCCCCCAACACACTGACTGTTTCAGTTTCAATTTTCAAATTCATTTGTAACGCATAGCTCTGTCTCAATGATGAATAATATTTAGGAACAAATGATGTACCTTTTCCCAAACTTTTATTCCCGATGTATGTAAATGATGCTATGAAATATTAGTTATAGGTCTTAGGATTGGCTTCTTAATGTCCTTTTTCCTGTTGATCCTTCTGGCTCTACATGTTGTGCTGGGCTAATATCTAAAACAGCTTTTCTGCTGTCTGAGAAAGCTGACAGTTTATTGCTAATCATTATTACATATTCTCTTTATATTGTTGGAATTGTTCTGTTCGAAGTCTTTCCAACCTGCATAGTCATATTTGCACGGTGCATATAAGATAGGAGCACATAATGATTAATTCTGTTCTTTCTGAAACATTGTTTATGTGTACTGTACCTTACTATGATCTTATCTGATGTAACTTGTAACGCAACGATCCTAAATGTAAAGCGCTCTGATACCCTCTTGGGTCAAGTTCGCACTATATAAAACTTTATAAATAAATAAATAAATAAATAGGGAAGTCTGGAGAAAAAGCAAAAGCAGAAAAGTAATTAAAAAATCACCCAAATTCAGGGACCTTTCACGTCCTATCTGTACACGTCTACCTTTTGATGACATGGCAGTATATAAATTAATAGAAAACCAAATATTGTTAAACTCATATTTGAAGAGCCAAATAATTTAAACCAATTTTAATGGCAAAACAATTTAATAGGAAACCAATTTAATAGTTTCAAGTAAAAATAAGAGTTACAAAATAATATTAATTTTCCAAAGCTGATTTTCAAATAAAATTATTATGGAGCCAGAGCAAAGGAGGGAGAGAACGATTTAAGAGGATGAAAGAGGGGAAAAATGGCACCCAGAAAAAGAAGTGGAAACAAAGGAGAAACATGATGACGAGTGAAAAAAACTAATTTTAAAAATGGACAAAGAAAATGCATTTGCCAATAGTAACACATTGTTACTCTTTGTAACTATGGGCAATTTTTGAATTATTATTTGTGTTGTAGGACCTAATTTTATTCTTATTGAAAATGTAGCTTATTGTGCTATAGTGTGTGTTATGATCATTTCTTTTTTTTCTCTAGTATCTCTCTTTTTGTATATGACTCTTAAACATATTTTATCCTCTGTCAAAATTTTAAAATACATTTTTTTTTTCAAAAGAAAGAAAATGCATTTGCCATACCCGCCCAAAAGAAAACAATGGGAGTGTCCAAAGAAGACAGTGAGAGTGGGAAAAACACAGAAGAGAACCAGCATTTGCAATGCATAGGTTTTGCATTTGTGAGAGTTAGGGCTATTGGTGTTTTAAATAATATTTTTTACTCATGAGGTTTGGTTTGTAGTAGAGTGGATGTATGTGGTGTTGAGTGGAATGTGTGTGTTGGATAGGAATTGCTAGTTGTGGAATTATGTGTGGTGGATGTGTGTGGTGTGCAGTGGATTTGTGTAGTAGAATTATGTGGCGGGATGTGCAGTTGACTTTTGTGGTTAGTATTTATGTGGCATTGTGTATAGTGGAATTTGCATTTGCAGCCTGTGCACCCCAGAAACTAAAAAGGATGGTTTCAGACATGGCAATTTAACGGATATCAAATTTAGTAACATTAAGGTACCCTGAGCCGGCAGAGCAATATTTAGGAGATCACCTCAAGACATTATACATGACACTCCTGATTACGAAGTTAGAGGAAAGAACTGTCACTCAGTCACCAAACTAAGTGCACGCAGCCATGCAAACAGATCACAGAACAAAGCACCAGATGCCACATGAGCCAGATCAAAGCACTAGCAAGTCAACTTTCAGTAATGTAAAACTATACTTATTAGGGTTACAATCAATAGCAGGCATAACAGGGCAGAAGGCTGTCAATACATTGGAACCACTGACATTTACTTAAAAGCTGAATTCACAACAATTTATATAATAAGATACTCTTCATAAAAGTCAGAAGAAAGTTAAACTCTGGAACATTTGCTGCACAATGTCAAGTGCACACGATCATTTTTAAAGTGCTAACTACAAGTTGCACTATCGATCCCAGATTTAGAACTAGACAGTTTAAATAGTGTAGTACCAATCTCCTGAAACTGTAATATAGGTTAATAAGGTAAATCGCTAGAGCAGAGTTGCGACCTGTAACATTTTAATATGTCAACACAGATACCAGACAGACAACCAACGGTGAGGAATGTGCAAGACAGGATGCTGAGCACGATGGCAAAGGGAGCAGACTAAAGGTGCTGTGGCGAAGGAAGCCAATTTAATAACTTGACCTTTACTGCCGACTGTAAGGGTAGTGTCTATCCTAGCAGACATTATCAGTCTGGCGGATAAAGCGTTATTTAATTCCAGCAGCCAGCACTAACCCACATGACATGCAGTTGTTATATGCCGGACATTAAACTGTATTTCGACCTAAAAAAACAATACCTTAGTGTAATGTAACATTATAATAAAGATATGATCAAACTCTTATCCGTAAGAACAGCTTGCACAGTTGGCGTGGAGGAGAAAGCGCGCTGCTGCCTACTGGCCTATTCCTAGAGGTAAGATGGAATACCATAATGGTGGTCCTAGGTGGTGCAAACAGGATCTAATTTTCAGTTTCCTGTTAACTGGAGCGTGAAAAATAATGAGGGCAGTACTTTGGCGGTACCACTTCATCCAAAACCAGAGGCTGAATGGGATTGCTTCTCAAATTTGATTGAGCGTTCAATTTATGAGGCAAATTGCTGTACTTCAATGTTACATATCGGCCACTAAAATGTGAAAAACTCATGAAATAGGGTAAAGCATCACAGTCCAACAGCAAGTAAAAATGGGGTCTGCACGTGACACAGACAGGATACCACTGAAGCCTTCCCTGAAATCCCTACATCACTTCCCATGTGCTTATCTAGCGAACGGTTCTCTTCTCTGTGTATATGGACCCCCAGTCTACCCCTCGCTCCATCTGTTGCCCGTCTATTTAAACAATACTTGACAAAGATCTATGAAAGCTGCCTCGAGGAGCTGTTGTGGCCCCACCCGGCCCCTGCCAGGTCACGGTTATTTGTACGCCTTGCTATGCTGGTGTTCACTTGACACCAAACCGCCCGCAGCGATCTGCGTGAAGTCGAAACATTTCTATAGTCAGCTGAACTACTTATTAAAGTGTGGGAATCTCGAGGTGTGTCGAGGCCTTGAGGCATGTCGAGGCCTCCCTTCTGGAAGGTTCTGGGTGAGGGTGGAAGTACTGGTGAGCTATCCGATGGGTTACCGAGAGACGGCTAAACAATCCACAGGACGACGACATATCTGACAGTGAGCAATGCGAACTCAGACATACTGCAATTTTTTTATGAAGAACTCTTTGTGTAACTATCATGTTTTGTTAATGTAAACTACGCCAATTTAGGGTGTCGCATTTCTCAAATTAACACATACCTGTCGTTTGTTCAAGTTTTTTATGGTTATAATACATGGCTGCGTGTTAAGCGGCCGCCGTGGGCGCTATGGTGTTGAATAATTAGTAGTACCCAAATCAACACAATAAAGACCTACAGTTTAAGGAAACTGTAGTTGGACAGTGCTCATGGCCTAAAAACGGAAGTGATGTATCGGGAGCACCAGCCAGTAAGGAGCTAGGAAATAAGAGTGATGGAGGAGTGACCCAATGGCAAGCAGCAGGTGGGATTGCACTCTGTAGAGTGATTGCAGCAGGTCTTGCAGACAGCGCATGCACGCTGATACTTGACCTAAAAAATGGTGTGGAAACCCTGTTAATAAAACACGTAAAAGGCAATATTAGAAAGATATTCTATCAATTGGTTTCTATCAAATGGTAAATGCTATTCATCTGGAAAATTCTAAATTAGACAATTATGTGAAATGTTTCTCTGAAATCATAATATTTAAATTTGGTTTTCTATGAAATCACATAAAATTATTGCACATGGAACATGAGAAGATCCTTATTCCTTTGCCTCTTACTGCTGTATTAGCCTCACTTCAGACTCAACTACTAGTTCCTGTGCACACAGCACCACAAGGCAGATTCACTACGGACTTGTGTTGTCCTTGTGTGACACAAGTTGTCACAAGGAGATGCAAGTCCTTATGTAGGATTTACTAAGCCACTCAAAGCCGCATTGCATGGCATGCACGGTTCAGTACATAGAAAGTATTGCAATGCAGTGCATAGTAAAGAAAAGACAGGGTGGAGCATGCATCCACCCATGGATTTCGATGGAAACCTAGATTTATAAAGATTTCCAAGTCTGGGTTAGCACCACAATGTTGCACCTACCCAAAAGATGGGTAACAAGGAGAAATATCATATTCCTACTCGATAATTCCTCTTTCCATGTGCCTGCCGTCTGCAGCACACATAGAAAGAGCAATATGTATCAAAGGACTTTTTTGTGCAGGAAGGTGTTGCTTCCTGCGCAAAAACAATCTTGCCCGTTACACAGGTCCCCGTAAACAATACTGCAAGAGTGCAAGCATTGGCACTAGGTTGTACAAAGTGCGCCCGCTCAAGGAGAGAGTAAAATGCTACATATCTTTGTAAATATGGATAATTTGTACTCTCTTTCATGCAACGCAGGGCAGCAAGTTGTTTTGCTGTGTTGCGTGTAAGAATGGTAAACCCATAGCACATGCAGGGTATACCAGAGGTTCCAGAGGAGTCGGCATCCTAATACGCTCCTCCTTCCCCTTTACAGTCCATGAGACCATACACGATGACAGTGCTAGATATGTAGCCGCCACAGGGACTTGGGAAGGCCAGATACTTAATATAATCTTACTTTATGCTCCACCGCGACTACAGGTACACTTATTATCAAAACTGGGGGCCCTGCTCCCAGACCTTCTATTGGGCAGTCTGATTATGGGAGGAGACTGCAATGCGGCCCTAATTTAAAGGATTTCTTGTCAGCCTTTGGACTCATAGACATCTGGAAAGTGCGTAACCCCACCACACGACAATACACGTATCATTCTGGGGTCCACGGTACCCTTTCCCGTATCGATTATATCTTTGCACCTGCTCACTTACTTCTGCACTTTCATGACTCACATCACTTGGCACGTGGGATTACGCCCACTCCCCAGTATGTTCACATTACGACCTAGGCTCTACCAATTACACTCACCGATGGGGATGAAACTTGCTGTATCTTAAAGTACCTCCAATCTGCACTACACTTCAAGAGGCCACTGATAACTATATAGCAGAAAATGATGGCACAGTGGACTCCGCAAACACATTAAGAGAAGCATACGAGACAGTGATAAGAGGGCAGGGGATTTCACTAGTAACAGGCCACAGGAAGGAGAAAAGGGCCAGACTTTAAAGTTTAGAACTGCAAATTTGTGACCTAGAAACAAAACTGACACAAGATAATAGACCCAATACAACACCAGCTTGGCTTGAGCTTAAACAAAGGGAATTTCGAGATACCGTGAAGAAGCAGCTAGGACCAGACACCGTGCAGTACAATACAACTTCTATATGGTTGGAGACAAGGCAGGGAAGTTGTTGGCTTGGTTAGATAGGAGGGAGGGAGCAGCGAGGTGGGTCAGCGAGATCACGCAGAAAGATGGTACTGTGGCAAAGATGGGGCAAGACATCGTGGAGGAGTTTGCATCATACTATAGGCAGGTTTATAGGGCCTCACACACAATTGCGATAGACGAAACTAAGGAATTACTTGCCACCCTTCCGGTGAATAAACTTGCAGAGGAAGACAGAGACGCCTTAGATGTGGAAATGACCGAATGTGAAGTAGTTTGGGCAATTGGGGCATTGAAGTCGGGAAAAGCTGGGGGTCCTAATGGCATTCCGATTGAGTTATATAAGCAGACTGCCTCAAAGGTGGTCCCATTTTTTCTGAGGATATTCCGAGAGAGCGGAAGTCTTGGCACATTACCCAGAGACCAAAGAATAGTCAGTATAGTGGTTCTACACAAGATAGGCAAGCTCAAGGAAGACTGTTCCTCTTACAGGTCGATTTCACTCCTAAATGCAGAAGTTAAACGGTTGGCTAAACTATGGCAACCCGCCTGACCAAGTTCTTGCAGTCCTTGATTCACCCAGACCAGTCTGGATTTATGCCAGGGCGAAATACAGCCTTGAATTTGAGAAGACGTCACAGAGTCTTGGGAAGAGGCGCAATAACCGAATAGGATGCAGTAGTGCTTTCACTAGATGCACAAATGGCCTTCGGTAGTATCAAGTGGCCTTTCATTTATGCTGCACTAGAGACCTAGGTCATAGTAGAAACCCCCTTTGGGTCAATTCACACTCACCATACCACTCTAGCACATGGAACCTCTAATCACCAGTATGATGACAATGGGCAAACAGACGATACAATCAAAAAATATACACGGTTAAAAAGATACAAATGTATTCAATAACAAAGTTACAGATAACTATTAATCACGGTCTTCAATCAAAAACATGCAATATGTTAAAAAAGTTTTTGGCCCACAATTTCTATGCTGGGTAAGATTGCTATATGCCCACCCAATAGCCCAGGTGACTGTTAATAATCACACTTCAGAGGTCTTTAGAATTAATCGGGGATTGAGGCAGGGGTGCCCGCTATCCCCACTGATATTTGCCCTAGTGTTGGAACCCCTAGCGGTGTGTATAAGAGGAGACCAGCTAATTAACTGACTGAAATGGGCACCAGATTGGGAAGATAGAATATCTTTCCATGCATATAACATCCTACTATATATCGCGTCTCCAAGGACCTCCCTACACAGGGTCCTGCATATTTTCGAACTCTATTGAAAACATTCTGGATATACTCGAAACTGAGAAAAGTCAGTGCTGTACCTGCTCTCCGGAACCCCGCCAGCCCTGCCTACGGGGTGCATGATACCCATAGCCACAGATGGGTGTAAGTACCTCAGCATATATGTCTCCAGGGATCAATACATTTTTTATGAATGCAACTTAGAACCTCCACTCCGTAACCTGCGCAGTGATGTGCAACACTGGAGATTCCTCCTATTGTCGCTCCTGGGTAGAGCCTCACTATTTAAGATGAAGGCACTGCCTTGATTCCTTTATGTGTTGCACAATGCACCCCTATTTAATCTCCCAATCATACTTACAAGCAATTGAAACAGCCTTACAGCTTCTTTTATGGGACAGCGGCTCCCCAAGAATCTCTCTGCAGAAGGTAACAAGAGGGTGGTATGATGGGGGAGCAGCACTCCCGGCTGTGCAAAAGTATATTTGGGCAGCGCAGCTTACAGTAATTAACCACTGGGTGCATTCTCCGGAAGGCCCGGCATATAAAATGGACCGTTATAACATGCAACCAGGAGGGTGCTTAAGAGCTATTCATGGGGGCAACATGATGATATCCTTTCTTGAGCCAACTTCCTCCACACTGCAGGTGTAAAGAGAGGCACTCACAGCCCTTGCGTGGAAAGGTAGACTCACACAGATGACACCATTGTGGGATTCTGTTCACTTGGGACTCCTGCACACCAAGGCAGATTCAAGAGGTGAGATTTGATCAGCATCTCGAGGCCGGGAGACCTGTGGGATAAGGGGAAGGTCAAATCATTTGGAACACTTCAACAAGAATACCAGCTAGCACCATCTGAAAACTTTAGATACCTTCAGATTAGACATGCACTAAGGGCAGTACAGCCAAGAGAAGAAGAACTTCCAGAGTCCACACCACCGGGAGAAGGACTATTAGATGACCGTCTTGAAAAGAAGGCGATATCCTTGATCTATCACAAGCTTATGAATAATTCCCCAGACCCCTGGCTAGCTATCCTTGCCTGCTGGGAACAAGACCTGGGACAAATAGAAGACGAGGACTGCATGGAGGACTGGATGGAGGCTCTAGCTTCACCCAAAAAGGTAGCCATCCGAACACGTTTCAGGCTAGTGCAGTTAAAGATACTCCACAGATCATACGTTGCCCGTACAACTCTGCTAAAAATTAGTAAACTCGACTCCCCAAGCTATTCCCGAGGGTGTGGATGGGAAGTCACCTTCCTCCACATACTATGGGAATGTCTGGAGATGCAGACATATTGGGCGGAAGTTGTTTCCTGTATGTGAGGGATTCATACGATACCGACACAATAGTTGGCAAAATGGTGTCTCCCGAATATTTGGAATGAAGTTGATCGTACAAGTAAAGAACGTCTCTGGGTGACACAAGGATTTATAGTGGCAAACCGTAACATACCTAGAGTATGGAGTGCCCTACTGGCTCCTAGGCTGAACGAATGGAAAAGTGATATTGATCGGTGTATTGTGGTGGAAAAATACATATATGAGAGCAGAGGATGCCCAGACAAATGGACAAAGGTTTGGGGAAGGTGAAATGAATATCGAGGTATGATATGTGCACCAATGCCACTAACAAGTCAAATAAATTGGATAGTACCGGCCTGAAATATGGGGGGTTGAAGACGCAACCACTGATACACTGAAACTGTATAAGTCTGCTAATATGAACCCTACAACCTGATGTTCGTACTGCAACATTTAACATGATAATGAAGGTGTATTACTACGCTGATTGTTGTTTGTTTGAGTTTACTGTTTAAATAAAAAGAAATTAAAAAACTAAATAATTGCTGCATCCCGTCCTAGGTGTACAATCTGCACTTTAGTTTGAAACTCCCCTTGCTATAAGATAAAATCACAGCTCCAGTTTGGTCTGTGGAGAATCGAGCAGTCAGGTGATTTGCAATCTCAGTAAACAAAGAGGGGGACAATGAGGGCTTGATAAAGGTCCACCGTACTTTCCCTGGGTAGAACTAGAAGACAAAAGAGGTACGGTGTTCCTGGGTGGCAAGTTGGCCACCTTGGTGAGTACTCAGAGTGGTGGGGAGGTGGGTAATACCTCCTTTCGAAACTAGAACCCTCACACACCCAGCAAGCTAGGTGTCATGCTTTATCATATGGGTCCGCTCCTCGTCGAGCCGGTGCTGCAATGCTCGACGGGCACCCATAAAGGGGCTCTTTATCAGAGATCTTTTGTTCCTTGCCATATAGGTGCCGTGGGTGTGAGGGGCCTGGTAAGATGTAGATGTGGTGTGTGGGTTAAAACAGGTAAGGGAATCCTCTATAAAAAAAATTCTTCTGGAGAGGTCACAACCTGATTAAAAAGTAAAAAGAAGGAGGGCAATTGTTTTGTTTTAATCTGACAAAAATTACGCTCTACCCCTTAGTGGTCAACATGTTTCTTGCCTATAAAATGTCTCTAATAGATCAGTTGGGGATTCCTAAGGACCTAGGGCCCGATTCACAGAACTAACTTAAGACAAAATCCTAAACTTACTACTTTTGGTATTCACAGAAGTTAGGATTTTGTCTTAAGTTTGTCTTAAGACAGACTTAAGACAGACTTAAGTTAGGATTTTGTCTTAAGTCTGTCTTAATTCTGTCTTAAGACAAACTTAAGACAAAATCCTAACTTCTGTGAATACCAAAAGTAGTAAGTTTAGGATTTTGTCTTAAGTTAGTTCTGTGAATCAGGCCCCTAGTGACTAAATGAAAACTATCTACAGTGTGTGGTGTGGTTCTTCCTGATGCAGCAAACGGGGTAGGTGAGCCGGACTGCTCTGAGCGGGAGCAGCGACACTACGTTGAGTGTCCATAAACTCCGCTGCGGTCTGATGAAGTAGCACTTGAGTCCTTAAGAGGTTGGCTGCTTTTCTCGGGGGCAACGTCCTACCGAGAGAAGAAGTGGTATATACAACCACACCACACACTGTAGATAGTTTTCATTTAGTCACTAGATCCTGAGGAGTCGCCAACTGATCTATTAGAGATATTTTATAGGCGAGAAACATGTTGACCACTAAGGGGTAGAGCGTAATTTTTATCAGATTAAAACAAAATAATTGCCCTCCTTCTTCTTTTTACTTTTTTTTTCAAAGGTGTGTATATTGGCATTTTAAAATTTATTAAAAAAAACATGCGACAATCCTGCACAACTTCCCACGCAGGGGGCAAAGTAGGAATGCAGACTATATAGGCCAGGGCCCCTAGGGGGAACGTAGGACAAAGCCAGTGGCAGTCGGGCCATAGCAGGATCCACGGAGCATGATTGGACTGTCTCTGATCAGGTATTCTGAAGAGTTTAAGATTCATTAGAACGTGGATTGTCTCTGAGCAGAAACCCATGAGGCCTGGCCTGTCCTGCCCCCATGCCATCATAGAGCCATCTCAACAAAGTGAAGGAACATCAGTAACCACAAATTATAAGACCCCTCCCTTAAAAACCCCAACCTATCTCCCCCCCCCTCCCAGTGGTGGTAGCATCCCGTTGGGTAAATTACGCTGAGTAGGGCTCTAATCATATTTGGAACAGATGGAGGGATCGAACACTGGGTGGGCACACCGCAGATAGCAACCCGGAGGAGAGAAATCGAACCAGAGGGCCCCAGCGAAATTCAAATTTTTTTTAAATCATCTAGAAAGATGTCAGCCATTCTCTCCATACTCAGCAAGCGCCAGAGTCTCGCATACCAAAGGGAGATCGCCGGGGCCTCCGTGTGCTTCCAGGCCGCAGCCAGGGTAGTCTTGGCAGCTCCTATGCATAGCCACATTATCTTCTTGTCAATCAGGTTGTGACCTCTCCAGAATGAAAATAATTATAGAGGATTCCCTTATCTGTTTTAACCCACGCACCACATCCATATCTTACCAGGCCTCTCACACCCACTGCACCTATATGGCAAGGAACAAAAGATCTCCGATAAAGAGCCCCTTTATGGGTGCTCGTCGAGCATTGCAGCGCCGGCTCGACGACGAGCAGACCGATATGATGAAGCATGACACCTAGCTTGCTGGGTGTGTGAGGTTCCTGGTTCCGAAAGGAGGTATTACCCACCTCCCCACCACTCTGAGAACTCACCAAGGTGGCCAACATGCCATCCAGGAACACCGTACCTTTTTTGTCTTCTAGATTTGCAATTTCACACACGATTTTGTTTTCCTGCTCTGTAAGTTTCACAAAGTGAAGAGTACATATAATTTGTTTTTTGGGGGTCCCAGCTCCTCACAACTGAAAATTATACTTATAAAATATAATAAGGTAATCCCAATTTTATACTAGGGGAGAGATAGGTCCTGCAGTAGTGAAAAGCAAATTTTGGAGGACCTGTCCTAGGATGCATGTTCCTGGTCCAGGGAGGACCTGGCATGGCAGTTCGGGCTGGTGTGTTCCCATGGGGCAGAGGGTGAAGACTGATTTGCATATGGCTGGGTTCAAACTAGGGTGGTGTAGTAAGCAAAAGAATGGTGGATTTAACCCAGATCTGTGACAGGGTGTGAATGCTTGATTGATTCAGCATTCCGTCCCTCATTTGGTGCTGCAGCACCACACAAGAGTACCGCACAGGATGCACATGAATTGTAGTAGGATGACCGCGCGCGCCCCTCAAGTAGAAAACATCATGCAACAGAACACGAGACAGAATGACGAGCATCTCCCCAGCAGAGCCCAGATCTTCAATAAAGTGGGGTATCAAGAAGCTCACAGCAAGAGCAACTAGAATAAAGAACTGCCACAGGATGCAACAGAAGAACACTGGCAGAATAGAGCACAAAGCGCCAAGAAACACCATAGAGCTGGACCTCAGTGATCGCAGAGCAGCTCTCACTTGTTCATAAACCATTCAGGACTTACGAAATCAATAGCTACCCCACACCTCACGCATCCTGCAGACCCCAACAAGACCCACCCTCTCAAACACTCAGACACAAGCCTCAGTGTCAGCTGAACATACCCCGATCCGAACCTCTTTAATGCACAAACGACCAAACACATGAAAGAAAGCATGTGATCCACACCCATAACAACCTTGCTGCCGACCACACAAGGGACTCTGTTGGTGGAGAAAGACTGCTGGGACTCTTGTTGTGTTCTGGACCTGCACCTCGCAGCACCCGCTGCGCGGGTGCCGCTTCGCGTTGTCACCTGGCCGAGCTGATTGGGGAGCCGCTGTGAGTTCTACAGCTGCTGCGGGAGTGTAATAAAGGAAACAGCCTGAAGACAGGGGTGGAGCCGCGTTGCAGAGACTCACTCTCCCAGGAGTTCCCGCCTGACCGGTGTCATCTGGTCCGCGCCCCCTGTATGCCACGCCCCCCGGCAGGTAAAGATATTTAATTCACCTGATCTGTTACTACTGCGGGAACCTTGCTGCCGACCACACAGGGACTCTGTTGGTGGAGAAAGACTGCTGGGACTCTTGTTGTGTTCTGGACCTGCCCCTCGCCGTACCCGCTGCGCGGGTGCCGCTTCGCGTTGTCACCTGGCCGAGCTGATTGGGGAGCCGCTGTGAATTCTACAGCCGCTGCGGTAGTGTAATAAAAGAAACAGTCTGAAGACAGGGGTGGAGCCGCGTTGCAGGGACTCACTCTCCCAGGATTCGCTGCCTGACCAGTGTCATCTGGTCCACGCCCCCTGTATGCCACGCCCCCGGCAGTTACACGCCCTTTATATTTGAACCAGCTTACCGCTGCGCAGGACGCTGGGCGAAGCCCGGGCCAAGGGCGGGCCCGTTGTAGCCTGTTAGAGACTGTGTAAGGCCGGGCCGGGCCTCCCCTCTTAACCTCTGATCTCGACCCGGACTGAACGTATGTGCACGTATTATATTCCTCAATTGTCATAGGGGTTTATAATTTTATATTTCTGTTTGTCATTAATAATCATGTGTACACGGGGGAGCAGAAGTAAAACGGCCGCGGGGGGGGCACTGCAAACAGGCACTCTGGATAACTTCATAATAAGGGCAAACACCTTTATAGATCAAGACATTTCATCGTTGGAGCGTAGAGTGTCCCAAGACCTTGCCCTGGCAAAAAGGTCTTCTATGGGTCACATTGCTACAGCTAAAACCCCCGACCAACCAAAGGGAGTGATCCCTTTAGAAACCCCCGTATTAATCCATGCCGATATTCATGCTCATAGACAGAGTTTGCCTGGCACTGTAGATTTATCAGCATCTCATTTCTCACTTGAATCTCAACTAAGCTCGGACCTAGAAAGAACTCCGGACTTAGCTGTCATTACTTTACCTGATGATCTGAGTGCTAGCCAGCTGAAGGGTAAGAAGGAGGGAGCTATCCCTAAAAAACTCAAGCCACAAAAAGTAAGGGATAGGGGTAAAAAATTGAGAAAGACTTGTGGGGATTCTGCCTCAATCCTGGATATAGATCATGATCCCTCTGTTATTGGTCCCACTAAAGAGGCTTCAAGTAGGGTGAATGTAGAGGCCTCGGTTAATCTGGAGAGGATTAGTGTCAGGGATGACAAGGTTAATATTTCACTCCTACCTTGGATAGCTGAACTCTTCAAACTATATCTTACCCCCATTGAGTTAAGACTAGCCCACATTGAAAAACAGCTAGTCGACCTGTGCGCCGTGCCCAAAAAACAAAACCTCCAGGGGGATCAAAAAATAGGGGGAAATAAATCAAACAGCATTAAATCCGCCGATCCCGCTACTAAAAAACCACCAGCATCAGTGACTAACCCAAAACCAAAGTTGGCTTTGGCCCCCCGAGAAGAAAGTCGCAGCAAAAACTAAAAATTGTGTTACCCCCCCCTCGAGAGGGGCAGACCCCATCTAGGATACATACCACGCAATTAAATAAGAATAAAAAAGACGAGGTACATTTAGGAGAAGAGCGGTGAATTTGCCCCCCGAGGCAAGTCCCTACGTGGTGGTCATGACGGGGGTTCCTGAATTGGGTGAAGCCGACGAGAAAGCTAACTGGTCTTTAAAAAACAAGGTCCAACATTGGCTTAACTCAAATCGGCCCTTACCACCTAACCGGACAAGCAAGATCTTGACGGTGCGTAGGGTAACATGGGTGGGACACAAGAGGAAATCTGTCCAGGGTGATTGCATCCTGATTAATTTTGCTGACTCTCACACGGCAGACCATGTTTGTGCATGGAACACTCAGGATAGACATGAGGGAATTGCAACTAGACGACTCTCCTTCTTTTATCCCTCTAGGAGCGGACCAATACGTGATTGGGACATTGATAGAAATTGGCATACAGTAGGGTATCGTGAGCGGGGTGGAGATTGGGGGATGTGGAGGGCGCAGCACCCTAGGGAGCCAACTTACAGGGATAACTTGGGTGGTTTCCCAACTGCAAACAGATTAAGTTGCCTGGAGATGGTCGACTGACGGCCAATTCCTATCAGTTCACCAGAGGGCGAGAGGATGGATCCTGTAGTTTTAAGGGGGGTGTAAACAGGCTTGGTGGGTCTATAAACGGTGGTCTCGTTGTATTAGAGGCCCAGGAGGTGGGGGATGAAAGTGTGGTCCATACCACTCCTGGACTGGCATCCATAGGTACAGACAGCACTGCTGAATTAGGGACAATCCCCACAAATGATGGTGAAGCAAATATTTTGGCTGTGACTTGCCATACTTGCCCAGCTGTTTTAAAGGAGGATGTGGGAGAAGCTGTAGGGGGTGGTTTAGTAATGTCACCTCACCTGGTTGGCACCCGAGTCGTAACCCATCCAGTATTAACAACTGTCGCCCCACTGAATGCTCATGGTGACAGATTGGCCTTGTTATCGTGGAATATAGCAGGTCTGGATAGTAAAGTGAAGGATCCTGACTTCCTGGCATTTATAGACAATTTTTATGTTATTTGCCTACAGGAATGCTGGGAACTATCTGAGATACATCTAAATGGTTTTCGCACCTTTTTTACCCCAGCGCAGCATACTAGCAGGGGTAGGCCTTCAGGCGGATTATGTACTTTTATATCTAACACTGCTAATGTGTCAGTTAAATCCCCTCCTGACATGGGCAAAAACCAATATTATCAGATATTAACACTCATGACGGGAGGAAACCAGTATATTAATCTGATCAACCTTTATAATAACATTCCAGGGGAAGGTCGGATTAGGATAATGGACAACTTAAAAGCAGACTTGTGTAGGAGAACTGGCCCAGAACAAGAGGGTAGGTGCACTTTAGTGATAGG